>NC_138771.1:374191448-374903948 GCF_965119305.1 Pelophylax lessonae
CCATTTGCACTAAGCCTGAAAGCTAGTTCAGGAGGTTTCAGTGTCAGGAATCACTGCTTATATAGAATTATTTTTTAAGTTGTTCCATACTGTATGGCTAGAGAGCTATCTTCCTGGTAATTTTCAATGTCTGCAAGCCCTTTCCATTATTTTTCTTTTGTAAACAATTACAAAGAAATCCTGGTTTGACCCATGTAAACAGAGGCCCTTTTCTTGAATACTGTTGGTAACTAAGGCACATTATAGCTACCTAATCAGTTAAATCTTGCATCATATAAAAGAAGTGACCTTTACTTTACAACTTCCCCTTCTGTATTATTATGTTTTTCATTGTTCATACTTGAATTTGGAGCTGCTAGCTGAGACAGGTTAGCAATTTTCAACTGAGAAACATGTTTATGATTACCAGTCTTTCCTTTCTCCTGCATTGTCCTAAATTATACATGTAGGCAAAACATTTTAGTTTTGTTGGGAAGGGGTTAAAACTACAGACAATTTTTTTTATGTCTGTGTACCATTAGGGAGATTTCTCTTCACATCTTGTACAAAGATGCAATTTCTTCAAAATACAGAAAAATCTCCCCTTGGACATTTGTCAAAAAGACAGGTGTCCCCACTGGAAAATGTACTCTCCATTCCTTGTTCTGATGACAACTGTAAACTTTTGATTTCTCCATATTTTCTTTTTAGGTTTCAATTATTCAGGATACATAGAGAGTGTAAATATCTGACAGTGATCTATCCCTTCCACACACCATGAAAAAAAAAATTGGCCACACTCATTTTAAAGTAAATCTGACATTAGATAAATATAGAGGCTGACATTAGCAATCTCCTTCCAAAATTATGGTTGCCTGTCCATCATGCTCACCCTCTGTCTTCCTTACTTCCTTATATAATAATATTGGAATGTGTATGCATATCAAGAGTTCTAACTCTACTCTCACTACACATTTTGTTTACTTGTTCCAATTCAATGCCCCACTGCCAAATCTATGTCAAGAATCCAAGATGGATTGACCTCTATAAACTATTCTAGTCTGATCTGGCCATATGGATTTTTGACCTCTACTTGCGTAAGATATTTAAATGCATAACATTGTAAAACATAGATATTGTTAACTTTAAAGCTGCAGTTGTCAGGTAGAAATAGTTAATACTTGTCTACAAAAGTTTTATTTTAGGCACAAGATGTGTAATAATCCTCATGAAACACAACTCATTTCATCCACTCATTTCCTTCTGCATTGTGCAACTCTCTTCGCTCCACCTCAAGTCACATGAGTGGCAAGGCTGGCCATAATTTGTAATGTTCAGTTTATCACTGATAACTACAGGGTCAGTCCAACAGAAGTGATATTTTAGTGGATTAATCCACTATCCTTGGCTTTAATATTTATTTATTATTTATTTTTATACTGGATAAAGCAACAGTAAAAGCTAAAATGTTGTGGGTAGAAACCCAGAACAGAAAGGTGGAAAAGAACAAAGTTGGATACCTATGTGATCTGGATAATATTTTGGCAACTGAGCAGCAGAAGTTGTCCACTTCTGGCACTTCCTCACAAAGTCATACTGAAAAGGATCTACAGTGTGACCAGAAAATAAGTAAAAATGCATATCAGTTTATGTTGCAAGGTTTGTTTATGTACATGGCTTTCCACTATAACTAAAACTTCCCTTAAAAATGTATATTTTACAGTCGTTTCCAGTCTTTTATATTTTACATATCTAATTTAAATTGGAACAGGTTGATTGAGAGTTAACCTTTTTTGGGTTATTTTTGTTTTTAAGCTGAAAGATCAAGTATAACTTGCCCATGTACCTATCACAAATAAATACAATATTTTTAGGCAGTCATATAGCAGTTAGCTTTAAAATGTTCAAAGTGTATACAAATATAAAATACAGCAAATTATGTTTTTGTTATTTCTTATAATTAGGTACTAATAGTCTTATTTTTTCCAGCCTTGTCTCACTAATAAGAGGACAAGTTATGACCACAGATGGAACACCATTGGTTGGCGTCAATGTATCTTTTGTGAAATATCCAAAATATGGCTATACAATAACACGTCAAGATGGCACGTAAGTATCTTCCACTTTCATAGCTTTTGGAATGTTGTGACTTTGAGAGTTTTTTTGCCCATTATCGATGTAACTAAACAGTTAAAGGTTTATTATCTAACATGCATCCCACATCTCAAATATTTTAGAGCTCACTACAATTTTACTTCCATTGAAACCACTGAAAACTAGTAGTTTTTTTATTTATTGAGGGAACAAAAAAAGGTTCAGGCCAATGACCAAAACATTCAAAATCTAAAATCTCTTATTTTATGGTTAAGAAAATATGTTTACTAGACTGTGTTTTAAAGAATCTAGTAAGTTATGTGGACAGTACTGGGTTGGCAATCCTTACAGCACCGACATCCCAAGTTAAGAAACAGGATAGGAGATGCAGGATTTTATAGGTGCATAGACATAATATCAAAGCAAATAAATTCTTAAAAACAGTATTTATTTAATCAAACATAATTTGTGAAACCATAGTCAAACAAAGATAAGATCAAAATTAGGCATTCTACAATATATACTTATTTTTTACATACTCATTAACATATGTGCAAAAAAAAAAAAGCTGCACAGATAAAAGTAGGCATCAGTTCCGAAATGTGGCTCCCTACCTCACAGATTGTAGTGGGGTAGTAAAGCTGTAAACAGGTTCCAAAAGAAAGAAGTCTGTCCATGCACCACCAGGCCGGGGGATCCACCCACAACCAGATCTCCCACAGAGAGGGACAAATGCCCTCTAATGATATAATATAAACACGAATCAGTGTAGTATAATGAAAACAACCCTTGTTTCTGAAAAATAAATAATATATTATATGTATTATATATGATATATCCCTAATAGCTAAATTGCTTATCTTAGTAATATTGCACACACTAGTAACTTACTTATTCAGATTCAGCTGATAATGTACTAAACATTTACTAGATGGCAATCCAATTGCACTGAAACAACATGTATGGTATAGGAAGCAGTTATAAGAGCAAGTTCACAACCAGGACGAAATAAACTTCAGACTGAAGTGCATCTTGTTTCTAATTCATTAATTATGGAGAAAAAAAGGCTAAAAGGTTATTGTTCTAAAAAGTGAGTATTTACCTAATATACTTTGCATCGCCAAAAACACCCATAGATCCCCCAATCTCTGCTCAATCACTCACTGAAATGGTGATCCTTAGCCACTCCAGCTCTTTTTGAGAAAGGAGGGGCACACTGTCATCCAAGCATAGAACTTTGTCAAGCCAAAACAAAGGAGAGTAAAAATGAATGTTTAAATAAAGCTGCCTAAACAGCCTCATAATGTATATTACAGACCTGTTGTCACTGGTGTGTCAAAAAATAGGCTCCCTGGAACTGCAGCATCATGGCTGTTTGCATGTGGGCCCTTACATGTCCCTCTCCATGTCGTATTGCATCATGACGGGATGCAGACGTGAGGTGGAGGACCACATCCATCTCCACAGCAGAATTGTGACATGGCTCCACCCTTGGTAGGCACGGTCTAGTGGAAAACCACCCGCCCACCAGACCGAAGTTATTGGCTGAGCTGGATGGAAGGAGGTGCTTAAATCGGGTAAACAAACCCCAATCATGACGGATGAGAACTTGGAAAAAGGTTGAGAGCTCTGCTCCCAGCACGCACCAAGCCCCCTAAATGGTGGGGCATAAAGGAAGCTGCTCTGGGGCACACACCAACCATCAGCGGCCCCACAGACTCCATAGATGATTGACAAGGGGGAAAGGAGAATGAAAGACATATTGAACCAACTGTTTTAAATGAGTGTGGTAAACAAAACCTTGCCTACTCAATTGGTGCAGCCATATTAGTCAAATCATATACAATGCGGTAAAACATAAACATTACAGTGCTAAATGAGAAGAAATTTCCTGTACAGATATAGTAAGTGGAACATGATACATAACATCATACCATAAAGTTAAATGCACATACAAGTACAAACAGTATGTTTATCACACAAACTTACATACTAATGGTAGGGATAATTCACTCATGATGAGAATAGTGCACCTTCATAGATAGAGAAACTAGAAGTGCAAGACGACGGCCAACTGGGGATAAGGAGCCTAAAAGCCCTGCTTACAAGAAGGATTTGAAGCTAATCCCTTCATTTATTCTAGAGAATCTAGTAGCCTGTAGGGAGTATATCCATTTAGTCTCTAACTGTAGTCATTTTCTATCTTTACCCCCCCCCCCCCCCAGCTCAGGTGCAGGAATATGTTCTAATGGATAGAAGCCAATTGATTTCAGGTCAAAGTTGCGGTAGAGGCCAACATGCTCACTTATGGGGGTCTCCACCTTTTCCTAGAGATCAGGGATACATGGTCCCTGTTTCTCTTGAAAATCGCACGCTTACACTTGCCAATGTCAAAGGGCTTACACTTATTTTTCATGATATAGACTACATCCACTGTCTTGCAGGTGGTACTATGCCTGGGTACCCATTCCATATTATTTGGAAGGTTAATGTCACTACCATTATTAATAAGGCAACAATAATTCCAATATTGTGTTTTAAAGAAAATAGTATTACAGATGTAGCAATGGAAACATGCATTTTTTCTCTCTCTAGTTTCAATTTGATTGGATTTTCCACAAGGAAAATGTATCCCTTATACAGTATATGGAAAGTTTTGTTTTATGTTTGGGCCATCCATTTTCTGTAACCAGTTGGAATGTTTGTTTGAAGACCAACTAAGCTTATGTTTTAAATCAGCTAAATAAATTATTTGTGTAGCAAAACAAAAGTGGTCTTTTTATAAGAAGGCAACTACAGCCAGAATAAAATATACTGTTTCCCACCAGCATGCTGCAGAGAAGGACTGCTACCCTCTGTGTGAGATTAGCAGTATCTCTGTAGCAGTCCAATAGGTAAAGTAAATTTATATCAAGCAGTTTATAGTAAATGAGGTAGATGGATTAAAATGTAGTCATATTTTTTTTTGTGCACAATTAATAATGTGTAAATATAATAATTTACTAACAATTTGTTTATTCTCTGTATACATTGCTCTAAAACAGGTATGTCATACTCGGAGGGAACAGTGGGCCAAATTGAGAGGATTTAATTAAAAAAAAAAAAAAAAATGATGGCCCTTAATAACTAAGACTCTGTCACCAGACCAGCCATTTCAACAACAATCTTTCCTTAAGTTAATATGTGCATTTAACATATTTATTCTTGTTATTTACCTGTTAAAGCCTCCCACCCCTTAGGTAAACATCCTAAAGCCCTAAGACTGCAGCATCCACCATCTTAGAGTAGACCCAAAGCTGTCACTCAAATGACACTCAGTATTCTCCAATCTTCCTCCCTTGGCATCTACATAGAATGGTGTGTAGGGAGGGAGGCGAGGGGAAGGACAAAGACGCTGGGCCTACACAGACAGTAACTACACATACATAAAATGAGGAGTGAAGCTGTACTAGAAAATGAACTTGAACCTGAAGTAGTTCAATCTGCTAGCAGGTTCAGTGGTACATACAAAGTAGATTGAAGAAAATAAATTCTGCAAGTAAGCATTTTAAATAACTAAAGTGGTATTAAACCAAAAAGAATATTATATTGTGTTATACCTATTCTCAGATGTGGTGTCTGCATTCGTTTTTTTTTTTGTAAGCTTTATTTCTTTTATTTTCACTTGGTAATCCAGCCAGTAAGGGTCCATTCACACTAGCGGGACCAAGTCGCCTGACAAGTCGCCGTGGGTCGCCTGCCATAGATTAGCACAGGACCCGTTCTAATAGGAGCGACACAAGTCGCTCCAACTTAGAAAAAGGGTCCTGTACTACTTTGGGGCGACCTGGAGGCGACTTGCATTGACTTCAATGATATGAAGTCCGTGAAAGTCACGCAGAGGTCGCGGTGCACGCTGTGCACCGTGACTTCACAGGTCGCCCCAGCAAGTTGTGTCGCGCCAGTGTGAATGGGCGCTAAGTCTGTTGTTGTTGCAGATGTAACAGTTAGAGTTTTGTTACAAACTATTTACCACTAACAGGGGTATTTACAAAAATCCTGTCCAAATTGTGCTTCTGTGCTACTTCCACCCCAGTACAGGAGGTGGGTTACTTTGCAGATTTCCAGGGGAAAACAGAGGGGGAAAAAAAACTAAAAAAGAAAACTAATGCAGCTGCCACATTGAAGAATTGGTAAGATGCACTGTATCAAATTAACCCAGTCAGAGAAGGGTTCAGCTACTGCCAATCTTCCTGTTTACTGTATTACATATTTGGTTTTGGGTTCAATACCATTTAAATCTTTGTTTGCTTTAAGTGCAATTTTTTGACAGGGTCTCCTTAATATTATAGTAAAAATTGCAATTTACCATATTTATTCTCAGAGGGGCCATACAAATTTACTGAAGTCTTTAGCTGCATTAATTTTTATCCTTTTATCCTTAAAACACTGAGGGCTGCAAAGAAGGAGCAAGAGGGCTGTATGTGGCCCTAAAACCTGTATATTGAGTTGATCCTCCCTTTGCAGTTATAACAGCTACAACTCTTCTGGGAAGGCTGTCCACAAGATTTTGAAGTGTGTCTATGGGAATGGTTGACCATTCTTCTAGAAGAGCATTTGTAAGGTAAGGCACTGATGTTGGATGAGAAGGCCTGGCTCGCATTCTCCTCTCTAATTCATCCCAACGATGTTCTAGCGGGTAGAAGTCAGGACTCTTTGCAAGCCAGTCAAGTTCCTCCACCCCAAACTCACTCATCCATATCTTTATGGATCTTGCTTTGTGCACTGGTGCACAGTCATGTTGGAATAGGAAGGGGCCATCCCCAAACTGTTCCCACAAAGTTGGGAGCATGAAAATGTCCAAAATGTCTTGGTATGATGACGTTCCTTTCACCGGAACTAAGGGACCAAGTCCAACCCCTGAAAAACAACCCCACACCATAATCCCCCCTCTACCAAATGATTTGGACCAGTGCACAAAGCCAGGTCCATAAAGACATGGATGAGCGAGTTTGGGGTTGAAGAACTTGATTGACCTGCACCTCAATCCAATAGAACATCTTTGGAATGAATTAGAGCGGAGACTGCGAGCCAGGCTCTTGTCCACATCAATGCCTGACCTCACAAATGCGCTTCTGGAAGGATGGTCAAACATTCCCATAGACACACTCCTAAACCTTGTGGACAGCCTTACCAGAAGAGTTGAAGGTGTTATAGCTGCAAAGGGTGGGAAAACTCAATATTGAACCCTACAGACTAAGACTGGAATGCCATTAGAGTTCATGTCCATATAAAGGCAGGCATACCAATACTTTTGGCAATGTATTGTATGTATATATATTAAAAAATTATTATATATATATATATATATATATATATATATATATATATATTCAATGATTTAGGTGTTGGACTGGGGCAGAACTATGCTTTAAAGGGACCCTTTCAGCACAGAAATACAAAAGCTGTGCCACTACCAGCTTGTTTGAAAATTGTCAGCTTTGTGACATCATAGACAAAATGAAAAAATGGAGCACTATGAAGATAAATGTATGATTAATTGGTAGTCATACTGTGACATACCTAGTACGTCATTTAAAATTCCCGGGTCTGGGGCGGGCATGTGCATTGCCGGCAGCCCACTCCCGCTGTGATTATACACAGCAGAAGCTGATCGGCAGGTAGAGTGGACTCGATGTCCACCGGCATCTGCCGATACTTTGGTACAAAAGGAGAAAGGCGAGCTGCCTATGTAAACATGGCAGATCGCCATTCTATCAGTACAGAAGGCATGGATCCTGTGTCTCTGCAAAGTAGGGGCACCAATCCATGCCTTCTCCTAGTACAAGCACCTCCCCCACAGTAATAAAACACCAGCTAGGCACACAGTTAACTGTTTTATTGCCCCTGATGTTAACCCTTTCCCAGGTCATTAGTACAGTGGCAGTACATATTTTTTTTAAAACTGATCACTATTGGATGTGTTTTTTATAGCAGAAAGTAAAAAACATATTTTTTTTTTTCAAAATTGTCCACCTTTTTTTGTTTATAGCGCAAAAAAAAAAACGCAGAGGTGATCAAATGCCATGAAAAAAAAGTTCTATTTGTGGGAACAAAAGGAAATGAATTTTATTTGGGTACAGCATTGCACAACCATGCAATTGTCAGTTACACAGTGCCTGTATTGCACAAAATGGCCTAGTCATGAAGGGGGGGGGGGGGCAATCTTCCAGAGAGCAAGTGGTTGAGTTACAGGCAGAAAACAAGTATTCAGATAAAAAGGGATTTCTGACCTCTTTCTGATTCCAGTCTGCATGCTTGTTTCAGGTCAGCGTCTCGGTGTTTAATCATACTACTAAAGCCAGAAGCAGCCAGACAAATATAATTTTCAGAAGAACAACAATGGCAGATTTTGTATTTCTCTCTGTACAGGTTTTAAATTTAAATACATTTTGATATGTAAAAAAGAATTAAAATAAATTTAGAAAAGGGTTCTACTAATGACAGTCTTCTTGTTTATTCCCATAACAATACTAATATACTGTATATGAAAAAGGGAATACTAAATTAAAACGACCAAAATTACTGTGGTTTATTTTGTGATGTTCTGTTGTTTTTAGAAATTATATAGAAAGACATTTGGCATAGGATAATGATTACTTTGCTTGACTATTCAACTGTGAATACATTCATGAGTAATCACTGAAAGGGAACCAACATTAAAATTATAACTTTTGTTCTTCTCCTTTGGATAATGGCAGATATGTAGAGTATGTATAAAAGGGTTAAAATGGAAGGCTGGGTATGAAAAAGAATTGAACCTATTTTATTATTTGTGGAAAGGCACTATGTGAATATTTGCAGGCGTGTTCATGACAACAATACTGTCATGTTTAACATGTAACTTGTTTAATCTGGTGGTATTTACTCCTTCTACTCTGTTTACCTTTTCAGTGTAGGAACTGCTAATTACATACATAACACTTAACATACCAAAAAACATGTTTCTGCACTAGCAAATAGCCATAAAAAACAATAGGCCTGATTTACTAAAGGTAAATAAATAAATAAATAATTAAATAAGAGGAACAATATGATAGATTTCTACAGTATGCTTGTATTTCAAACTAGGTGTGTAAATGTACATGCATGGGGAGGGGGGGTGTTATTTACTGAAGGCAAATCCACTTGGTTGTGTAGACACTGTAGATCTGATGATAGGGACATGCAAGGAAAATAAAAAACAGCATTTTTGCTTGCACGTGATTGGATGATAGAAATCAGCAGAGCTTCCCCTCATTTCAGATCTTCCCCTAAGATCTACAGTGACTGCACTTCCAAAGTCACTGTAGTGGATTTGCCTTTAGGCTACGTTCACATGTGGGCGTAGCGGATCGTGGGCAGAATCACCGCAATTCTGCCCGCGATCCAGAAATCATTGCAAATCGCGGGAGGCCTGTGCGATGCCCATGATTTGCAATGGCACCCCAAACGCTGTGTGATGTTGCCGCGATTTCCGCCTGCCGAATCGCGGTAACATCGCAAACAGAATCGCATGACGCCCAAAAAAGGTACAAGAGCTTCTTTTGTGCGTCATGCGTCCCGCGATTCTGTTTGCGATGTTACCGCAATTCGGCAGGCTGAAATCACGGCAACATCGCACAGCGTTTGGGGTGCCATTGCAAATCACGGGCATCGCACAGGCGTCCCGCGTTTTGCAATGATTTCTGGATCGCAGGCAGAATCGCGGTGATTCTGCCCGCGTTCCACTACGCTCACATGTGAAAGTAGCCTTAGTAAATCAACCCCCTAGTGTGTGTGGTTCCTATATTTATCTAGTAACTCAACCACTGCTGTTCCCTGCAAACAGTCTTGGAAAAAAAAAACACATTTTATTTTTATTTTAGGGTAAGACCTGCCTAATTTTAGGAATATGGGGCTGTTGTTTTGAAGTATTTTTATGAACTCTGATTTGACATTTTATTTAAATGTTCTTATAATAAACTTTATTATTACAGTGTGGCAGTGCAAAAAACAAGTTTAAGTGCTATAACATAATACTGCTTTACCACTGGCTCTTTAGTAAGAAGTTGAAGGCTTTAGGCTTCATAGGAGTCAACTTTTCTATACCTTTTAGATCTGTTGTGTCTTCCACTTCTACCACTTAATTCAGGTCTATTATTGCAAAAAAAAAAAAAATAAAAACCCACAAGAAAAATTTAGAAAGGTTGAAAATAATGAGATTATGTGTAGCTCAGATGTACTGCTGCTGTATTTAAGCCAAACAATGTAAGGTTGATGTAACTTTTGGATATTTATCTACAAATGTAAAGAATGTGATGGCAGAATACTGTGTCACTGTCCATGATGACAATCATTCTATTCTCCATCATCCCATACAGCTTTGTAGGTGTAAACTCTTATACGGCTTTTAGATATGTAGTGGCTTCTACTTCTACCACTCAATTCAGGCCTGGTACGGTTAGAAAAAAAAAACTGTCACAGCCAAAGCTACCTAAAAACAGTTAAAATTAATCAGATTGGTGTATTTCTTTCTGAATTGAAGCTAAGTAATACCTTTTCTCAGTAATGGAACAGTAAAACAATCAATTACACATGCAAATTATGTGAAAGCAGAATATGTTGTCACCAATGTTGCCCTTAAGAATTATACTTTTCTGTTACACTGCATACAGCCTAAGATCATCTCCCAAGCATGCATTAGAAGGGAGTAAAAAAAAAAAAAGATAAACTGTATACTCAAAAAATAAATAAATTTTGCTTGCACGTGATCGGATGAATACAATTAAGTATTTACCTTACTTTATAATCACAGTTAACATAGGCTTCACCTAGTGAAATGTCTTATAAAAGACTCAATGAAAAGAACATACACACATAACATAAGGTACATAAGGTCATATCACTCATTTTATAACATACTGGATTGGGCAACAATTTCATGTCTGTGGATATAGCCAAATGACCTTGATTATGTGTCTAATAATACTGTATATTAAAGGGAGCTTGTAAGGACATGAATATGAGCCTTGTTATTGCTCACTTTTATTGAAAAGTGCAAGTTTTTCATCATTATCTTGGCGTCACTACATAGTATGTTTGTAACCTGGAATAGGTATGAAGCCAGTGATGTCTTGACCTCTAGTCATTTATGCATATTTCAGATCATTATTAGGTAATGAAGTCAGGATAAGGATAACAACCTGGGTGCATGCAGTTTTAAAAGCAAGTCAGCAACAACGTCTGTCATGCATTTATAAAATACAATTATACCATTGCAAATGGTGAGTCAAGTACAACATCTATTAACTAGCAAAAATGGGCCCATTTGAGCACAGTAGGGATTAAGGATATAATGTGAATTGTCTTTGTAACATCAACTGTGAAGGAAACACCACTATTAAGTCAGATAATCACAGACCATTTATACAAGAGAGAGGAGCGCTGCATGTTCTTCTAACATGTGACTACTATTAAGCTCATTAGGAATGTAAGGAAGAATTAGGGGGTTAGAAAAGCAGTTTTATTAGGTTTTAATAGCGTTAATAAAAAAGTTACATATTGGAAGAACATGCATCGCCTCTACAGACATCTTCTGAATTGCTGTGAGCCCCTAATTATATATGTTTTCCAAACCATACCTTGTTCTTTTAGATGACTACCAGTTTATATATATATATATATATATATATATATATATATATATATATACACATATATACACACACTATATCTATCTATATTTATAGATAGATATACACTATACATATGAATATATATATATTTAAATATAATGTATATATATATATTAGTAAATACTGTGACAAAGTGGTAAATCATAAATATATATATAGATCATATATGTATAGATCTAATGTGTATATATATATATATCTATATATATATCTATATCTATCTATCTATCCATATATATATATATATATATATATATATATATATATATATATATATTTGTGTGTACTGTTCATATATATATATATATATATATATATAAATTATATCTATACATATATGATCTATTTATGATTTACCACTTTGTCAAAGTATTTACTAATTGTCATTTTTACCCTTAAAAAGTAACATTTAAAAAGGAGACAATATTGGTTCCCCTTAAAATTTTTACGAGACCCTCATCCAGGAATGCTGCCTGAGTGACCAGGAAACGGAAGAGAGTAAATCTCCCTTACTGAACCATACTATGTCACATATCTTCATCATTTGAATGGTGCCTTGAATTTTCATCAAGTGACATAGTTTACCTTTTTGGGGGGGAAGATGGTTATTTGTTTAGGGCTATGTTTTTTTTTAATTGTAACTTTTTGGGGTCGTGAGTAATAAGGGGTATTAATGTACACATTCCACTGGGGGGAAGATATCTGACGGTCCGCTTATTATAAAGAGGGATTTCAGATTCTTATACACCTCCCCCACAATCCCCTAAATCCTCTTGGATTCAGGTCTCAACATGGGGACAAAGTTCCTTTCAAGGAGGGTGGCTTTACTGGGGCACCCTCCCAATGTTGAAGACATGGGGCCTGGTCTGGTTCAGGGAAGATGTACTTTAATTTGGGGCAACCCAGGCTTCATGCCAGGATAAGGGCCTGATATGAATTTTAGGGGAAACATCCCAAATTTTTTAGGGAAAACCCCACACTATTTTTTTAAAGTCTCTTAAAAAAAGTTGAGGGAGGGTTCCCATAAAATTAATACCAGATCTTTATCCAGGCATGTAACATGGGTAGATGCATGGGGTTATCCAAATAAATAAGTTTGACCATAACCATCTAAGAATGAAATTCCTCCAAGTTTTGGAGATTTCATCTAACTTTGTGTGGTCTAACTTACTGTGGTACACGGGCAGTAAAAAATAAACTGACTGGGGTTTTAAAGTGTAACTTAAGGCTAAATATTTATTTAATTTTGGATAGACATATAACCCCCATCAGTTTGCAGAGATTTCTCTTCACTTACTGTCCTACAGCCAAAACAGGAAGCATGAGAAAATAATTTTAAAGTGAGGGAATCATCATTATGTCACTATGGTCATCAGAACTAGTGTGCACATTAGAAGATTCCCCCTCACATTATTGTTCTGATGTCAACCCAAAATTTGGAAAATTGATAAAGTAAAAACTGACGGTCTTCTGTTCTCTGTGTATTTTATCCAAAACTATACCTACACTGTGTTTTGTATGATTTAATAACTTTATTACAACGCAGAAATAGACATTGATATTTTTACAGCTTTGCATCACTACTCTGCCAGTGTAAGCATATCATCGCTGCTTTGCAGTTTTGGATTGTACAAGATATTGCACATACTATATAAACAGTCGTGTCCTGTAATCTGGGAGAGAGACTACATTTAGAGTGCTTTAATAACATGTTCAAGCATCAATAAAATATGAACAGGAACTGCAACTAACATGTACAGATTATAGAGAGTATTATACATGTAACAATTATAAATAGTAACATCTATGGGCTAAAGATATACACATCACATATTCCCCTCACAATACAAAAGAATATTAAAAAAAATACATCAATGTAAAGCCCTGGTGTCCAACACATGGCCCGCAGGCATCACCCAGCACTGAATGAAAGAATGTGTACTGTGGGTGGAGTTATCTCTGCCCACAGTACAAGCAAAATCCAGGTCTAGGGAGAGAGAGTGGCACAGCAGTATGTAATGGTTAAGTGATGGGGATTAACTTTACTGTCAGTACACAATACAGGGTAAGGAGGGCAGTTAACTTTCACTGTAGGTCCACAATACAGAAGGAGGAAGGGGTTAGCTTTTACTGCCAGTCCACAATAGGTGGGGAGGAGGGGGGGGGGGTTAACTTTCACTACTAGTAAACAATACATGGGAAGGATGGAGGTGGGTTATCTTTTACAGTGAATCACCAAGAAGGGGGAGGGGGGGTAAATATCACTGCAACTGGCCACCAATGCAGAGGGAATTAAATTGCACTGCCACTGACCAACAATTTGGGGGGATTAATTGTACTGACACCAAGGTAATTGTTATTGCACTCATCACCACCAATGCTGGGGGTTACTGAACTCCAACTTCAGTGTGAATTAGGATACACTTCAGGAAATGCAGTAGGTGTAAATTTTTGGGCGCTAAGGTATAAAAATGCTCTGCTATTGTGTGGCCTTCTGAGGGGCCCTGTTTGAGGTTCTCTAAAATTTTCCGGTTGACCACCACTGATGTAATGAATTATATCTCAAAACAATACCATGCATTTTAACTGCATAACTTCACATAATTGCCTGTTCACACAGGAGGTCTTCCAATTCACTGAGTATGTCTGGGCAGTTTGAGTGATCTGATCTCTAGTTTGGTTGTAGGTAGGAAAAGGAAAAATTTGTGAAATTAAACTTCCAAATCCCTGCCTAATAGGCATAGGATGACTGGCATTTCATATGCATTCATCAGAGGTGTAATGTGTAAAGTATGGAGTAGGTGTAAGGTCCTTGTTGCTGCTCTAAGTTATTTGGAAAATATGGATTGTCAAGGTATCCAAAAGTCTTGTTTCTTAATAGTTTCTTAACTAATGATCCTGGTTAAATATGTACTTCTTTCACTCATCAGTGTATTCCTTACTTTTGTCTTAGCAACTAATGATTCCAGAGACACTGGACTTTGTGGGAGTTGTATGCCTACAACATGTAGTTTAGGGTGCATTAATCTACAATGTAGTAGTTTAGCAGGTGATGCATGTATAGATGCATGCCTATTAATTTGTATGAATTCTGTGGTAAAAACATGCCAAGATTTTACTGTAAGATATGCAGTCTGATGACCATGCATTTTTTCTGAATGTCTCAACCATTCAATCTTCTTGGGAGGAATAAACTAAGGTTTTAGAGATTATAGAAAATATTATATATGGATATATATATATATATATATATATATATATATATATATATATATATATATATATATATATATATATATATATATATGTATATATATATATATATATATATATATATATTTTTTTTTTTTTTAATGTATGTCATTTATTTGTCTTTCTAGGTTTGATCTAATAGCCAATGGTGGAGCATCCTTGACACTTCACTTTGAGAGAGCTCCTTTCATGAACCAAGAAAGGACGGTTTGGCTTCCATGGAACAGCTTTTATGCTATGGATACTCTGGCAATGAAGACAGAGGAAAATACCATCCCTAGCTGTGATTTAAGTGGTTTTGTGAGGCCTGATCCAGTTATAATCTCTTCTCCCTTCTCCACCTTTTTCAGCTCTTCCCCAAGACGGAATCCTATTGTTCCAGAAACACAGGTATTCAGCATGAAACAATCCTTTATGTACACACATAAAAGCATTAAAAAAAAAAAGTAATACTCAATGAAAATGCACATCCGCATACTTAACAAACAAATTACCATTTCAGAGTAGATATTTTTATGGTTTCAAAGGGATCACAAGACTGTGTTCCTGTTTATTTCACTTGAAATGCAGAGGTTCATCTACAGGTTTGCAATACAATGTAGTCTCCATAGAACTGTATTTTCCAAAGGTACGTTACATCTTAAATTGCTAAGGGTTAGTACAAAAAGTCATACACAGATAATAAGAACAACATTGTATTCTTTTGTAATTCAGGTTTATCATTTATACATTACAAACTGAACTCCAGAATCTCACAACTTTGTAATACTTTTTTGAAAAATATATTTCCTGGAGGAATAATTTGAGTGCTGTGATTTTTATTGTGTGAAAATAAGGTTATAGCAAGGTTAGTCTTAGTTGCCAAAATTAGAAGTACACCAGAAAGTGTTTTAGTTCTTATACAGAAAATAAACAATATGAACCATACTTTTAAATAAGTTATTTATTATGCATAACAAATTTGTTAACTTTAACTAAGTACTAGCTCTTCATGTATGGGTTAGTTTAGGTTAAATAACTTCTTGTTCATGCACATTTGCTACTAAATGGTCATTTAATTTTCTGCCTCTTTGTAAAGTCCTCTGTGAGGTCCTGAACATCTCCTTTCCCCCCATGTCTGTTTGTTTGGAACAAGCAGTGTACATTACATATGTTGCCAATAACAGTGAAAATAGTACCGCTCAAATGCCCCCCAAAACTTGTATCAGTTGGATCAGCATGTAGATAGACTAGTGAAAGACAGACAGGATCAGCTTGTCAGGTTCCAGTAGACTTCAACAAAATGGCCTGCACACAGACACTGACCCCCTGTTGCATGAGTGTACATGAAATGGGTAGAAGATAACTTCAACTCTTGTTCTCCAATTGTAGAGAACTTCTCAGACATGTTTTGCTCTTTTCAGGCCTCTACAATTAGACCCTGAAAAGAGCAAAACACGTCTGAGGAGTTCTCTACAGGTGAATAAAAGGAGCTGAAGCCATCTTGTACCCATTCAATTCACACTCATGCAGCAGGGAGTCAGTGTCTGTGTGCAGACGGTCACCATTTTGTTGAAGCAGTGTACGTAAGTTGTAGTCGTGTGTACTGCTCTATGCACACTACAAATCTCATAGTCAATTTCCCTAGTCCATCTTGGAGGCGAGTAAGAGAAGGGGTGGCTATGTTCCTACATACATTTGGACAGTAGGATCATGAGAAACAAACACAACCACCCTCTAACAGCAAGTTAGATCACAGTAGTACAAAAAAAAAGAAGGAATTTGTAGATGTAGAGGTGGTTGGGTGGTTAGTAGGTATCTTTGTTTTTAACTACTTGCCTTCTGTGCACTTAAACACCCTTCCCATCCAGACCAATTTTTAGCTTTCAGCGCTCGCACACTTTGAATGACAATTGCGCGGTCATGCTACACTGTACCCATATAAGATTTTTATCATTTTTTTCACACAAATAGAGCTTTCTTTTGGTGGCATTTAATCATCTCTGGGTTTTTTATTTTTTATAAAAAAAAAAGAAAAAATACAGAAAATTTTGAAAAAAAAAAAGTTTTTCTTATTTTCTGCGAGTAAATTTTGAAAATAAGTAAATTTTTCTCCTTCACTGATGTGCGCTGATGAGGCGGCACTGATGGGCACTGATAGGCTGCACTGATGGGCACTGATGAGGTGGCACTTATGGGCACTGCTGAGGTGGCACTTATGGGCACTGATGAGGTGGCACTGATGAGGAGGTACTAATATGCCGCACTGATGAGCACTGATAGGCGGCACTGATGAGCACTGATAGGCGGCACTGCTGGCACTGAGAGGTGGCACTGACTGGCACTGAGAGGTGGCACTGATGGCAGCACTGATGGGCACTGGCGGGCGGCACTGATGGGCACTGGCGGGCGGCACTGATGGGCACTGGCGGGCTGCACTGATGGGCACTGGCGGGTGGCACTGATGGGCACTGGCGGGTGGCACTGATGAGCACTGATGGGCGGCACTGATGAGCACTGATGGGCAGCACCATCATTGCCCACACTCAGTGCCCATAGTGCTGCCAGTCAGTGCTCATCAGTGCCTAGATGAGCAGGCACTGATGGGCACTGATTGGCAGCACTATGGGCACTGATTGTGTGCACTGATGGGGGGCACTGATGGTGGGCACTGTGGGCATTGAAGGTGTGTTTGGTGTACCTCTAGTAATCAGGGCACTGGTGATCGGTGCCCTGATTACTTTTTTCTGTGTCCCCGGCGCTGTGCAGCTCTCCCTCCTTCCTCACACGCAGGCTCTGTGTGAGGAAGGAGCGCTGGCGATGAGAGATGATTTCATATGTTTACATATTGGTGGTATACATTGGTGGTGATCACGTGGTGAATGGCCGCTGTGATTGGCCATTCACCACGATCTGTGATCGGCTGTGTCCAAGGGACACGGCCGACACAGATTCCCCCGATGCGCGCTCGCGGGAGCGCGCGGGGGGCGTGTCACTGGGAGGCCGTTTAAAAACGGCCTCCCGAAAATTTGAGTCCGCGCTGCAGCCATATATAGGCTGTAGCGCGGATGGCAGGAGGCTAATGCAGTGTCACTTAAATTAAAGGTTTGGTGTTTAGTTAGAAAGTACAAAGTTTCTCACATGCGTAACTCCTGCATATTTATAAGCTATACATAGGATTTTAATATTTGCTTGGGAGTTTGTCTCTACTATGGCAGTCAGGGGACAGTGGGTACAGTGGTCTGGTAGGCCTAAAATGTCAGATACACTGGAAAAAAAAAATTATAGGAACGCTGAAACCAAAGGACAACAGTGTGTGGACCTGCACAATGATGATATGAAAATGTCTATAACAGGATGTGTGAATTACCTATTAAAGTAGTGCCCACATTCCTTCTGGATCCTTTCTTGCCAAAAGCATAGTTTGGGCACAATATATTCCAGATCAATGAGTACCCCATGACCATCGGTCAGACTCACACAAACACACACACACACACACTAACACACTGTGTCATAAAAAAAGGCAGTGGAGCAGAACTGCTTGTTGTCTGGCACCCTTTGAGGGACTGGGCCATCTAAAAGGGAAACTGGGATTAGTCACTGCTGATGAGTAAAGAAATGTGTAAGCAACAGTTTATTTTTTTGTTGTTGTTTTTTTTTTTTTTCTTTTTTAATAAAGAAGTAAATTAAGGGGGCTATTTATAAGGGAAAGCTGATTTTGCTTTCCCTGCCTAATACAGATTGATTGGAGGAGAACCCATCATGTGATTTTGACAAGTCACGTGACTGTGCTCTACTTCTACCTTCTTGTTGTTTTTTACACTTTTCCATTAAGAAGAGTAGCAATTTGTTGGATTCAAAGTTGCAAATCAGGAGAGCTCAATGCACATGTGTAAAGCACTTGCAGTGCTTTAAAACGTGGGGGCATCTGATTTTAAAGAAGCAGTAAGTGCTTGGTATTGCCACACCACTGCTTTATAAATCAGCCCCTAAGACATTAAAGTAGTCTAAAGCTCAGCCTTCTGCTCAAAAGCAAAAATAAAGCCTTTATTTTAGTTCTTACTATGATATTTGAAAATATACGTGTAGAGCCCCTATACATTTACTTAGACTATTTCTTAGCACAAGCGTGGCTGATTACATTGTTGAGGATAATTACATTAATTTATGATAGTATAACTGCACTCATCAGAAAAAGGACTCTCTTAGTTTTAATGCTTGGACAATTTCTAAGCCATTGTTCTATACACTTTTGCAACTGCAAAACACTATAAATGACCCAAGCACAAACTATCTCTTATTCAAAAGGGAAATAGTTAGTTAATTTCTACTTTTGTAAAATAGATATATATTTCTGTAAATGATAATTCCAAGTACAGGCAAGAAACATCTGATTTTATTTAATCTATGATTCCAGTGAAAACAATTTGTTTTATTTTTTTTTCTTTAACTAAATGCTTCAACTGCTTCAACCTTATACTGAATATGTGCATGTATGAGTAGAATCTTACCAAGCTGCTCATTTGTTTTCCAATCTCATAATATCCTGTTTTGAGGGAAGGGCTACAATCATTTAATTCAAATTATCACACAGTTAATTATCCAGTCCTTTTTCTCTCCATTTATTCTCCTTATTCCCAGCCTTTTTGGTATAAACAGTTTAGTTAAGCTCCAGTGTGATTTGGACATAAGTGTGAGATTTTGAAAGCCAACTTTTTAGTTTTCCGTTGAAACTCGCTAGCCATGGTGCTGGTAGAAAATAACATCTTAAGCTGTCAGTTAGCACTTGGTGAATATGCCTCTATTCAGGATGTAGTTTAATAAATGCCAGGGCATGTATAAAAAAACAAACAGCAGCTAGAATGACCACAACTTGATCATCACTGACAGTTATTCCAAGTTTAACTTACATTAGACTCAGAAATAAAGAAGTATGTGAAGGGGTGACTGAATACCAAATATTGTTATGTGCATAAGAAAAATATTGCGGACAGAGAATTATTAAAATAATTAAAATACTTAAAGTCTGATAGGTAAAAAGCTAGAATTTCACTTTAAAAAACTGCAGCGAATGAAAAAACAATTTGAAAAAATCAGTAGCTGTTATGACAAATGTCATTTAATTTAAATACAAATCAGCTTTTACAAGCGAAAGCAAGTGAGCCTGTATTAGTGTGATATTTTAATTGTGGTACTGCTTATACACTTGTTTCAGTATATGAATAGTAATGTGAAAAGTGTTGTTTTTTTTTTTAGAAGCTTCATATTGAATGTTTTCTTTTTTTGTTAGGTTCTCCATGAAGAGATAGAGATGCCAGGCTCAAACCTCAGACTTTGCTATTTGAGTTCTCGAACCCCTAGATACAAGTCCCTGTTAAAAATTACAATGACCCAGTCTGTGGTTCCTGTTAATCTCATCAAGGTCCATTTAATGGTGGCTGTTGAAGGACATTTGTTCCAGAAGACCTTCCAGGCTTCACCAAATTTAGCTTATACATTTGTCTGGGATAAAAGTGATGCTTATGGTCAAAGGGTGTATGGACTGTCAGATGCTGTAGGTGAGTTTGGTTTGCTTGGTATAGTTTTATATTGTAGAATTGACAACATTGACAGAATTATGAACAAGGAGAGTGAGTGAGGTACACTGAATAGAAGAGAATTGTGGCTGCTATGCCCACATTAATCCAACCAGCAACCCTCTAAATACTACAATTTTTATATCCTGCTAGACAAATGGGCCATCAGGATCAATGCTTTATATATTATTCCACGATGGTCCATGATGTATGTAGGATATTGATATTCATTTTGAACAGAGCAGCTACGATCCTCCTCTTTGGTGCTCCTGGCCCCTCCCTCCTACTGAGTGCCCCCACAGTGAGTAGCTTGCTATGGGGGCATCCTGAGCCGAGCCACAGCTCCATGAGTCCATTCAGATATGGAGCTGTGGCTCATACCCTCTCTCTCCTCACTGGCTGACTGACTCCCAGTCATTGAGGAGGGAGAGTCTCCGACAGTCAAGTCCCTCGTGCAACATCTCTGGGTTGAGCTGAGACTCAGGTAGGTATTAGGGGGCTGCTGCACACAGAAGGTTTTTTTTTATCTTAATGCATAGAATGCATTAAAATAAAAAAAAACCCTTCTAACTTTAGAACTACTTTAAGGAAATATGTTTTCTCTGAAATAATGGTTACTGGCTCTAGAATCTAGAATGGCTAAACTTGATGTTTTGTTCCTTTTAGTTGCAGCTCAGTTTCACAGTGATGTGTTTAAACTAACATAACATTTTAACCCCAAGGTTAAAAATATTAGGTATTTATCAATTTAATCAGTTTTATTTAGCAAATCCTGCCTTTGCATTAATATTAATACTTTTGTGTGTAATTTGGTGTGATCCTGGACCATCCTTGCTGGTAATGCTGGTAGTAGCACTAGCTAAAGGTAGCAATTGTGCCATGTATTATAATGAATGAAAAGGATATAAAATAAACTCAGAGAAAATAAATGCTCATACACAACAAATTAAAAGATTGTCAAAAGAAATCCATACAAATCATTGTATATAATGGAAATAGGAGAAATAGAAAGTGATGTGTTTAATCATCTAGTCTGTTTTCTTTACTTGGCCAATGGCATTCCTTAAAGGTCATGTACCTGATGACCTTATGCAGAAAAAATGTACTATTACAGGATTGTTTGCATCTATACTAGTATTGCTTAACATCACTCCAATGTCTTTGTAATTAGTGTTGAGCGACACGGACTGTATTATTCGTGTTCGTACCGAATAATTGGATTTTTGTTACCCGAACACGGACACGGACACTTTACTGTATGTTCGGGTAAAAATCCGTGTTCGGTCGTTTTATTTCCGGGTTTTGCATGCTTTGGCGCTCTTTTCATGGCGGGCTTTCAACAGCCAATCAACAATCGTTTAACTGGTGTGCCTTAAGCCATCCCAGCCATGCCTGCAAATGTCTCAGTAGCTGTGATTGGCCGTCTGAAGCATGTGACCAAGTCTTTATAAGTTCCAGGCAGCCGCAGCGTCTTCATTCTGCTGCTTAGATCAGGGACAGAGCACACATCAATGTGCTGGCTGCTGATTAGGGAAAGACAGGCAGGAAAAAACCATTTGTGTCCGGATAGAATTGAGGGACAGGTCGGAGTGTTTAGGCAGGGCGAGTTGTAGGCATTTTAGGGATAGAGTCTGCTGAATTATAGGGTCAGTGTCTTCTACAAAGTACAATCGATATTGCTGTGTGGGGGGTGGGGTGACTCTGCACTCAATCCTGATCTACGATCTCTTCTCAATCCTTTTAGGGAGAGGCTGCTGCTGCTGAATTTTAGGGAAACTGTGTTCTACAAACTACAATCGATATTGCTGTGTGGTGTGGGATAGGAGATAGGCAGGTGTCAGTGATCCACATCCATTTTTCTGTGTGTGAGCTGCAGTGAACACAATCTTTTTGGGCTGCAGTGAACACAATCTTTTTGGGGTGCAGTGAACAACGTCCTTTTTGGGGTGCAGTGAACAAAATCTTTTTGGGGTGCAGTGAACAAAATCCTTTTTGGGGTGCAGTGAACAACATCCTTTTTGGGGTGCAGTGAACACAATCTTTTTGGGGTGCAGTGAACAAAATCCTTTGTGGGGTGCAGTGAACACAATCTTTGTGGGGTGCAGTGAACACAATCTTTTTGGGGTGCAGTGAACAACATCCTTTTTGGGGTGCAGTGAACAAAATCCTTTTTGGGGTGCAGTGAACACAATCTTTTTGGGGTGCAGTGAACAAAATCCTTTGTGGGGTGCAGTAAACACAATCTTTTTGGGGTGCAGTGAACAAAATCCTTTTTGGGGTGCAGTGAAAAACATCCTTTTTGGGGTGCAGTGAACAAAATCCTTTTTGGGGTGCAGTGAACAACATCCTTTTTGGGGTGCAGTGAACAAAATCCTTTTAGGGTGCAGTGAACACAATCTTTGTGGGGTACAGTGAACAGAATCTTTGTGGGGTGCAGTGAACACAATCTTTGGGGGGTACAGTGAACACAATTTTTTTTTTGGGGTGCAGTGAACAAAATCCTTTGTGGGGTGCAGTGAACACAATCTTTGTGGGGTGCAGTGAACACAATCTTTTGGGGTGCAGTGAACAAAATCCTTTGTGGGGTGCAGTGAACACAATCTTTGTGGGGTGCAGTGAACACAATCTTTTTGGGGTGCAGTGAACAAAATCCTTTTTGGGGTGCAGTGAACACAATCTTTGTGGGGTGCAGTGAACACAATCTTTTTGGGGTGGAGTGAACAAAATCCTTTTTGGGGTGCAGTGAACAACATCCTTTTTGGGGTGCAGTGAACAAAATCCTTTTTGGGGTGCAGTGAACACAATCTTTTTGGGGTGCAGTGAACAAAATCCTTTGTGGGGTGCAGTGAACACAATCTTTGTGGGGTGCAGTGAACACAATCTTTTTGGGGTGCAGTGAACAACATCCTTTTTGGGGTGCAGTGAACAAAATCCTTTTTGGGGTGCAGTGAACACAATCTTTTTGGGGTGCAGTGAACAAAATCCTTTGTGGGGTGCAGTGAACACAATCTTTGTGGGGTACAGTGAACATAAACTTTGTGGGGTGCAGTGAACACAATCTTTGGGGGGTACAGTGAACACAATCTTTTTGGGGTGCAGTGAACAAAATCCTTTGTGGGGTGCAGTGAACACAATCTTTGGGGGGTACAGTGAACACAATCTTTTTGGGGTGCAGTGAACAAAATCCTTTGTGGGGTGCAGTGAACACAATATTTGTGGGGTGCAGTGAACACAATCTTTTTGGGGTGCAGTGAACAAAATCCTTTTTGGGGTGCAGTGAACAACATCCTTTTTGGGGTGCAGTGAACACAATCTTTTTGGGGTGCAGTGAACAAAATCCTTTGTGGGGTGCAGTGAACACAATATTTGTGGGGTACAGTGAACAGAATCTTTGTGGGGTGCAGTGAACACAATCTTTGGGGGGTACAGTGAACACAATCTTTTTGGGGTGCAGTGAACAAAATCCTTTGTGGGGTGCAGTGAACACAATCTTTGGGGGGTACAGTGAACACAATCTTTTTGGGGTGCAGTGAACAAAATCCTTTGTGGGGTGCAGTGAACACAATCTTTGTGGGGTGCAGTGAACACAATTTTTTTGGGGTGCAGTGAACAAAATCCTTTTTGGGGTGCAGTGAACAACATCCTTTTTGGGGTGCAGTGAACACAATCTTTTTGGGGTGCAGTGAACAAAATCCTTTGTGGGGTGCAGTGAACACAATCTTTGTGGGGTACAGGGAACAGAATCTTTGTGGGGTGCAGTGAACACAATCTTTGGGGGGTACAGTGAACACAATCTTTTTGGGGTGCAGTGAACAAAATCCTTTTAGGGTGCAGTGAACACAATCTTTGTGGGGTGCAGTGAACAAAATCCTTTTTGAGGTGCAGTGAACACAATCTTTGTGGGGTGCAGTGAACACAATCTTTGTGGGGTACAGTGAACACAATCTCATACTTCTGAAGATTTGAGGGTGCTGCCTGTTCCATACTCCTCCTCCTACTGCTCAACCATCCTTATAGGGGTACAAACAATAGTAATTGGGGCCTAGTGTGGTGGTGTACGTGTGAGATACATACACTTTCTTTTTGATCATATTTTCTATTCCGCTATTCAATTAAATCCTTTGGGGATCAATTAAATTGCGTGATAGTCTGTGTCGGTACGTGTGAGATCCACCTTTCCAAGTTTTTGGGGTTCATCTCATACTTCTGAAGATTTGAGGGTGCTGCCTGTTCCATACTCCTCCTCCTACTGCTCAACCATCCTTTTAGGGGTACAAACAGTAGTAATTGGGGCCTAGTGTGGTGGTGTACGTGTGAGATACATACACTTTCTTTTTGATCATATTTTCTATTCCGCTATTTAAATAAAACCTTTGGGGATCAATTAAATTGCGTGATAGTCTGTGTCGGTACGTGTGAGATCCACCTTTCCAAGTTTTTGGGGTTCATCTCATACTTCTGAAGATTTGAGGGTGCTACCTGTTCCATACTCCTCCTCCTACTGCTCAACCATCCTTTTAGGGGTACAAACAATAGTAATTGGGGCCTAGTGTGGTGGTGTACGTGTGAGATACATACACTTTCTTTTTGATCATATTTTCTATTCCGCTATTCAATTAAAACCTTTGGGGATCAATTAAATTGCGTGATAGTCTGTGTCGGTACGTGTGAGATCCACCTTTCCAAGTTTTTGAGGTTCATCTCATACTTCTGAAGATTTGAGGGTGCTGTCTGTTCCATACTCCTTCCTACTCCTCATCCATCCTTTTAGGGGTAGAAACAATAGTAATTGGGGCCTAGTGTGGTTTTGTACGTGCGAGATACATACACTTTTTTGGATCATATTTCCTATTCCGCTATTCAATAAAAACCTTTCTAGGGCAAGATCTTAAATTACTGAAATATGAGGAGACCGTCAAATAAGGGCCGTGGCCTGGGTCGTGGTGCTGCTGGTAGAGCTCCTGTTGCAAGGAGAGGACGTGGTCGATCTGTGCCAGCTACACGCACAAGTGAAACACCTTCCTCAAGTGTGAGTAGGCGACAGAACCTGCATCAGTATTTGGTAGGGCATCATACGCCCCTAGAAGTGATGAGGCCAGAACAAGTGGAGGCGATAGTAGATTGGTTTGCTGCTGACAGTGCCTCCAGTTCCTTCACATTGTCTCCCACCCAGTCTACTGCAGAAAGGTCACAGTTGGCACCTGCAGCCCATGTCCAACCGTCTTTCACCTCACCCCCTTGCAAATCAGGCAAGCAGTCTGAGCCCCAAGCCATACAGCAGTCTCTTCTTCATTTTGATGACTCTGTCAGCAGGGTTTCCCAGGGCCATCCACCTAGCCCTGCCCCAGAAGTGGAAGAGATTGTGTGCAGCGATGCCCAACCACTTATTTCTCAAGATGAGTACATGCAAGGATCATCGCAGCACGTCTCCGATGATGACGAAACGCAGGTGCCAACTGCTGCGGCGTTCAGCATTGTGGAGACCGACAAGGAGGGCAGGGGTGAAGACTGGGTGGAAGATGATGTGGAGGACGATGAGGTCCTCGACCCCACATGGAATGAACGTCATGCAGGTGACCTGAGTAGTTTGGAGGAAGAGGCGGTGGTCGCACAGAGCCACCAGCACAGCAGAAGAGGGAGCAGGGTGCAGAAGCGGAGCGGCCGTGCCCTAGACACTACGCCCGCTACTGCCCAACGCAGCAAGGGAACGAGCGCACCAAAGTCAGCTCAAAGGAGTTCTCTAGCGTGGAAGTTCTTTAGAAAATGTGCTGATGACAGGACACAAGTGGTTTGCACCCTGTGCAATCAGAGCTTGAAGCGAGGCATAAACCTTCTCAACCTGAGCACAACCTGCATGATCAGGCATCTAAGTGCAAAGCACGAGCTGCAGTGGAGTACACACCTTCAAAACCAAGAAACGTCTCTGGCTCATCCTGCTTCCTCTTCTGCTGCAGTCTCGGCCGCTCCAGCCACATCTGTAGTGATACCGGCACCTGCCACCCCGCAAACAGACGATCTGTCAGCAACACCACCACCTGGGTCACCAACAACCATCTCCACAATGTCCCGTGGAAGCATTCAGCTTTCCATCTCCCAAACACTTGAGAGGAAGAGGAAGTACCCCCCTACCCACCCGCGATCCCTGGCCCTGAATGCCAGCATTTCAAAATTATTGGCCTTTGAAATGCTGTCATTCCGTCTGGTGGAGACGCACAGTTTTTAAAACCTTATGTCGGTGGCTGTCCCACAGTACGTCGTGCCCAGCCGCCACTACTTTTCCAGGCAAGCCATCCCTTCCCTGCACAACCAAGTGGGGGAAAAAATCAGGTGTGCACTGCGCAACGCCATCTGTGCCAAGGTCCACCTAACTACCGATACGTGGACCAGTAAGCACGGTCAGGGGCGTTATATCTCCCTAACGGCACACTGGGTAAATGCAGTGGCGGATGGGCCTGAGGCGGATAGCAATTTGGCGCATGTCCTTCCACCACCGAGGATTGCAGGGCGCTTCAGTTTGCCTCCTGTTCCTAACTCCTCCTACTCCGCTTCCTCATCCTCTACCGCCTCCTCATCCGGACAGCGTAACACCTTCACCACCAACTTCAGCACGGCCAGGGGTAAACGACAGCAGGCAGTTTTACAACTTGCCTGTTTGGGGGACAAACCACACACCGCGCAGGAGTTGTGGAGGAGCATGGAACAGCAGACAAATGAGTGGTTGCTGCCAGCGAGCCTCAAGCCCGGCCTGGGCGAAATCTCATAGCAGCTCTGGGCCTAGCCGGTTTGACGCACATCCCTTGCCTGGCGCATGTGCTGAATTTGGTGGTGCAGAGGTTCCTTAAAAACTACCCCGATATGTCAGAGCTGCTGCAGAAAGTGCGGGCCGTTTCTCACCCTGCTGCTGCTCGCCTGGCAGCGCTGCAGCGTAACTTCGGCCTTCCCGCTCACCGCCTCATATGTGACGTGCCCACAAGGTGGAACTCCACCTTGCACATGCTGGAAAGACTGTGCGAGCAGCTGCAGGCCATAGTGGAGTTTCAGCTGCAGCACGCACGCGTGAGTCGCTCTGCGGAACAGCACCACTTCACCACCAATAACTGGGCCTCCATGCGAGACCTGTGTGCCTTGTTGCGCTGTTTTGAGTACTCCACCAACATGGCCAGTGGCAATGACACCGTTCTCAGCTTAACTATCCCACTTCTATGCCTCCTTGAAAAAACAATTCGGGCGATGATGGAAGAGGATGTGGCACAGGATGAGGAGGAGGAGGAGGATGAAGAGGTAACATTTCCAAGGCTTTCAGGGCAGTCATTCGCAAGGGGCTCCGAGGGTGGGTTCCTGCACACACAAACGCCAGGGACACAATTGTCCAGCAGGGGCACAGTTCTGGAGGATGAGGAGGATGAGGAGGAGGAGGAGCTGGAGGAGGAGATGGAACCATGTTCACAGCAGGGTGGCACCCAGGCCAGCTCATGGCCATCACTGGTGCGTGGCTGGGGGGATACAGAGGACACGGACGATACACCTCCCACAGAGGACAGCCTTTCGTTGCCTCTGGGCAGCCTGGCACACATGAGCGATTACATGCTGCAGTGTCTCCACAACGACCACCGAGTCGCCCACATTCTAACTTGTGCTGATTACTGGGTGGCCACGCTGCTGGATCCCCGTTACAAGGACAACGTACCATCCTTAATTCACTCACTGGAGCGCGATCCCAAGATGCGCGAGTACAAGCGCACGCTGGTAGACGCCATGCTGCTGGCATTCCCATCTGACAGCGGGGCCGCAGTGGAAGCACAAGGCAGAGGAGGAGGAGGAGGAGGTCGCCAACGCAACCAGGGCACCGCCAGCACCTCAGAAGGCAGGGTTAGCATGGCCGAAATGTGGAAAAGCTTTGTCAGCACGCCACAACAAACAGCAGCACCAGCAGCTCAGATGGAACGTCTTAGCAGGAGGCAGCATTTTACCAACATGGTGGAGCAGTATGTGTGCACACGCCTACATGTAGTGAATGAGGGGTCTGCCCCCTTCAACTTCTGGGTCTCCAAATTGGGCACATGGCCTGAGCTTGCCCTTTACGCCTTGGAGGTGCTGGCGTGCCCTGCAGCCAGTGTATTATCTGAACGGGTATTTAGCACGTTATAACAGACAAGCGCAGCCGCCTTTTCAGAGACAATGTGGACAAGCTCACGTTCATTAAAATGAACCAGGCATGGATCCCACGGGACTTTTCCGTACCTTGTGCAGAATAGCAATGGGTACCAACCTTACCCACCCATTGTTCCATTTTTGCTCTTTCTCACTCTTTTGGGGTGTACCCTCATTTAAAATTTGTGAAAAGAAGCAGTGTTGGCTACCTTGTCCTCCTCCTCAGGGCCAGATTAACGTAGGGGCTATTGGAGCTGCAGCTCCAGGCCCCTACCTTTTATATAGGCCCCGGGTTGGCCATATTCACTGTTACCGCTCTTCTGTCACTTGTAAACCCAGAAGTCTGGCTTCTATGCTCGCTTCCCCAGGCAGCACCCTCAGAACCTCCCCACACAGCGCGAAGGCCGGACAAGGAGGGACAGTTGCCGATGCATGGATGTGTTTATGGGCTTCAGAGACAGCATCCCATGTTGAATTAGGCATGCATGGCTGCACCCTTCCTCCTCTGGGTGCATGGCAAGGCACGGCCCTTAAGGCCCTTCAAAATCCTCAGCACCAAGCCCATGATGCTCTTAATCCGGCCCTGGTCCTCCTCCACCGCCGCTTCCACCTACACCGCCCATAGGTGTGCGCAGCCTATTGCATTAAGGTGTGCACCCCAAAGTTGAAATACACATGCATGTGTTTGCCAGCAGGGAGAGTAATGTATCGGGGCCATGTACCTGTAGGCAAAGAGAAATAGAGCAGAGCAGGTCCGAGGGAGATCTTTCCCATCTCCTCACTGGCAATGCTATGTGCCCTAGGTGATTAGGGTGTGCCCAGGCACACCCAGCACACCCTGTGCGCATGCCTATGTCACCGCCACATCCACCACCACCTCAACCTCCCTCCTACTCCATATGGGCCTCGTCCTTCAGAGATGAAGAAGAACATTTTTTTATTTTTCTGTTTTTTTTTGTTGTTTTAAGTTATTTCCCTATCCACATTTGTTTGCAGAGCACTTGCCATGCTCTTAATTACGTTTTGCTGCCATTTGCAGCACTCTAGCCCTTTCCTTTTGTGTTTTAGAGCCATTTTAGTGCCTTAAAGTTCGGGTCCCCATTGACTTCAATGGGGTTCGGTGTCCGGGAAAAGTTCGGTAAAAGTCCGGGACACGGACCCGGACTTTTTTTTAAAGTTCGGCCGAACCCGTCGAACACGGACATCTAGGTGTCCGCTCAACCCTATTTGTAATCTCATTTTCAAGCAGCCTAGTGTCACCAACATAAACCAAAGAATTGGTTTTGCACAATTGGACATTCAATGACCAAAGCTGCAGAAATTGTGAGAAGTTGAACTTAACTTCAATATTTTTCCAACCCTAAAGTGTATGTATACCCAAAACATTAGGTTAAAATCACTATCAGATTATTTTTTGCTGCCTGTGTCTCTGTTGGAGAATACCTGTAACTAGTGGGGACCAATGGCCGACAAGGTCAGGCAAGCTCAGTTCTCAGGTCTGCGAGACTTAGGAAAGTCTGAATTACTAGACCAATAATCCGTCTTGGGGTCACAAGCCAAGGTCAATGAGGAGGAGAGTTTTGAAGTCTGGGTCACAAGCCAAGGTCGATGCAGGAGGAGAGTTTTGTAGTCGGGGTCACAAGCCAAAATCGTTTTCCAAACAGCAATAGAAGTAGCTCAAGTAGTATGCAGGATCAGACCACAATAATCTGGCAACAAGAAGTGCAAAAGCAAGGCTTATATAGGAAGTGCATGGGAGGAGCAAGGAGCTCAAGGTTCAATAGCAATCAAGACACAAGTCAGGGTTGTCCAATAGATCAAGCAGGATTGTACAACAAATCAAGCAGGGTGCTATCCAGCATCCCAGATTGCTCAGCAAGATGAATCAATGCCAGACACAGAAGAGGTCCCAAGTTCAAGCCCAGGTCCTGACAGTCTCCTTCGGATGATATATTTTACCCGTCTCTCCTTGAAATGCATCAGGTGGATTATGCAGCTTGGTTAAACAAACTTAAAAAAAAAAATACTTATTTATAGAAATAGAAAAATGCCTAATAGTTTTATATTAATAGAGATTATAAAATATTTAGCACAGTAGGTAGTAAAATATATCCACTGTTTTTGTTTCAGTGTGTACAGTATGATAGTGTCTAGAGTATGTCCGTATTAAGACAAACTGCTGTCTGTTACGCTGTTGCTATGGTTGCTCACTGTAATGCTTTAATTTCATACAGTGGGATATACAGTGGGGTTGATTTACTAAAACTGGACAGTGCAAAATCGGGGGCAGCTGTGCATGGTAGCCAATCGTCTTCTAACTTCAGCTTGTTCAATTAGAAAAAAAAACCTGGAAGCTGATTGGCTACCATGCATAGCTGCACCAGATTTTGCACTCTCTTTAGGCTCCGTTCACATCTAGGCGTTTTGGGGCGTTTTTGGGGCGTTTTTCTGCTCTAGGATCAGCTCTCAAAACGCCCAACAAGACAAATCCTATTCATTTCAATGGCCCCTGTTCACATCTGAGCGTTTTGACGCTGTATACAAAACGCCCAACGCTCAAAAAAGTACATGAGCTTCTTTTTGGGCAGATTACAGGCGTTTTCCATTGATCTCTATTCAATCTAAAAACGCCTGCACAAAAATCGCGGTAAAAATCGCGGTAAAATCGCGGTAAAAAACGCCGCAAAAATCGCGGTAAAAAACGCGCGAAAAACACTACGCTCAGGTGTGAATGTAGCCTTAAGCAAATCAACCCCAGTATGTTTGTTTATATAAAAAAAATTGGTGACAACAAATTATCAGTTAGTCTGCACTGTAGCCATAGTCCCACCTTGATTTTTATTTTTGCCATTTTTATTTTTGCCATTAACCATCTCTATTGCCAGTATTCATTCTCTGGAAAGTTGCCATGTTTAGAAATCAGTTAGCAGTTTTCTTTTTCCCAAGCAAAGTCCAAACTATGACAAAATAAGCAAGTGAAAATTTGCAAGCACTGACGAGTTTGTTTAATCATCACCCTAATTATTGAAAATTCCTTATTAGTCTCTCACTCATGTCTAATTTTATTATTATCAACACAACAAAGCTGTTCATGGCTCATTCCAACCTGACATTGCTAACAAGATATTATTGTAAAATTCCACTTAAGACCTTTGGGAAAAGAGCATCTCCAAATTATAGCCTCACAAATTAATTGGAAAGCAAAATGAATTAAGATATATATTTATGATGTTAAAACCTTTGAAATTGCTATTAGATCTCTTTGCAAATCTTGGATTCGGAGCATCAGCTTGTAAAGAATACAAAAGTACAAAGAACCGATAGCATCATTTATCAACATGCTGCAAATGTTCTAAGCGATAGAAAAAAGATGAACTATTAAACCATAAGCGTACAGAAGAAAAAAAATGTAGCGACAGGCCTCTATTATTCAAAGTGTTCTGATTTATATGTTATAATAATACCGCTTTTTCAAAAAACATATATATTTGGTAATTTTTAATAATTACCTAAAGCATTAGACTTTTGCTAATATATCTTACATATCCGTATTTGTGCATTTCTGATTAATGTTTTAGATATTTTATAGCAATGTTGCTTCCATCTTCATAGAAAAACATAATGCTTTACATCTTGCCTCTTTATTTCAGTGTCTGTAGGCTTTGAGTATGAAACATGTCTTGGTCTTATATTATGGGAAAAGAGGACAGCAGCATTACAAGGGTATGAGTTGGATCCCTCAAACCTTGGAGGCTGGTCATTAGATAAGCACCACATATTAAATGTAAAAAGCGGTAAGTATAAATTCTAAGTGAGCACTTTCCATAACAACAGCTTGTCCAAAGCATACAATGAATTACTAATATTAGGGCTTGTTTCAATACAAAACTAGGAAAATATTGGTAACTAGGAACCATATACCATTCTCATTGTACAAGAATAATGTACTGTATAAAATGTATAAATGATCAAAGATCGTAGGTAGACAATAAGGAGCCTTGCATCATCCATTCAGAGATCTCAGGTAGTGTTTGTACCTGTGTCCTACCCAACCTCTCTATTTATACTGCTATTGAAAAATTGCCCCATCCTTCATTAGCCGAAGGTAAGCTTGGTCCAATATATGGCAGAAGCAGTGTATATTTAGTGTTACACTGAGTTAAAGAACAGCAAGCTTAAAATAGCACCTATTTATAACAATGGTTGATAATGCTTTCTTAGGAGCTTAGCCAAGCTTAAGCTAGTTACAAAATTAACCAGGCTTAGTAAATGGGTCAACCATAATATGACAGGTCAAAATTTTCCTATAAAAGATCCAATAACTGGCATAAATATTTCTCCTTTTCTTATGAGCACTTTATTATTTGTCCATGTCCATTTACACATATTTACACCAAAAGTTGTTTCAGTGAAAATAGTGCTTGTACAAGCAGCAGACCATCACAGTTAATATCTGATCTTTCATACAGGACTTTTGGACTTAGGATTTTTATCACCCTGAACAATTATATATTAGGGTTCTTGGTCCTTTGCTCTTTAGCAATAGTGTTTGATCTACCAAGAATTTGCACAATTCCATCTAGGTGCACTTCAAGCAGTGAAACATTTACAGACTAGTATGCTCCTGTATTTTATACACCTCTGTTTCCAAGTTCAGAGGCAGTTTGCAAGCTGGAAAAATATTTCTGAACAGGAAATACATGGCTGCAAGAAGCATTTAAAATACTTATGTTTTGTGCGCTTTTGTTGCAGTTTTTGAAGTTGGTAACAGGGTCTCTTAACATCTATGCTTGGGAGAAAGGATCTCTAATCAATTTGCTTCCACTTTTATAACCAGAAATATGGAAAAAATACCATTTTAATTACTAACTCTGTATCTGTATTTGCCATCCAAACTACCAGACTGCAAGCACAATTCCTCCACTTTAATTGTATCTCTAGACAGACAGTTCAACTAATTATGTGCGGTATTATACTATTCTAGTCTTAACCGTTAAAATACTGTAAAGTCAGACATTGTAGTGTTCACTCATGACATATTAATGTAATGGTGTCAAGTATAATTGTGGCTTTATGGAGGTTTGAGTAGTAGCTGGTGGATATAGCTATACTTATTGGATTGTAAGTGACATTTAGGTGTTAATTTACTTCCCCAGTGTTTTGACTGAGGACATTATTTTCAAAGTGCTTTTATTCCTATCGTACATCTGTGTATAAACGCTCAGGATGGTTATCATTTTATCGTATCATTACAAAATTGTAATTGGGCATTTGGTTGGATGATTGCTTCTGTAGAAATTGTGTTTATGATTAACATGTATGTAAACTCAAAAACCTTGTTTTAATAGTGTGGAAGAGTTGTATTGTTAGGTTTTTATAGCTGTCTTTGTCCCTGTTGGGTAGCTACACTCTCTCAATTTGTCTTGGTGACCACTTTCACCAGGACTAAAAGCAAAGGAAATTCCAGAATTGTATTTTATTACCAGAAAAGTAGAAGAAGTGAAATCTTCAAGTGGGGACAATTGCTCTGTCGACAATTGTCTGAAAGGGGATTTATATCCTGTTGTCTCTACTGGACAGAAAGTAAAGGAAAAATCTCTCAACTGGGACAGATACCTCTAAAGAAGACCTTGCAGGAGTCCTACCCATTTCATATTCATTCCAAAATAAAAAAAAATGTTTCTCTTATTATATTTCTTAGGCTAAAAGGGAAAATAAACCGCACTAATGTGAAAACAATGCTGTTTTTTCATAAAAATACTGAAGCAGCAACTCTTCTGATATACACAGTTCCAATAATACAACCTTTGATGAGTTGCACTAATAATGAATATTGTCCATACATTAAACAATGTTAGAATTAGAAGTCCACATGTGAAGATATGTCTTTGATTGAATATCACCACCATCTGCCACCTAGAAATGTGATCCTTAATAGCACCACCACCACCAAAAGCAAAAATGCTCGCTTACCAGCTCATATTGACCTTGTGTTACAGGAGGTTAGTAACACTTGTGGCTTAATACCCAGCCAGGGCCTTTAATAGTGTCTGTGGATCCTCCTGCAACTTCTCACGCTAAGCGGTGCTGACATCACTGCGATTGTAGTGTCCCAGAAGGACAGGTTGTTGCTTATGTGCCGGCCAGCGCTTTTGTTTTTAAGGTGCTTTTGACACCAATTTGATGTAAGTGCAATCTAAAATGGTTTGTTTGATAAAGTGGTAACAATTTTACACTATGTGGAGCCTTTTGTGTTTTGGGATACCCCTATGACAATATGGTCAGGAAGTGAGCGAGCCATACATTGCTTAACGTATGGACACTAATCATTATCAGCGCAACTCAGCAAAGGTTGTAATATGCCTTTTTTTTATAAGGGTGGTAGACTCAGCGCTAAGGATATATAACAAATAGATAGGCTGCAGCCTCCCTTAACTATAGTCGAGGACTACAGGGAGTGCAGAATTATTAGGCAAATGAGTATTTTGACCACATCATCCTCTTTATGCATGTTGTCTTACTCCAAGCTGTATAGGCTCGAAAGCCTACTACCAATTAAGCATATTAGGTGATGTGCATCTCTGTAATGAGAAGGGGTGTGGTCTAATGACATCAACACCCTATATCAGGTGTGCATAATTATTAGGCAACTTCCGTTCCTTGGGCAAAATGGGTCAAAAGAAGAACTTGACAGGCTCAGAAAAGTCAAAAATAGTGAGATATCTTGCAGAGGGATGCAGCACTCTTAAAATTGCAAAGCTTCTGAAGCGTGACCATCGAACAATCAAGCATTTCATTCAAAATAGTCAACAGGGTCGCAAGAAGCGTGTGGAAAAACCAAGGAGCAAAATAACAGCCCATGAACTGAGAAAAGTCAAGCGTGCAGCTGCCAAGATGCCACTTGCCACCAGTTTGGCCATATTTCAGAGCTGCAACATCACTGGAGTGCCCAAAAGCACAAGGTGTGCAATACTCAGAGACATGGCCAAGGTAAAAAAGGCTGAAAGACGACCACCACTGAACAAGACACACAAGCTGAAACGTCAAGACTGGGCCAAGAAATATCTCAAGACTGATTTTTCAAAGGTTTTATGGACTGATGAAATGAGAGTGAGTCTTGATGAGCCAGATGGATGGGCCCGTGGCTGGATTGGTAAAGGGCAGAGAGCTCAAGTCCGACTCAGACGCCAGCAAGGTGGAGGTGGAGTACTGGTTTGGGCTGGTATCATCAAAGATGAGCTTGTGGGGCCTTTTCGGGTTGAGGATGGAGTCAAGCTCAACTCCCAGTCCTACTGCCAGTTTCTGGAAGACACCTTCTTCAAGCAGTGGTACAGGAAGAAGTCTGCATCCTTCAAGAAAAACATGATTTTCATGCAGGACAATTCTCCATCACATGCGTCCAAGTACTCCACAGCGTGGCTGGCAAGAAAGGGTATAAAAGAAGAAAAGCTAATGACATGGCCTCCTTGTTCACCTGATCTGAACCCCATTGAAAACCTGTGGTCCATCATCAAATGTGAGATTTACAAGGAGGGAAAACAGTACACCTCTCTGAACAGTGTCTGGGAGTATGTGGTTGCTGCTGCACGCAATGTTGATGATGTTTTTGAATGTCAGAAATGTATATTTGTGAATGTTGAGATGTTATATTGGTTTCACTGGTAAAAAAAAATAGTTGAAATGGGTATACTGTATATTTGATTTTTGTTAAGTTGCCTAATAATTATGCACAGTAATAGTCACCTGCACACACAGATATCCCCCTAAAATAGCTAAAACTAAAAACAAACTAAAAACTACTTCCAAAAATAGTCAGCTTTGATATTAATGAGTTTTTTTGGGTTCATTGAGAACATGGTTGCTGTTCAATAATAAAATTAATCCTCAAAAATACTCATTTGCTTAATAATTCTGCACTCCCTGTATATATAAAATGAAAGTGGGATAGGGTATTGGCGCTGCCTATTGACAGTGAACTAAGTTGATTGGTGTATGCAGTGGTAAACCAATAAGATATAAAAAATATAATAAATACAGTGGGTGAACAATATGTATAAATACGTATGTGTAAAATTAACATATATAAATTGGTGACCAATATAATAAATATGTAGTGGTGCAACATAGAATAAATAACTAAAAACTCCTCAAATAGATAAATAAGACAGGAAATAATATATATCTATATATAAAGTGAACTAGTGCACTCAAAGCTGTCAAAGTGATATAGTGCAAAAAATATAATGATTAAAGTGGCAATGTGCACAAAAACAAGTGAATTGTTTGACCAAAACAATTAGGCAATAAAGTGATCTATGCACATAAAAGTGATGATGGAAAATACAGTGCAAAAATGTGCACTAAAAGTGATCAGTGCATATAAACCATATATGCAATAAAGTGACAGAAATATCAACTGGCAAGAAAGTCCATATGGCCAGTATATATATACTAAAGAAAGCAAGTAATGTGACTACTGGCTCTCCAAGGAGCACTTGGAGATCCATGCAGCCAGCCTCCTATCAGGTTGCCTGCACGCAGCTGCACTAAACACCTGTGCACCCTGTGCATCCCAGGTGAGAATGGTCTTTAGCAAGGGTGTACAGTTTGGTACACCCATGTGAATGGGGCCTAACTGTCCAATCAGAGGCTGGGGCAAAGGAAGCAAACAGAATGTATATTGGTTAACTGCAGCGTTCATTAGATGTCACAGTAAGTTCTCAAAAACGCTGTGTAAAGATAGGTGATACAAGAAAGGAGTGTCCAAAAGAAGCTGTCACCAACAACAGTTCACACTGCCTCTTACCCCTTATTGTGGACTCCCAATATGGAAGGTCAAAGGAGCACTGTCAGAATAATCCTGGAATTATGTCACTGGATTAGATATCCAACTTCTCCTTAATGGGATAGTAAATGACTGCCCAAAGTGTTTTCCCCAATCTCTTATCAAAAACAAAGTGCTTCCTCCACTGTGATCTCTACCATTGCAAGCATTGAAGCATGAAGATGGTAGAGATCACAGTGGAGGAAGCAATTTGTTCTTGATAAGAGACTGGGGAAGACACTTTGGGCAGTTGTTTAATATCCTATTAAGGAGAAGTCAGATATCTAATCCAGTGACATCATTCCAGGATTTTTCTGGCAGTGCTCCATTGACCTTCCTTGTTAGGGGTACACAATAACGGGTAAGAGGCAGTGTGACTGGTTGTTGGTGAAGGCTTCTTTTGGAAACCCCTTTCTCCTCTTGTATCACCAATCATTACACAGTGTTTTTGAGAACTTACTGTGACATCTAATGGACTGACATATGCATTAGCTCTGAACTTCTCTTGTTATTTTTGTTTCTTAAATGTTATTAATCCTGCATATTTGTGCCGGCAGCTAGTTCTTGTATTTATATATTTTTCACAGTTTTTAACCTAGTGCAGCCTATTTTGTCTATCTATCTATCTATCTATCTATCTATCTATCTATCTATCTATCTATCTATCTATCTATCTATCTATCTATCTATCTATCTATCTATCTATCTATCTATCTATCTATCTATCTATCTATCTATCTATCTATCTATCTATCTATCTATCTATCTATCTATCTATCTATCTATCTATCTATCTATCTATCTATCTATCTATCTATCTATCTATCTATCTATCTATCTATCTGTCTATCTATCTATCTGTCTATCTGTCTGTCTGTCTGTCTGTCTGTCTGTCTGTCTGTCTGTCTGTCTGTCTGTCTGTCTGTCTGTCTGTCTATATATATATATATATATATATATATACATATATACTGTATGTGTGTGTGTGTATTTAGTTATATATGCCTAGAGATTGGCTTTAAGAAAGATAATCTGTCAAGGAAAAAAGCATAAGAAGGAAGGGAAAATATGTTTAGTTGTGTACATTAAGCTGTTGCAAGTTTGTTCACTTCCTATTGATATACTAATGACAATGTTTTTTGCTAGGTATTCTGCATAAAGGCAGTGGAGAAAATCTGTTTCTTTCCCAACAACCTGCTGTAATCATGAGCATTATGGGTAATGGGCGTAGAAGAAGTATCTCTTGCCCCAGCTGCAATGGCCTCGCTGAAGGTAACAAGCTATTGGCTCCAGTGGCTCTTGCAGTTGGAATTGATGGAAGCCTTTTTGTGGGAGATTTTAATTACATACGACGCATCTTCCCCTCCAGAAATGTCACCAGTATTCTGGAACTTCGGTGAGATTTTCATCTTGACATAAAAGTTAGCTGGAATGTCAGGCAGCATGCTTTTATTAATATGAATTTTATAGTTGACCTGACACAACTCAAAACCACAAATGTTCTAGTTCATCACACACAAAATCCTTTTAGACAGTGAAGCATTGTAATTATGTGTTTGTCCAAACTGTTTGCTTGAGCAATATTGAAAAAGATAAGTTATCACCTAATCTAGTTTAAAAGTGTAAGTTACAAAAAACTGTATTTCTTTTACAATATGAATATGGCCTTCAATAAATACCACATTTCTTCACTGAAAGACTTACAAAGGGTATTTCTACAGATGGGGAGTCCTTTGGTGTATTGAAGAGCAATGTGTTACTGGCCTCTTCATCAGTGAAGGAGAAAGTGACACTTTGAACAGATGTTTTGAGCTCTGCTAATGTCCTCTGGACTAAGAATGACATTTATCTTTGTCAGAAGACAATCCTTTAAATGTACAGCACATTTACTTGCTGTACATGATTTGTGTTGCTTGTTTATTCTGCATTGCCCTCTTCAGGATTAAATGTCATTTTATGTCTTTGAAGATTTATTATTATTTTTTTTTTGGTTGTTATAATTCAATTTCCAAGACATTTTTCAGACACCATTATCTATTAGCCACTGTTATAATTAAAGTGTTTGTTTCTATGCATGAAAATAAAAAACCTTCTCTGTGTAGCAACCCCCCCCCCCAGCCCCCCTAATACTTACCTGAGTCTGCTCTTTCTCCAACAATGTGCATGAGCGCCTCAGCTCTCTGGAGACTCTCCCTCCTCATTGACTAAGACAGCAGCGGGAGCCGTTGTCAATCACAGCCAGTGAGCCAATGAGATGTGGGGGGGGGGGCTGAGACGTGGTTCTGTGTGTCAATAGAAATGCAGAGCTATCGTTCGGGAGTGAACCTGCTCTGGTAACCCCATTGCAGGATTCTTGCTCTGGGGCACTTGGCTGGAAGGAGGGGCAAAAAGTGCCTGCGGGGACCTGAGAAGAGGAGGGTCAGTGCTGCTCTGTGTAAAAACACTGCACAGAGCAGGTATGTATAATATGTTTTTTATTTTAAAAAAATAACTTACTTTAATATTATTTTAAGAGAGTTAATTAGGTAGTACAAAGAATAATGATATACACAATGCAGTAGCAACAGGTAGTTTACATTTACTACATAGGATCACAAAAATAGATCACAGAAAAAACACTAATCGGCTGTTGTATATTGCTCTATTTGCATCTTGCTCTTTTCCCTATTAAAATATGTATGTGCGCAGACCCAGAGACGTTGATTTACTAAAATTGGAGAGTGCAAAATCTGGTGCAGTTGTGCATGGTAGCCAACCACTTTATAACTTCAACTTGTTCAATTAAGCTTTGACAAAACAACGTGGAAGTTTATTGGTTTCTATGCAGAGCTGCACCAGTTTTTGCACTCTTCAGTTTTAGTACCTAAATGTGTTATCATATACTGTAGATATCATTGATCTATCATTCAGTTTGTTTGATACATCTACTATAGAATACACACGTTAATTGGAGTGTTTGGCGATCATAATGTCACAAATGTATATGGCTGCTGTGGTTGCCAGAGAGTTCAGTGATGTTTGCAGTGACTTGCCTATTACCCAGTGAATGCAGTCTGCTTTACTCAGAAAATATTGGTTCTCTATAATCCAAACACATAGGGGTTGATTATTAAAAGATAATAGGCTGTTCCTTTTGCAAGTGTGAATGTTCTAAGAATTTACTTTCTAAAGAAAACCCAATCATGTGCAAGGGAAATTAAAAAAAAATATATATATTTGCTTATACATTATTGGATGATAGAAGTCAGCAGAGCTTCACTTCATTCACTAAGCTAAGGGAAAATTCCCCTGCAAAGGGAAATTTCCATTTTAAAGTGACCAGCCTGTTTTACCTTTATTAAATAAACCCTGTTAAGTGTACAATTGGAATAAATTATTATAGCACAATTTTTGGTTTATACTGCTGTAATGAGAAACAATTTAAAATGAGTCTTAATGTTCATGTAAACGCAATCAAATCAATCAAATGCCATTTCAATACACCTAAACTTGCAGCTTTCAATAACTGAATACATGATGGTCCTGCTATAAAGGCCCTTGTTCAAGCACTTTCTATTATGAGGTGACATTGCTTAGCCCCTATCTCCCAGTTGTGCTCTTATGTTGTCATTCTGTCATGCACTCTATAAACGGAGTCTACAAGCAGCCATGCCTGCCATATTTCACAGACATGCTACACTATTGTCCCCACCTGGAGATTCATCCCATGAAATGATGTGCTGCAGTTGCTATACTAAATGCATGTAGACATAAAGTGATTGTAAATAGGCTGCATGAGAGATTTATGATGGGCAGTGCTTTAGCAAACTAAGGGGTCTAATTATTAATGTTATAAATCAAAATTTACACAGATTTCACACAAGATGCCCATTGCCCAAGATGCCCATACCAATTTTCTAACTAAAGCATAACTGATCAATCAGTGAATCTACATTTATTGATAAACAGATTCTTAAAGGCTGTTTGGGTTTAGAAGTACTTTAGTAAACCATTTTCTCTTTGTGCTCTACCATTAGCTACTTATTTTACCATCTTTAAAACTTAACATTTTAGATATGTTCTTCTTTAATACTGAGCTACCTAGATGTCCAATAATTAGAAACTATGATTTTCCTGCTTATCCTAAAAAACATTTTAGCTGCAATGTGTACATTATGACAACTGTTCAATCAATTATGTAGATGTTAATATATGTTCCCTCTTTTTTTCTCCTTTTCAATTTGTCATCTGTATTTCTTGCCAAAGAAACAAAGAGTTTAAACATAGGTAAGGATATAACGTTACATTTTTTTCTTTCTTCCATATACTTTCTGTCCATATTGTTCTTGAAAGAAACGTTTTCTAAGCAAAGTATTGCTAATGTGTGTCCCACAGTTTCCCCGTGTTCTTCTTTTGTAAAAATTGAATTATATTTTAGCTGTGTAGTTGTGTCAATTTCCATCATCATTGGTAATTGCTATGTTGGCTCTGTGCCCCAAAATCTCTAAGCTTGCATCTTCATTTTTGTACCATATTCCTAAGTCGCATTCGTTCATTTATTTATGCTATTACATGTATCATAAAATTCAGTTTTTATTAGATATATAAACCTGCCAAGTAGCAGTCATCTACCATAACCACATATAGACAATCCATTTCTAAAATAAAGGATTAAAATGAACTTTTTAAAAAAACATAGTGTATAAAAGAATCACGTGTAATCTAAGAAACATATCTGTCCCTCCAGAAATAATATTTACTGCTGCATGTGTGAATAATTTCTACTTACAATGATAGTAATGTATTTTGTCAATTTCTGTATAGCAACCAGCTTTAAAGTAACACCAATAACAAACCTTATGGTGTAAATGATGGTAAGAAAAATTTGGCTCATTGAATATTGTTTGTAGATGACAGGTCATATTGAACTGTACCTTTACAGGTAGGTTTTTGTACAAACAATATGGAAAGCCTGGAGTTGGGTTTTAAAATATCCTCTTTAATAATTTCAGCTGGAATTCAATAGATTTTGCAGTGTTTTAGAATTGTATATTTTCTGTTAAAGAATTAAACATGAATTGAATTGCATAAAGGATAAATACTGCTGAAAAACAATGATCAACCTATTTTTTTAGTTTTGGATAGAATGGGGGAATGTTGGAACTCCTGTCAAGTTTTATTGCAATCCAGGGCTCCTTATCCAGGGCTCCTTTTGAGAGATTTCCCCTAAATTTCTGTTCCGGCTTTCCTTTACTTAAATCCAGGTTAAACAAATATTATCTAAATAGAGGTGCCATGTGTATTGTTATTGGAATTTTTGTTTCTTGTGCCTATTTCTTCCAGATTTGTAGAGTAATTTAGCATGTAGCAACTCACGTATTTGAATCTGTGCAGTAAAATCCTTTGATAAAGATCAGTCACTGCTGCTCTGTTTCCTTGTGCAGGGTGACTGGTTTTGTGTTTGCCCACCTTGCTGTAGTTTTCTGTAGCTAGCTTGTAGTCTTCGGAATTGCTGGGGCCCAAGCACAGCTTGGCTCTCCATATAGGCTATGTACTGCTCTTCATTGCTACTTTTACAAGGTAATATTTTGGTTTTGTAAAGACATTTGGTAGACACAAAGTTGACTTATATGCTCTGTGGTCATTGAATAGTGACATTATTGCAGAACTACTCATTCAACTTTTCAGCAGATGGATTAGCATAATTTCACTTTTTTTATTCAGAAGAAGTGGAAGCTGTTTATGCAAATATTTAACCAGTTGTAGACTTTGAGCATGCTAGGTTCCCAAAGAAAGCTTACTCAAAGAATACATGGTATATATAGTACAACCTGTCCCTCTATCCCTGTACAATATTTCCCAGATGTAAAATGAAAGCCTGATTTTGCTTTGTATTATAGCAGAAACTGGTGCTTATGTTGTAATAACCCAGCTTCTTATTAGTATTTGTGTAAACTGTTCAGACTCTTGATTCAGACATATAATATAACATTTTTGTATTTTCTATGTTCCTTTTATTATTGAATCCAATTACAAAAATATATGAGTTTTGGTTGAAAGTTCTGTGAATCTGTAAAAATATTTATATATGGATACCGATTATTGTTAAAATGCACAAAGCAGTAGTAAAATTGTTTTAGAATGTCACAGTTTCCAATATTAGGATACCCCCTTCATCAACTTAAAAAATTGCAGGTTAAAGTACAGAAAATTCAAACATTTTAAATACATACTGGCTTTTCCATTCCATAAAATATTTTTTTATTTACTTACAATGTGCTTTTGAACTTGCCAGAAAATTTGACTACTCTAAGAGCCCATTCACACAGGGGCGACACGACTTGCCGGGGCGACCTGTGAAGTCACGGTGCACAGCGTCATGCACGGACTTCATATCATTGAAGTCAATGCAAGTCGCCTCCAGGTCGCCCCAAAGTAGTACAGGACCCTTTTTCTAAGTCGGAGCGACTTGTGTCGCTCCTATTAGAACGGGTCCTGTGCTAATCAATGGCAGGCGACCCACCGCGACTTGTCAGGCAACCAAGTCGCCTGACAAGTCACGCTAGTGTGAATGGGGACTAAGAGAGTCAATTCTCTTATGCAACCCCCTCCTTCCTTGAATATCATAGCCCTGGCCTCCTGTAAGAGTGTCCAATTATTCAGGAGTGTCCAGCAACACCTTTCACTATCCTACATAAGCTTTATGTAGCTGTCAAAGGAGAAGTGAAAGGGAATACAATACAGTGTCACTTGAGGGACAGCTCTGAGCCTTTGGGGGCTGTTGACATAATTTCCAAGATGGTGTCACTCAACAGCAGTCTCAGGGCTTTTGCAAGTCTACACAAGGGATGCTCTTATGGTTAAATAACAAGCATAAAATATGTTAAACGCACATATAATCCTATAGGAAGATTTTTGTTGAAATTAATAGTCTGACAACAGGGTCTCTTTGAGGTAGAGTTTGGACAGCAGGTGGACCCATTAGGATTATGCTGCGGTGCCATTAAAATAGCCATTTCTCTTTATACAACTCTTCATTGCTGCCAAGATATTAACTTACCTGTAATCTAAATTCTGTCAGGATTGTAATTATCCTGTAGTTTAGCCTGAAATAGGAGATATATTGCCAGGATGAAGTGACAAAATGATACTGAGTTAAGATGGCATTCCATTTAGCTGACAAATACACTGACATTATTGACATACTAAACCATGGTTTCTATAGAAAAGACCATTTGGAGAAATGTCTATAAACACACGTTTATTCTAGACCAAAATATTTCTATGTATTTAAAGGCACCTTGTGGGTAAAAATGCACAAGAACTATTGTGATGTGTGTGGTTAATAATCAAGGAACATTTATGGCAGAATCTACCACATGAAAACATTTATGAAGGATATCTTTAAACTTATCTTTAAACAATAAATGTGGGATTTTAAACACATTACTTATGATAATACTTTTTTTATGATGCTCTATTCAGGACCCTCTGGCAAGAAAAAAATATTAGGTAGATTTCTTTACTTCTGAGAGGACTGGGCAGCTGTGTTTGCCATACATTACCCTGCCTGTACTGTTCAGACAGATCTTCATTTTGAATTGTAACTAGATTTGAGCTGTCTGTCCTAACAAAGGGTTAAAGGTTCAGAAGTTGGGCTTCTTTATTGTATGTTAATGAAGACAGACTTGGGACAGACTCACTCTAACATTAATTAAAAAAACCTTGCAGTAGGCCAAGACACCTTGACCTTAAATACATCTAAAAGGTAAGACATATTTAAAAAAAAATGTTGGCATTCTAGATATGCAAGTGAGAACACACAACAAACATATAGTGGAAGTTTACTAAATTTGACCGAACAAGTGGAAATACATTTAAATTTTTTTTTTTTTTTTTAATGTGCTAAGACTACAAAAATAGGACCCAAGGCTTTTATAATTGTAAAGTATCTGGGTGAAACATCAGACATCAGTGATATGTACATTTATAGAGTAAAACACTAGTGTGGCTTTATGGTAAACAATAAAGCATAATTAGTTACCTAATGTATGTATCATGTATCCCAGTGATTATTAAAATGAGTGCTACAGTGAAGATGCTCATATGATCACTGATTATACCTATAGGTAGCATCACAATGGTATGTGCTTGTTTTATAGCAAACCATTTCAAATATGCTGCCATCTTGCTTCTGTGAAAGTTGCTACAGAAGTATGTACAATTTTGAATTTCAATACCAGGAATGATATTTTATGTTTCTTGACACTGTATAACATATATACGCTTAGTCAGATAAATAGAAAATAATGAAAGCAATATTGAAACCCGGAATTCTCGAAATATCTAACTATTCAAAATATTTAGCACATTACAATAAAAGAGGCGAAAGGTGAATTTTTCAGAGAAGTATAACAAATGTGTCTCAAAGAATTGCAGGGTTGTGTGATATCAATATCCCTCTGCATCAATATTCAGGTCCAATTTAAATACTTTCAGTACTGTGTATAACATGTGTTCACAGAGAGAAGTCAGTTCTAATCAGAATGTTGTGTATTGTAGCATGATCTTTATCACCTTGCTTGTAAATGTGCACCATGACTAAAACATTCATTTTCTTTCCAGTGTTTTTAACAAATATATAAATGCTTTTTTTAGTATTGCAAAAAGTGATTCAGTGAAATGTGGGTGCAATTTATTCGGAACAGGCTATGGAAAAATATGAGTGTTTGTATTATGTATTATATATTTATACAGACAGCATATATATATATATATATATATATATATATATATATATATATATATATATGTATATATATATATATATATATATATATATATATATATATATATATATATATATATATACGTATATATGTATATATATATATATATATATATATATATATATATATATAGTTGATTTATTATGTATACATCTTGGATCTTGGACTTTGAACATTTTTGACAGATAAAACCTTGTCTGTTGTTTAATATGAATAAGTGAAATTAAGCAGCATGCATAGACTAATTTGGAGGACGCTTAGAATGTCTTTTTTAAGTGGATGTGATTTTAAATGATTTACTGTAACTGTAACAGTAAATTATCGCAGTTTCCCTCTGCTTCAACATATGTTTCTTTAACTAAACTTTCCATCAACTGACCAGCAAGACTAAAAAATAGTTCAAGTAAAATTAATTACAGTTTGCATTTGATGAAGCGATGTAAGCACAGATGTTCAATGTTATATTTCAATGGAAATTTGATGAGAGATTAAGATTGGATTTCACACTTCTCATGAATTAGCAGATGGCTGACAGAAATAGATACTGGTGTCTTATGAGAGATACATTTTGGTAGAGGTCTCCAACCATAAGTCAACTGAGTGGATTTGCTCTTTTACATTAGCTGAAATTCAACTGAAGGCGAAAACACTAAAAGTTTACTTCAAAGGAAACATGTCACAAGGGAAACATGGAGGTTGCCACTGTAGACCTCTTCTTCTGAAAATGCTAGCTGCCTAGTCATCATGCTGATCTTTTGTTTTAATACTTTGGTCAGGGCCAGACAGCTAGCATTTTTAGATGAATACACTAGAAACCCCCCTGTATCTAACATGACATTTTAATTTAATTCCAATGAAGTATAGAATATCAAAGAATATTGCATGTCCGTTCATATAATATAAATGCATTTGGTAGATCAGGGGTGTATAGAGCATACATGCTAAATTCCATTAAGCATGTATAGTGATGTTTCACTGTTTTCAGAGCTGTGCAGTGATATCTCCTCTGGATATGTTTACCTGCTGCTATTAGGTTTCTCATTTGCTGTCACTCTTGCTGTTTAAGAGGAATCAAGCATAAAGCTGGCTATATGATGTCATCATTTTTTTATCTAAATATTTTTATATCCAAATATACATGTATCTACCATGAAACAAAATCTAGTTTTATTGGCTCTCATTTAGATCAGATTGCATTAGGTGTCTCACTCAAGTAACAAAGTACCCTATAAATAAATATATGATATACTAAAAGATGTACTGATAAGCAAATTTTCAATTCAAAAAGCAAATACTAAAATGTCTGCGCTCCCCCCTAAAACCTCTCAACCCAAGCTGCTGTGTAAATATTTGAATGATATTGATAGAAAGACTGTATAGCATTTTCAATACAACTTTGGGTTAGAATAGAGACAAGAAAGTTAAACTATGCAACAGCTAATTTTAAAAGGCTGTTTCCTAAATCCTAAGATGGTTGTATTCATATTATATAAAATTAATGAATTATTTAAGTGAATTAAAATGTATTGTAACATTATCAAGTACATGTATTTATGCATAAATATAATAAACTAGGAAATATTCATACTTTTTATTATTAGAAGAAATTTATGTTTTTTCTTATATTATATTGTCATGTTGTTGTTACAATGGTGTCCATAAATGTTTATATTTTGCATTGTATTTCCAATGTTCAGGCAGTGGGAGTTATCTGTTAAAGCGTAACTAGTGTCTGTCAGGATACTATCACACAGAAAATGCCCTTATCTTTAATAGGTGTTTCTGTCGGATAGCGCCCTTACTGGCACTCCCACATCTCAAGGAGTAATCCGCTTTCCAACGTTATCTCAGGATGCTGTGTGTTGTGGTGACATTTATTTTATGTTTTAATTAAATGACGTTTGTTTTCTCTTTCTCAAAGCAACAACATAGCACATAAATATTACCTGGCAGTAGACCCTGTGTCTGGCTCAATATATCTGTCAGATACCAACAGCCGGAGAATATACAAGATCAAGTCTCTTACAGGGGAAAAAGATATTGTAACCAACTTAGAAGTTATTGCTGGCAATGGTGAGCAATGCATGCCTTTTGATGAGGCAAGATGTGGCAATGGAGGGAAAGCCGTTGATGCCATTCTGACGAACCCAAGAGGCAAGTAAATGGTTATCATGTGAAGCATCACTCTCAGTTGTCTTACTGGGTTTTGGGAAGATACTTTTTATGCACATTGTTTTATTTGTGCCAATTATTGATTGGGGAAAGAGTTAAAACCTCTGGCAGTTTTTATTGCTCTCTGTGCATCTGTTGGGTAGATTTCCCCTTACCTTATCTTGCCAGTACAGGAATTGATAGGATGTCTCCAATGGGGATAAAAACAAAAGAGAAGGTAAGGTTTATTACAGCAAGAAAGCATTAGAATTGCTAAAACATTTTTATTGATTTCCATATGTAGCTGTCCAGTTGGCACCTGCTCTATGTGCATTTTTCTTGAATGCATGTAACACACCTCCAGGCCGACCATTGCCTTGCTAAAGAAGATGAGGGTAAAGGTGATGGACAGGTCAAGCATGGCTCCATGCCTAAATCTTATTGAGCATCTGTGGGGCATCCTCAAATGGAGGGCGGAGAAGCGCAAGGTATCTAACATCCACCAGCTCTGTGATGTCATCATGGAGGAGTGGAAGAGGAACCTGTGAAGCTCTGGTGAACTCCATGCACAAGAGTTCACCAGATAGTCCTGGAAAATAATGATGGCCACAAAAAATATTGACACTTTGGGCCCAATTTGGACATTTCCACTTAGAGGTGTACTTACTTTTGTTGCCAGCAGTTTAGACATTAATGGCTGTGTGTTGAGTTATTTTGAGGGGACAGCAAATGTACACTGTTATACAAGCTGTACACTCACTACTTTACATTGTAGCATAGTGTCATTTCTTTAGTGTTGTCACGTGAAAAGGTATAATCAAATATTTACAAAAATGTGAGGGGTGTACTCACTTTTGTGAGATACTATATATATATATATATATATATATATATATATATATATTACAGTCACATCAGTCCCTGCCTTCAAGGAGCTTACAATCTTTAACTCACATTCACACATTCATACATACACTTACTAGGGCCAATTTAGACTGGAGCAAATTAACCTACCAGTGTGTCTTCAGAGTGTGGGAAGAAACCAGAGTACCTGGACGAAACCGACGCAGGCACAGGGAGAACATGCAAACACTGTGCAGAAATTTTATTAGGTTTTGTTAACAATTAGGTTGTGTTGAGCACACAAATATTATAATATTATCAGCCAAAATCTACTGAGAGCATAACATTTATTTTAATACCCCTTCCCAGTGTCATTATAGAGGTAAGCATGGTTTTAAGTCTCTTATGATTTAAGTATATTTGTTATGTGAATATTGAGTTCTTTCAAAGACTGTATTGTTTCCTAGCAAACAGTTGTCTGATAAATTATCTGTAGGTTCATTTAAGCATCCCTTGTGAAACTCTAAAATACAGAGTGCTGATCCCAAAGACTGTTGTAGATATTTAAATGTATTTTTACATTTATAATAAAATGTATGACAATATTTTCTTTGGTTTCACTATTCAGGAATTGCTGTTGATAAGAATGGGCTTATTTATTTTGTTGATGCAACAATGATACGAAAGGTCGATCAAAATGGAATAATTTCTACTCTACTGGGATCCAATGACCTTGCTGCAGGGCGCCCTTTAAGCTGTGATTCAAGCATGGACATCACTCAGGTATAATTATTAATTATATTTATTCATACTTTTTTTTTGTGGAAAGAGACATTTATAATGACCTGAAATATGTTTTGTATCTGTAGCTAATTTAGCCTCATATACTTACATAATTACATAGTTAGTCTGGGTGAAAAAAGACACAAAGCCCACCTAGGTCAACCAATAAAAAGGGGAAAACAAAACATTTTTTTTTTTACAATCCTATATATTCACAATCCCATACCCACAGTTGATCCAGAGGAAGGCAAAACACTGTATCTGGTGTTATTTAGGGAGGTATATATATATATATATACAGTATATGCACTAGGCAGTCAACTGTGTTTACTTTTTGACACTTGTAGAAAAGACGTTGTGCATAGTATTCAGTCACGGTTCTCTACTCTGGCCAGACTAAAACCCATAAAGTCACCATGTAGCTAAACAGTTAATTTCAACAAAAATCTTTTTAAAAGATTAAATAATGATTGATCATTTTCAATGTACGTTATTTAACTGTATAATACGTCCTTGTGTTTTCAGCCTAAAGTCCTGAGATTACTGCTGAGCACTGCAATTTTAGGCCCCTCTCACACAGGGTGGACTCTGTTAAGCAGATCCTCCTGCTCAGCGGGGGATCTTTCCACTCATCCCTGCTGAGCAGGCGGATGACAGGTCCATGTCCATTCCGCTGATGCAGAGCGAAAAACGGACACAGTCCTATCTATTTCCATCTGACTGTCGTCCGATCCACCGGTCAGATAGGCAAGGTCTGTTTTTAGCAGACAGGGTCAGATTGGATGTTGACGGGTTTTATTGGACACATGTCCGCTGACATCCCCCACTCCATAGAGAGCAATAGATGGTATGATCGGGTCTGCCTGAAAAATTGACAGGCGAACCCAATTGGTCCATCAGTGTGAAAGGGGCCATAGATTGTTAGATCTGTCAGCAACATTAGCAGACCAAATGTTAGGAAATTGACTAGTCAATTTTTGTTGCAAATACTAGTGAATAGAAAATCATTTATAGAAAAAACACTGCAAGCAAGCATTTTTAATATTTATATGCTTGGTTTTTCTATAATTTTACTTCATTTTGGAGACAACATTTAACTCAAGTTGGTGACAGGGTCTCTTTAATATTATGTTATTGAATTATTTATTGGGATCTTCTGATTGCAAGCTATAAAATGTTTTGCAGGTTCGTATGGAATGGCCAACAGATTTAGCAGTTAACCCAATGGATAACTCACTCTACGTTCTAGAAAACAATGTTATTTTGCGTATTACAGAAAACCATCAAGTAAGCATCATAGCTGGACGTCCAATGCATTGTCAAGTACCTGGCATAGACTATTCTTTGAGCAAACTGGCTATTCATTCTGCACTTGAATCTGCTAGTGCAATTGCTATTTCCCATACTGGGATACTATACATTGCAGAAACAAATGAAAAGAAAATTAATAGAATACGCCAAGTGACAACCAATGGTGAAATTTCTCTTTTAGCTGGGGCAGCTTCTGACTGCAACTGCAAAGATGATGTCAACTGCAACTGTTATGCTGGAGATGATGGCTATGCTACTGATGCAATTCTAAACTCACCATCATCCCTGGCTGTAGCACCCGATGGTACAGTATACATTGCAGACCTTGGAAATATACGGATAAGAGCTGTTGTTCAAAACAAACCTGTTCTAACTTCATTTAATCAGTACGAAGTTGCATCTCCAGGAGAACAAGAATTATATATTTTTAATATCAATGGTATTCATCAGTACACACAGAGCTTGGTCACAGGGGAATACTTGTACAACTTTACTTACAGTGCCGACAATGATGTGATAGAAATTATTGACAATAGTGGCAACTCTTTAAAAATCCGCAGGGATTCTAATGGTACTCCACGTCATTTACTAATGCCAGACAATCAGATTATCACCTTGACATTTGGTACCAATGGAGGACTTAAGATGGTCTCTACACAAAATCTGGAATTGTCCTTAATGACATATGATGGAAATACTGGGATGTTAACAACAAAAAGCGATGAGACTGGCTGGACAATGTTTTATGAGTAAGTACCTCATAAAGATATTTTCTTTTATAGATATAACTGAAATACTTTCCTGAATAATGTACGGATGTGTTCTGCATTATTCATTATCCGGATCCATAATCCAGATATTTTTCTGTAGCACTTTTTTTTCTGCCACTATGTGTCCTAATTCTGATAGTCAGCCTCTTTTAACCCACTACCTCTGAGCCCAGGCCACTCTGTAAACTTCCTAGCCTGTGACTGTACAACAAAAGGAGAAGCAGCATAGTAATGAGCTCATCTCTCTGTTGGGCTACTTTCTCCTCTTATCAGCTTGTCTCTTGTCAGCACATGAATTGATCGGCTGCTTGTACTGCTCCTTTCTCTCACATTCCAGTTCTGCTATACAGGAACTGTAAGAGGCTGATACCAGATCAAACTTAGGGACCTTACATTGCTTAACTTAAAAAAATACATTTAATGGTGTATTGATGATTTATATTTTTAGAGTTCGGCTTTAATTTATTTATTTGCTTGTTTGTTTATATTGGATGGAAATAAAATTATACAAATAAACTGGGGAATTCTATTCACATGAGTCATAACATAGACTTTTATTTTATAGCAGTAAAATAAAAATGCAAATAATAGTTTTTCTGACTATTTGATTTATGCTGGCAAAAAAATCATGATTTGAGTGCTGCCTATCTGCCGGCTTTCTCTTTTACCAACTTCCTGGATTCTCTGCCTGCTTTGCAGCTTCTCCTCTGCCGATTTCCTTTTTTTTCCTTTTTTGCCTGCAAGCAGTGTATCATTTACTTAATCCAACTCCCATACCTCCATAGTTTAGAAAAGACAGACTTTGTGAAATGTGTGACACAGCACTTCAGGGGGATAGTGAATATGTGTCACAGAATTCAAGTAAATGTTTGTGATTCTTCAAAAAGTATGTTTTTTTAATTTTCAAGATCATTAGGATTATTAGGTGTGGAAATGAGAAAAGAATTAAAAATGTTGACCATAAATACACTTTATATATATGTTTTAAATAAACATTTAGTATCATAAGTACACTTATTGATTTTAGAATTTAATATGCCAAGGCAGGCAAGTGCATCACAGATCACAGCGCAAAACAGTGCAAATAACCTAAAATGAATGACAAATGTGAAAGGTAAAACTTCAGTACAAATGATTGCTACAAGCAAGTGTTCAGTGAAAGTCCAAGAAAAAAATTCCAATGTTGATCCAGATAAAGTGCTGAGGTGCCTCACAACTTCAAACTCATGCAGTGAACTGTGCTTTTCACCCTCTTGTGCTTGCACTTACCAAAAGATGTGGACCCCTTAGCAATATTGCGTGTGGGTCTATTGGGCTGTACATGGTAAGTGGGAGTATGTCACATCTCATGTATCTTGGCTTGCACTCATAAATGGAGAAGAGAGCATCCCAATAGAGTATAGCCTTGTTTATTAGTAGAAATCATTAAAATGACACTTAAAGTGTTGCAGACAAAGTATCACATTGGGTAAAGCATAAAACAGCAGGGCTTTCAAACACTTAGTCCGAGTCTGTGCCACGAGGCGGGCGTGGAACGCAATCCTGCGCGTGCGTTCCACCGCTAGCCGGACGTGACGTCACTGAGGAACCCGGAATTAATGACGACGTGTTTCACCACTCCCACAGGGCGTTATCAAAGACAAAGATTCCTGATTGCTCAGCAAGTTAAATAGCCATGCACTAAAAACTTCTGTTCATATGACCCAGATAAAATGTCCATTACGGTGGACTCAGCTTCATAGTCAACACAGTGGTCTACTTCCTGCCTATATTTGGATATGGTCAGCTTTGTAATTAACATGTGGGCTCCTATTTAACTACATTCTCTTGTTGCCACTCAGCTGAGGACCCTAATGACATACCACTTGTAAGATAAAATGTATTACATTTTAAGTTTCAACCAATCTTTAAATGTCTATATTCCAGACATAAAAACGAACAGATATAGAAAATATATTGATAATAATAATATATAAAAATATAATTTTAAAAATTCTAAAAAAATGTATTGGAAAAATAATAATAATAATTTAAATTAAACCTTTAAAAATAATATGGAAATTCATGATGTCAGAATTTTTTTTAAATTTCCTTTTAAAAAATTACCATTGGAAAGGAAGCAATTGAGGTCCAGTTCTACTGTATATTCAACCCTTTGGGACTCATAGTATTTAACAAATATATCAACTTGATTTCATTTTGGGATATACCTTTTTTCATAATGCCTCCCCTCCAATTGGGCATTATCCTATCTATGCCACAGAACCTCGGCAATGTTGGATCCCGGTTATGGGTCAATCTAAAATGCATGGATAGGCTGTGGTTCTTAAAGACCTTTCTGATATTATTAATGTGCTCTCGCAGCCTAACTGCAAGTTTTATGGCGGTCCCCCACATACTGAAGCTTACATCGACATTCAAGGAGATAAGTTACATGCATGGAAATTTGCATTTGTACTGAAGTTTCACCTTTCACATTTGTCATTAATTTTAGTTTATTTGCACTGTTTTGCGCTGTGATCTATGATGGATTATGTATTACTTTTTGAACAGCAGCAATGCTGATTTTGTTTCAGGCTTTATTTTAGCGCGGGTTTTTTGGGTTTAGTTAAGTGCAAATAAGTATGTATGGAAAAACTACAAAAAACAAGACAGAAAATGGCAAACAAAAATGTGGCTATTTGTTATGGAATTAAAAAGGGGGAAAAAAGCTTAACTTTTTGGGCAGTATTGTTTTATTCTCTTGGCAGAAGAATGCCAGATATCTGTAAACACTGTGTATCAGAATGCTTTTATAATCCCAAAGGGAAATATACTCTCCCAGATGAATGTAATGTTCATTTTTCAGACCACTTAATTTATAGAGCATTGATGTGAGACAGATTTATACCCTTTGGCCATTTATCCTTGAAAGTTTTGCATCACCTGCTGGGGAGAGAGGTTCTGCTTTCCACATTATGGACAGTTTATACAGACCAGCTGGTTCTGAAAGCTCAGGCGGGGTTACGTTTTCTGATGTCAACGCATCAGCTTGATAGCAACTAATTCAAACATGGTTTGATTGTCACCAGCAGGCCCCATATAACTATTTTGTTAGTCCCTAGGTTGTTCTGTGCAACTAAGATATAATTCTGTGCAAAGCTCACAATGTGTGTGATCAGAAAGGGTTATGTTTCATCTCCTTGCAACTGATATTTTTAATTTTATTGGAAATGAAACATATTCCCTCTGATCTTAAGAAAATTACAATGATTGTAAACAGTTTGGTGTGTACACTTCCTGTGTTATTCCCTGATGGATTTTTCAGCCGACAGCTGGGTGTTAGTTCCTTCACCCTTCATGCCCAAGCTGTCTACTCAAATTCAAATTGTGGATGTCTGTATACTTTGCTAACTACTGAATTAAAACATCTGTAATATCATTGAATCAAAAAAATATTTGTGATATAATACCAAATGTTATATACTGTGTAATAGTGCAGCCATCATTAGTGCAAGGTATGAAAACATTACCATTATAAGGTTGCATATAGGTTGGCTTTTTAGTCCATTTCTGTCATCATAAGATTATTCCAAAAATACCTGCTGTTTTAGTAAAGCGGCGTATTAATTTTGGTGCTCTAATCAAGGACATTTTGTTTTAGTTTTGGCAAAGTTGACCAAGGTTTGTTGCAGTATGTCTGGTCAATCCCCTTGCACACATCCAACAATATTGAGCTTGATATGCAGCTTACGTAAGACTCAGAAATATGTTGAACCAAAAAGAAACAAGAAACAAAAGAAGTAGAGGTTGTTCTAGGGTGACCAATCAGTATCAACATTGTACATACCACTACATTCATAAAAATGCATATTTTATTACAAAAAAATCATACCAAATATAAATAACCATACGGATCACAACACCAAAGTTATATCACCATATATTTATATATCTTTGTAGAAAACTACAAACGGCAATTGTCATGTATCCAAAATTTAACTCATTTTGCAGTCACTGCCGCTTCCTCAGGACTTCATGTTTTCAAATGACAGATACTTTGTTACAAGTAGCTTCAATACCAAATGCATACACACATTAGTCATGTGAAGTGGAGAGTTATTGGGGCATATTTGTATAGGTTGTTTTCTCTGGTTTAGATTATTTATACCTTATGTGGGGATACATGTGATTATCAGGGGCTCTATACATCTTTTGCTTGGCATCTTGTTTCTATGTATTCTTTCTACCACTCCCCATATCCCCATATCCTGGATACAGGATGTAGTATTTCATAACAAGGCAAACACACTCCGCCCACAGGTTGTGATTTTGTATATGTTGAATATAAGTATATACCATCTGCATAGTACAGTATGCGTCATTGTTTCTGTTGACTATTGAGATTTAGTGTTAAATTGCTTGGAGGGTACTCTCTGTTTGCTGTCCCTTACCTGCCTCCCCGCAGTCCTGGTGTCTGCAATCATCTCTCCAGCCAAGTGTTTTTTTCATTTTTGAAACTCCATGTAACACAATATCTGTCATTTAAAAATGTGAAGTTCTGAGGAAGCGGCAGTGAATGCGAAACGTGTTGACTTTTGGATATATGACAATTGCCATTTGCAGTTTTATACAAATATATTTATAATAATAAAAAGTCACGCTAAAGGTGATCAGACATTAATAAAATTGTGTCAGATAATAATTGAATAGTCCATAAAGTCCATAGAGGCCAGATATTGTAAAGGTAACTTGTAGAATATCCGTATGGATGGAAGGCTTACCAGAAACCGATAAAAACGTGCCAAATGAGAACACAAATTCCAGAGATTCGGCAAGGGCTATACACGGTAGATCTCACAATCCAGATTAATCCCCCTCAATGGTATGGTCATATGTGGAATAGAAGTGAGAATGCCATAGCGTAAAACCAGAATACAAATATAGGATAATAAAAGGAAAAAAATAGCACTTTATGGGGATGTAAATCACCAAAGGATCCAGTGGGAGTAAAAGTGCCAAGAAAATTGAATTAATGATGTGAAAAATAAGATGAGGTGAAAAAATGAGAAAACAAATATATGTATATATGATGAAATTACTGTGGTGTTGTGATCCCTATTGTTATTTATATTTCATATGATTTTTTGAAAAAAAAAATTGCGTTTTTATGAATTAATTGGTATATACAATTTTGGTACTGATTGGTCATCCTTGAACTACCTCTCCTTTTGCTTGGTTCTACATATTATATTGGGCTGATAAACTATCAGTATAGGGCTGGGTTATAATTTTCTATCATATATTCCTCCCACGTTTCTATGAAAAATTTGTGAGACTCACTAATAGTAGATTGATGTTGAGCCCAACATGCTGGACATTGAATTATTGTACTGCTGTGTGGATCCTTAATGGTAGAAAATTTTAATTTCTCTTTACACTATTTCACAACTTGTATTTTGCAATAGATGTGTAGCTTTTAAACCTTTATTCATGCCATGAAATGCAAGCTTCAAGAAAACCTCAAAGATGGTATGGGAGCTGCCACAACTGATGATTTGTTTTTATATATTGTCATCCTGGTTCAACCTAACTACATAAGGAGCCATTGACCAGGAACAAACATGAATCCAGTAAATCCCATACTGCTAGTCAGTAGACATGTGCGATTCATTTCATTAGGAATCAAAATGCAGACAAAAGTTTCATTACCTAGAGATTCAGATGTTTCTAAATCTCTGAATCACAATAGTAATGAATAGTAGTAAAGAAAGTTGGTATATAGAAAGGGCAAAAGAGGGGAGCTAAACCAGCTATGTATCCAGAGGTCATCAACCCAGTGATATATTATTGGGAGTATGGGCGTTAAACGATGACCCCCTGGTATCTCTAATTGCATTTGATAGACAAATGATTTATATAAAAAATTATGTCTCTGGGGGGCCTGGCCTGCCCCAGATTAAGATGGAGGCTTCAGTTCAGAGCTCCGCTCCACTGCTCGGATCCCCAGCAACCACAAGCAACAGCCTGACCCACAATCCAACCATCCTGAGCCGGTAAGGGCAGCGGATCACCCTGGGCATGTCCAGAGGGCAATATAAGCCGCCAGTTCCTGGCCTCCTTACCGACTATTATGGCACAGCAGCCATACACTCAGCCCAAAATGGCGCCAGCTCCAGGAACAATCTTGGCACATCCTCCAGCTCCCAGTCTGAGGAAACACAACAAGCAGCTTCCCACCTAAGAGATTGCTCTGCCACGATCACCAGGGAGAACATTACCATCACCAGAGACCCACCCCTCAACACAATCGGCTGACAGAGGTAAGAGACTGGCATCCTCTGTTGTTCTCTCCCCTTGCAAATGACCCCAACCTAAAAAGCAATTGTGGTCCAGCTTTTCAGGTGATCCCACTGAAGCAGAGCACACTCCAGCCCTTGCAGCCATCCCCATATCAGACAATCCAGTTTCTGAAGCCATGCTTAAATCCATGCTCCTCACTCTGCACAATGATCTACACAGGGAACTTCAAATCTCAATCTCTCAAATACATGACAGAGTTGATTGCTTAGAAGAGAGAGCTGATGCACTGGAGGAAAATATGCATGACCATGGCAAAGCACAGAAAGAATTATTAGATGCACACAATCACCATGCAGAAGAAATATCACAAACATCACAATAAAATGAAATTGTCTGACCTAGAGGATCACTCTAGGATAAACAATATCACACCCCAGAAACAAATAAAGCAAATTAACTCCCTATCTGCAGTAACTGTTCTCGCAACTACTTCTCCGCTTAAACCCACGTGATCTTACTCCCCGCTTATGTCCCAAGGGATGTTTTGGCACAGGTATACTTTTTTCATGTAAAGGCAAATTCTCCACACCACTAAAGCACCACCAAAGCAACCAAACCCCTACCAACACCTTATGCTAATATCCTACTCTTCAGCTACTTCTCTTAAGTCACAATGGAAATGGGTAGAGCCTTAGCACCTATCACTTCCCATTCTACAAGAATGAAAAACCACCTACAAGTGGTGTTTCCCTACCAAATTGATGGTCACCTTTCAACAGAAATCAATACCCACTTACCTTACACCAAATGATGGATATATAAAGCTGACCAACTGGGGGTTGCTACCTCTCCCTCGCAGCAGGGTGTGGAAACTCCCAACCAACACCACCAGCCCCCCAGAACCCAGCACCAAATAAATACAGCGGCTAACAGCTACTATTGCTACTGATCCCATGCATACATTAGATCCAGCATGGGCCACGATACATTTATTAAACCCACTCCCTCTGGATACAGTGTGCTGAGCACATTATATCATTCATTACATATTGTTGATATTCTATTTCTTTCCTGAATTGTGATTTACTGCTTATTGAGCTACACCGGTTCTGTTTTCTTTTTTTTTTTCTTTTAACTCAATTGTACAGTGACATATCATCTGTACTGACCTTATACTTTGTAAATTGGCTTGATAACCTTACTACATTTACTCTACAAGTGCCTAAAGGTGTGGTCCCGTTCCCCTCACTCACAACTCCAGGTAACACTCTTCATTAAGGCCCTCACAATTACCTCTTTAAACGCTAAAGGCCTGAACTCCCCTTTCAAACGAAACCTTCTATGGAAGGAGGCCTTACTTCAACACACAGATGTCCTCTGTGTCCAAGAGACACATTTTGATAAAACTAAAGCCCCAACATGTTCACACAAGAGATACCTAACGCTCCCACTAAAAAGAAAGGGGTCATGATTGCTATCAACACCTCTGTATCGTTTACACTTCATCACTGTGAATCTGATGAATACGGTATGATACCTAATACTCTCTGCGACAATTGTGATCCAATGCCTCAACTTAGTCAATCTTTATGGGACTTATTCAGCTCAAAATAAATTCTACTCAAATCTGCTCTCCAAGTTGGCTCCACGTAGAGCTGATCTGATTATATTTTGTGGGGACTTTAATAACATTGACATGACACCAACCTTGACACCTCCAACTCATCAATTCTAAGGCCCTCCACCCTATCCTAACTACTGAAAAAATTAAGATCTATATGAACCCTGGAGGTGCTTACACGATGAGGAATGGGACTACACCTTCTATGCCAACTCTCAAAAATCTTACTCTTGGATCGATTTTTTCCTAACTGATAAATACCTACTCCAATCAGTCACAGAGGCACACATTGGCACGATCACTTGGTCCAATCATTTGCCAGTCTCCATAAAAATATTCAATCATAAACAAACTCCTCCCTTCTAACCTGCCCCTCACATGAAGCTGAGATTCAATTTAAGTTTGAGACCTACTTCAAACTTAACTCTCACTCAATTGATGATCAGTTTGTGATCTGGAATGCGCACAAAGCTTTTCTACGGGGTCTATTCATAAAATTAGGAGCTTATGAAGAAAAAACCCTCACTCACCACAGAAACCTTACTAAAACAAATCCGAGAGCCAACCGATAAAGTATCACTAGAATAAAAAAAAGATCAGATGCCAACCTAGCGAACACCTACATAAAAAATTTGATTACTACATAAAGCGACTTAAGTTTCAATTTTATACCTCAGCCAACAAACCGGGTGCATTTCTGGCCAAGCAAATAAAAAAACAACTTTCCTACAAAAAAATTTAATTCCTCACAAATACTCCAAGGTAAACGCTTAAACAACCTACTAGATATCGCTAATGAGTTTAGTGCATTCTATGCCAAACTATATAATCTCAAAGATACAGACCCACTAGCTTCTCCTAAAGGTGAAGACATTACAGCCTTCCTCTCATCTATCCACCTTCCCTCCATCTCCCCTGCCCAACTTGAATCCCTGATGGCACCCTTCTCCCCTGCAGAAATCCTTAAAGTCATAAAACTACTCCATCTACACAAAGCCCCTGGCCTGGACGGCTTCCCCAATGAATATTATAAACTCTTCTCAGACCTGATCACCCAATTTAAGTAATACCGTCAACCTTTATGCCTCCACAGGTAAAATCCCCAAAGAATCCTTGGAAGCCTTAGTGATTACACAGCCAAAACCTGGAAAAGCCCCTGACAATCCTGCTAACTACCATCCAATATCACTCCTAAATGCAGACACCAAACTGTATGCAAAGCTCCTAGCACAATGCCTCTCTTCGATCATCGTCCAAATCATTTACCCAGATCAAGTGGGATTTGTATCGGGTAGACAAGCATCTGACGGCACGAGACGTCTGATTGATCATATACAATCTGTGGAGCACAGTCAAATGCTTTCTCTCATTCTTTCTCGGGATGCAGAGAAGGCGTTCAATAGGGTCTACTGGATCTATATAGAAGCAGTACTCCATAAATTTGGACTCATAGGAACATTTTTTAACTGCCATTTTAAATCTCTACTCCTCCCCAAGTGCATGAGTGTGGACCTCGGGCATAATATCGGACCATTTGCATTCACCAATGGCACAAGACAAGGCTGCCCGCTATCCCCGTTGATCTTTGCCATGGTCTTGGAATGCCTTGCACAGTCCATTAGAGCAATAATGACAATTTCTGGTATCACGATAGGGAACACAGAACACAAAATTGGCCTATATCCCTATGATGTTATCATCACCTAACCAATCCCAAAAAATCCCTTAAGGCTGTTCAGCAACTTCAAGAATGCTTCAGTTCAGTTTGCCTCTACACAATAAACCACACTAAATCCATCATGTTAAACCTGGGCATTGACCCGCAGACTACACAATCTATATCAGCAGAAACCCCCTTTATGAGGTACACCAGTTTTTCTCTACCATACTTGGAAATCCGCCTAACTTTCCAGAGCCAAACATTATTAAGAAGCAACATTGATGACTTAGTAGAAAAGCTGACCAGTTTATCTAAAGAACTTAGCCACTCTCCTGTCTCATGGGCAGGTAGAGTTGCCCAAGCGAAAATGTACCTGCTTCCTCACATATAATATATGTTTCGTACTATTACTCTACCCTTCCTACCAATTAAACTAAGAAAATTACAAGAACTAATTAACACATTTATCTGGCAACACAAGAAACCGAGGCTAAAGCAATCCATTCTCCTCACCCCTGTCCCTCATGGAAGAATGGATTGAAGCATACTACAGAGCAGTGGTTCTAGACCAACTCAGAGAATGGTGGTCACTTAATTCCAACAAAACATGGAAATAAATCGAGTACATGTGTGGTCAGCCAATCTCCAAGTTAACAAAGGACTCCCACCATCCATCCTCTCCTGGTTAACCATTAAAGCCATGATACTACTATCCCCAAATCTATCCTTCACAGCTTGGACGGATAAGGGACTAGATAATCTAGGCCTTATATTTTCTGCAACAGAATTGCAGCCTTTCTCATACCTTCAACAAACATTCGGCATCTCCTCCATGACATTCTTCTTATACCTCAGAGTCCAATCGATGCTATCCAAAATTCCTCCTACAGATAAAGACTCTTTCCTAGAGGCTCTAGTCAAATTTTATGACACCCTCGATCCTTCAATAAAAGAAATCTCTATGGCATACAATTTGCTCAAAACATCCTCCTTGATCAAATTGTGGTCCACTCCTACAAGCAGTCAACCTCCGACGAAACTATGGCATCAAGCTCTGACTCTACCTTTGCGCATGTCGCACTGCATCTCCCATTGGGAATCCTTGCAAAAGCTATTCCATAAAATGGTACTTTACCCCATCCAGCCTTGCCACTATATACCCCACAAGGTTACCACTCTGTCCTATGATCAAAAATTACTGGCAAGACATTTCTTCCTTCATGACCACTTTATGCAACATCTCCCTCTCTCTGACCCCTCTGGAACTTCTTATGGTTCTATCATTCCCTACTTGGCCTGGACAATCCAAAGTCTTGGCAACTTATATTCTGATAGCTGCCCGCCTAACCTTGGCGAAACAATGGGAATCACAACAATCCCCTACACTCTCGAGCACCATCAAACTGCTGAACAACCACTTCCAACTGGAATTCTTCTTTGCTAAAGCCAATCTGGCTACTTGATCTTTCAACAAAAATTGGGCAGCATGAATCGCTGACCATAGAAGTACAGGCCTCTAAGACTTGGGCAATGGTCGGTTTTCCTCCTCCAAAACTCTTCATCCCTTTAGTTCTGCTCCTTCTTTAGTTGTTCACTCCACTCTTAGACCCTGATACCTACTTCAACCCCCTTTCAACAAAACAACAAATCTAATTTGTACCTCATGATATTGTAATATCGATCCTGACCAGGTTACTTCTTAGACCGTTGCTTATGTCCTACATTGTTAACCAATGACATGTATTCTGTTACCACTAATAGCTCACTGTTATGCTCATGTGACTAAATAACTTGTTATTGTTATGTTTTCTCTATACAAAAAAAGAATAATAGTTAAAGAAATAAAAATCATGTCCTTATTACAAAAATTCTTAAAATGTAAACATATCTTATCATAAGGGCAACAAGGTAGCCCAAAATACATAAAAGCAAGGCTTTTTCAGTCAGACAGTTGAAATAGCCTACACATTGTGCAGTGTACGCAGCTTCTTCAAGGCTTCAGTCTCCCAGCATCTGAATGAATAGCAATACATATTTATAACCAAGTTATAAGTTATACCCCCTATTCCATGAAGAAAAGAAAAATATAAAAAGTAGAAGGAAAAGGGAGAGGGAAAAGGGAGAGGAAAAGGGAGAGGGAAAGGGGAGGGGGGAGGGAAGGGGAGAAAAAAAAACACTCACACCACAAATATTACCTCAAATTGTCATCATATCTGTTCAGGCTATGGGGAGACATATATACTGTATATGTATAGTTACCTAGTTATATAGTCAGGTTGAAAAAAGACACAAGTTCATCTGGCTCATGGAACTGCACTGGGACCTACCGAATTCTGAGTGGAACTGATAGAACACAGGACCTCATCAAGCCCACAAGCTATGATGAAAAGCAGAATAATAAATGAGGTACACCAACTATAAATATCTAAGAAAAGTTCCCATGAACCAGAAATTCACATTCTAGTGGAGCTAAAAAGTACATATACAAAAGTAATATAACTGACCTTAATATAAAGGCAGTATAAAGCTTGACCTTCCAGAACCCAAACGAAAACAATGGTGGTATATAGGCTTAGAGCTGAAAAAAGGGAAATGAAACTATGGAAATGCTATAATCCCTGGTATCTAATATCTTACAGCAACTTATTCACATTCCAAATGTGAGCAACACTTACCATAAGGCAACCATGTATTCAGTGTATAAGCCGCAATCTGGATAAAACAAGAGTCAGAGAAGGCATGATCTTAATTAGGAACATAAATCATCCATACTTCAGTAGATGTATAGGGCTTCACAGTGGTTCCCAGGTCTCCTGAGGAAATCTCCAGTAGCCCATATTAGCACCATCAACCCTCTAAATACGTATACAGAGGGGGAGGATGGCAACTGATGAGAGATGACCCACCCAGCGCCTAATCAGTTGCCACTTTTTAGCTTCACTAGAATGTGACTTTCTGGTTCATGGGAACATTTCTTAGATATTTATATTTGGTGGACCTCATATATGATTCAAAATAGCTGGCAGGCTTAATGAGGTTGTGTATTCTATCAGTTCCACTTCAGAATTTGGTTGATGCCAGTGCAGTTCCATATATATATATATATATATATATATATATATATATATATTTATGAATATGTGTATTTTCTTTTTTTTTTTTTTTTTTTTTTTTTTGTATTTTCTAATATATATGTTTATTGCTATTCAGTCAGATGCTGGGAGACTAAAGCCCTGAAGAAGTGGCGTAGGCCACACAATGCATAGGCTATTTCTAGTGTCTGACTGTAACCTCAGCCTTGCATTTATGTACTGTATTTTGGGCTACCTTGTTGCCCTTTTGAGAAGATATGTTTACACTTTAAGAATTTTTGTAATAACGATATGATTTGTTATAGAAATAATTTGTTTACCGAATGCAATTAGAGATATCAGTGGGTCATTGTTTAACACCCCTTACTTTTACAATTTCCTTAAGAAAGGATCCAGATTGCTTTGCATCCATTTTGTGTTGAATTAACATTTTTATTTTTATTTAAAAAATGCACTACATATGACATGGAAACCTATTGCAATTAATACAGTAAGGTATAAAAGTGAAATAAGATTGATGATTCCTACTTATTGTGTTTGGGTTAATGGAGGTAGAGCCATCAGAATCTCTGAATCATAATGTAGCGTATGAATCCAAAACTAATTTTGTTATGTTATGATTCAGAGATTCTGATGGATCCACCTCCATCCAAGTCAAACACAGTGCATAAGAGATCTCCTGAAATAATGAATTAACACATTGAAATTAATATAGCCAATCTTCTGAAATAACTTCCAAAATACAAATCAATTCGGAACAACAAATATACTAAACGGATTCTGAAAACTAATCATTCTAATAAAACAAATACGATAAAGCAAAATTATTAACTAAACAAATGAATTTGAAATGAAACAAACAGATTTTTCTGTCATGCACATCTCTACAAGTCAGTTACTTGCAGAATGTCAGTGACTCACTGGTTAGTGAAACCTGTAAGAATAACAGCCCCAGATGTGTCACCTTGTAAAGACAAGTCAGCAATGGAAGCACCAATAGTTAAATAACAAGATGTTTGCTTAATCTACTTTCATGGCTCTGAGTGGAAGTAAAACAAAGTGTAACAGTGGAGTAACAATAGCCGTTTCAGCCCAGGGTAGCAGATCCAGTATTGTATCATTAGGAATTGCAGAAGTCGCTGTTGACCCTGACCCTGTAGCCCCATGATATTTACAGCCAAGAAGAGCTGAAGTGAGACATGTAGCAGGAGACTTCAGAATTGTTGTGTTGTTGCTAGTCACAGATCCCTGTTGCAGGCTGTGCAGTAAAGAGAATTTGTTTAGCTATCTTGGTAGTGTAGATTTCCTTGCCCTGAAAACTTCAGGTCATCCCGGCCAACATTAAAATGAGCTTTGTATGCCTCACATAGTCTTTCTCAGGCTGTAAAAAAATCCAGAGTGTCTCTAAAAAATGACAACCGTTTACAGTTCTGCCCAAGAAAAAACAAACACAGTATATTGAAGTGTGTATTAGGGTTTAAAGTAATTGCATGCTAACAATTATGTCATGATATAAAATACTGTGATGGTCATTTTTATTGCTACTACAAGTTTCGATTTTTATTTTCTTTTAACTGACTTGCTTGCTGTGGTGGTGAAAGGGTTGGAAGGACCAAGTTAAGCTGGAAAATCAATATTAAAGACCACCTCCGTGGAAAGGAAAAAATACTCCTTTCCTGTGGGCCTGCCCCTACACTGCAAGGCTTATATGCACATTTACAGAATGTCTAAGGGGCCACAAAAAGCAGTTAACTTACCCAAATCCTCTGCTCCTCCTGTAGCAGGTGCTTTTCTCCTTTGCCCTACACTTCTTCCCAGAGCATGGGGGAGAAGAAATTGCAGGGACTGGTCTGAGCACCTGGAAGATGCCTGCAGGAGAGGAGAGTGCGTAAACATGTTTTTCCTGCACATAGATATAAACCTGTGCAGTGCAAGAACATTCCTACTGTAAGACTGCATTTTTTCTTTCCCTGGAGGTCAGCTTTAAATTTAACTCAATGCACTGGTGCCCCCCTTTTCACTGACAACTTCTGTCCACAACAATTGTCCCTAGTAGCTTAATGAGTATTCTGACAGTCCTCCTGCTACTTGTGTTTGATTTGGACATACTTTATGGTAAAGAAGAGGTTTGTGGTTTCTTAAAAAAAATTAACCATCATACTCGCCTCTATTCTGCAGCATTGGTGTGATGCCACAGCTGTCCCACGTCGGCTCTAAGTTTAAGAAATAAGTGATCACAAGAGCACTGATCACTCAGGTCTCAGACTGCTCCAATTGGAAGGCAGTGACTGTAAGTCACTGCCCTTCACTTTGCCCCTCATTGGAGTGGGGGCAAGTGCAGCTGGCTTTGGCTTTCAGCTTTATAGTTAAACAGTTACAGCAAACAGTTTTGTTCCTTGGGGAAAAAGGTTTTACATAAATAAATAAATTAATGTGGACCTTTTTAAGCCCCCCTGTCAGTGGTAAATGGTTAGCCTGTTCCCTCTAAGTGCTACACCTGCAGGATAGCTTGAAAAACAACACATTTTTTTGGCAGTATCACCAGGTGAAAATAAAGAAAGAAAACCTAAAAAAAAAAAACAAATCCAGCTACCACATCTAAGAATTGGTAACTGAAATATAATAAATGTTTGCTTTTGGGTTTATTCCACTTTAACCTCCCTGGCGGTATGATTCTTTCGGATTTTAGGTGCTGAAAGCGGTACCATTATTTTGCATGTAATTATTAAGAATGAGCAGCCCAAACCAACTATTTACACATGATTTTTTTTTTTTACTGTGCGTTCTTCTTTATAACATCTCGGGTATGATAAAGTTTGAAACACAAAATCATAAATTATAATATAATAAAAAACGATAAATAAGTTAAAGTACGTATGTATGTATACACATATATAGATATATATAGATATATATAGATAGATATATATACGTATATATAGATATATATAAATATATCTATATATACGTATATATATATATATATATATAAAGTACAGTAAAACTGCAGGACAGGGCACTGGGGGGCAAACTAATGTGACTTTTTTTTATTTTGCATTGTATCAGTGTGTGTGGTGTGTTTTACATTTGAATTTTGAATTTTCCGCCGGTTCCACCCCCCTGCGAACGTCACTTCGCAGGAGACGGAAGCCGGGGGAACAGAGAGGATTGGGAGGAAGATCCGCCGCCAGATACATCGCTGGATCCCGGTGACAAGGTAAGTAACCCCACTTTCAGGATCCAGCGATCTTCCTAGCGGTAACCCCGAGTGTGGCTCGGGGTTACCGCTTTTGGCTCTGAAATTTAACCCCGAGCCACGCTCGGGAATACTGCTAGGAAGGTTAATCATACAGTATAGGAAACAAGTCTGATATAGGTAGACCACGGAATGCACCCAAGCAATAAAACAGAAAGGTGGGGAACAATATAGCTTCTTAGAACTGCCAACAGGTCCGCAAGAAACACAAGGGCTTAGGAAACCTGAACAAAATACTCAGATAACAGCTTGAAAAACCAAGCGGCTGAAGCTTGCATCAGCAGAGGTCTGAATGTCCACATGGTAGAACTTGGAAAATGTGTGAAAAGAGGACTAGGTGGCGGCCTTGCAAATCTGGGATTCAGTTGCTTGATGCTGAAAGTCCAGGAGACACCAACAGGTCTGATGGAATGGGCTTTGATGGAAAGGAGAAGAACATTTTTCATAAGGCTTATAGGCCTTGGAAATTAGTTCCACCTGGCAATGGTGGAGTTGGAGGCAGGCTGTTCTTTACAAGAGCCCCAGGGCTGGACAAAGAGGGATTCAGTATTGTGAATACAGGCTATAGCTTTCAGGTAGACCCTGATAGTCCTGATCACATCTAGACAATGTTGGGTAATTTATTTGTCATGTTTTGGACAGGACAGAGGAAAGGGTGGACAATGTCTTTATTGAGGTGGAAAAATTAGACCACCTTATGCAAAAGGTAAGTTTTTATATCAAAACCATTTTGCCCTTGGGCAAAAGAAGAAAATACTCTTGACAAGAGAATGTTGCTAACTAAGAAATACCCTTAGCAGACGTGATGGAAACCAAAAAAGCAGTCTGAGATGAGGTCTTCTAAATGAATGTCTCTAATAGGTACAAAGGAGGAGAGCAAAGAGCACCAGATTGAGATCCCAATGCAGGAGGTGAAATTGGGGGAATGATATAAGTATATACCTATATTTAATACATTTTGTTAATTTTTTATACATTATTGTTTCAATATTACTTCTGAGAGGCACATTTAAATCCCCTCCTCCCAGATCTGCTTACCTGGTAGGTCTGGACCCCAATTCTTTCCCGAATAATATAAGTAACTCCCTGTAAAAAAGTCCTGATAAGGGACTCAGTGGAAACAATTTTTCTGGAAAGAATAGATAAGGTAGAGACCTATTCCTTGAGAGTTCTTGAGAGGTCAGACGTCAAGGCCAAGCCCAAAAAAGGCCAAAATATGAGTGATAGAGTATTTAGTAAAGTTAAGCTTTCTGTCCTTGCACAATGCAGAGAAAGCCCTCCATGTGGGTTGGTAAATCTTGTTTGTGTTGGATTTTCTTGCTCTGAGCAAAGTGGTAATGACAAAGAGATACCACTATCCTTTATGACTTGGGTTTCAACAGCATTGGAGTTAAAGCCAGTGACCAAGAAACAGGTAGAGTTGAGGGCCTTGGCTCAATAAATGTGTTATGTTTGGAAGAGTCTGAAGCTCATCCACCAGTAGTGTAAATATGTATTTCAGGACCCTATGCTTCTATATCTTGTGCAGCATTTCAGAGAGGATCTTCAAGGAAGGAAGGGCATAAACCATTTGGAGTTAAGTTCAAGGTATTAGCATCTGCTGTGAGCATCTACTGGGAAGATGCTCTTGGCTTGAAATTTATTCAGCTTGTTGTTGAACCTGGAGGCCAGGATGTCCTCATCTGAGTTTTCCTACCTTTGATAGAGATTTTGAAAGATCTCTGTGTGCAGGAACCACTCAGTTGACAGCTTAGCCTGCCAATTGTCTATTACCAGAATTGGACAGCCAAGAGAGCTGGAATGTAATTTTCTTCCCATGAGTGTATTAGACTAGTCTTCTGGTGCACCTTGATTATTTATATCGGACACTGCTGTGGTATTGTCCAATTGTACTCTGAATGTTAGAAGGTAGGTCCAATATAGTAGAGACAGTCTTATGTCTCCTAAGTCCAGAATGTTGTAATAATCAGGAAGGTGTACACTCCAGCACCAGCCTGTACGGCTCACATCTGCCGTTACTATGCTCTTAATCCTGTGAAGCAAAGACTTTCCCACTTCCAGAGCAGAATTGGAGATCCACCATGCCAGGGGGATTAGAGTTTGATTGGATAGAAGCTTTAGGTAATCCAGGGATTGGATCAGCTTGCTCAACATCTTGAGGATGTTGGGTTGAAGAGGTCTGGATTAAAATAGGGAAAAGGGAGCTGCATCAAGGGAGGCCACCATAAGAGCTTGGCCTGGTCAATATGTCAGTAGTGTGTGTGTGCTTGTGTGTATATAAATATATACACACAATATATATATATAAATATATACATATATAGAATATCCTACATAAATTGTTACAACACATGCTTTCAAATCTGGTTTAAACTCAGTTTGACAGCTATTAAAGAATGTTTCTGATTAGACATTTTCAGTCTTTTTTCAACTCAAAAATAGTGAAGTAAGCATATGTGTTTTTATAACATTTTCAAATTGTTTATAGACTTATGTGGTAATCATATGCAACTTGCACAGCAAGATGGGTAATATTTCCATTGTTGTCAGGGGAATTCCCATGAGCATTATCAGCAGGCACGTGTTCAAACAGCATACGTGGGGATATAATTCAGACCTTTACTGTACTTAATTAACATGTTAATTAAATGTTTTGCCGCTTGTTGATAGTTTTATATTCACCATTTTAATAGAAAAAGTGTGATCACTATCACTTTACCTGAAAAAGATTTTACCAACTTTGCAAATCTACAAATTGCTTGCCTATGCATTCTACATTGTATTCTTAACTTGTTTATTAAAAGAACAAAAAGCAGCATGTTTTTTTAAAATTAAAGTAGTACTATAGATAATGCACAATGAAAGCAGCGTTAATTCCACCATAATACTTAACATGTGATAAGTGTTGAAATTTAATTTTGTGAAAATGCATGCAAAAAAGTCCTAAAGTACTAAAATAGAAAGAGCCCTCCTTAAAGAATCTCCATTCAGAAAACGTCAGACTCCTGGACTGTGCAGAAACTGTACTTCTCATCCACTGTGCCGAAAGAATCCACTACTGTAAAATAGATTTAAAGGCGCCTCTTACCAGATCTGTTGGACCGTTAAGATATAAATGGTCATAAAGTGCTTAACATGTCACGGTTGGAAACGATTCCACCACACCATACAGGCAGCTCCTGGCATCAAGGTCACTATTTAAAAAATAATATAAAGACTCCTATCATAAAGTGTGCAAAAACGTTAGCACCTTTATTCAGTCAAAAACTCCAAAGAGGCGATCATTCTGTCCATATATAAAAAAAAATATCATACAAAAAAATCATATAGCAGGTTGATGGCTCGGATTCAGAGAGACACTGAATCCGACCGGCAGACAGTACGGACCCACTCCAACAAGTGATGATGTCACAGACAGGCAATGCCCAACATGTTTTGTCAAAATAACATCTTTGGGGGACAGGCTGAATGAATATCACTTTTTTAATGGTGACCTCGATGCCGGGAGCTGCCTGTACAGCGTGGTGGAATTGTTTACAATCTTGAGTACTTCATGACCATTTATAACTTAATGGTCCAACAGATCCGGTAAGAGGGACATTTTCTGAATGGAGACTCTTTCTATGGACACTTTTTATTTATTTCACATTGGTTTTATGTGGTTTAAGACTTGTTTGTATGCATTTTTACAGAATTGAAGTTTAACACTTATCACATGTTAAGTATTATGTTGGAATTAGTACTGCTTACTATGTGCATTGTTTAGATGACTGAAATCACGGTTTAAAGTGGCTGCTTTTTCTTTAACCACTTCCCGACTGCCCCATAGCAGATTTACTGCTACAGGGTGACCGTTCTGTGCAGAATTACGTATATACACGTGACTCTGTACTTCCGCTTATGGGGCACGTGCGCACTGTGAAGAAATTTGATTTCTTTTACATTTTAAATTGGATATGGTTCGTAGCAGAAATTCATGCAGGGGGTAAATCAAAAGCTCAAGTGGTTAATAATTGTATGCCCTAGCGCAGATATTGTTTGTTTATAAATACTATAGATACAATTAAAAAAAAAAGTATACTGAGTAATGCAATCTTTCAATAGCATTATCACAGCATTTCTTGCATTTATGAGCCCCCTCATAATATAGTCTTATCATCTGTTGATACCACCATTAGATCTGTTTTTTGTCTATTTCCTGTACCGGTCTGTCCAACAAAAGTGATAATTACAGGAAATCACAGTCTCTGCTGGTAATTGGTAAGATAAGCTGCCAATCAACCAGCAGGCAGCATTGATTGCAGTAGAGTAGGTGAAAGCAGGGCTGCTGTAGTTCACACAAGAGGGTGACAATGCTTCCATAGCATTGACTGCTGGTGGGATAGTGTTGCCTCCTTTTACAGGCAGACCTCAGAAAGAGCAGACACTGGCAGGATCAGCAGGTATTTATTAAACATTTCCTAAATATATAAAAAACATTGAACGCCTGCATTTCCAAGGAAAAATGCATTTGGGTTTACACACATTTTAAGCGCTAGTCAATATTCTTTAAACTTTTTGTGGACACAAATGTATGTATAAGTGGGTAGCTGCAAGAGATTTTACACACATTCCTAGCTGTTGTAGTAAATGTGTGTAAATATGAAAGATGACTGTCCACATGGCAAGTGTTGCTGGATAGAGGGGAAAGGGACCAGAGAATATTTCCCCTACCTAGACATCTGACTTCTCATTAAAAATAACCTGTCACAACAAAATAGTATCATATATGTAATAGAAATAAAAAGTTTAGCGAGGACAAAAAAGTGTAAAAAATTTGTTACACCAAAGCACTTAAAGAGGAAGTAAATTCCATCTTTAAGCTTTACCTATAGGTAAGCCTATATTAAGGCTTACCTATAGGTAGTGTAAATATCTCCTAAACATGCATTGTTTAGGAGATATTTATTGTCCTAGCAGCCAGTTACATCACTGGTGCATGTCCTCTGAAGGCAAGGCCGCCCATGCTGTTTCTTCAGAGCAGTGTGCCGTGACTGACAGCTTCCACATGCATGCTCTGTGACTGGCCGGAGCCGCGAACCCGGAAGGAATATCGGGTATAGATGGATGCCGTTATCTCTGGAATGCTTCATATGCATACTAGCACAATATGCCTTTGCCTTGCAAGCTAAAGAAAAAAAAAGTGCAGCGGTTTTAACCGCTTTAAACCCCTCGAAAAATGTTGACCTCCCAACCCCACATACAAACACATGCAGCAGGGGTGTCTACGTACAAAAACATAGATTGTGCTACATGTAATATATCACTGCACACTCCAAAGTGAGAGCAATAATTTTAGATATTCACAGTTAACTCTAAACTGATTGTCTGTAGGGACTTTTAAAGCTTAGCCTTTGGAAAATTTGAACAGTTGTGCTAATATTGTGCGACATTAACAATTGGAACTACAAACTATCTTCAGGCCTAAAGGCCTAAAATTATTCCCTGGGAGAGGATGGGTTTGGCGCTCACATTACAGTGGCTATGTTGGGACTCCATAGGGACCCCACTAGTGAATGTTGCCACCACAAGCTTTAAGCTAGTCCACTTTAATAAAAATAGAGATTGATTCTTCAAAAAGCAGATGACATTGGAAGCAATATTTAACAAATATTCCATAATTGAAGTAATTGCTTTTTTTTTTTTAACACTTTAACCAAATGCATTCTCTTAAACTAGTTATGAGTATTACTGTAAGATATCCAGTTCATTATGGCAAAAGCAGCTATGTCAGACAAAGTTCCCTTTTTAAAGCTATATTATAATTAGATACAGTCAGCACTCAAGTGGAAAAAAGGATACAATCTTGTTGCAATCTTGCACCACAACTTTTTAGTATTTGTGTTTAATAGTTTAAATAAAGGTTATATGAAAGTGCCACCTGATGCGCGCATGCTTTCTGTTTGTTCTATAGTAAAACAGCTACATTACAGACAGTTCTTTCTTTCTCCTTTATTGGGGGACACGGGGATGAGACATTTGGGTTATACTGACATCTAGAGGAGGATTTGGACACTGGCAAACAAAAAGCAATGATCAGCATGGTATAATTCCTCTCAATCTCAGCATGCCTCCCTTTTTTTGCTAGTGTCCTAAAAGGATGGATGTTTTTTTCACTGCTGAGAAAAATGCAACTGTTTTATTACCCTTTTCTTCAATAATTTGTTATTTCAATCCATAGCTTCTACCAGAGCTGCCACAAGTCTAGGGTCCCCGAGAGGCCCTAAGACCACTAAAACTTTTCACATCCATTTGCTATTTACAGACATTATCTACACTGGCCAGAAAACTCCTTATAAATACTTTAAACCTCCCAAATATTTAGCAGTCTAATATTTGTTTGAAGAGGCCTTTATTAAAGTAGTGGGCTGTTCCTACAGTATAATATATCTGGCAGTGTCCTGACTTAATAGATGACTTCATGTTGCGGAAACAGTTGGCACCGATCCTGACAAACAATATAGAATGGATGCTTCAGACATTGAAATTATTTGAACAAAATAGAACCTAAATGAACACTTGTGCTATCTTAAAAGGAAATTTAAGTATTACCAGCCTATGCCACAAGATATCTGGACACCTTAAAAACTCTGGTAAACTAACTTTAAAAGGGAATAAAGCAATGTGTACTTATATTCTGAACAACATTTTTTTATGAATAAAGTCCAAATAATATAGTGCAGCAAAATTAATTTTGTCACCAAACAATAAAAAGGTAAATATGTGATATTTGGTGAAATTCTTATTCATGCTTCCATGCACAATCCAGCTGACCCCCACCTTCTCCCGCACCAGATGTATTTGACTCCCTGTGCTAACTAGCAGGTCAAAAGAACACTCAGCAGCCCCAAGGACTCAGTTCCACCATTGTTCCTTAAATGGCATCAAATAATCATATGGACACAGAGAGTAATGTGACCAATGCATGGACTTTCGGTGGCATTACGTCTGCTCTTCGGAGCGCATGTTAGATACAGATACAGCAACGCTTTCCATGTACAGACGATTTACGTATTTTTAAAAAAGTACAGAGGCTTTTTTTTCTTTTAGCAAGTGAAAAGAAATTTCACTATATAATGTTTTCCCCTTCACTCCTTTGCATGGTCCTCAGAAAAACAAATTCACCTGACACTAATGACCAGGTTATCTCGGTCCTGATGGCTCATATACTAGCTCTTGTGTTGGGGAAATCCCTCATTTTGATGTAGCACTATTCCCGCAGGGGTTGCAGGTGGTTTTGACCTTTGATCTTAACTAGGGTTGAGCGAACACCTAGATGTCCGTGTTCGACGGGTTCGGCCGAACTTTAAAAAAAAGTCCGGGTCCGTGTCCCGGACTTTTACCGAACTTTTCCCGGACACCGAACCCCATTGAAGTCAATGGGGACCCGAACTTTAAGGCACTAAAATGGCTCTAAAACACCAAAGGAAAGGGCTAGAGTGCTGCAAATGGCAGCAAAACGTAATTAAGAGCATGGCAAGTGCTCTGCAAACAAATGTGGATAGGGAAATAACTTAAAACAACAAAAAAAAAACAGAAAAATAAAACAATGTTCTTCTTCATCTCTGAAGGACGAGGCCCATATGGAGTAGGAGGGAGGTTGAGGTGGTGGTGGATGTGGCGGTGACATAGGCGTGCGCACAGGGTGTGCTGGGTGTGCCTGGGCACACCCTAATCACCTAGGGCACATAGCATTGCCAGTGAGGAGATGGGAAAGATCTCCCTGGGACCTGCTCTGCTCTATTTCTCCTTGCCTACAGGTACATGGCCCCGATACATTACTCTCCCTGCTGGCAAACACATGCATGTGTATTTCAACTTTGGGGTGCACACCTTAATGCAATAGGCTGCGCACACCTATGGGCGGTGTAGGTGGAAGCGGCGGTGGAGGAGGACCAGGGCCGGATTAACAGCATCATGGGCTTGGTGCTGAGGATTTTGAAGGGCCTTAAGGGCCGTGCCTTGCCATGCACCCAGAGGAGGAAGGGTGCAGCCATGCATGCCTAATTCAACATGGGATGCTGTCTCTGAAGCCCATAAACACATCCATGCATCGCCAACTGTCCCTCCTTGTCCGGCCTTCACGCTGTGTGGGGAGGTTCTGAGGGTGCTGCCTGGGGAAGCGAGCATAGAAGCCAGACTTCTGTGTTTACAAGTGACAGAAGAGCGGTAACAGTGAATATGGCCAACCCGGGGCCTATATAAAAGGTAGGGGCCTGGAGCTGCAGCTCCAATAGCCCCTACATTAATCTGGCCCTGAGGAGGAGGACGAGGTAGCCAACACTGCTTCTTTTCAAAAATTTTAAATGAGGGTACACCCCAAAAGAGTGAGAAAGAGCAAAAATGGAACAATGGGTGGGTAAGGTCGGTATCCATTGCTATTCTGCATAAGGTACGGAAAAGTCCCGTGGGATCCATGCCTGGTTCATTTTAATGAACGTGAGCTTGTCCACATTGTCTCTGGACAGGCGGCTGCGCTTGTCTGTTATAACGCCCCCAGCCGTGCTAAATACCCGTTCAGATAATACACTGGCTGCAGGGCACGCCAGCACCTCCAAGGCGTAAAGGGCAAGCTCAAGCCATGTGCCCAATTTGGAGACCCAGAAGTTGAAGGGGGCAGACCCGTCATTCACTACATGTAGGCGTGTGCACACATACTGCTCCACCATGTTGGTAAAATGCTGCCTCCTGCTAAGACGTTCCATCTGAGCTGCTGGTGCTGCTGTTTGTTGTGGCGTGCTGACAAAGCTTTTCCACATTTCGGCCATGCTAACCCTGCCTTCTGAGGTGCTGGCGGTGCCCTGGTTGCGTTGGCGACCTCCTCCTCCTCCTCCTCTGCCTTGTGCTTCCACTGTGGCCCCGCTGTCAGATGGGAATGCCAGCAGCATGGCGTCTACCAGCGTGCGCTTGTACTCGCGCATCTTGCGATCGCGCTCCAGTGAGTGAATTAAGGACGGTACGTTGTCCTTGTAACGGGGATCCAGCAGCGTGGCCACCCAGTAATCAGCACAAGTTAGAATGTGGGCAACTCGGCGGTCGTTGTGGAGACACTGCAGCATGTAATCGCTCATGTGTGCCAGGCTGCCCAGAGGCAACGAAAGGCTGTCCTCTGTGGGAGGTGTATCGTCCGTGTCCTCTGTATCCCCCCAGCCACGCACCAGTGATGGCCATGAGCTGGCCTGGGTGCCACCCTGCTGTGAACATGGTTCCATCTCCTCCTCCAGCTCCTCCTCCTCCTCATCCTCCTCATCCTCCAGAACTGTGCCCCTGCTGGACAATTGCGTCCCTGGCGTTTGCGTGTGCAGGAACCCACCCTCGGAGCCCCTTGCGAATGACTGCCCTGAAAGCCTTGGAAATGTTACCTCTTCATCCTCCTCCTCCTCCTCATCCTGTGCCACATCCTCTTCCATCATCGCCCGAATTGTTTTTTCAAGGAGGCATAGAAGTGGGATAGTTAAGCTGAGAACGGCGTCATTGCCACTGGCCATGTTGGTGGAGTACTCAAAACAGCGCAACAAGGCACACAGGTCTCGCATGGAGGCCCAGTTAAATTAAATAGCGGAATAGAAAATATGATCCAAAAAAAGTGTATGTATATCACACGTACACAACCACACTGGGCCCCAATTACTATTGTTTGTACCCCTAAAAGGCTAGATGAGGAGTAGGGGGAGTATGGAACAGGCAGCACCCTCAAACCTTCAGAAGTATGAGATGAACCCCAACAACTTGGAAAGGTGGATCTCTCTCACACGTACCGACACAGACTATCCCGCAATTCAATTGATCCTCAAAGGTTTTTATTGAATAGCGGAATAGGAAATATGATCAAAAAAAGTGTATGTATCTCGCACGTACACAACCACACTAGGCCCCAATTACTATTGTTTGTACCCCTAAAAGGCTAGATGAGGAGTAGGGGGGGTATGGAACAGGCAGCACCCTCAAACCTTCAGAAGTATGAGATGAACCCCAACAACTTGGAAAGGTGGATCTCTCTCACACGTACCGACACAGACTATCCCCCAATTTAACTGATCCCCAAAGGTTTTTGATTAAATAGCGGAATAGAAAATATGATCCAAAAAAAGTGTATGTATATCACACGTACACAACCACACTAGGCCCCAATTACTATTGTTTGTACCCCTAAAAGGCTAGATGAGGAGTAGGGGGGGGTATGGAACAGGCAGCACCCTCAAACCTTCAGAAGTATGAGATGAACCCCAACAACTTGGAAAGGTGGATCTCTCTCACACGTACCGACACAGACTATCCCCCAATTTAACTGATCCCCAAAGGTTTTTGATTAAATAGCGGAATAGAAAATATGATCCCAAAAAAGTGTATGTATATCACACGTACACAACCACACTGGGCCCCAATTACTATTGTTTGTACCCCTAAAAGGCTAGATGAGGAGTAGGGGGAGTATGGAACAGGCAGCACCCTCAAACCTTCAGAAGTATGAGATGAACCCCAACAACTTGGAAAGGTGGATCTCTCTCACACGTACCGACACAGACTATCCCCCAATTTAACTGATCCCCAAAGGTTTTTGATTAAATAGCGGAATAGAAAATATGATCCCAAAAAAGTGTATGTATATCACACGTACACAACCACACTGGGCCCCAATTACTATTGTTTGTACCCCTAAAAGGCTAGATGAGGAGTAGGGGGAGTATGGAACAGGCAGCACCCTCAAACCTTCAGAAGTATGAGATGAACCCCAACAACTTGGAAAGGTGGATCTCTCTCACACGTACCAATACAGACTATCCCCCAATTTAACTGATCCCCAAAGGTTTTTGATTAAATAGCGGAATAGAAAATATGATCCAAAAAAAGTGTATGTATATCACACGTACACAACCACACTGGGCCCCAATTACTATTGTTTGTACCCCTAAAAGGCTAGATGAGGAGTAGGGGGAGTATGGAACAGGCAGCACCCTCAAACCTTCAGAAGTATGAGATGAACCCCAACAACTTGGAAAGGTGGATCTCTCTCACACGTACCGACACAGACTATCCCGCAATTCAATTGATCCTCAAAGGTTTTTATTGAATAGCGGAATAGGAAATATGATCAAAAAAAGTGTATGTATCTCGCACGTACACAACCACACTAGGCCCCAATTACTATTGTTTGTACCCCTAAAAGGCTAGATGAGGAGTAGGGGGAGTATGGAACAGGCAGCACCCTCAAACCTTCAGAAGTATGAGATGAACCCCAACAACTTGGAAAGGTGGATCTCTCTCACACGTACCAACACAGACTATCCCCCAATTTAACTGATCCCCAAAGGTTTTTGATTAAATAGCGGAATAGAAAATATGATCCCAAAAAAGTGTATGTATATCACACGTACACAACCACACTAGGCCCCAATTACTATTGTTTGTACCCCTAAAAGGCTAGGAGTAGGGGGAGTATGGAACAGGCAGCACCCTCAAACCTTCAGAAGTATGAGATGAACCCCAACAACTTGGAAAGGTGGATCTCTCTCACACGTACCAACACAGACTATCCCCCAATTTAACTGATCCCCAAAGGTTTTTGATTAAATAGCGGAATAGAAAATATGATCCCAAAAAAGTGTATGTATATCACACGTACACAACCACACTAGGCCCCAATTACTATTGTTTGTACCCCTAAAAGGCTAGATGAGGAGTAGGGGGAGTATGGAACAGGCAGCACCCTCAAACCTTCAGAAGTATGAGATGAACCCCAACAACTTGGAAAGGTGGATCTCTCTCACACGTACCAACACAGACTATCCCCCAATTTAACTGATCCCCAAAGGTTTTTGATTAAATAGCGGAATAGAAAATATGATCCCAAAAAAGTGTATGTATATCACACGTACACAACCACACTAGGCCCCAATTACTATTGTTTGTACCCCTAAAAGGCTAGGAGTAGGGGGAGTATGGAACAGGCAGCACCCTCAAACCTTCAGAAGTATGAGATGAACCCCAACAACTTGGAAAGGTGGATCTCTCTCACACGTACCAACACAGACTATCCCCCAATTTAACTGATCCCCAAAGGTTTTTGATTAAATAGCGGAATAGAAAATATGATCCCAAAAAAGTGTATGTATATCACACGTACACAACCACACTAGGCCCCAATTACTATTGTTTGTACCCCTAAAAGGCTAGATGAGGAGTAGGGGGAGTATGGAACAGGCAGCACCCTCAAACCTTCAGAAGTATGAGATGAACCCCAACAACTTGGAAAGGTGGATCTCTCTCACACGTACCAACACAGACTATCCCCCAATTTAACTGATCCCCAAAGGTTTTTGATTAAATAGCGGAATAGAAAATATGATCCCAAAAAAGTGTATGTATATCACACGTACACAACCACACTAGGCCCCAATTACTATTGTTTGTACCCCTAAAAGGCTAGGAGTAGGGGGAGTATGGAACAGGCAGCACCCTCAAACCTTCAGAAGTATGAGATGAACCCCAACAACTTGGAAAGGTGGATCTCTCTCACACGTACCAACACAGACTATCCCCCAATTTAACTGATCCCCAAAGGTTTTTGATTAAATAGCGGAATAGAAAATATGATCCCAAAAAAGTGTATGTATATCACACGTACACAACCACACTAGGCCCCAATTACTATTGTTTGTACCCCTAAAAGGCTAGGAGTAGGGGGAGTATGGAACAGGCAGCACCCTCAAACCTTCAGAAGTATGAGATGAACCCCAACAACTTGGAAAGGTGGATCTCTCTCACACGTACCAACACAGACTATCCCCCAATTTAACTGATCCCCAAAGGTTTTTGATTAAATAGCGGAATAGAAAATATGATCCCAAAAAAGTGTATGTATATCACACGTACACAACCACACTAGGCCCCAATTACTATTGTTTGTACCCCTAAAAGGCTAGGAGTAGGGGGAGTATGGAACAGGCAGCACCCTCAAACCTTCAGAAGTATGAGATGAACCCCAACAACTTGGAAAGGTGGATCTCTCTCACACGTACCAACACAGACTATCCCCCAATTTAACTGATCCCCAAAGGTTTTTGATTAAATAGCGGAATAGAAAATATGATCCCAAAAAAGTGTATGTATATCACACGTACACAACCACACTAGGCCCCAATTACTATTGTTTGTACCCCTAAAAGGCTAGGAGTAGGGGGAGTATGGAACAGGCAGCACCCTCAAACCTTCAGAAGTATGAGATGAACCCCAACAACTTGGAAAGGTGGATCTCTCTCACACGTACCAACACAGACTATCCCCCAATTTAACTGATCCCCAAAGGTTTTTGATTAAATAGCGGAATAGAAAATATGATCCCAAAAAAGTGTATGTATATCACACGTACACAACCACACTAGGCCCCAATTACTATTGTTTGTACCCCTAAAAGGCTAGGAGTAGGGGGAGTATGGAACAGGCAGCACCCTCAAACCTTCAGAAGTATGAGATGAACCCCAACAACTTGGAAAGGTGGATCTCTCTCACACGTACCAACACAGACTATCCCCCAATTTAACTGATCCCCAAAGGTTTTTGATTAAATAGCGGAATAGAAAATATGATCCCAAAAAAGTGTATGTATATCACACGTACACAACCACACTAGGCCCCAATTACTATTGTTTGTACCCCTAAAAGGCTAGGAGTAGGGGGAGTATGGAACAGGCAGCACCCTCAAACCTTCAGAAGTATGAGATGAACCCCAACAACTTGGAAAGGTGGATCTCTCTCACACGTACCAACACAGACTATCCCCCAATTTAACTGATCCCCAAAGGTTTTTGATTAAATAGCGGAATAGAAAATATGATCCCAAAAAAGTGTATGTATATCACACGTACACAACCACACTAGGCCCCAATTACTGTTGTTTGTACCCCTAAAAGGCTAGATGAGGAGTAGGGGGAGTATGGAACAGGCAGCACCCTCAAACCTTCAGAAGTATGAGATTGTGTTCACTGTACCCCACAAAGATTGAGTTCACTGCACCCCACAATGATTGTGTTCACTGCACCCCACAAAGATTGTGTTCACTGCACCTCACAAAGATTGTGTTCACTGTACCCCCCAAAGATTGTGTTCACTGCACCCCACAAAGATTCTGTTCACTGTACCCCACAAAGATTGTGTTCACTGCACCCCAAAAAGATTGTGTTCACTGCACCCCAAAAAGGATGTTGTTCACTGCACCCCAAAAAGGATGTTGTTCACTCCACCCCAAAAAGATTGTGTTCACTGCACCCCACAAAGATTGTGTTCACTGCACCCCAAAAAGATTGTGTTCACTGCACCCCAAAAATGATTTTGTTCACTGCACCCCAAAAAGGATTTTGTTCACTGCACCCCAAAAAGGATGTTGTTCACTCCACCCCAAAAAGATTGTGTTCACTGCACCCCAAAAAGATTGTGTTCACTGCACCCCACAAAGGATTTTGTTCACTGCACCCCAAAAAGATTGTGTTCACTGCACCCCAAAAAGGATGTTGTTCACTGCACCCCAAAAAGGATTTTGTTCACTGCACCCCAAAAAGATTGTGTTCACTGCACCCCACAAAGGATTTTGTTCACTGCACCCCACAAAGATTGTGTTCACTGCACACCAAAAAGGATTGTGTTCACTGCACCCCAAAAAGATTTTGTTCACTGCACCCCAAAAAGATTGTGTTCACTGCAGCCCAAAAAGATTGTGTTCACTGCAGCCCAAAAAGATTGTGTTCACTGCAGCCCAAAAAGATTGTGTTCACTGCAGCCCAAAAAGATTGTGTTCACTGCAGCCCAAAAAGATTGTGTTCACTGCAGCTCACACACAGAAAAATGGATGTGGATCACTGACACCTGCCTATCTCCAATCCCACACCACACAGCAATATCGATTGTAGTTTGTAGAACACAGTTTCCCTAAAATTCAGCAGACTCTGTCCCTAACAGGATTGAGAAGAGATCGTAGATCAGGATTGAGTGCAGACCCCACCCCCCACACAGCAATATCGATTGTAGTTTGTAGAAGACACTGACCCTATAATTCAGCAGACTCTATCCCTAAAATGCCTACAACTCGCCCTGCCTAAACACTCCGACCTGTCCCTCAATTCTATCCGGACACAAATGGTTTTTTCCTGCCTATCTTTCCCTAATCAGCAGCCAGCACGTTGATGTGTGCTCTGTCCCTGAATCTAAGCAGCATAATGACGCCGCTGCGGCTGCCTCGAATTTATAAAGACTTGGTCACATGCTTCAGACGGCCAATCACAGCTACTGAGACATTTGCAGGCATGGCTGGGATGGCTTAAGGCACACCAATTAAACGATTGTTGATTGGCTGTTGAAAGCCCGCCATGAAAAGAGCGCCAAAGCATGCAAAACCCGGAAATAAAACGACCGAACACGGATTTTTACCCGAACATACAGTAAAGTGTCCGTGTCCGTGTTCGGGTACAAAAAATCCAATTATTCGGTACGAACACGAATAATACAGTCCGTGTTCGCTCAACACTAATCTTAACCAGGACATTGTTCTTCCATCCCTCAATCCAGTCCAGTACATCAGAAAGAGATTTCCTTCCATTGTCTGGATATACTGTCATTCGAGCTGTGCAAGTCTACTCTATAGCCCCTGACTCTTCCTTTGTCATTCCTAATGGTCTCTGTAAAGGAGAACCAGCATCCCATTCTCCAATTTCTCAGTGGCTCAGACAAGTCATCATCCAAGCTTATAGCTTTAAGGATCTGTTTCCATCATTTTCTGTAAAGGGTTACTCTATTGTGCCTGTTATCCTTTCCACTATTAGACAGCTGTTCCTCAGATTTGCAAGGCTGCCACCTGGTCTTCTGTTCATATGTTCTCTAGGTTTAGCCAGGCCTCCATTCAAGCCTTTTCTGCTGCTGGCTTTGGGTATAGGGTCCTTAAGGTGGCTTTTTAAGCTGCAGACAGTCCACAGTTTGTTTATAGCTGGGCCTGTTTGTTTTATTTGCTGTGTTGCCCATCTCTCAGTTGAACTGCTTTTGGATATCCCAAATGATGCTTTTGAATCCTGTGTCCCTCAATGAACAAAAAAGGAAACAGTCATTATTTTACTTACCATACAATCCTTGGAGTTTACTAAGAGAAACAGGACCCACCCCTCTGTGTTTAAGTTCTCTGCTCTGCTTTTTGACCAAATTAAGTCATGTGGGAGGGGTTATACAAGGTTGGTAACTTTATTTTGCTTGCCACCAGTGTCCAAATTCATTGGTAGCTGCTAGCTGGTAGTATAACCCAAAAATCCCGGAATTCTGTGTCTTTTAGTAAACTTCAAGAAAACGATTTTACAGTGAGTACAAAAATCTTGTTTTCTTGCTTAACCACTTGACCTCCGGAACATTTACCTCCCTGACAATTGCGCGGTCATGCAACACTGTACCCAAATATAGTCATTATTATATAATTTTTTTCCCCACAAATAGAGCTTTCTTTTGCTGGTATTTGATCTTCACTTCATTTTTTATTTTTTGCGCTATAAACAAAAAAAGACTGACAATTTTGTTAAAAAACTATATTTTTTGCTTTCTGTTATAAAAACATAGCCAATAAAAAAAATTAAAAAAAATCTAATTTCTTCATAAGTTCAGTCTAATATGTATTCTGCTACATGTTTTTGGTAAACAAAATTTAATAAGCATATATTGATTGGTTTACGCAAATTTTATATCATTCAAACAATGGGATATATGAAGGAATTTGTTTTTTTTTATACTTTTTAGTAATGGTTGCGATCAGCGACTTATGGCAGGACTGCAATATTGTGGCGGATAATTGGACACTAACTGATACTTTTGACACTTTGCGGGAGCCAGTGACACTAATACAGTGATCAGTGCTAAAAATATGCGCTGTCACTGTATTATTGACACTGGCTTGAAAGGGCTTAACCATCTAGGGTGATCAAAGGGTTAACTGTGCGCCTAGCCAGTGTTTTGGTTTACTATGTGTGCTGATTTTATTAGGGAAAGAGATGGATTTGTGTCCCTGCTTTGCAGGAATACAGAATCCACCCCCCCCCCACCCCCGTCAGAACGTAACTTTGTTCTGAGTCTCTGCCTGATGATCGCTGGGTACCAGCGAATATTGAGTCCCTGGCATTCGCAGATAGGCTTCTGCTGTGAATAAGGCAGGCAGAAGTGTGGGAACACATATATATACAGTGCCTTGCAAAAGTATTCAGCCCCCTTGAACTTTGTGACCTTTTGCCACATTTCAGGCTTCAAGCATAAAGATATAAAACTGTCATTTTTTGTGATGAATCAACAACAAGTGGGACACAATCATGAAGTGGAACTAAATTTATTGGATATTTCAAACTTAGTTAACAAATAAAAACTGAAAAATTGGGCGTGCATAATTATTCAGCCCCTTTACTTTCAGTGCAGCAAACTCTCTCCAGAAGTTCAGTGAGGATCTCTGAATGATCCAATGTTGACCCAAATGACTAATGATGATAAATAGAATCCACCTGTGTGTAAGAAATTCTCCGTATAAATGCACCTGCACTGTGATAGTCTCAGAGGTCCATTTAAAGCACAGAGAGCATCATGAAGAACAAGGAACACACCAAGCAGGTCCGAGATACTGTTGTGGAGAAGTTTAAAGCCGGATTTGGATACAAAAAGATTTCCCAAGCTTTAAACATCCCAAGGAGCACTGTGCAAGCGATAATATTGAAATGGAAGGAGTATCAGACCACTGCAAATCTAGGAAGACCTGGCCGTCCCTCTAAACTTTCAGCTCATACAAGGAGAAGACTGATCAGAGATGCAGCCAAGAGGCCCATGATCACTCTGGATGAACTGCAGAGATCTACAGCTGAGGTGGGAGACTCTGTCCATAGGACAACAATCAGTCGTATACTGCACAAATCTGGCCTTTATGGAAGAGTGGCAAGAAGAAAGCCATTTCTTAAAGATATCCATAAAAGTGTTGTTTAAAGTTTGCCACAAGCCACCTGGGAGACACACCAAAGGTGCTCTGGTCAGATGAAAGCAAAATCGAACTTTTTGGCAACAATGCAAAACGTTATGTTTGGCGTAAAAGCAACACAGCTCATCACCCTGAACTCACCATCCCCACTGTCAAACCTGTTGGTGGCAGCATCATGGTTTGGGCCTGCTTTTCTTCAGCAGGGACAGGGAAGATGGTTAACCACCTTGGCGGTAATCCCAAGCGTGACTCGGGGTGGATTTTTCATTGCAGGATCGGTAACCCCGAGTCACGCTCGGGGTGGATGTGCAGAGAGCGCAGCGGTGTTCTCTTATCTTCTCCTGGCGATCCAGCGATGATCTCTCATTGCTGAGATCGCCAGCCGAGAGTCCCGCCGCTCCTCCGTCCTCCGTCGGTGTGATCACTTCATAGTTCCGTTATATATATATACCGGTACATATATATATATATATATATATATATATATATATATATATATATATATATATATATATATATATGCACACACACATATATATATATAAAATTATATTATTGATTCAATTATAATTCATGCGTTATATATATATATATATACACACACACACATATATCTATATATAATATATAATGCATGAATTATAATCTAATCAATAATATAATTTTATTATATATATTATATATTAAATAATAAAATAATATTATTGATTCGATTATAATTCACGCGTTTGTGTTTCAAATTTATCACATCTGGGATGTCTACTAGACTCTTGTTTTGGTCAGGTTTAAGTCAGTAATTACTAAGAATTGTAGGCCTATAATACATAACGCCAAATTTCCATGAAAACAATTGTACCGCTTTTGGTATGTAATTCCTGACATAATCATACCGCCAGGGAGGTTAAAATTGATGGGAAGATGGATGGAGCCAAATACAGAACCATTCTGGAAGAAAACCTGATGGAGTCTGCAAAAGACCTGAGACTGGGACGGAGATTTGTGTTCCAACAAGACAATGATCCAAAACATAAAGCAAAATCTACAATGGAATGGTTCACAAATAAACATATCCAGATGTTAGAATGGCCAAGTCAAAGTCCAGACCTGAATCCAATCGAGAATCTGTGGAAAGAACTGAAAACTGCTGTTCACAAACGCTCTCCATCCAACCTCACTGAGCTCGAGCTGTTTTGCAAGGAGGAATGTGCAAAAATGTCAATCTCTCGATGTGCAAAACTGATAGAGACATACCCCAAGCGACTTACAGCTGTAATCGCAGCAAAAGGTGGCGCTACAAAGTATTACATTAAGGGGGCTGATTAATTTTGCACGCCCCATTTTTCAGTTTATTATTTGTTAAAAAAGTTTGAAATATCCAATAAATTTCGTTCCACTTCATGATTGTTTCCCACTTGTTGATTCTTCACAAAAAATTACAGTTTTATATTTTTATGTTTAAAGCCTGAAATGTGGCAAAAGGTCGAAAAGTGCAAGGGGGCCGAATACTTTTACAAGGCACTGTATGTAAGTCAGTGTACAACTACCACCCTGTAGCAGTACAACTGCTATAGAGCGTGCAGCAAGTGGTAATGAGATCTCTTCATTATCTCACCCTGAAATATAAATGTAGCGAGTACCTTCAAAGGAGCCACTTGATGTGTCGGGTCCTCTGTTCTTGTGACTATGACTCTACTGACAGCTCTGTGCTCTCTGATACACCTGGTTGTGCTGAGAATATACATTAAATGCAGACACATGTGTGTATAAATATCCCTAAACAAATATACAGTACAGCAGAAAATGACAAAGACCTGTGTAAGTTTTAGTCAAGTATATGGTAATTGGTGTGAGTAGGAAGAGGCTATACTGGGATATATCAGGAAGGAAAGCAAACAGTAATATTGTAGAATTTAACTAAGATGATTAGCAAGCTGCAAACAATGGACACTTAACAATCCACCTATTTCCTTAACCTACACAGGAAGGCCTAGGATAGGGACAGTGAAGGACCTATAGATGGTTACCACAGCAACAGTCAGCTGTCAGTAGTCCACATGGACTAAACCTTCTGCTGGCCAGCTCATTATGGCATAAAATCTTGTGTTGGACAGCTCTGGGTAGTGTGCTTTTATAAGTTGGTGCATGCAGAAATAAAGGGTTCCTAGCCTGCAGGTCTGTCCCTCTGTCAGGCTGCAGTGTATGGTTGGTAAGCAGTAGAGATTTGTGAAATATTTGGGCTGAGCATCAGTTTGCTGATCACCCGAATTGTCGGGGCAATCAACAGGATGTTTGTCCGCTGAGCGCACAGTGAACAGCTGCCGGTTGTTAAGGAACGGGACAGGAAGCTTCCCCGTTGACAGCTTAATGAAAAAAAAACATTGCTGGTGAAAGAAAAAATTAAAAAAAAAATGACGTGGGGGTTTAAGGGGAACTTCATGCCAAAATGAAAAAAAAAAATGGCGTGTGGTTCCCCCCCCCCCCCCAAAATCCATACTAGACCCTTATCCGAGCATGCATCCTGGCAGGCCATTAACATGAGGACAAGGTGGACAAAGCAACCCCCCCTGTTGAGGGCATGTGGTCTATTATGATTTGGAAGGGGGGTGCTCGCTCATCCCCCCTTCTTTCCTGGCCTGCCAGGCTGCATGCTAGGAGAAGGTTCTGGTATGGATTTTGGGGGGGGGACCCCACACCTATTTTTTTGTATTATTATTTTGGCTTGAGGTTTCCCTAAAATCCATACTAGAACCAAAGGGCCTGTTATGGACTGGGGGGGTGGGGGGTCCACATTGTTTTTATTTTTTACATTTTTGCATTGCTGGCAATGGCTTGCCCCTGGGAAAATCTTTTCAAATGTAATTTTTTTCCTTTATATATGTCAGTATTGCTGCAGCAGGTTCTATACACAGTACAGATGTGCCACTTTACAGGCAGACTAAGGGGACCCTCCAGGCACTATATTTATAGGAATTTTTAATTCTTAATGTTTCACTTTAAGCAACATTTAAGTCACTGCTCCTTTAAAAGCAACCATTTTTTAAAAAATGTGTTGCATTGATACATGTCCACCAGGGCAGTACCTGGGCCCCATACCCTTTCTTTTTATGGCCAATAACTTGCATATAAGCCTTCAAAATGGGAACTTTTTCAAGTCCAGGTCCCATAGACTTTAAAAGGATTTGCGGTTCGGGTCCAAACTGTTTCCATGTTTGGGAGTTCTGGTGCGAACAGAATCGGGGTGTGTTCATCCCATCACTAGTAAGCATACCAGTCCTGTATAAGCAGAAGCTTTCCATACCAGTGCCAGACACAAAGGCTTCTCTCTTTCTCTCTGGTGGTATCCCCAGCATGTGGAACTTCACTGCACAATAGGCTCCCCAGATTCCAGGTCACAATTCAAGACTCAAGGATGGCATCCACTCTGCTTCCCCTGTTTTCAGATAAAGATATCCCACTCTCCATTTTCACTGCACTCAGGTGGGTTATGGTCTGTATCAGCACTGGTTTCCCCACAGGAAGTTAAGCCTCGTACACATGCCGTCGAAAATCGGCAGGGAATTTTCGCCCGACGACCGATCTGCCGATAATTGTTGTGTGTGTTCTAGGCTTTAGACTTCTTCATGCTTCCACCCAAGAACATTACCACTATGCCTCCCCTTTAACCACTTCATTACTGGGTGCTTTGACCCCCTTCCAGTCCAGGCCAATTTTCAGATTTCAGTGCTGTCACATTTTGAATGACAATTACTCAGTCATGCAACACTATTCTCAAATGAAATTTTGATAATTTTTCTTACCAGATAGAGCTTTCTTTTGGTGGAATTTAATAACCACTGGGCCTTTTTTTTTTTCTAAATAAATGAAAAATACTGACAATAATGGGGGGAAAAAAACACATTTTTCTTAGTTTCTGCAAAATTTTGCAAATACATATTTTGTGTTCATACATTTAGGCCAAAATGTATTCTGCTACATTTCTTTGACAAAAATAACCCAAATAGATGTTATTTTCACAGCTGTTAGCAGCTGTGTTAAGCTCTATGATGTTAAGAGTTTACCACAGGGCATGCTGCAGGTCAGCAAAAGGCCGCAGAACAGTGGATAGAAAATGCAGATTATGGAAAAAAAAAGAAAATGCAGAAAACTGCATTTTTGGTACACTGATGTGCACTGTCATCAATTTAAGCTTTGGTCTCCTGCATTGGAGACGAAAAGGAAGAAGTCTAACAACTGGGAATGTTTGTGCAGGAGCGCCATACCTTTCATTTTATTTGCACTGCCAGTTCAGACATAGATGTAGTTAGGTTAGGAAACCGCCATTGTAATTGCCACTGTAAACTGACCATCAATGTAAGTGGTACTTCTTCAATGACCACAAATATAAGGACCACATCTCCACTGACCACCAATGTAACAAGTATTGTTTTCTCACAATGATCAGCAATATAACATGCTATTATTTCTCTAAGTACATTTATAAGGAGGTAGGCTCCCTCTGTTAAAGCATGACACCTATCTTTAGTGATAAGGGGAGGCATACCTCCTCAAATTAAAGAGACTAAAAATCCAGCACCAGGACAAATGACTAAGGCCTATGTAGGAGGCTGAATCTTTAGGAATTGGTTCCTTTTTATGGCTTGATGGGTTAAATAAATATATCAATTTTTAATGTCAAGATCTCCTGGTGCAGGATTTTTCCTCTCTATATTGGATTATGAACATTCAGTACTACGTGTTTCTGGGCAGAGATGTCTTTATCTCATCCTGTCTATCCTTATGGGATTTTGGGGTTGTAGCACTTCCTTCGTTGCTCTATAACCCCCTTACATTGGTGTCAGTGTTAAAACCTCCCTCAGATTGGTGTTAGTAGGTAAGCTATTTGTCCTGTGTTTTAGTTTAATTTTGCATTTGAACCATATTTTCCATAATTGAATGAAAGATAAAGGTGATTGGATGGGCAGGAAATCTAACCTAATTGATCATATAACTGAAACTATTGTTAAATGTAGCATACATCGGTTGGATTAAATAGTTTGCCACATGAAAAATTGATGTACTGCGTGTAAAGTCAGCATATTGTATGGAGGACATTGGCAGAAAAACTGGTTGAAAGAGAGAGAATATTTACAGGTTTTATTGTTTAGAATGATGAGACATCTAGTGGTGAAATGTGTGTTTCATCCATTTTATATATAGCAACTGGCAACTGCATTGTAAATTCTTTGTGACAGTGCAGGATAAAAAAGCCATTTGTGTGTATGGGTCTTAAATTAGACACGTGAAAGTAACTTAACTGTGATGTAAAGTTTCTTTTAAACAGCATGTAAAGTTCTAGAATATAATGGGTAATTTGCTAGGTCTGTGATGAGAATCATTAGCTTTAATGTCTAGTACAGACTGCGTATTAATTAGCAAATCATAGTGCTTGCGACTTCAACATTTCATTCAGATTTTAATGTCAGAGTGAGCAACATAATGACACACAAAGTAACATAAGTATATGCACAATGAGAATGTTTGAGAAGAACTAGTGCCTATTTTATTTCTGGGCTTTGGTGGAATAAAATAAAGACATGCTAGAATAGGGAATATTTGAAGACATTGCAAATAATAAAGATACATGGATAATGTGCTTTATTTCGACATCCAGGGAAAAACACATTAACTAGATATAATTGTATTGAATTTCCCTTTTCATTTAGGTAGTACAAAGATCCTTTATAACTGTTTTATACCAATTCCCACAGACCTGACAGTATGTGAATATATGTATGTTTATATACAGTATAAATATATATATATACTATGTAATATATATATATATATATATATATATATATATATATATATATATATATATATATACATATATAAAATACATAGTATATATACTGTATATATATATATATATATATATATATATATATATATATATATATATATATATATATATATATATATATATATATATATATAGACTGTATATATGCTGTATATATACACTATAATGTGAAAAGTATTGGTTCGCCTGCCTTTACACGCATATTACCTTTAATGGCATCCCAGTCTTAGTCTGTAGGGTTCAATATTGAGTTGATCCACCCTTTGCAGCTATACCAGCTTCAACTCTTCTGGGAAGGCTGTCCTCAAGGTTTAGAAGTGTGTCTATAGGAATGTTTGACCAATCTTCTAGAAGAGCATTTGTAAGGTCAGGCACTGATGTTGGATGAGAAGGCCTGGCTAGCAGTCTCCGCTCTAATTCATCCCAAAGGTGTTCTATCGGGTTTAGGCCAGGATTCTCTGCAGGCCATTCAAGTTACTCCACCCCAAACTCGCTCATCCATGTCTTTATGGACCTTGCTTTGTGCACTGGTGTGCAGTCATGTTGGAACAGGAAGGGGCCATCCCCAAACTGTTCCCACAAAGTTGGGAGCATGAAATTGTCAAAAATGTCTTGATTTGGTGACGCCCTAAGAGTTCATTTCACGTGAACTAAGGGGCCAAGCCCAACCCCAGAAAAACAACCCCGCATCATAATTCCCCCCCCCCCCCCCACCACCACCAAATGATTTGGACCAGTGCACAAAGCAAGGTCCACCCTTTGCCTTCAAAACAGCATCAATTCTTCAATTTTTCTAAGTATACTTGCAAACAGTTTTTGAAAGAACTTGCTAGGTAGGTTGTTCCAAATATCTTGGAAAGTGAACCACAGATATTCTGTGGATACAGGTGGCCTCAGATAATTCTGTCTCTTGATGTAATTCCAGGCAGACTCAATGATGTAGAGATCAGGGCTCAGTTTGGTGCCAAACCATCACTTCCAGGACTTGTTCTTTTTTATGCTGAAGATAGTTCTTAGTGGCATTGCCTACATGTCAGTCCAGAGCACATGCTGCAATTTTCTGCACCCCAGTTCCTATGTTCTCATGCATAGTTGAGTCACTTAGCCTTGTTTCCATGTCCTATGCATACTGCAGTTTCAAAGTATACAGCACATGCATAAATATCCCATACTCTTACAGAAAATCAATTACAAGTTTCTCGAAACTTGTAAAGTTCCACTTTGTGAGACAGTTTTCCAATATTCTGGAAATAGGCAGAAGATTTTGCTTCTGGATGCCCAAAGTAGAGAATAATAGCTGTAAGGGTTCAGGTAGGACTATTTTGGGTGGCTATTCCATATCACAGTGGGACATTTCAATAAAGTTTGTTCTAAATAAAAAAAGGTTTGGGATCAGCATATCAGCACAGCCTTCTTCACCACAGCGCACACCAGCTGCTGCATTGCAATGTAATTGTACCCCAATCTATTACTGTTGGGAAGCTTGAGCATAGTAACATGATGGGACTGAACAAACCACTGAGTCAGATAGCAGATAGCACAATATAGAAAACAGGAGGGAGAAAGGATGGGAACTTGTCTTGATGGTGCCGTAGCCCTATAAGAGGAGTATCTGCTTCTTGAATGCAGTTACAAATTACCACGCCTAACCCCACCCTGTTAGCCAGTAAGCCAATCAGGTATTTGACTACTATATGGAAGGATAGCAGTAAATTAACTTCTGCTATGCTGTGAGCTGTGAAAAGCGCCTTTTCACTATACTTTAGAGACTAATTCAACCTTTGTTTTCTAAATTTCAACTTCCCTTTCTACCAATATACCATTAATGTACCTCTGTTGCACATAAGAAAAAGCTTTTCTTATGTTACAGGTACTACCTTAGCTTCTAGTGTCTCCTATAGAAAACTCCTCCATTATTTCCTGGTATTTGCCCTTAGGGCATAGAAAACTACTGGAAGTAAGTACTTCAGCAGCTTACCTCATAAACACACACCCTGCACTTGCCTTTGCCCTCCAAGAGATTGATACTGCCCTCCTCTGAAGTTACATGCCGTCATTATCAGTAAGCATAATTCTCCCTGAATACACAGCCATCGACTTCCTCTGCTAATTGAACATTTTGTACCTTTACATACATAGTTAGTCAGGTTGAAAAAAGACACAAGTCCACCAAGCTCAACCATTAAAAAACAAGAAAGGAAACAACCATACAATCCCATATACACAATCCTATACCCACAGTTGATCCAGAGGAAGGGGAAAAATGTGCCTTCTTCTTGCATAGATCATACATTTGTGTGCAGGAGCTGATCACATAACAGCCTATGTGGAGCAGAGCTGTAGTATTGAAAACAGAAGTGTGTTCCTAGAAGTCAGTAAAGTTTGGCTAAATAGGTGTGTTTTCTTAATATACAGTATAGTTTTGGTAAATCTAAAAGAGATGTTAGAGAGATGCAATAAGATTGCATAGTGTACGGGCAAAATAGGAAGAGATAGCCCGGTCACTGCACACCTCAACCGGCCTGAGTGGCTAGAAGATAAAAGCAGCCTCAGCTCGATTCATCTAGACCAAGACTCTAATATGTATCGCCCCCCTCTTATTTTTGCAGTATACTTTGGGTCTGGTTGGCATCTAACTTGAACTTGACACTCTGAGCAGGGCCCCTAAGCTCTTATCATGGGTCATAGTAAACGGCCACACTTATACACCTAAAATGAACTAGTCACGCTTTCAGTGCCATCCATTTTTAATGGCAGCCCAAACACAGAAACAAATGCACATTTTTCAGTATGAAAAAATGTGCAACAAACTCAGAAAATTGCACAGTAAAAAATGTGCAACTGCAACACAACAAAATGCCCAATGAGCTACTTTGTCACATTTGTTGCATGTAGCGCAGCCCATTGAAATCAATGGTCTGCCATATGCCCGTTGCTGGCAAAACATACTTAAAAACTTGCACTCTCACTAGATGTGAATGAGGCCTTTAAAGTGAAATTAGTGTGTTTACACAAGAACAATGACTGCTGAGTGTCTCCATCCTTTACAATCTGTGTACTATGCAATTGATTGTACAATCTCTGTACAATTTCATTTAAATTTACTAAAACTATGGAATCGGAGGACCCACCTGAACAATCTATTTAAGTTGAATAAGAGAGGCCCTTTCACTACATAGCTGACGGTAGATCTAAAGGAAATTATACAATCATATTGTACTGTACAGTGTATGGCTAACAAAGTAAGAAGTGGTAAAGTGAGTAGAAATAACAAATAAGTGGTATAGGGATGAGGAAGGTAAGGACCAGAGTTGTAAAACATACCCTATTCTGTAATGCAGTAAGGCAGTGCATGATAGAATATGATGTTTCCTGGATGGTCACATGATGATACAGGAAGTGATAGGCTCAGAAAGCATTTTTTTTTAAATTTTGAACAGAAAGGTGAAGATTCAAAGCTGCCATGGACTAGGTAAGTGAGAGATAAGAACATTGTGATGGCTTGGGCTGAAAAGACATTAGAAAGGGCTTCTTTTTATTGTTAAAAGGGGAGTTCTTCCTGAAAAGGCGAACTTAGCCTTTAAGGGACAATATATTCTCTGGTGGTGATCCCGAAAAAAACACATACACATAGATGTTTGTTAAATACCTTTTAATAAATATAATGTTTCTATAGCCTTTAGCCTTCAGAGCAATGTTTGTATAACCTTTTGCCTTCAGAGTGAGAAAGGGAATTGTGCTAGTTTTCTTCCAGGTTGAGAGGTCATAAGGAGTATCATTACAGTTTCATACTGACCTTTCCGACTTTAATTCTATCCATATCAGTTAGTGAGAGTGCTTTGAAAATGTGTCAATACTGCTGTTCGTTTAACTAATATTGTTTAATTGATTAAATTTTAGTTACGATAATGAAGGCCGCTTGACCAACGTAACCCGTCCAACTGGCGTTGTTACCAGTCTCCACAGAGAAATGGAAAAATCTATTACAATTGACATAGAAAATTCCAACCGGGATGATGATGTCACTGTTATAACCAACCTGTCTTCAGTTGAGGCATCATTTACTGTTGTACAAGGTAAATAATCTTTTATAAATACTCATCACACTTCATTTTATCTCTATCTTAGTTTGTCTCTTGCAGCTACAGAATCTGTTATTGGTGTATCTGTTCCCATGCATGTAAGATGCTTTTTTCCTGAAAACAATACTCCAATTATCTGAAATAAATATTGTTCACTAAACAAAGGGAATTTTCACTTTAAAAAATGATGAATGTTTATTGAGATTAACAAATACGGCAAAGAAGGGTTTATTTTAATGGATCGGATATGTGCTAGCAAACATTTTGCCGTTTTAATTTCCCTCAAACATGATTGAATTCTCAAAGTGAACACATGTTCCTATTTTCTTTCATGAACATTGCTAAGTTCACAACAGTCTCTCCTGTTTTAGTAAATCAACTCCCCTAAAATAATTTAATTGCATTCAGACTTAAGAACCAGTATTTATGAAACATGTAATAAAAAGTGGTTGAAACACACAGGGGAATTGTCAAACACTCGCCCGACGCTTAAAATCTTGAGAGTAAAAACCACATAACCATAAAACAACTCGGTATAAATAACATAAAATAATTTTGCTGATCGCAGCTACTGTAAAAGAAGACAATCTAAAATGTAATGTAATAAATACTAAAACCAACAATGTCCAGCATGAATCACATTCAGCAGCGCTTTAATATGTATATAACATATCCTGATCATATAGTCCTCATGTAAGAGAGTTAAACCGCCAAAACAGTCTCTATAAAACAATAACTTTATTTAGTACCCACACTTTCACATAGAAACCCACACTTCCAATATGCTTACATCAAAGATAGAAATATTCAAGCCTGTAATTAGTAATCACGATGTGATGGCCTGCTCACCGTTCCTGCACAGGATCTGACCATGTGGCTTATGGATAAGCTCCGGAGTTCGACCAAGACCTTAGTGACTACCAGGGAAACAGCGTGCCTGTGTCCTGACGCGTTTCGTCGTGTGCGACTTCAACAGAGGACCTCCGTTGAAGTCGCACATGACGAAACACGTCAGGACACAGGCACGCTGTTTCCCTGGTAGTCACTAGGTCTTGGTCGAACTCCGGAGCTTATCCATAAGCCACATGGTCAGATCCTGTGCAGGAACGGTGAGCAGGCCATCACATCGTGATTACTAATTACAGGCTTGAATATTTCTATCTTTGATGTAAGCATATTGGAAGTGGGGGTTTCTATGTGAAAGTGTGGGTACTAAATAAAGTTTTTTTCGAAACGGTATCACACTATTGTGCCTCCTATCTTTCCATTTTTTATGGTTATGAGCTGATCCCTGACAAAGACCGGTAAACGGAGTCCTTCTGGTGAGAGCAGATGTGGTCCGAAGTATCAAGGGTCCAAGCAACCAATGCTTACATGCGCTTTTTCATGTTATTTCTGGTGAGTGCCCACTCTTAAGGGGTCACTGATGGTGTGGTGAAGGCTTATACCGGATTGAGTATTTTAGAACACCGGGAACACCGAATATTTGAGGAATAACTGGCTTGTTTTATAGAGACTGTTTTGGCGGTTTAACTCTCTTACATGAGGACTATATGATCAGGATATGTTATATACATATTAAAGCGCTGCTGAATGTGATTCATGCTGGACATTGTTGGTTTTAGTATTTATTACATTACATTTTAATTTGTGAAACATGATTTAGCCTTGTTGTCTAAAAATGTGATTTCTAATGAAAGTTTTTGTGTTAAAAATAAAATTACTTAAAAATAAGACTGTATTTACGGTCTTCATTTGGACACTAGTTTTACTTAATAAAAGGTATCACTTACTATGCAAAACAGATTTCATGGGTATTACCAGCTATCAATGTGGCCAGATTAAAAGACATGTATCACAAAAACTGTATTCTGATGATTATAAGAGTTTAGTACTTAGTACATTACATTTTAGTATTCAGCAAAAGAATTCCCTTGTGATTGTAATTTCTTTCCTCATCTATAAGAAGCCCAAGATTTTCAGCAAAAGTGACAGTGACATAGGTTGACACAAACTGTAACACTGTCAGAGTTGCTTGAACAATTGCAGCATTTTTTAAAGAAAGACTTAAACCACTGGAATAAAAGGTAACTGTTGAAAGCTTCTCATTATCGTTAGTCCTAGCTCACGTCACTATCAGTTTTTCTGGTCAGCTTGTTCCGCATGTCACTGAAGAGCAAAATATAAATAAGGGCATGTGAAATAAAAAAAAAATAAAAAAAATAATATATATATATATATATATATATATATATATATAAAATCAGTATATTACATTGATTGTTTTAATGTAATATATCAGAATAAAATATTTTTGTAAATAGCTATGATAACCTTCGATTTTTAGATTTTTTATTTTTTTTTGCACTGTCCCTATACGACATCATTAATTAGTATACCTTTATACTGTATATTATAAGCACGTTTATATTCCTATGTGTTTCTGCCTGATGAAGACATGTTGAAAACTGATAAAACAAAGGTAACTCACCGAGTTCTAGTCTGTGTCCACAGATTAAGGCCTGATCCTGCAAGTATAGGAGTGAATTTAGGTACTGTTTCTATAGTTTCTATCCTATTTTAAGGCATATTAGAAACTGTAGGTAATGCATGCCACATTATTGTCTAAGGGCCTGTTTATATATGTTTGCTAATGAGCTCTGTGACTCACGTTATGTTATAAAAAAAAAAAAAACTGCAAACTGCAGTTTGACTGCAGTAGCAATACACAGGAATATGAATAGATTCATATAAGCATTCTTTCAAGTGCTTTTGAATGGAGTAGCTATACAAAATTTTCTAGGTTATGAATGTTTGACAGAGGTATCCTTGGAAACAATGAAAGTGCAAAGCAGCTCAGCAAGCAAGAACAGATGTTGTAAAGGCATGTAAACTATATGTGTATCTAAATGGATAGGTGTAAATGAGCCCTTGTCTGATGCCATGTGTTTTCTGGCACCCACCATACTAGTAATATATTAAGCCAAGTTTTATAGGTGTGCCCGTGTGTGCCAGTGGCATGTTGCAATATGCTTTCCAAAAATATATGCAGGCTGCAATCAGCTCTGAGGCCGTCGCCTATCACTTGTTGTATGTTCCCTAATGCAGAGGGGAAACATTAGCTAACAGTCCATGTGCTTTACTATTATGTAGTGGCAAAATTATTACATTTTCTGTTATAAATAATCACATACTGCAATGTAAAAAGTATAAAAGTTTATAATGTATGCTTCAACTAACATAGTTGTTACGCACAGTAGCTTATACTAGGAGTAGGCAACCTTATAGAGGTGGCAATCTACCTGAACAGCATAGGAGAAGTCAAAGATCACCGGGCAGTGTTGCCTCCTCACACCTGATTTAAACCTCCAATTGTCATACTACCAAAGTAAATAATATATAAGTGAAGCACTACTTCACCGAGTATCCTGACCCCCACAGGGTATATAATAATGACAAAATTACTCCAATCAATTGCTGCCTAATGGAACTCAAATCCCCACATATAAGAGAATAAGTGACAATATAAATGTTGACCCCCAGAAGGAGTCTCAAGTGACTGTGTATATCAAAATAATAAAATATGCTTACAAAACAATTAAACAAGCAAAGTGTCCATAGTAACCAATAGTAAAAGATCTTGTGATAATAGTGTGCTGCTTTGCAAATCAGAAGTGCCCTCCATCGCTCACACTATGTGCTCACCTCCCGAGGAGACCCTGTCAGGAGTCTAAATGCACCTTCCCCTTAGGGGTATCAATCCAGCAGTCTGCAACTTCTCTGTTGGTTCGTGGGCTCCTGTTCCCTTGTATGGTATCCCTCATCCCTGTATGTCATGAGAGTAAGAATAAAACTGACATAGTGTTTATCTGTATAAAAACTTTGTCTTTTATTCAAAAATAAAAAGTTACACTCACATTTGCTGGTGCACTATCCCTGGTGAACATGGGTGGCTTGCTGAATACAATTGGGGCATAAGCTCCTCTTCAGGTCACTAAAGCATTCGCAGATCCTTAGCCCTGTGTTCCCCAGTGGCTGGCTGTCTGCTTCCTGATCATACATGATGACGTCACAGGCTCCGCCCCAGCGCTTTTTGTCACTGTACATGTTACCTTAATCAAGAGGTAAGAGTCCTTTGTCATCGCGACTGTATTTAAAGGTACCAAAAGTCAATTAAAACTGCTCGCGGTGGCCATTTTGTTACAGCCATATTGTTGGTAATGGTTCTTGGTAATGGCCATCGTGAGCAGTTTCAATTGGCTTTTGGTACCTATAAATACAGTTGCGATGACACTGGACTCTTATCTCTTGATAATGTCATGTGTACTGTGACGAAAAGCATCGGGGTGCAGCAGCACCCTTAGGTCTCATTCACATGTAAAGTTGGGGGGGTGTTAAAACCCTGCGACTGAGTTGTGGCTTTACCACTCCCAATACCTACCCCCTTTAACTGCTGAGGCATCAGCCAAAGGTATGCACATGTCATGGCAGGAATTAAGCCCCCTGTTGTGATGTGGAGCACTTTCTGAAGCGCACCAAAACTCCTGCATTCAGGAGTTTTGGTGCACTTTCAGAAAGTGCACTAAACCCGTAGGATAAAATAAAAGTATATGGCACAGCACACCAGCAGTAGAGCTACAGGTACACTGTACCTGCAGTTGGTATACCGCAGCACATCAGTGTGAAAGCAGCCCTATACTATTATACCCAGTATATTGATTCACACTGACCAAAAGATCTATTCTTTCCTGTTGCTGGCACCCTTCTGGAGACAGCTAGCCTGGATAAGAGGTGGAGTGCAGTTGGTATTACCCGCATAGGACAGAAGGTAGCACTACAGAGGAGGCATCAGCTTATGCAGCTCTTGCTCCCTACTACAGCTCCAACTTTACAAGTAGTCCATCTGCATTGCACTCTGATGCTCTGGAATGGCAGGTCAGCAAGCCCAGCTAGGGATCTACCAGTCACCTTTCCACGATCTACTCATAGATTGCAATCTACAGGTTGCTGACCCCTGGTTTAGACTATACCTTTAACAGAAATGGAAACACTATTAAGGAAATTCAATAAATTCCTACTTACACTCCTCTGGTGCTATATCACCCTTTAAAATGACCTGCACCAGATTCAGAATTCCCTGTCAACCAGTTTGGTAACTTTAACGACATGTGTGGCAGACTCAGACAGTTGTTAATAGTGCAACTTTTACAAAGTGGCGCTATTAATGCGCCAAATAAAAAATAATTACCTTCAGTTTGCATACAACAAAACTGGATTAAGACCAACTGTAAGTTACTGTACAGAGAACACTGCCTATCCCTGTAAGCAGTGTAACAGAGCGGCATATTTACTGCAACTATACCTTGTCCCTGTCACTGGTTGTTAAGGACGCTGTCAGCTTCAAAGCCAACAGCCTCCTAGCAATAAGTGATCCTGCAGTGGGTGGAGCCTGATAGGGGCACTGAGACACTAGTTCCTCATCAGGGCAACTCTCTGCCTGTGATTTACAGCAGTGGGTGGATTTTATAGACAATAATGGAATCCCTGCTAAGTTTTTATTGCTGTCTGTCCCCAACTGGGTCGTTTCCCATCACTTTCTGTAATGGTAACTAGGGATGAGCTAAATGCATCAACATGTGGTTCGGGGGGGGGGGGGGAGGGGGTTGGAGCCAAATGGGAATAAAAACAAAATGTTAAAAAAAACAGTCATGGACATGTTTTAGGCTGGTAGGCAAAGGACTGTCAAAAGGAAATTACATGGGGGGAGCTGAGCACTGCCCTGGAAACCATGCATGGGACATGCAGTCTGGCTGGCTATGAAGGTAGGATTGAGTGTGCGCCCCCCTCCTGAACCACAGCAGACCATATGCCCTCAATATTGGGGTACCTGACCCCCCTGGTGAAGCACCATTTCCTTGTGTTGATGAGAATAAGGGTCTCTTCCCCACAACCATGGCTCATTGGTTATAGGGGTCTGCAGGCAGGGGGCATATTGGAATCTGCAAGCCCCTTTTTACAAAAAGGGATCCCCCCGATTCCACCCCAATCTGAATGAATAAGAGGTGCAAAATACCCAAATTCCCAAAAAAGTATACAATAAATAAACAAACTTGACCTTTAAGTCCTTTAATTGAGCCTGGGTTCACACTTATGCAAATTTGATGAGGTTTTCCCCGCATTCAATTCGCATGTTAGGTGCCTGTGACCGTCTCTCCTCTTCTGGTCCAGTTCAGGTCCGAATTCAGCCAAAAATTCGGACCGAAATTCGACCTAAAATTTTTTTTTAAATGTCCCATGATGAAAATCCATTGTCTTTCAGATTGTCCAACAATGCAGATCCAAATCAATCCTGATGAACTATACTCAGTACCCGCTAAAAGAAAAATAAATCTAGCCAACTACTGGCAAGTTCCACTCTTGTCATTTATTCATGCCGAATGATACCACCCCACCTCTAAAATAAACAGGCAGGGGCTCCTGAGTAATGTCATTGACCAAATATAATTTTCCAGCTTTCTAATAAACAGTATAAGGGGAAGCTGTCACCTTTATCAGTGGTTTTAATACCGCTACTAAATATTTCACTTCCTGCTGACTCTGAAGGTTTGACTTGGCCAAACACCAGTTTACATATATAGTGTGTGCTACAAAAGCAATAAAATTGCTAACCATGTACCTTCGTCCTATTAAATATATCTCCAAACCTAAAAAACAAATGGGCTAAATGACTTTCATGGTACAGTATGAACTCAAAAAACGTTATAAAAATTTTTTAAAAACGTATTGGATTAAAAAAAAAAACCCATAAAGCATCAAACATGACAATACAAATGTGTCAATATAATCAACCAGAAGGCAGTCAATTAGATTAAAAAGACAAAATATTTCCTCTTTGATAGATTGGATATTCACTGTAGGTGTCTCCCCTATTGGGGGGCCCCAGCAGAGAGGTATCTCCAATCTTACTCTACATGTTCCATGGTTTTTCTGCTTCTTCAGGAGTTTGGCTCAAGAGGAAAATAAGATCTGTAAAGAAATACAAACCCAAAGATAATATACAGATAATATGTAATCATATATCGAAATACACTAGCACAGAATCAGTAAAATAGTGTCAAACCAATTAGGAGTGTCAGACAAACAAGAGAACAAAATATGTGAGCCCAGAGGTTGACCCATAGATCCCATCACTCAGACACCATCAAGGACCAGTAGGCCATACTCACCAGCGATCAAACTGATGTAATGGACGGCAATGCCAATTGACAGTCTTCCGGGTGAGTGCGGGACATGGGCGTAGTGCTGGATAGGAAAGGAGCTGATAGAGAAAATATTCAATCATAAATAGGGCTAGAAGAAGACCATCATATCAAGGTGTGTCACTCATAAAGTGTGAGGTGTCTACCGTACGAACTTAGAATGGCATAGAATTGGCGATAGGCGACATTCAAAAGAATCTGGGCGGGGGCGATTGTTTTTATTTTCCTGATAAGGTCGACCCAGATCAAGAGATTCTGAGAATATTGCAAAGAAAAAATAATTAATCAGAGAATAACATTAAGCTTACGACCAGGCTATAGAACGTACAAATAGGCAGCTTAAATATCAGGAGTTGAGAGTTCACTAAAGCCAAACTGAGGTATCGCCCAACAGCTCCACTCAGTATTAGCCACTGGCCATAATTTATCTCACAAAGGTTCTTAATGATCAACGTGATACAAGATAATTAGGAGTTTATTAGTTTGCCCATTTGCCAAACCTGGATTCAAACAAAACCAGCAGTCTTAACCCTTGGGAAGACCTTATAGGGAGTGAGCAGAATCTGCATTAATCATTCTCAGTAACAAATAACCGACAACAGATTTAATACTTTTTCCCTCTGCTAACATAAAGGTGCTGCTTACCGCTGGTTGTTTTCCTTTGAAAGAAATTTACCTCATTTTTCTCCTGGTGACAACACAGTAAGGGCATGTGTTGAAGGGCTTTTGTTGGCTTCAGGCAAATTCCAAATTACTATACAAGTCTATTCGAAAACAAAACCCACTTGAAGCAGATAAAATGCTGGTCAGAAGGAAGTCAACTGCAGATCACATGCACCTGTTAATGAATTCTAATTCATTCCAGAAAAGCCTCAAATTAATGTCAAACTGCTGCCTGTTGCCAATAACTATTTATAGAGCTGCAGGTTTCATTGTGTCATACTTTAGCGTTATCAGCTATACTAAATAGATGAATATTGAAAACAAAATTGATTTGAGTAAAATTAACCTTATGTAATAAAGGGAACAAAAAAATCCACTGTTTTGGTATCACAGTTTCCTGCTTCCTTACTTTGAATTCATAGCTCTAGTTTTACTGTATATGCTTACAAGGGCTTTACAAGTCCAAAAATCTCTGTGTGATAACAAGTGATTCTAGCACAGGGCTTGACAAATTTTCCTGAAATCTAGGAGCCAGCTAAAAAAGTTAGGAGCCAGTTTTTTTTTTTTTTTTAAACTAACAACCAAGCTTTATTTAATAAAACGGATACTACATTTACACATAAATACGACTAGAACCCCACTCTCCTCTAGCGCAATTGGATGAAAACAGACAGTCTGTCTCTTTCCATCCGATGCCATCTGATCCGATCCACGGGATGGATAGAAAATAGAACCACAATCCGTCTGTTTTTGGCGGACAGGATCAGATGGCGGCATATTACTGCTCCATAGAGGAGAATGAAGGGTCCGATCAGGTCTGCCTGAAAAACTGACAGGCGGACCTGATCAGACAGCCCGTGTGAAAGGGGCCTTCGGCTGTGGCATGGCGATGAGGAAAAAAAAAAGATTATATATATATATATATATATATATATATATATATATATATAATTTTTTTTTAATAATAATTGGAAAAAATATATATATTATTTAGTTTTTACATTTAAAAAATAAAATTAAATTAATAATAAATAACCACACTCCCTGTCAAAGGTAACTAACTGGACAGGGAGATGGTAATGCATTGAGAAACAGGCAGGCAGTGGAAACAGTAATTACAACAGTCATTACTCCCGTCCACCACAAGAGGGTGCCAGTTCCCCATTGGAAGCCTCTCATCTCAAGTAGGCTGAAAAGCCGGGGCCTCAATTTTCGGACGGCCCGGAAGTCCGTGCACTCCATGCGCGGATGTCCGTGCAAAAATGACAGGACACCTTCTGCAGGGCACCCCAGGCGCCAGGTCGCTAATTCTAGTCGCAAATGCGACCTGGCGCCCGGGTTTTGTCGAGGCTTGTTCTAGCATACAGCATTGCCTTTCCAATGCTTAGAGTAAATTTTCGGAAATGACTGCCCTGTTGCTTATATGACAAAAGATGGCTGCATTTAATAATGCACAATTATAGTGTTAGCGATCTCTGACCTTTATGTTGCCCTTAGTTAGTGCTGGTGAACCTTTTTGAGCTTGAATGCCCAAACTGCAACATAAAACTAACTTTTTTATTTCAAAGTGCCAACACTGAATTAAACCTGCCAGTGGTTCTGTACAGAGGATGGGACGGATCACTCCTCTGAATGAGTCCTTAGGGACCAAAAGCATACCATTCTGCCAAAAAAAAAAACCTTTTGTGCTTTTTTAAAGACGGAATGCTCAGGTGTGGGCAGGGCCATTGACAGTAATAGGGCTGTTGCTGCATTTCCTGAATCACACAGTCAATATACTATATATGTGGACCATGGGGCCCTACATCCAAGATGGAAATGGTAATTATCTGATGGAAAACAGCAGTGGTTTCTACTGATGTCCCAATAGTGTCCTCCAAAGCAAAGCGCTGTGGATACAGCCTGCCTGTTGAGCCTAAATATGGTGCCGGATGCCCACACAAGTGCACGGCTCAGGGGATTACTGCACATGCGCAGTGGTGGCTCTGGGACCAACCGAGCCAGAAGCGCATGGCACTACCCCAACAGCTTGCGGGTTGGTCCAATGCATTACAAGCCCACTGGGGCACACGCATGGCTCAACCAGTCCACTGGTAGAACCCTCCAGAAGGGAGGCTCTATCCAGCAGAATGATGCCATCCATTGGGTCCCACGTGAGCCAATCACAGCCTCCCCCCCTTTGTCGGGTGGAGACAATCCGGCCCCACAGCTGAGACACTCTTCGATCCTCAGGTCACCAGCCATGCAAAGGCAAAATAACCACGCCCCTGTGTAGGGGAAAATTGTGGGACATTATACACTGATACCTTGCGTGCCTACAGAGAGGGCTCTGCGTGCCAGGGGTTCACCATCGCTGCCCTGAGTGTTACACCCACTGCTCTGACCCACCCTGAATGAGGTATTTCAGTAAAACCCTGAATTATAACCCTTGGAGGAAGCTGACTATCTTAGGAAATAAACATATTAGGTACATGGCAGCATATATTATGACAGCTGTGTGCATGCTTGAGGCCTTCGCACAGCAATTTTTTTTTTTTAAATTACTGTTTGAGCATCTATCACAAGCCTGCAACACAAAGCTCTTGATAAATAATTGGTATTTGTGAGTAATCATAAAGCATAATAAACATTTTAAAGCTCGTCTCTAGATAAAACTTATTTTTATTGTCACAACATAAAGTGATGGGAGTTTTTTCTATATTTGAGGCACAGAATGCAAAAGAAATTTTTTTTTAGTTTTTTACAGTAAAATGCAGAAGGGCTAAAGTCTGTGTCAGGTTATTATTATTGTTTATGTCTTCTTGTATAAGTAACAACCTAATTTCTTATCCTCCTGTCATAGGGATAAATTCTCCCCAGTAGGGTTGTGTAATAAAAGTAATAAATCTTTACATACCCTACGTATGTAATATTTCCAATACTTGTCAAAACCAGAAGAATAAAGTTTTGGCTGGAGTTGGTTTTTAAGAAAACCTTTAAAGTGGTTGTTAAGGCTACAGTTTTTTTACCCTAATGTATTCTCACCATCAACTACCCACCGATCCCCTCCCCTCCCCACCCCAAATACTTATCTGAGCCCAATTTCAATCCAGCACTTTGCCAGAGAGCTGCAGCACTGCTCTCTCTCTCTTCCTCCTCACTGGACTCAGTGAGAGCATCAGGAGCCATTGGCTTTATATACAAGGTGCAAAGTTAAGTACTGCATGCCTCACAGGTCAGAAAAGAGGACAGAGGGACTTCTGCCAAAGAGCAGCTACAATTTACAGAGGATATGAAGTCTGCAAACATGGGGAAGAAGGAGCTGCTCCCGGGACAGTAGAGCTGCCGTGCACATCCCCTGCCCCCTCCCTCTCTCATTGATGCTGCTGGGCAGGGAGGACTGTGCGCAGTACCAGGAAAGGGGCGCTGTCACCTGTACACACAGAAGCATGGCTTCTGTGTGAAAATGCCAGCAGTGAGCAGCGGGTAAGGGGCTATTGCTGGAGATGCTTGCCAGCCAAAAAAAAGCTTGGGTGGTCACCCGGGTGAGATCTGCCCCCCCCCCCCCCCCATATCGGCGCCACTGGTAGTTAGAGGGCTGAGACAAACCATCTAAGACTCATCAGCTTTATTTATATAGTAAGAACCTTTTTACTAAGATGAAACATTTTCCTGTAACTGCTTACAAAGTCTTTATTTTGTTAGTCACCGATGTAAAGTACATCTGCAAGTACTAGCCCATCTCACACAGGTTGACAGTGCTGCTGTCCAAGGGTGGCTATGCTACTCCTCCATAGATAAACTGGATGGGTGAATATACTCACCCAGATGAAAATAAAGAAAAATGAAATAAATAAAATGAATGCAGTCACTACATTGAAGGAAACTGCAATACATTACATTTGTGTTCTATGGGTTTAGATACATTTTAGATCTATAAAAATTCCCATTATCCCTCTTATGCACTTTTTGTAATGTGTGTTATTTTAAATACACATAAATCTGTTTACTATATACAACTCAAGCTTTAATACTGCAAAGAGATGGACAGTAACATAATATGTGTTAAACTGGGAGCAGCATTATCTCAGGCACACACAGCATTTTGAAGACAGACTGCTGTAAATTAAATATGATGCCCTTTGCAGGGATTTTTGAGGTAGCAGCAGCAGCAGTGTTGTTAGCTGAGATTGTCTTCAATTGCCTTGCTTGATGTCTGCGGTGCAGAAATAATTCTCAGGAAGAGCATGTCAGCTTCATCCAATGACAGTAACCAGATGACCACAAACTTCAAACAGACAATGAGATAGTCAACAAGATAGCCAAGGACTCATATTGATGCACTGGTCTGTGAAAACTGGTGATTATCAGATAGTATTGTCTGTAAGCTTTAGCAATAGCACAGTAGATCCCATTTTCAAATGTTAGCTTCTACATGCTATCTCCTAGGGCACACATCTAAATGTCTAAGAATAAAGGAAACATAAGCAATTGATCTTCTTGTACTAATCTGTTTTGTTCTGCTGATCTCAGCTCTCAGAAAAGAGCCTTTGAGCAAAGCAAATTCTTCCTTTTTATTTAATTCTATTTAGAAATAAAAGTCTAGAAAAAAAATCCATAAAAAGAGGAAGCGATACAGGTGAATTCTTTCAGTTACATTGAACCTGGAATTCAGAAGTAAATGAGAAAATCCAGAAGACGGTTTACAACTGTGTCTGGAATAGAGTATAAGATATTTTCCAAAATAAGTGAAATAGCTTAAAATTCAATAATATGCTCAAACATATTCTAAAGGTTAGGGTAGGCAACCCATTAGTTTTCTGCTAATATTGGAGAACCACTTCAGCCCTTGTATTTTTATGGACCAGAGCAATTTCTACATTTCCAATATGGGTCTGTTTACAGAGGGTAACCCCCCCCCCCCTTTAAAATAATCACATTTTGTTGTTTTGAAACCTAGAATGAAGACAGACACCTTTTTTGTTTAATCGAGCTGTATTTGCTCCATCCAATCCAAGTGAAATATATAACACCAACATGTCATTAAGAAATAAAAAAAATCAATGACTAGAAGCATTGTCTTTTATTAAGATGTGGAAGGTATTTGGTACAACACAGACCCTCCCTGGATCAGGTCATCTCTCCAAACTAGATAAAAGAGCCAGGAGGAAACTGGTCACAAAGGCTACCAAGAGGCTTATAACAACTCTAAGCAGTTGCAGGAGTGGTCATTATGTGCATTTGACAACAATATCCCATATTATCCACAAATGTGGCTTGTATAGGAGGGTTGCAAGAAAAAAGTCACTCCTCAAAAAGGCAAAATGCAGTCACGATTAAGCTTTGCCAAAACGCACCTTGAAGATTCTGAGGCCACATAGAAAAAGGTGTTATGGTCAGATGAGACTAAAATTAAAATAATTGGACTCAACACCAAACTATAGGTCTGACGGTAATCTTATATAGCCCACCATCCAAATAACATTATTCTTACAGTAAAGCATGGAGGGGGTAACATCCTGTTATAGGGGTGCTTTTCTGCAGGAGGGACTGGAGCACTTGTCAGGATATAAGGAAAAAGGGATGGAGCAGATTACCTTTCTTGAGGAAAATCTGCCAGAAAGTTGTCAATGGAAAGAAGTTTTACCTTCAAACATGACATTGACCCAAAGCACACAGCAAAAATTACCACATAGTGGTTAAATGAGAAAATGGTGAATGGTGAAAAAGGTGAATGTTCTTGCATGGCCTAGTCAGAGCCAGACTTAAAGGATGAGTTCCCCTTTCATAACTTTTTAAATGTTGCTCCCATATTCAGGGTGTATCATGTAACTTGTTATGATATACCGGCCCCCGCCGGAACGCAAATTACTAAACGGAACACAAATTTATTAGAAAATTAGGATTTTACTAAAAAGGCCTATACAGTATGCTGTTTTGATCAGTTCTTATTTAATTGGTTTATATAACATTCTAATTTGCCAATGCCAACACATTTAGGGGTTTAATTCTGCCTTAAGAATGTCAGCAGATCGGCCTCTACAAATTCAGCAGTGCCTAAAAATGTCTAAAAATTGTTGAGAGCAACTGAGCATGTGCAGATCAGGGTGAAACAGTCTATGACTGGATTTTAAACAGTATAGACACCTATTTTTAAGGTTTCCTATAGGTATACCTGGCAAAAGGGACCAGCCCGAGGTCTGTATTTTTTGACTGAAGTTCCACTAATATTAACATAATAAAATATTTACATCCTAATAAAATGTAGCTATGAAACATATTCTGTTTTGCCACTACATTGAGTTCAAAGAGAACCATGTGGGTTCAAGATGCACAGTCCCTGTAAATTTATGTGCAGACCCACCTATGGGGATTTTTTAAAACCATAATCCAATGCATTGTCTTTCAACTTCAGCCAGCAGGCATAGAAGAATTGAATGGGGGGGGGGGGGTGGTTAAGCCAGTCTCTCACTACAGAAAGGGGGGCACAGAACACCCATAGAATCAGTGAATAGGAAGCTGTTTCAGGGAAAGCTGACAAACTGGATAGAGAGATTAGGGTCAGTTAGGAAGCCGTACTTTTTAATTTTAATTCTGGTTGTTAGGTCATTGGGCAATCAACCCGTTTTTTTTTTTGCCTTCCCTTTAAAAAAGTGAGCTTTTGCTTCATGGGCGGTATTTAAGTTGTCATTTCTTTTGTGGATTTTGTTTAATATGTGTTGATAGGGTCTGTTTTTAAGTTTAGAGTGCTGAAGCAGAGCATTCACTTGTTACTGGCCATCCATTCCTATGAAGGAAAAAAAAAAGAACATGGTGCACCTAAACCACCTCACATTATATCACTCACATTCACTGCCTTCCCCCTATTTATATAGAAGCTAGGCATATACAGTATTTGTTACATCCAATTAAATCTGTCCTCCTGCTGGCCAGTTGCACACTTCTGCATTATCTATGGTTTCTTCATTCTTGTAGTAAAATACCTGTCTGTACTCTTTGTCTTTTGTACATGTTGGCTTATTATCTGTGATCATTATCAGCCTGTGCTCCTTGTCTCTAGTAAATGTAATCCTAACTTAGCTATTTAAAATTGTCCTGCCCAGTTTTACACTGCTGCATCATTTTCAGTCTTCTTATTAATGTAAGAACAAGGGACAGCCTCAGCGGAATCCTGGACAATTTCTATCTGCTGTTCAAATTGGGTCTATTACCATTTGATGAAAAAGCATTTGGCGCTGCTTAAGCTAAAAGGAAAAAACATTATTTTTAAAACTAAATGAAAATGATGTTGTTACTGTGTGTAAGCCAAGATATTTGTAAAAGAAAAAATCAGTTTCACTACCCAATCTTTGCTGCTCGGACTCTACTGTTCTGTAAAACAACATAAAGATTAGCTGTAAAATGGTAATAAATCCCAAACCAAAAAATGTAGTATATTGCAGCTTACCAATCATTAGATGATTTCTTCTTAGGCTTTTTCCCTTTGTTTTCATGTGGTGATCTGGCCAGTAGCACACTTCCTATAGTATAGAGCCCCAACATTGGATGAAGGCGTACAAGAGGCAACATTGGACAGCAGCATTGTCAGTCTGAGGGGAGTGTTAGATGTACTAGCAGAATTAAATACACTAACAAATTGAAGCCAAATGCCAGCTAACACTTTATTAGTTATAGTAGTTTTCTTCCTTTTAGGATAAACGTTTTACATAAATAAATAAAAGCTGACGATTGTGGGGCACCCTTGCTAGTGTTAAATGATTTGTCTTATCACTGTAACTGATACATTCTGTTGGAGAGCATATTCTTTTGAAAAACAAGAGACTTACTGGCTGGATCATCAGATGAAAATAGAAGAAAGTAATAAAAAGACTAAAAGAGAAGACAAATGCAGCCATCACATCTAATAAATGATATCCTGCAATATAATAGTTGTTTGCTTTTGGGTTTAATATCACTTGGCATGGTTTTAACACCATGCATTTGGGTTAAATACTATGCTTGGCATCCCTAAAGCATGTTATTTAAATACTTGTATGTTTTCAGTGTTACCCTCAAAGCCACATAAAGGCCCTTCTCCCCCATAGACTTCAGTGGGATTTACCTTTAAGTTTGGGTTGGACAAATATTGAGCAATCCCTTTTTGAATCAAACTCAGATTCACTCTTTGTAGCTACATCTAATTTGTTATTTTGTCATTGTAAACATTACGCACCCTATCAAGGTTTCTGTCAATGGGCTTGGGCTTTGTGTAGAAGGAATTAGAGTTACATAATTTTAGGATATTTCTAAGATCATAGAATTTATTGACAAGTGCATTTGACCTTCAGTTGAGCCCCTTCTGGCCTGATTAAAGCAGGTTTTGCATTCTTGTTGACTTGTATGGGAGCAATTCAGCATTACATGTCAATGAATAAGAGGTACATAGTACCTCTACTCATTCACAAAAAAATGTAACTAAAGACAAATCTTTTAGTAAAAAATCCAATGCCTCCAAGAAAGTTCCATGATGTACATGCATTATCAATCACATCATTCACAGGTGCAGATCCACCTTAATCATGATAAACAACACCTATTAACTCACCACAATCAAAAATCCATCGACCGATGGGCAAGTATGATACCATCACTATACGCACTGCAAATTATAACTCAGATCCCCACCACTAAATGTAGGCAAAGGGGCGGGGTATACCCAGTGATGTCATTATCCAAGTAATGGTCATGGTCACGTGGCCATATTTGGTCAGTGATATCAGCGCTATCCTTGCCCCTTTGTTTACACAGTCCGCAAATGGATTACATGGATTCGATACAATACTATGTTTGACACCAAATAAGCTAAAAGTACAGGTGAAAACCAATAGAAACAAAGTTTAGTCCCAATTGAGAGCTCATACCGAGTTCTGCTTACCCTATATGGATCTTTAGTTAGACCTTGTTTAGAAAACGGTATCTAGTTCTGGGGACAAAAATACATTTTTAAGATAAAATAAGTCTAGAGAGAAGCAACAAAAACCATGAATATCTGCAGGATAAAACACATCAGGAGAGATGTCACTTATATAATATGTACAGTCAGGAGCAAAGGGGGATATGTTTGAAACATTGAAATACTTTTTTAAGTATTAAAAAAATTAAGGTTACCAAATAGGTTCAGGAGGGCAGAATTTTGAATATGAAGTTAGAATCAGGAAAAGCGGAAGATGATCTCCAACTAGCAGGAGTAAAATTAATCTTAAAAAGTATATTTTACCTCAGGAGTAGTTGATGCTTGGATTATACAGTATTTCCAGCAGAGGTAGTGAGTAAATCAGCAGTAAGTGAATTTAAACATGCTTTGGATACACATAGGAAAACAAAAAAAAAATTAAACTTGCAAACAAGCTGAAAAAGTATCAGACTCAATAGACTGCTTGTTCTTTTTCTGACATCATTCCTCTATGTCTCTATGTTTAAAAGCACTTCTAAATAGCCCAGCCTTCTATTGAGAGTCACATCTGACAAAAAAATAAGGATTGTGTCATTTAGGGTGCGTTCACACCTGGGAATGCAACCCCACTGCTATAAGATGTGAGAACCACAGCGGGTGTTCCCGCAATTACCTACTGGAAGCAGCCCTATTGAAAGCAATGTTGGCTGCTGTCCTTCACAGCTAATTGTAAACACTCGCATGTAATCTATCATTCAGCAATCACATATGAGTGTTCGGCCCTGGACGCAGGTATCTCGGGCCGATCATTTGCATGTGATTGCTGCATGAACAATTACATGTGAGTTGCGGGGATTAGCTGCAGGAGCCTCAAGGTGACTGCCTTCTGCATCTCATCTAATCACAGTTACATAGTTAATTGAGAGAATTCGACAATTGTTACAGTGCGGGTGCATTCGCAAGTGTGAATGCACCCTTTTAGCTAGCCTAATACTGTAGAGTATAAATGAAATCACCATGTGTGATAACTAATGGACCTTAGAAAAAATGCCCTAGAGGTACTGTAGGTAAGGAACTAGTATGCTCCCAAATTCATCTAATATGTCAGCATTATATAATTATTTTATCAACTTACTGCTTACCAAACTAATCTTTTTTTCCCTAGATCAAGTGCGTAACAGTTACCAGTTATGCAGTAATGGGACCCTGAGAGTTATGTATGCCAACGGGATGGGAATTAGTTTCCACAGTGAGCCCCATATACTGGCTGGCACAGTAACACCTACCATTGGACGGCGGAATATTTCTTTGCCCATGGAAAACGGGTTGAATTCAATTGAATGGCGGCTACGAAAAGAGCAGACAAAAGGAAAAGTAACTGTCTTTGGGAGGAAACTTCGAGTAAGTGTTATCAGTGTTGACTCACCATTGTTCAGTTAATGGTAAAACTCGATTTTTCTTCTAGGAACATGGTGTGGTGCCCTTTTTATTAAAAGAATTTGGACAAATATATGACAGATGTTTATTGACCAGATACAACTGAAAAATGTTCAGTTATGTGCACAGAGCCTAGAGCATTTTATTTTTACATTTAGCATAAATCACAGAAATGAATTGAATAAATACAGAAAGACAGGAAGGCAATATATTCCAATAATGAGAAAAACAATATAAATGACAATGGCACAGGGATATTAATATAGGATCACAAAGTACTACCTTTGTAGGATGGAATGTAGCTTTCAAATCATTTTATGTTATTGAATTTTAGGATCTGCTTTACGGTCTCATAGCATATTACAGATAATACCTAGCAGTAGAACTAGACAATTTAGTCAGTGTCAGAACCTAGAGCTTTTATTGCATAGGAGACTAGACCTTCCAGGTTGATTTTCTATATAATATGATTTGATAGCCCCTTGTGGCTGTAAAGTAACGTTTTTTTTCCACAGCCTTATAGATGCAGAACATGTATGACCTTCACAAAATCTGTCTCATTTCAGAGCAAGCACAAAACATAACTGTTTATCCCTGGAGAAAATTTTTAACTAACTTGTAAGTTAGTGTGCGTTTGTATTTGTGCATTAAATGCACAGTCAGCACTTTAAAACTTTGTGTGTAGAACAATATAGTAGCCATACTCATAGCAGCAAAACATTGATTAGTACATATGTCTGCTATTTGCATAAAATAGTAACAATAATCATCAATTTCCTGCTCATCATCATCATTTTATTTTTTGGCTTTTTGAATTTTGTGGGGGGAATTTCGTTATTTTTTAATTAGAATTCATTTCTGTGATAAAATAATGGGGTTAATTTACTAAAGGCAAATAGACTATTTACTTAGCAGGAGAAGATGTACTTTGCAAGGAAATGTTCCCTAGAGTTTAATGAATGTGGTGACCTCCATCATCCAATCACGTGCAAGAAGAAATGCTTTTTTTTTTTTTTTTTTTTGTTTTTTTTTTTTAATTTGCACATAATTGGGTACTCTTTGCAAAATAAAATTTCACCACATTCACTAAGCTCTGAATAACTTTCTTGCAAAATTAAAAGCCTATTTGCCTTTAGTAAATCAAATCCATTGTGTAGGTATTAGTAAAATGCACAACAGTACTGTTCTACAGTTTACATGGAATGACGCATAAAAGGAATTACAACTAATAATGGAACATGATATCTGTAAAAAGAATGTAGGAGGAACATGGTATTGTAATATTACAGTTTAGAGACAGTTTAATACATATAACAAACTTATTTTGGACCATGTTAACTCAGAACCAGATCACTATGATGAACAAGCACTCCACCTAGAACTGTGTAAAATGTTATATAATAATTTGCAGCACGTCTGTGCAGATCTTGCATTTGTATGGTTTGTGTTGTAAATTGGGGAATCTTACCAAAAATGTTATGCCTTAGAATTCTTTAAAGCGACAGGCAAGGAGGAGGTTATTCCAGTATTAACAGCTATAAGCAGCCCCACTCTTTCCCTCTTTAAACAGCCATGTGTGACATTTACTGTAGTCAGCTAAAGCATTGTGTATGACAAACAACTACATTTTTTAAATAAAACACTTGTCACCTTTCATCATTTAAATGCATCTCAATTAGGGATGGAGAATTTTTTTTAAAAACCATAATGCACTGTATGGCATTTAAACTATGGCCAGTAGGCTTAGAAGAGGCAATTAAGGGGGTTTGACATAAACCAGTCTCCTTACTATAAAAGAAGGGGCACAGAGCAGCCAAAATGTCAGTAAAGTGGAAGTTGTGGCAGAAAAAGCATAGGTAAAGTGGACAAACTGCATAGAAAGAGTCAGTTTGCAACCTGTATTTAAATTATGATTGCTAGCTCTCAACCCACTTACTGTACTTTTTTGTTGTTATTATTATTGGGGTCTTGTTTGTGTTTAACTTCATTTTGTGGTTGATTTGAGGTCAGTGGTTAGCTGCTGTACTGTCCATAACAAACTTTTTTTTAGCGTCAAGGTTTCCCTTTAAGAAAAAAATACTTTTATGTCAGGGGTTAGTATTTTTTTTAATGTTGATAGGGCATACGTTTTAGGGTTGTATTTGGTGTTTTTTTGTTTTACTTTTAGGGAATTCTTGATGTCTATTTTATGTCATTTTTTTTAAACATACCGTATATACTCACTCGAGTATAAGCCGAGTTTTTCAGCACATTTTTTTGTGCTGAAAACGTCCCCCTCGGCTTATACTCGAGTCAACAAAAAAAAAAAAAGTTCCCGGCTGCTCCGACGTGTTTAAGATTTAAAAATGGCGCCGCCCGGCGTATACATGTCACCGCGCATGCGCCGCCACCGCTCGAGACAGGCCGGGAATAGCCGAACATATACCAGCTTTCCCGAGCGGCGGCGGCGAGTGCGCATTGACGTGTCGGCGCCGGGCGGCGCCATTCTTAAAATGAAGGCGCCTCTGGAACAGGTAAGTGAAACACAACCGCACTAGTATACCCGCAACCCCGCATCCTCTTGTACCATGCTTGCCACCCTGAATACTCCTGTACATGCCAGCCACACTGCATTCTCCTGTACCATGCCTGCCACCCTGAATTCTCCTGTACCATGCCAGCCACACTGCATTCTCCTGTACCATGCCAGCCACACTGCACTCTCCCGTACCATGCCTGCCACCCTGCATTCTCCTGTACCATGCCTGCCACCCTGCATTCTCACCCTAGGCTTATACTCGAGTCAATCATTTTTCCCATCTTTTTGTTGTAAAAGTAGGGGCCTCGGCTTATACTCGGGTCGGCTTATACTCGAGTATATACGGTACTTGTTACTGACTATCGTTTTTGAAGTGGCTTTTTGTTTGCAACATATTGCTGCATCAATTTAATGAAAATAAAACCTACATTCAAGCACAGTGTGCACCTAAGGCCTAATTCTTGTAGTAAAACACATGTCTGTATTCTTTGCCTCCAGTAAATTTCAGCTCATGAAAACTGTCCTGCTGCTGACCAATTTTACACACTGTATCCTCTGTGGTATCTTATTTCCTTGAAAAAAAAACTCTATCTGTACTCTTTTATCTACAATGTATTTGGGCCAAGCCTTTTTCAGTAAAATTATCCTAATGCTGACCCATTTTACATGATTGTATAATGTGCAGTCTCCTAATTTCTAGTAAAACATTTGCCTGTACTCCTTTACTGTAGCATATTTTGACCAGTTCGCCCATTACTAAATACTCAGTTTAATATATTATTATTGAAAAAGAAAGAAAGATATGGCATTGTACATCAAGGAAAAAAAAAAGAAGAAGCAACGTTGCTTATTAGCCTTGACCCTTGGCAGGGCTTTTTTTTCTCAGAAAATAGGTGCAGGAACTCACTCTCCCGACCCCAAATGTCTGCCCCCAACCATGCCAAAACCCCACCCTCAATCACGCCCAAACTCCACCCCCAGACACACCTTCCCTAGAGGAGAAAAGTACAGCGGTGCCAAATAATAATAAGTGAAGGCTTAGAACTGTGTGTCACACAAGGCACATGGTTCAGGAATGTGTAACACACAAAGTACCAGGTCATAACACACAGGGCTCAGAAGTGTTTATTGTGCAGTTGTGAGCAGTGCATATCACACAAGGCACAGAAAAAAAAAATCAGCAAACAGGATAGTACTTACATTGAATGCAAAGCGTCCCTTGTTCTCAGAAACATGGAGCATATAGCCCTGTGTACAGAGTACAGTGCAGGGGTCAGGAATATGTAAGCTAAAGCCCAGCAGACAGATAGCAGTGGTATGTAATGTGCAGTCTAGCATACAGAATGCAGGACTAAGGAGTATGTATTCAAAAGCCATTATGCAGAGTACAACATTAAGGAGTATCATCCAGAGGCCTTTAATACGGTATGTAACATACAGCACAGCATACAGAGTATAGTGGTTCTGAGTATGTAATGTACAAAATTCTCACCACTGGACCCTGACAGCTGTGCCATGCATTACATACTCTTGGTCACTAACTCTGTATGCTTTACTGTCCCCCAGCAAATTACCCAGTTCTTCCCCCTCAAGTTTCCCCTAAAAGTAACCATCAAATCCTCACTTCCGCTTATCTCTTTGCCTACCTCTCTCTCCTCCATCCACACCTAGCCTGTGCAACCCTCATCCACAGCTCACCTGTTCTTTCCCCTGTTCACAGCTCCACTGTGCAACCCTATCCACAATTCACCCCCCCCCCCATCATCATCTCACCTCTGCAACCTCATTCATATTATCTCTGCCCCCCTTCTGCACTTCCATCTAAAGCTAACCCCAATCCACAGATCTCACCTTTTTGCCACCCCCAATGTTTCACCTCTGCACCCTGGACTTCCCCATCCTCCACAGCTCTCATTTCGCACAACCTGACCTCTGCCCTTTGCAGCTCTTACATCTACACAAAGCTTCCCCCCTTCCCAGCACAAATGTCCAACCCGCAGCTATCCTCTCTGCTAAAATCCCCCCTCTCCTCTCTGAAAGAATCCCCCCCACTTTCCCAGCTCTCCTCTCTGCACAAATCCCCCCCCAATGTCCCAGCTCTCCTTACTGCACAAATCCCTCCCACTTTCCCAGCCCTCCTCTCTGCACAAATCTCCCCCAATTTCCAAGCTCTCATCTCTGCATAAATCCCCCCCACCTTCCCAGCTCTCCCCAAATCCTCCCCCCCCCACTTTCCCAGCTCCCTTCTCAGCACACATCCCCCCACTTTCCCAGCTCTCCTCTCTGCACAAATTCCCCCTCCCCATTTACCAGCTCTCCTTTCCACACAACCCCCCCCCCACTTTCCACACACCCCCCCCACTTTCCCAGCTCTCCGCTCCACACAAATCCCCCCCCCACTTTCCCAGCTCTCCGCTCTGCACAAATCCCCCCCCTTTCCCAGCCCTCCTCTCCACACAAATCTCCCCACTTTCCATGCTCCTGTCTCCGTCTAAATCCCCTTCACTCTCCCTGCCCTCCTCTCTGCCTAAATCCCCCCAACTCTCCCAGCTCCCCGCTCTGCACAAATCCCCCCACTTTCCCAGCCCTCCTCCTCTCTAAATTCCCCTCCCCCTCCCCACCCCCACACGCACACACACACACACACATACACTTTTCCAGTTCTCCTCTCTTCAAACTCCCCCCAGCACTCCTCTGTGCTCAAATCCCCACACACATTTTCACAGTGCTCTCTGCAAACCCCCCCTTCTTTTACAGTTCTCCTCTCTCCACAAACTCAGTCTCTGGAGAGCTCTAGAGGTGGGGACGGAAGCTGCCTCCTGAATAACACAGGAAGCTGTAGGATGCCATGCTGGTACCTCTCGAAGAACTCGAGGGCAGCAGCTGACACAGGTTGGATAAGAGAGGGCTGCCAGAGGTGGTGGAAAGCCTTTCCGGTGCATTCCGGCTGAAAAAAAGCCCTGGACCTATGTACTCCATGGCGACCCCTAGTATGTACTACAATAAACCCTCATGGCCTTCACCTTTTAGGGAGGCTAGGGACTATATAAATATATTTCTACATTACTTTTTCTATCAATGCCAACCTAAAGATTTAAAGTAAAACAAAGATGAAAAAAAGGAAAATAGAAGAGAATAGAGGAAAAAAAAAAAAAAACAAATAGCATCCAACGGATAAAGTCCTGGCTAACTTAGAAAAGATAAAAGCTGAGGAGATTCAAGAAACTCCACCCATGGAGTCCAAGCTTCCTTAAACTTATGGTCATTTTTGTTTTCTATGGATATTAACTCTTCCATCCACATTGTATGGTTTATCTCTACTACCCATCCGCATATTGTTAATATGTTGAAGATTTCCAATATCTTGGGATTAAGGCTCTACCTGCCATCACCAAAATTTAAATATACCCTTCTTGATAGATTTAATGGATTCCAGGATCAGGGAAAGAAGTGCTACCTCTGGAGTCTCAGGCCATATTTTTCCAGTGACCAACTGACTCAGTTTAAATATAGCCGACCAAAATGGTTTTATAATGGGGCAAGGCCACCATAAATGTAGTAGTGTTCCTCTTGATTTACCATTGGTCAGAGATAGCTGGAATAATTTTTGTTTAATAAGACCAGACAACAATACCACCTTGTCAGAATCTTATAGTTGCATTCCTGAGAATGCAAAGATCCTGGGATATTTTGAAAGTGAGTGAGAACACTTTGTTCCATTCCTCAGGAATCACAGTTTTACCTAGTTTTCACTCCCAGTCTTGAGTAAAGAAGGGGCGGTCGGGAAATGCATGCGCCAGTAGAATGCCAAAAACTTTAGAAATAGCATGGGGGCATTTTAAATCAGAGAGGCACAACTCCTCAAACCGGGTCAAATCCCTACAGAAATTCGCCCCACTCAGCTCGTTATAGAATTTACGTAGTTGAAAATATTTTAGCCTTTCTCCTCCCTTAGAATCAGGATGGAAGCTAAGCTCTTCCATGGGTTTCAACCCCCCGTCTGAGAATGAGTGCCAAATAAGTGACGATTTGGCATTTGCCAACAAAGAAAATCCTTGTCTAACATTCTGGGTGGGAATCCCAGATTGCCCAATATTGGAGTTAGCGGCCCAGGATGTGAAGATACATTGTGCTTCGTGATGACCTTGTCCCAAACATATATAAAAGAAGAAGACAAAAGCAATAACTGTGTTGAAGGTGGTCTCTTCATAGGAAGAAGCCATAGAAGAAAAGTCAGTGGGATAGGCAGTAAATCTTACTCAAGGGTCACCCATTGCTTAGTAAATTTGTAATGGAACCAATCTAGTACCCTACTGAGTAATGCTGCTGCATGCTATACTTCCAGATGTGACAGGCCTACTCCACCAGCGTATCGCTTCTTCACCAGGATATCATAGCTTAGTCTAGCCAAGGATCTTGGCCAAATATATTTTAGTAGCATAGATCGAGATAATCTAAAAAAATAATGTGGAACCCGAATCAGGATTGTTTGGAAAATATAAAGAAATCTAGGGAGTATGCCCATTCTAAAAATAGACATCCTTCCCAACAATGAATGCCCAATGATGACCATCGCCTAAAGGCTTGTTGCATCAAGTTCAAAAGCGGGTAAAAATTTAGGTCATATAATTTATCAAAAATACAAGGGATGGTCTGTGGGACTTTTAAAGAGACAGATACTAAATATTAAAATTATACAAATTTATTGAACATCATAATTTAAAAACAATAATAACAACACGGTGAATTCATCAGTAGAAAAAACATCAATAAATATTGAAATTCAATTCAAACTATATACAGCTTCATATGTAAATAATGATTTGTATTATATAGATCCTGTTGTACACAATATCACATAGAAGCGACAGTCTGTGCTGCATACATCTCAACGCATTTCACGAAATGTTGGATTCACTTTATCAGGAGAAGCACAGATTTGTATAAATAATGCAGCAAACCACCTTCCTGGCTGGTCATTTCTCCCCTTCTCCATCTGTCTTCTTGATTAGTCTCCAGGGAACCTCTCATCTGGGGCAGCCGCTCTCAAATGGTGTAGGCGACTTTCCCGATATAGATCCCGAACGAGCTGGTTACCAAGGTTCCCACACAGGTAGAGCTAGGGAAGTCCACATTGGAGGGTCTGGCCAAGGATCCAGTTCTACCAATGGCAGCCCAAGAATTTTAGTAAAGACTGAGAGATCCGCAGGAGAGTGGAGAACAAAAGTATGGGCATTTTTTTTCGTCTGTAAATTGAACCAGAAGCCCCATCTATATGTGATCTCGGCTTCCTGAAGACCTCTGGTTAGTGGCCAAAGGAATCTTCGCTTAGCCAAAGTCCATTTTGATAGGTCCGAAACATAGATTCCATGTCTCTTTTAGTAGGTAATAGTTGAAGGTATTTCTCTAACATGGGGTATTGCTCCGCTTTCAATGTCACTACCAGACTTCAGTGATCAGTGCATGTCTTCTCAGTTTCTTCCTTGCTATCTATGGATGGAGCCGGCGATGAAGCTTCAGACTCTGCCTGTGGTGTAGCCATCTTAACCGAGTGGCAGGACTGCCTGGGCTGCTGTTGACTTTGGGGTTTATGAAAAAAATCACCAATATTGGCACCTTTGTCACATTTGTCTTGTTGGTGTCTTGATCTGGTTCCCATACTTTTGCCTTTGCTAGATTTACTCATGACAGCACTTAGTAGCAGCTGGGTGACTAGTTAATGGTTATGGACTGATTTTTGTGTTAAACAAACACACAAAGAAATGAACAAGTTGATTGATTACAGGTCAGGAATGTTCCCAAAGATACTCAGAGGTAATCACATAAATTATCCTAGAGAAAGTTGCCTAAATGTTTTAACAATGTATCTTTATTGGAGCTTTTCTATGTCTACTTCTTGTGAGCAGTGTCAATTGTATTTTTACCCCTCAGCAACCCCCCTAGAGACCCAGAGCTTGGCACTTAACACTTAACTCTTATACAGTAGAAACAATTTAGATTCAGAGACAAAGCACCAATCAGTCACAGTTCAGCCAACCATAAGCCAGGGTCTGCGGGTGACAGTATTGCGGCAGAAAGCAAACGCGGGCACAAATATTATATCAGGCAGAGAAGGAATGGGCTGCCGTACTGCCTGCAGATAGAGGGCTTCTATGCACTCTGTGTACTTTGGTGGACTTGAAATATTTTGGCAGCAGCTTTCAGCAAAACCCTCAGCAGATGGCAGACAGCAGAGGCAGGTTCCAAAGTAAGCTCATATAGGAGGCACTGAACCAGCACTGTCATATAAGTCAAGGTGTCTGCCAATCAAATTGATCCAAAAACTCTGGCAATGTCTGATGAAGCTTACAGGTGGCTCCTGAAGCTCCTTCGGGTTCGTCAGTGACTCAGTGTGGTACCCGAGGCTGCAGGAGGTACACAGACAGATCGTGGGCACATCTTATCAGCGGTACTGACAGCGTGTATAGGCTCAGAGGCACCAAAGCACATTTGAGGTGGGGGTTCAGTAGAAGATCAGTGTAGGATCAGCTGTTTGGCCGTTTAAAGCATCCTGCAGGCTGCACACAAACAGGAGTGGGTGTCAGAGCTCACACAAGGAGTGTCCTCACACGGCCTTCACCAGGCCCTCCCCTGTAAAATCCCTTGGAAGAGTATATTTCAGTTTGGAGGACTATCCCATTACTAAATACTACCTGCTACTGGCTCATTTTAAACTGCTGTACCATTTGTTGTGTGTTCATTTTTAAGAGAGCTTGATAGAAATTGCCAAGCAGCAGGAACGTTTTGCATCAGTTAGAACAGGAACAACTGTAGCATAAACCTCAGTCAACTACTGGCCATTTTTTAAAATGGCAGTAAAATCAAGACTATTACCATTCAATAGGCATAGTGAAAGGCACAGTCATATCAATAGCATGTTCAGCATGTATAACCCCCCTCCCCTCTCAATTACCCATTGATTGTTTTTCTCAAGCATTTTTGTGCAGTGTTGGGTGTCACAGTCATACAAATCATATCCACTTTGGCCATTTTCTGATATTAAGTTGTATTTATCATAAGGCACTTATGGGCCATTGTCTGGGCCAGCAGATTTAGAGGGTGCAACACCAAACCTCAAGATTTATAGATAGTAATGACTTTTTCCATAGGTCACTTGCCTAATCTGTCTACTTCTGTACATATATGGTTAACTTCAGCAAGAGTGTAAAAAAGAGGGAGCAGTTGAAGTTAACAAAGGTCAGAAGGCCTTATTTCAGTAAACATGAAACCATATCTCGTTTTTCTTGTTTGGTGGTCTGTACAAATGAAAAGTAGTTCCTTCTCTAAATTAGACTGCACACTTACTCCAATAGTGCATTTTATCAGTGTTTTTAACTTAAAAAATCACATTAAACAAGATGTGGAGCTTATACAAACATATGTCATTATGTATATGTGCTTAGGACATTGTGATGTCTAAATGCAGGTCTGCTGTCATCTCATGTCTGTAGGTGACAATAGTACAATGAGATAATTTCCTAATTAATTTAATGTAAAGTGATTTAAAGTATATATAAAATCAAAACTTTTTTTAGTGTAGGGAAGGGTTAAATATGCTGTCAGTCATTTATTTGCCACCTGTGTTTTATTAGGTATATTTCTCCTCAATTCCTGTCTTTTACGTTCAAAAGGAAGTGAGAAAATAGCTTTCCATTGTAAAGGAAAACACTTTTTAGACACTTGTCACAGGAACAAGTTTCCTCACTAAAGACCTAATTTCTGTTCTGGTGGCAACTCAAAAAGTTGGATCTACTCTAATTTATTCTTGGTGACATTGGTGATCAGGATAGTTAGAGAAAGCAAATCTTTCTAAAAAGCAATAAAAATTCTGACAATAGTTCTAGCCCCTCACCACTCTATCCAAATCTGAAAAAAAGTTTTGCCTTTAGTTTTACTTTAGATTTTTTTTTTCTTACAATAAATCATATATAATCAAATGGTTTATTCTCTTTTATCAAAATTAACTAGTATTGGCAAAAATACTGTGTTTCTAAAAGAAATCCTATGTAATTCTATTTTAAGTAGTTCTCTAATAAACCATTCTGCTCTATATTTTCTGTTGAGGTCATATTTTTATCTGAATTTAAATTATTCATCATAGTTTCCAGAAAAGTAATACAATTCATTATCCGCCTGTGGCATGTAGAAAAAAAAGTGCACCTATTTCACATTCTGTAGTTCTCTTTGAAGGAGAAAAAGTGTGGAAGAAAAATAGAAGCTTGTTAGTAAAATAATCAAAATATAGTGTTTTTATGAAATGTTTAGTAAGTGTTATTTTAAAAATATATTTTGCATTATTAGTTTAATAAACAGAAATGGCTGCAACTCATCCTGGTCAGAGGATAAATGCATATATAAAACACATTTCATTCTTAATAAATATAGAACCTTTATTGCTCCTGGCAAGATACAAAAAAAAAGCCACACCACTGTACAAAATGTTGATTTGCTATTTGGACAATTCAACTGTAGACTATACAACAGATTGCACAAAATATGTTTTTCCTGTTATTGCCACAACAGGATGAACATAACCATGTATTCATGTTACCTGATATTTGTTTGCTATGTAATGCATTAAAGCATTAATAAATATCATTGGATTGCTTATGCTTTAAAAATACCTTGTACAGATCTCTCCATAGCAAAAATAATTCTGTACCCTGGAATATCGCTAAAACAAAGAAATTGATATTTGAGATTTTCGCCCTTTGCTTACTCAAAAGGAAATTATACTCTCACTGTCCATTGTCTGTGTTTAAAGTAAAAACCAAAGTATCTTTAGACCATCAGCAGTCATTAACCACTTAAGCCCTGGAAGATTTTACCCCCTTCCTGACCAGGCCCGATTTTTTCGATTCGGCATTACGTGATTTTAACAGACAATTGCGCGGTCGTGCGATGCTGTACCCAAATGAAATTGACGTCCCTTTTTTTCCACAAACAGAGCTTTCTTTTGGTGGTATTTCATCACCTGTGCGATTTTTACTTTTTGCGCTATAAACAAAGAAAAGCGTAAATTTTGAAAAAATAACAATATTTTTCAAATTTTTTATATGAAATTCCCAGAAAAAAAATGTAAAAATCTAATTTTTTTAACATTTGGGGCCAATTTGTTTTTTGCTACATATGTTTGGTAAAAAAAATTGCAATAAGTGTATTTTGATTGGTTTGCGCAAAAGTTATTGCGTTTACTAACTAAGGGAAAGATTTCTGTCATTTTTGGTGGGGTTTTTTTTAACGAGTAATGGTGGCAATCTGCGATTTTTTTTTTGCGGGACTGCGACATTGCGGCGGACAGATCTGACCCTTGACTGACATTTTTGACACTTTTGGGGTTACCAGTGACATTACTACAGTAATCAATGCTATACATATGCACTGTTACTGTAAAAATGACACTGGCAGGGAAGGGGTTAACTTTATTAGAGAGCAAGGGGTTAAGTGTGTCCCTAGGGACATGCTTCTAACTGTAAAGGGATGTGGCTAGTGGTGTAACAACAGAGACATACGATCCTACATAGCAGGACCGTATGATCTCTGTTCTTACACAGGGGAGAATGACAGGCGGCTTTGTTTACATCAGACGCCTGCCTTTCTCCCTCTCCACGGGGAGATCGCGAGTGACCGGCGGACAGCGGGTCCTCCAGTCACTCCCGCGGACTGCTTAGGGAATGAGTGGTGGCGGAAGCGCGCCTCTGGTGTCGTGCGCTCGCCCCCTAGAGCCTCACAGGCGAGCGACGTAGTACTACGTCACTTTGCCTGTGAGGGGCTGACTGCAGCAGTAAATAGTCATGCGGCGGTCGGCAAGCGGTTAAACATCTGGCAAAATTGACAATTTCAGATTAATAAACACAATAAAACCCAAAATGTGCCAGGATCTGAAAATGATTTAAAGCGGAGTTCCGGGCACAGAATCGTTTTTTTTTTTTCAATCTCCCCCTAACAATCACCCTTACACATCGATACATCCGCTAATCCTGGTTAGAATGGTGAAATAATGAGTTTGCAAGAATAAAATCTTACTTTATATAATTTCTGATGTGCGGCGCCATCTTTGTTGTGGATTTCCGAGTCCGTTGTGGGGAAATGTCTTCCCTTCTTCCTGATTCCAGTGGGCGTAGGCCTGTGAGTCAAGAAATGAGAACAGTGGTCGGCCGCCCATGTGACTGCAAAGTGCATCATGGGAGGGCCGAGGAAGAGCTCCCAGGACGCATTGCGGCAGGAAGTGACGAGGAGAGCCGAGGCACAGGAGGGAGGAAGTCCTTTGAAAGGTGAGTATACAAACCTCTGTAAACAGGTAAGTGAAAAAAAAAAAACTATGGGAATATCCAATTCTGACTCAGCGGAGAGTAAGGAATACAATGCAGTAATTATTAGAAATTGAATTTTGTGCCCGGAACTCCACTTTAAGAGAAGTACAAATGGGTTGCATTCAACAGATATCTAATATGCACAACTACTTACCGTACCTTCTGCACCAGCATTTGAGAATGAAACACCTTGCCATCATTCTTGTTTTTGGGGAGACCTGCACATTCTGTATTGTTTACTTAAAAGTGTATTTTCTCATTGTGAATAAAGAATGGAATGAATAAAACCCCTAATAAGTTTTTTTTCCCCTACCTGTTTTGGGGACATTTCTTTTCACTTCCTTCCCTGTAGATAAAACAGGAAGTGAGAAGAAATCCCCCTAAAATTAGGAAGCACGAAGCTTGCCATATTCTTACAGATTTCTACAGCCACACAAAAAAAGGTGGATTGAGGAAGCCCCCAACTGCACTCACAGCTGTCAAAACACACTGATCAGCAACTGAGCTAATTGGCTGCAGCTGCAGATGGACACATTTTTCCTACCAGCATGTCCCTTCAACCAGCAGTCAATCACACAATCAACTTCAGGGATGGCTACAAATTTCACTCAGTCTATGACAAGCAATTGTTATGGGTACAAGTGCACCCTGTCTTCCTGTTATCGTAAAATGTTGGACTTTTCATCAGTTTAGGTTCAGGTAACAATGATCAGCAGGACAAATAGAGAAAGGAAATTCTCCTATCAGGGACACAGAAAGCAATACAAACCTGCCAGCGGTTCTAGGTTCCTAAATCTCTATTCAACACTGAAATGCATTTGACCTTGATACACTTTCAGTGTAGTAGATTTTGTGTGAAGTTGTGGACATTTTACACTCTGGTGTTTAGACTTTTGGAGCAGTTTTACCTTATTATCAGCATGATAATACAAATTTCATTGTAACAATTCTTTTTGCTGTTATCACAGGGTTATGTTTATGGGCTAGATTAAGGCCACGTTTAAGGGTTGAGTCACAATAGACCATACTACATTTCTCCCCAATATCCAGCTTACTGACATTAGTTATGGACTAAGACAACTTAACATTATGTTTATTGACTTTAAGCCATTCCTGTGTTGCTGATTGGCCTTTTAAATGGTGCTGAACTTCCATTAGGCTTAGAAGAAAATAGTCCTATAATCTGCCTAATGATTAAGTAGAACATTTACACTTGCATGCCCGTGACAGCCCCACAATGAATCATTTACCACTCCCCATTAGACATCGTTCACTGGTGACCAGTTCCTATAACACTAAATGTGTTCAGTGCTTGTTTATATATATATTGGTAATTACAGAACTATTTGTACTATCAAAAAGATGTGCAAAACAAAATTGCTAAATGCTACAAGGGATTAAATGGTATGTTCACCAATGCCAGATATCTGGCAAGCAAAATAGAAGTGTTGGTGCATAAAGAAATTATTTATTTGGTATTGCTGAATTTTGGCATGTCTAGTCTAATTCCTGGATGTGGCCTCCTTCAGAAAGACAGGGTAAAACAAAAAGATGGCAATGTCTGTCTCTATGTGAGGCGTGATCTGAAAGTGAGTGTGAAAGATGACCTTTGTGATGTTGATGGAGAGTGTTGCTGGGACAATATAGGTGGAGCTACATGTGGATGTGTACACTTTAAAGTTAATTATTGAAGTTTGTTTCAGACCCCCCCCCCCCCCCCCCAGTGTTACTGAAGAGGTGGAGACTCCTTGCACAGAAAGGGCTGGGACAGTGGAAACAATGACAGATTTTAACTACCATGAAACTGACTGGAGCATGTGCCCTGTTGTAACAGTGAAAGGGCAGACATTAATAAACCAATTTCAAGACAATTTTATGGTACAGTTTATAGAAGCCCAAACTAGAAGTGATACTTTGCTGGACCCAAGTAATCTCAAACATTGTTGTTAGTTGGTTTTACTAATGTACATATAAAAGAACATCTGGCTAGCAGTGACTGTAACATGATTTAATTTAACGAAAGCTGTAAGCAACAAGCACTTACTGGACAGATAAAAACAGTTCATTTTAAGAGAGAACATTTTCAAAGACTGAGGGTTGCTCTCAAAGTTATAGACTAGGAGGGAACATTGTCATCGAAGAACAAAGAACAGAAATTAGAATGTTTTAAATCAACTGTATGCAAACACACTGCAAAATATTTATATTCACATGGGCTATAAGTTTAAAAGGCTAAAAACATAACCATGTCCAAAGTTAAAAAAGAAAACTATAAAGAATAACAAAAAGAGCATTTAAAAAACATATAAATGGGGAAACACTATCATCATTAGAAAACTCTTTGTCCTGCTGCAACTCATCAAGCTGCTCACCTGGTTATAGGTTGCAGGCAGCTCAAAACTGCGTTACTTAATTGCTAGTATACAACCACTCTATACTAAGCCACAAGCAACTGGAGGGTAGACTCAATAAGTATATTATAACAAGGCAAGTCAACACAATGCATAAACAAATCGGTAGGCAACTGAAAATATTTTCAAGATGCTGAACTAAGTTAAATATACATTGACAAAACTAACAAGATTTTAACTGGTATAATTGGTGGAACATATAACAGCAGTAACCATCCCAAAAAAGGCATACTTGTCTGCACTCTGGGCATACAAGCCTTTAGGGGTTGGGTGTAGGCCCTGGAGCTGGCTACAAAGTTAGGGATGATCGAACTTTTGAAAAGTTCGGTTCGACCAGAACACCCGAACTTCCCGTAAGTTCGGATTCTAGAACCCCATTGAAATAAATGGGACCCGAACTTCTGGAATCAAAAAACACCATTTTGAAGCCCTAAAACCCAAAAAATGCCCCTAAAAAGTGCCTAGGTTTCTGGGTCATGCCCCAGGACTAATCACAAAAAAAGTTCTTAAAAATTGTCGCTTTTGATAGAGAGCCAATTATTGAAAAAATTATTGAAAATAAAAAAAGAGATTTCTTTGGATTTAGTGTCTGGGGGGGTCTAAAAAGTGTACCTGTGAAGTTTCAGCTCTGTAGCATGTCCAGAACCATCTCCTTTCACACCTATATGTGTGTATGTGTATATATATATATATATATATATATATATATATATATATATATATATATGTGTGTGTGTGTGTGTGTGTGTGTATATACCCCTATACAGAAGTTCAGATGTCATGCCTACCTCCAAAGACGCACAAAAAATGCACAATAAACGCCTGCAACAAAAACGCCCAGGTGTGTTGTTGCAGGCGTTTATTGGGCATTTTTTGGGCATCTTTGGAGGCAGGCATAACATCTGAACTTCTGTATAGGGGTATATATACACACACACACACATATATGTATATATACACATACACACATACAGGTGTGATAGGAGCGGAACCCTATCCCTGCAAATAATTTCATTAGCGCAGGCATAGGGTTCCGCTACTTTCACCCCTATATGTGTGTATATGTATATATACATATATGTGTGTGTGTATATATACCATTATACAGAAGTTCAGATGTCATGCCTGCCTCCAAAGATGCCCAAAATGCACAATTAACGCCTGCAACAAAAACGCCCAGGTGTGTTGTTGCAGGCGTTTATTGGGCATTTTTTGGGCAACTTTGGAGGCAGGCATAACATCTGAACTTCTGTATAGGGGTATATATATACACACATATATGTATATATACACATACACACACATATAGGTGTGATAGGAGCGGAGCCACATCCCTGCAAATAATTTAATTAGCGCAGGCTTAGGGTTCCGCTACTTTCACACCTATATGTGTGTATGTGTATATATACATATATGTGTGTGTGTATATATACCCCTACACAGAAGTTCAGATGTCATGCCTGCCTCCAAAGACGTCCAGGTGTGAAAGGAGCGGAGCCCCATCCCTGCTCTACTGCAATTCTAAGACAAACAATCTTTTTTTTTCTGGTTCTGGACATGCTACAGAGCTGAAACTTCACAGGTATACCTTTTAGACCCCCCCAGACACTAAATCCAAAGAAATCTTTTTTTTTTTTCAATAATTTTTTCGATACTTGGCTTTCTATCAAAAACGACAATTTTTAAGAACTTTTTTTGTGTGATTAATAGTCCCTGGGGGCATGACCCAGAACCCTAGGCACTTTTTAGGGGCATTTATTGGGTTTTAGGGCTTCAAAATGGTATTTTTTGATTACCGAAGTTCGGGTCCCATTGATTTCAATGGGGTTCTGGAATCCGGACCCGAACTTTCGGGAAGTTCGGGTGTTCTGGTCGAACCAAACTTTTCAAAAGTTTGATCATCCCTACTGCTGAATTGCCCAGGCAAAGTTCTTTCCTCTCCTCTTCTGGTGTGTAGGGAATCCTGAGCATTTTCATTTTTAACCGTATTTATTACCCCTGTGCAGTGCCATTCCGGGACTACATATCCCAGCATCCCATGTGGCTGCTGTGTTGTCCAGAATCCTCCTTATGGGCCCTCCTGCTGCCAGGAGGAAGGGGGGGGTGAGTGGGTATTTCACACAGCCTTCTCTGTTTACAGCCAGGGAGGGTGAGATAATGAGATTTTTGTACTTACCGTAAAATCAATTTTTTTGAGTTCATCGATGGACACAACGCTCCATAAATCATAACTAGTGGGTTATATTGCCTCCTTCAGGAGTAGGACTAGGCAGAAAAAAATACACCTGGCTATGTCCATGGGCCATCCTCAGCTGGTATATAACCCATCTCTCTGCTCTAGGTAATCAGTTTAGTTAGTAGCAAGCAGTATTAGGAGTATCAGAACTCCATAGAGGGCTGGGTGGAGTGTCCGTCGATGAACTTAAAGAAATGGATTGTGCGGTAAGTTCAACAATCCCATTTTCTCTTTCGTTCATCGACGAACACAGCGCTTCATAAATCATAACTAGTGGGATCTCCAAAAGCAGTGCCAAAAGGAAAATGAGGGGTGGGGAAAATAACCCAAGGCTAAACATAAGAGCCCTTAACTAGGACACAGGAGGCTTAACCGGGTCACAGGAGCCCTGTCTGTAAAATAAAGGTTTAAAGAAAAACACCCCTCAAGAGGGACCAGCCCCTCTTAAACAGCAGCCTGTAAAACATTGAAAAGCAACAGCAGATGCCAAAGTATCTCTCTTATAGAATTTAGTAAAGGTATGCACGGACGACCAAGGGACCGCCTTGAAAATTTGCGATATTGAAGCCTGATGATGGAAGGCCCAAGAAGCACTCAGCGCCCGAGTAGAATGCGCCATGACAGGGAAAGGTGAAACCTGACCTTTAATGGAATAGGCCCGAGTCACCATCTGTCTAAAGATGGTAGCCGAAGAAATGGCGAGCCCTTTTCTTGGTCCGTCGGTAACCACAAAAAGCTAGTCTGACCTCCGAAAAGACTCAGTAGCTGCCAGATACATGCAAATCGCATGAACCACATCCAAGGTATGCAAGGCAAATTTCTTGGGATAAGCCGGCTTGGGACACAAGGAAGGCAATACAATGTCCTCATTCAAATGGAAGTCAGAGACAACTTTGGGCAGGAATGATGGACAGGGACGAAGAACCACTTTATCCCTATGGACCACTAAATAGGGACTGCGACGGGATAATGCTGCCAATTCTGACACCCTGCGAGCTGAGTTAATAGCCACCAAGGATGTCACCTTCTGGGATAACGTAGACAAGAGAATCTCCCGAATATTCTCAAATGGAGGTTTCTGGAGAACTGAAAGTACTAAATTTAAATCCCATGGCGGCAACAGAGACCATACAGGTGGAGCCAGATGTCGAACCCCCTGAATGAAGGTAGGAACTAAAGAGTACAGCCACCAGAATGATTGGAAGATTCTCCCTCTTGATTCCTTACAGGAACTGTGGAAGAAGCCTTAGCTGAGGATGATAGTGTCCTTACCGTGGCCCTTGGATGCCCGTGGCATCTTTCAGAGAACCCCGTGACCTCATCACGAACCTCTGTATCCTACTGTGGAGCTGAACCTGCTAAAGGAGCTGCATGTAGGACTGTGCAAACAGAACTTGTCTTGAAGATGGCTACCTCCAGACTCAGAACGTGTATGCAAAATGGGAGAGCGAACTATCTGTGTGACAGCAGCAGGTGAATAATGGCCCTCTGGTCCCTGAAGTTTGTGCAGAGGAAGGACCACCGTGGTCAGAAACAGAATCAGACCTAGGAAAATCAATTCCCTGGATAGGGATAGGGGGAACCTAAGGTAGTTCAGACATCACCTGAACCTTTTCAGGAATTAAATCTGCACAAGGAGACTCAGGACCTAAAAAAACCTGAAAAGGACAAGTTCTGTCCCCCTTTCTGGGTACCCCAAAAGAAGCATTTTGCGAATCTCTTTGAGGTTCACCAAAGAAATCCACGGGGCAGGAAACCAGTGAAGAAGCACGTGCCTAATCACCACCACCACTGAAACAGAAAGCACAGCACAGGAACTGTATCCAAAGCTGCATCACAAATAAACTGCAGCCCATGGACCAACTAGTCTGCTAAATCAACATAAGCAGCAGGGACCTGCTCACCCCCCCAGGTCCTGGCACAAAAGCTTGGTCCATTCAGTTAGGGTCTGGGACACCAGGGCTGAGACAAAGATTGGCCGCAATGCCGAACCAGCCATAGTAAACATGCTGCGTGCCACACCCTACCCTTTCTTGTCAGCTGGGTCCTTAAAGGACGGGGATTCCTTTACTGGGATCATGGTTTCTTTATTCAACCTGGAAATAGGAGGGTCCACCACTGGTGGACTAGTCCACTTTTTTAGAAAGTGACTCCTCAAAAGGGTATCGTACAGCAAAACGTTTGGGGACCACACAGAGTAACTTTGGTTGTTCCCATTGCTTACAGGAAAACCTGTCAAAATAAAGCACATAAGGAAACAACTTTGGAGTATGATGTGACTTATGCATACCAAACTACACAGCCACATCTGTGGCTACATCAGCCGCATCCTCCATTTTTAAAGTCTCATGCACTGCAGTGATAAGTGCATCTACCAGCATGCACCAGCATGCACATTCACTGCTGCGAGCATTGAGGAATGATCCTCCCTATCTGATGGATCAGGGGGTGTGATATTAAGTCCCCCTGGACGGGCCGTGTCCAAGACTTCATCCGGCTCTGAACCAGATGAGACAGACTGAGCAGGGGAAGGCGGGGGCGCTTCCTCCTGGGCCTTTGCCCACATGTCACTTCCACCCGGGACACTAAGGATTGCAGGACCGCCGTCAGTGCAACCATGGGAAGCTGGGGTTTCCGAGGGACCTGCCATCTCCATGTCTGGGAGATGTGACCCTGAGGCTCCATACAGAAAGGAAGGCCTTCCGGTACAAAAATAGTCTTTTAGCACTAGTAAAAGGATCCCCTCAAGGCTCAGGGTACCTTTCAGCTGAGAGAGAGATAACAGGGACCCCCAAAGACTCATCCTACCAACCGAAAGGGGCAATGAGAATTCGAACCCAGCATCATCATGGACGCTATCCCTGTTAATATGTCCCTGGCACAGGAAGAGGAAACTAGGGAGGAAGAGGAGGAGCTTAGGCATCCCCATAAGTCTTCAGTTGTCTCCAGCATCTCCGAGACTAAGGAAAAATGGCCCCCGTGACATCATCTGACTACACAAACATGGTCGACAACCAGAGACCAGCCAGACTAAAGGAAAATGGCCACCATGAGCTACAAACACTTAAGCATGCTGCCAGGATCTTTCCTGCACACTCTGCAATGCTGTACTCTCTGCAAAAGGACCCCCCCTGAAGGTAGGACACACATTTAGGGGAGACTCTGCTGTGCACTCTGCACCAGTCTCTGCACTAGGACCCCCCCCCCCTGCACTATACCCACACTGCAGGACATTCACCTAGGGGTCTCCTACACTTGGACTCCTCCAGATTACCAGGGTGGGACACAAACTATCCCAGGACCCGTCCAGAGTGGGGATAGTGGTGGAGACCCCAAGGGTCTCTGCTGCATTCTCTGCCCTGGGACCCCCTCCAGACTCTAGGTCCAGACAGGGGGGGATGGGAGTGGGGGAAGCCCAGCTCAGTGAGAGATTTAGGAATGGGAGGAAGGAACATGCAGGCAAGTCCGACCATCCCTGGAGGTTACCCCCATCCACCCCAAAGAAAACCACCAAAAGGGGAGAGGGGGGACTGTACTTACCCTTCCATGGTGCTGGTAACGCTCAAGACAGAACTCCTCTCCACGGAAGTAGGGAAGCTGTCGGCCAAGGGACCGCTGCAACTCAGACCCAAGCCCGCTCGTATGCGACCCTGTGAGATTTTTAATTCGCGGGCCAGCCTCTATCCATGAGGCTATGTCAAGGCCGACCTAGCGCATAGCTGTGATCTGCATGCACTCGCTGGCTGGGCTGGGGTTACCACTGGATCTAGATTATCCAGCCCATCACCCAGCCCGGGAGTTGGTTGTAGATCTTCCGAAGAAAAAAAAAAAGATGTAAGGAAGGAGAAAATTGCTAGGACCAGAGATCCCAGCCGGGAGACTAGGTCCTTACTCCTGACTATACAGATAAAAAAAGAATTACCTAGGGCAGAGAGGGGGGTTATATACCACCTGAGGATGGCCCATGGGCGTAGCCAGGTGTTTTTTGTTCTGCCTAGTCCTACTCCTGGAGGAGGCAATATAACCCTCTAGTTATGATTTATGGAGCGCAGTGTCCATCGATGAATGAAAGAGAAATAGCCTCTCTGTCTCACAGCAGAAGGGGGAGAGTGGACAGAAGATCATGCAGCCAGAGGGGAACCAGCTGCACAAGATAATGAAGGCACCTTACTTATACAAGTTACAACAGTTCTTGCAATAAGAGAGGAAGGAATAGAGAGTAAGACTCATGCTCTCATACCCTAGCAGTGGATAGAGCATAGTCCCAGCATTCCTCTGGAGGAGGGATGCCATTGGTATTATTCCAGCAATTGGGAAAGGTCCATACACTTCCTCCTGAAGGGAAGGTTTACATGGAAAAGCTTTCTGGCTACATGGTTTCTATTGACAGGTTCAAGATGAAAAGTACTGCTCACTTCACCCCACAGCTTTAAGGTGGGATGCCACCTTAAAGGGCTTTAACCATTTCCCGCCCGCCATGTAGCAGAATAACGGCCGCAAAGTGTTTAACCACTTGCAGACCGCAGCAAGCACATATACTCCTGGGCAAAGGGACGTATCGGTATGTCGCTCGCCCACGAGCCTCTAGGGGGCGAGCGAGGTGCGTTCCCAGGCCCGCTCGTTCCCTGACATGCCTTGAAATCGGAGCCGCTGGTCACTCGTGATTCCCCACTGGAGAGGGAGAAAGGCAGGCGGCTAATGTAAACAAAGCCGCCTGTCATTCTCCCTGGTGTAATTGCAGAGACTATACGATCCTGCTATGTAGGATCATATGTCTCTGTGGTTACATCACAAGCCACGCCCCTTGACAGTTAGAATCACGCCCCTAGGGATACAATTAACCCCTTGATCACTAATAAAGTTAACCCCTTCCCTGCCAGTGAATTTTTACAGTAACAGTGCATATTTATAGCACTGATTACTGTAGTAATGTCACTGGTACCCCCAAAAGTGTCAAAAATGTCAGTCAGGGGTCCGATCTGTCCGCCGCAATGTCGCAGTACCACAAAAAAAAATCGCAGATCGCCGCCATTACTAGTTAAAAAAAAAACAATAAAAATTACATAAATCTTTGCCGTAGTTAGTAAACGCAATAACTTTTGCGCAAACCAATAAAAATCCGCTTATTGTGATTTTTTTTACCAAAAATATGTAGCAGAAAACAAATTGGCCTAAAATTTAAAAAAAAAATTGTTTTTTTTTTTTTTTTGAGAATTTCATATAAAAAATGTGAAAAATGTAGCTTTTTTTAAAATTGTCGTTTATTTTTTGTTTATAGCGCAAAAAGTAAAAATCGCACAGGTGATCAAATACCACCAAAAGAAAGCTCTGTTTGTGGGGAAAAAAGGACCTCAATTTTATTTGGGTACAGCGTCGCATGACTGCACAATTGTCCGTTAAAGTCACACAGTGCCAAACAGCAAAATAGGCCCTGGTCTTTGAGCAGCCAAAACCTCCAGGGCTTAAGTGGTTAAGTTATCCTGACTGGGCATCATATGATGTACAGCAGAATAGGCCACTTACGCTCACCCGCGAGGGCGTGCAGAGCGGCAAACGGTGGTGCGGTGACGTAGGCTCTTTACCATGTGATCAGCTGTGACCAATCACAGCTGGTCAAATCGTAACCAGGAAGTGGCATTTATCAGCTTTCCTCCATTCACGCTGACCAGGCGCAAGTAGAGGAGAGCCGATTGGGGACTCTCCTGATGGGGGGGGGGGGTCTGCGCTAATAATCAGCTCATTGATTATCTGTGCAGACCCATCAGGGATGCCTACTAGAGCCCACCAGGGATGCCCACTAGAGCCCACCAGGGATGCCAACCCATGCCACTAGGAATGCCAACCCGTAGCCACCAGGGATGCCGATCAGTGTTAAATAAAGATGCCAATCAGTGCCAATATATATATATAGCACCCTACAGGTAGATGCTAGGTAAACGTATAGTGGGCCTTGCCTGCCTAACAGCAGGGCTGGGATTTCTGTTAATTAGGGTGTCATGGGTTCCAGATGTGTTTGCTGAGGGGGAAGTCTCCCCACTGGCTCCTATGAGAGTAGTGGAGGAAGCCCAATCAGGGGACACATTCAAGCTTGTAGCTACCCCAGGAGGCAGATTATGCCGCAAAGGATTCTGGGAGTGGATATACGTTTGGGGAAAGTGTGTGACACGGTGTCTTTGGCGGGAGCAGAGTCCCAGGAGGGAGAGAACGGCTGTCTCTCCTCCTGTCTGAGGAAGTGGATGTCTTGGGGTATCGCCTGGGAATCCAGAGAGTGCTGAGTTAAGCTGAGGGGATCCGGTGTGCCGAGAACCTGCGGAGAGCGAGAGGGGTCCAGTCCCAGGAAAGCCTACACAGGTCGTGAGTACTGAGGATTGCCCCTGGGATCTGCCTAGAGTCAGAGGGGACCACTCCGGAAGAGATTCTGGGATCCAGTGTCAGCTAGCTGAGGAAAAGGGGGTACCTAGGTTGAGGACCCTGAAGTTACGGAGGGGGTAAAGAGTCAGTGAACCCCCAAAGAGTTCAAGGTTAAAGGGGGCACCTGCAGTTTGGGCCCTGAATTGTACAGAGTGTCAGTTGAGAGTTGCAGCCATACAGGAACCTACAACAAACTACCTCAAGCCAGTGCAAGGCTGGAGGGGAAGTAGTCAGTGACTTTGCAGTACCGCAGTGTCAGTAGTTCTATAATCCACAGTCCTGGATCTTCTGGACTTAAAGTCGAGGATTGAGCACTTCTATTAAGTTACAGTGTGTTCTGAGAGTCAGTGAGTGTTGGCTAGCGTCGGCTGGCGTCAAGGCAGCTTTAACAGACATTTTTCTTGGATAAAGTCCCAAGTGTATTTAGTTGAGCCTAAGGAGTATCCCACTCATTCCCTTCTCCCATCCCCTTATTTACAATAAAACCACAAAACAAAGATGCTGGAGTTGTCAATGTCTCAATTCTCACAGCCAGGGTCGCAGCTCACATGGGCTGGAGAAGTAACCGGTAACAATGGCAGACCCACATCAGGCCACAGGCTTGGAAACTTTGCTACATATATACAGTGCCTTGCGAAAGTATTCGGCCCCCTTGAACTTTTCGAACTTTTGCCACATTTCAGGCTTCAAACATAAAGATATAAAACTGTAATTTTTTGTAAAGAATCAACAACAAGTGGGACACAATCATGAAGTGGAACGAAATTTATTGGATATTTCAAACTTTTTTAACAAATAAAAAACTGAAAAATTGGGGGTGCAAAATTGTTCAGCCCCCTTAAGATAATACTTTGTAGCGCCACCTTTTGCTACGATTACAGCTGTAAGTCGCTTGGGGTATGTCTCTCTTTTAGTTTTTCACATCGAGAGACTGAAATTTTTGCCCATTCCTCCTTCAAAACAGCTTGAGCTCAGTGAGGTTGGATGGAGAGAGTTTGTGAACAGCAGTTTTCAGTTCTTTCCACAGATTCTCGATTGGATTCAGGTCTGGACTTTGACTTGGCCATTCTAACACCTGGATATGTTTATTTGTGAACCATTCCATTGTAAATTTTGCTTTTTGTTTTGGATCATTGTCTTGTTGGAAGACAAATCTCCTTCCCAGTCTCAGGTCTTTTGCAGACTCCATCAGGTTTTCTTCCAGAATGGTCCTGTATTTGGCTCCATCCATCTTCCCATCAATTTTAACCATCTTCCCTGTCCCTGCTGAAGAAAAGCAGACCCAAACCATGATGCTGCCACCACCATGTTTGACAGTGGGGATGGTGTGTTCAGGGTGATCAGCTGTGTTGCTTTTACGCCAAACATAACGTTTTGCATTGTTGCCAAAAAGTTTGATTTTGGATTTCATCTGACCAGAGCACCTTCTTCCACATGTTTGGTATGTCTCCCAGGTGGCTTGTGGCAAACTTTAAGCGACACTTTTTATGGATATCTTTAATAAATGGCTTTCTTCTTGCCACTCTTCCATAAAGGCCAGATTTGTGCAGTATACGACTGATTGTTGTCCTATGGACAGAGTCTCCCACCTCAGCTGTAGATCTCTGCAGTTCACCCAGAGTGATCATGGGCCTCTTGGCTGCATCTCTGATCAGTCTTCTCCTTGTATGAGCGGAAAGTTTAGAGGGACGTCCAGGTCTTCGTAGATTTGCAGTGGTCTGATACTCCTTCTATTTCAATATTATCCCTTGCACAGTGCTCCTTGGGATGTTTAAAGCTTGGGAAATCTTTTTGTATCCAAAACTTCTCCACAACTGTATCTCGGACCTGGCTGGTATGTTCCTTGTTCTTCATGATGCTCTGCACTTTAAACGGACCTCTGAGACTATCACAGTGCAGGTGCATTTATACGGAGACTTGATTACACACAGGGGAATTCTATTTATCATCATTAGCCATTTAGGTCAACTTTTGATCATTCAGAGATCCTCACTGAACTTCTGGAAAGAGTTTGCTGCACTGAAAGTAAAGGGGCTGAATAATTTTGCATGCCCAATTTTTCAGTTTTTTATTTGTTAACAAAGTTTGAAATATCCAATAAATGTTGTTCCACTTCATGATTGTGTCCCACTTGTTGTTGATTCTTCACAAAAAAATACAGTTTTATATCTTTATGTTTGAAGCCTGGAATGTGGCAAAAGGTCTAAAAGTTCAAGGGGGCCAAATACTTTTGCAAGGCACTGTGTGTGTATATATATATATATATATATATATATATATATATATATATCCATATATATATATATATACAGTATCTCACGAAAGTGAGTTTACCCCTCACATTTTTGTAAATATTTTATTATATCTTTTCATGTGATAACACTGAAGAAATGACACTGCTACAATGTAAAGTAGTGAATGTACAGCTTGTATAATAGTGTAAATTTGCTGTCCCCTCAAAAAAACTCAACATACAGCCATTAATGTCTAAACCGCTGGCAACAAAAGTGAGTACACCCCTAAGTGACAATGTCTACATTGGGCTCAATTAGCCATTTTCCCTCCCAGGTGTCATGTGACTCGTTAGTGTTACAAGGTCTCAGGTGTGAATGGGGAGCAGGTGTGGTAAATTTGCTGTTATCGCTCTCACTCTCTGATACTGGTCACTGGAAGTTCAACATGGCACCCCCTAGCAAATAACTCTCTGAGGATCTGAAAAAAAATTGTCGCTCCACATAAAGATGGCCTAGGCTATAAAAAGATTGCCAAGACCCTGAAACTGAGCTGTAGCACGGTGGCCAAGACCATACAGTGGTTTAACAGGACAGGTTCCACTCAGAACAGGCCTCGCCTTGGTTGACCGAAAAAGTTGAGTGCACATGCTTAGCATCATATCCGGAGGTTCTCTTTTGGAAATAGACATATGAGTGCTGCCAGCATTACTGCAGAGGTTGAAGGGGTGGGGGCTCAGCCTGTCAGTGCTCAGGTCATACGCAGCACTCTGCATCAAATTGGTCTGCATGACTGTCATCCCAGAAGGAAGCCTCTTCTAAAGATGATGCACAAGAAAGCCTGCAAACAGTTTGCTGAAGACAAGCAGACTAAGGGCATGGATTACTTGAACCATGTCCTGTGCTCAGATGAGACCAAAATAAACTTATTTGGTTCAGATGGTGTCAATCGTGTGTGGTGGCAACCTGGTGAGGAGTACATAGACAAGTGTGTCTAGCCTACAGTCTAGCATGGGGGTGGAAGTGTCATGGTCTGGGGCTGCATGACTGCTGCTGGCACTGGGGAGCTACAGTTCGTTGAGGGAACCATGAATTCCAACATGTACTGAGACATACTGAAGCAGAGCATGATCCCCTCCCTTCGGGCCGCAGGGCAGTATTACAACATACCGACCCAAAACACACCTCCAAGATGACCACTGCCTTGCTAAAGAAGCTGAGGGTACAGGTGATGGACTGGCCAAGCATGTCTCTAGACCTAAACCCTATTGAGCATCTGTGGAGCATCCTCAAACGGAAGGTGGAGGAGCGCAAGGTCTCTAATATCCCCCAGTTCCATGATGTCATCATGGAGGAGTGAAAAAGGACTCTAGTGGCAACCTGTGAAGCTCTGGTGAACTCCATGTCCAAAGGGGTTAAGGCAGCGCCAGAAAATAATGGTAGCCACAAAAAAATATTGACACTTTGGACCCAATTTAGACATTTTAACTTGGGGTGTACTCACTTTTGTTGTCAGGGGTTTAGACAATAACAGCTGTGTGTTGAGTTATTTTGAGGGGACAGCAAATTTACACTGTTAAACAAGCTATACACTCACTACTTTACATTGTAGCAAAGTGTCATTTCTTCAGTGTTGTTCCATAAAAAGATGTAATAAAATATTTACAAAAATGTGAGGGGTGCACTCACATTTGTGAAATAATGTATATATATATATATATATATATATATATATATATATATATATTTCACTAAGTGTATGACTTTCTGCAGCAACCAGGTGAACAGGCTTTTTGAGATTTGAGTCACCCATTCAGTAAAAGGCTAACAGTCAAATGTTTGCACAAAAACCTGTGTCATTGCAAACTCAAACTTTCATGAATTCAATAAAATATGTAAAAAAAACACCATGCATTACTTTTAAATAGAGTTTGGCAAAACACCCCCTGTTTGGTTCCCACCTTTCTATCAGAAGTGATTCTAGTGGCTAATTAGCCACTTGATCACTTCTGTGGGAAGGGGGCCCCACCCCCTCCTGCCGCCACCACCACCTTTCCCAGGCTCTACTGTCCCAGTGCGGAGCCAAGGAGTGATGCAGCTGGCAGTGACTGTTGCATTGAACAGAAAGAGAAGAACTTCCTGTCATTCCTCTCTCTCTGTAGCCCACGGAAACCAGGCATGAGGAGTATTTCATCACTTCTGGTTCCACCTCTTTGTTTGATCAGACTGATCTGTGTCTGATTGGCTGCATGGGAGGCTAGAGGAGAGATTTGGGGTCTCTTAGACCCCAGATCTCACTATAAAGAGGACCTGTCATGGACCATGCTGTCACAAGGGATGTTATTCATTGGGGTAAATATTGTGACTTTTTAAATTAATTAAAGTGTAATAATTTCCTTGCATTTTTACATGTAGGAGTGAAATGTCAGAATTGGCCAGAAATGAAGTGGCTAAAGTGAAATAATAAAAATTTAAAAATTCCTTTAAATATAGTGCCTGGGGTCCCCTTAGTCTGCCTGTAAAGTGGTGTATCTGTACCATGTATAGAACCTGCTACAGCAAAACTGACATTTATAAAGAAAATAAAAATTACAATACAATTGCCGGAAATGCAAAAATGTTTTAAAAATCGACGTGGGGGTACCCCCCAATCCATACCAAGCCCTTTAATGGGACCTCCATGCCAAAAATAACATACATACCAGACTTGTATCCAAGCATGCAGCCCGGCAGGTCAAGAAAGCACCTCATATCCATATTGATGGGAGCAAAGGCCTCTTCCCGACAACCCTGGGCTGTGGTTGTGTGGTCTTGGGACAGGGAACTTATTGAAATCTGGAAGCAAAATTTGGGTCCGGTGGTGGTGGCGATTGTCGTGATGGACAAAGGATATACATCGAGGGACATTGTTTTTTAATCTATACTAAACGAATTGTCAAAAACTGTAAATAAGAACTGTCTAATGGCAGAGCAAGTAGTCAGCGTTAAGCCTTCGTCGCGTTCGGAACATTTATTTTTTTGGATCCGGAGGTGGCGACAGGTGTCGTGATGGATGATGGATTTTCATCAGGGGACGTATTTTTTTAAAATTTTTAATAAAAGAATTATCAAAAAATGTGTGTGTGTTTTTTGTTTTCTTTTTGGCACTTTATTTTACATAGTTACAGCCCTGGTTGTGGGAAAGAGCCCCCCTGCCCCAAAGCACACCCCCATATTGAGGGCATGTGGCCTTGTATGGTTCAGGAGCAGGGTACTCCTATGCGCTGCCAGGCTGCATGCTCGGATAAAGGACTGGTATGGATTTTTGGGGGACCCCACACCATTTTTTTAAAAACATTTTGGCATGGGGGTTCCCCTTAAAATCAATACAAGACCCAAAGGTCCTGGTATGGATTGGGGGGACCCCCACAACATTTTTTTAAACATTTTTCCATTGCCAGGAAATTTTTTTTTTTTATTCAGCTGTCGGGGGGGGGGGGGGGAAGCCCATTGACAGGTAATGACTCATACGCTTTGAAGGATGCTGCGGCCGGCTTCCCGGTATGCTCCTAACAATCAGCTCTTCACTGTGCTCTGAGTAGGCAAAGCTTTGCCCAATCAGGGCTTAGAATGCATTGTGCAGCGTGCAGTGCATTGGGGGGGGGGCACTTGGCGGGCAAACATCCCGCAAAATCAAGTGTTCGCTGAATGGGCGAACAGGCGATGTTCAGGCTGAACTTTTGCTCAGCCCAAACTACATGCCCAACTCTACTTTTAAAAGTTAAGAAATAGATCACAACTGGCTATCCTGTGGTTAACAATGGGATTTTACCAAGACATAATAGATTTTGAAATGAGCAGTTGATTATTTACAATAATTAATACATTTTCCACAGAACTGAGCTTAACAATTTACAATCTTTTTAAAAATAATAATGCCTACAGGAAAATCTTGACACTGATTATTAAAAAGTTAATAGAGGTACATGTGTTAATTAACCAGAGTTAAATGCACAACTCTTCCAAGTGAAACCTTGCTACAGGTTACATTTTTTTGTGTCAACTTTATTCAAATGAAAATATTGCTTTATCTAAAAACACCTTAAAATTTAATTGTCTGGTGTTAGTTCCCTTTAGAATAATTACATCTCTGTTTAGCTGTTTTAAATGAAAATCACTTTGAGATTATAAAAGGATGAGTAGACTGAATACGTAACTTGAAATGAGGTAGAAAGTCTAGGGTTTATCTGCATACAGTAAATGTGTATGTCATTTCAAAGAAGTCCAATTTTCTTTATATTTGTATATTACTACAAAAGGTGGTATAGGCAAAACATTGCATAGTTTATTCCTATGACATCTCATTTTTTTCTTGTTTGTGCTACTCACAAAAAATGGTTAGCCTTGGAGTTTAATCACTTAAAGCAAAAGCCTACTTCAAAGTGTATTGGGCTGTGGTGGATTTAAAATATAATGATATTTTCTCAAGTCCCCTTTCAGGCCAAAACTACACTAAAGGTCTTTAAATACTCAGTAGATTGAGATTAACCTCTAGTAAGCAGTCACCTCATCTGTGTTACATTGGTTTCAATGTCCTGTAAATAAAACTTTTGTCAACAGGTTCTTCTCAAGATACTTGGCAATTAACGAACACTAATAATAATATGTGGCTTATGCCTTCTTTCAAGAGTACTGAAATCTAATTTACTTATGATATATTTCTTCTAGTTTGATATCTGTGATTTCCATCACAATCTCAATGGACGTTTTAGGCCCTCCACTGAATTCAGTTTTTAAGCAAATTTATTTTTCTTTAGAAAAAAATGGTTAAGCATCTTAGCCATGCTCAAGAATCCTACAAAGATATGAGACATGTGGCAAGTGGTTATTTTACTGCCAATTAATGATCCTCCATTCCAGAGCTAAGGAGTTGTGCTTCAAATATAGGGATGTGCATTTTATGTCAGAAAGATAAAACTACATATTCTGAAGAAATAATTTATACTAGTGTTGTACTGGAATTCTCCTGTTTCTTATAGCGATAAAAGCATGATTCTGAATACATACAGAAAATATTACTGCTCCAGGTGATCTTACAGATTGTCTACCAGCCCCGGGTGCATAACTACTAGAATCCATTCTTCCCCAGAGTATGCAGATATAAGCAAATAAGCAACACTTCTACTGTATTTTTCTTTATGTCTAATAAGATTCATTACAAGTATTGCAAACTTACAAAGCCAGACTGTAACACATGACTCCTAGCCAGACTCTTTCCCACCCCCTTCAACAGGTTTTTTCCCCATAGGGGCATATTCATGAGGGTGGGATACTGGAGCTGAGTGGGGGATATACATACATATATATTATCCACAATTACCAATTCATGAATAATCATCTTTTAGCAAATAAGCCCACCCCACCCAAAGAAGCACTAAAACCAACATTCATTCTATTTAAAAAAAATGATAATTTTAGTGTGGTGGTTGTTATTTTATTATTAATATGTATATTTAAAAATTAGAATGTATCCCTTTTAAAAGCAAGCCATATTAATGCAACCGCTTGAAAAGATCACTTTTGTTTAACAATGTGTATGTATTTTTCTGAGACTGTCACAGAAAGCTATATTTAAATGTGTTAATGGAAGGGCAATTCTAAAACACAAAAATCAATGCTACATTTTTATTGCAAAGTGGTAGGTAGTAGTAAAATATAAAAGCTTAATGTATGATCTAGTCTAGTACTGAAGGGAAGAACAGATTATCTTTTGATGTTTTGATTTAAGAATGTCATTGCAGACTATATAACAACATTGAAATCATGTGTGGGAGTGCAGACAGGAATGTTCAGTTTCAAATAAATTTCTTCACAGCAGAGGACATTTTTCCAATTGAAAAAGTATATCACTAAAAGTAAAACTAGTTTATTGTTAAGCAGATTTGAATAAATACCCCTTAAGAGGGGGATATGATCGCGAAATGCAGATCTTTAAATGGTGATTCTAGCATTGGGAGGAAATTATTTAACCCAAGGTCTCTAAAGAATACACATGGTCACACAATAAGGTTGGATAAAATGAGGTTCAATCTTAAACTGCATAAGGGGCTCTTTACTATTAGGATGTGGAACTCTCTTCCACAGTTGATGGTGTCAGTGGGGAGTGTAGATAAATTCAAATACCTCTTAGATGTTTTTCTTAGAAAATACTGTACATTGTACAGGGTTTTTGAAAATAACAGTGACACAAATGTGCACAAACACACACTCAGGTTGAATTGGAGGGACTGGTGTCTTTATTCAATCTTACCAACTATGTAACTATGTACTATGTAACTATTTTTGCAGTGTATCTAAACCAAAACCAAAATTTTTCTATAGCTTTAATTAGTAGTCCTTGAATGTGGTATTGGCTGCACTAGTTACCTATTTATTAGTTAAAGATGTGGGTAAATGTGGGTAAACGATATTCCGCTTAACAGAACCACATCCCTGAATATAGAAAACTTGCAAAGAGAGGAACTTGTGGGACTTTTAAGGGTGCTTAATGTAAACAACAATATATTATATTAAAAAGTTCATTATTTAATCATTCACAATGTTAAAAACTTTTCATAGTAAAATCATACACAATCTGCATATAACCTTGTTGTAGTGGTAGTGGTATAGCAGTCTAAATTCCCAACATGTTTCACCCTTGAGGGCTGCTTCAGAAGAAATCATAGCCAAAATTCTGGAAGCTATATAAAAAAAAACTGAATATAAAAACTAATAGCATGCTAGTATGACAAAATAATTCACAAACAATGGTTGTTCAATATTTACAGTGTTGGCCCTATATTGCTTACCCTGTACTATGTCATATATTGAGGAAAAAAACCAACAGCTCTCACAGTGGTGTCCAAAATCAGGCTTACATGTGACCACAGAAGGTACAGAAGGACCAAACTGCAGTGGATAAATGTAAATAAAATAATTTAAAATATTTTATCTAAAAATGTATCGCATGATAGATTTTAAGATTTATGATTACTTGCTCACAATGGGTAATATTAAAAAAAAGAACACAAGGGGATACCTGCGCTTCAAAGGAGGTAACAGCCAGATTTTTATGAGCTATATAAATGGTTGACATTTAAATAATAACTATTATTTGAATCCCAGTTTACTGCACCAAATGCACGAGCGCCCCCTCCCCCCCCCTCCTGAACCATACCAGGCCACATACCCTCATAATGAGGGGTGCTTTGTACCAAAACCAGCATGCACTTGTCCTGATGAGGGTGGTGCCACCAGGTGACATCCCAAGGTGGCACGGCCGTTACCTATATAGGAACTGTCAAACGGCAAGCCGGGCATATGGCAGTTTTTCTTAGTTAATGGCTGAGTGTTTATTTTTATTTTTTTGGGTCCAGCAGTGGAGGCTTCCTCGCCATTTGTGATGGATCTACATCGGGGGACATTGTTTTTTTATTTTTAATAAAGGAAATGTCAAAAACTGTCTCTGTGTTTTTATTACTGGGGAGCCCCCTTGTTAAACAGCCTGCAAACTCAGGTGTTCACCGAACAGGCGAACAGGCATTGTTTAGATCAAATTTTTTCTAAGCCTGTTCTTACAAATCTAGTGTTTATGCCATAGAGGCTAAAGCCATACTTGCTTGAAAAAAGCATTTAACATAGCCAAGGAACAAAAACGCCATTCTTAAATATATGCGCCCAAAATTAGAAATGACTCACAATCAGTGAGAATCATGATGAGATATTGGAAACAACACAAACAAGTGAAAGGCATTATTAGCAAATAATAACCCCTATTGTTAGCTGATTCTACCATGAAGAAGTATAATAAAACTAGACCCAAAATTACCTATAAGCGATCATGTTCTTTGAGAGACTGACTGGTCAAAAGCCACTATATAGTTCAGAATGAAAGGTGTCCCCTACAATCAGGCATATTTGCATGTGTAGGCTGTAATTTTTGTCATTTTATGTTAAATGGGTGTGAAGTAGTGCTCCCTAATAGTCAAATCCATTTGATTAAACATACCTGTCAGACTCCAGGCATAGTCTATTTAATGGAGTGCCTTTGTGGATGTTTCTACATTGGAAAAACCAAATGGGCATTTTTTAAATGCATGAGAGACCATGTGTCTCTCATCAAGAAACACAAAATGGAAATCCAGATTAGCCACCATGTAGGCCTTTACCACAACTTTGATTTGCATATGAACAAATTTGTGGCATTGGAACACATTCCCATGCATATACGCGGAGGGAGTGTGGATCAAGACCCCCATTACTGGTCATATAATTATATAGGTGAAGATTGTAAACAATTTAAAATTAATTTAGCTTTGAGTGGTTTAAATTTCTCAAGGGTTCAATTAAATATTTATCTATGGTAGTTATATAGTATTTTTTATAATTTGGATAATGTGGACGAGATTGTAAATTCACAGTGCTGGTCAAATCCAGCGAGCTGTTTAATATATGTAGTTTATCCCAATTTTTTTTAATTTTTTTTTCACACTGTTGGGGAATTATTCAACAGTTTTCTCAGTGATGTCTGGTTTGGTTAGGCAATTTAATGTTACCGCTCAGGTGCCAAGGGTGCTTGCAGGAGATTTGTTCTCCCATCAGTGCCATTTTTCTGCCACTGTCTCCTGGTTGCCTCAATCTACCAACCTTTAGTTTAATTTAGTTTAATTATGTGGAGCAATTGCTGCCCTTGCCTTGTATGCAATCTATTCCCTTATTACCTTAGTCGACACTAGATGGCGCTGGTTAGGGCATCAGGTCCTTGTAATGCAGTCGATGGGGTCCTGCAGCCAAAGATAGTGGTATCCCCTTGCACCTTTCTGATGCATATACATGTTGATTTAGCCAGCCCCAGTGCCTGGGACATGTGCCAGAGTTCTGGCACATGTGCAGGGGGATGTTAGACGCCTGCACCAATGACCGGAAGATTGCTTCAGAAGCTGGCTGGGTGGGAGGTATAAAAGGCCGCCATCTCAGGTGGCAATCTTGCCTGCATTCCCACGCACATATAGTTGAATGGCAAGTATTTACTGAAACCTCTTGCTGTTAGCAATACTAGTTCAGCATTTAACCACAGGATGCTGCACCAAACTACACTTCTTCTGCATTAAATGAGGTTTCTTTCTTTCTTTTTGTTGCAGTACAAATATATATCTTGTGGCTTGTGGTGTTGAATAGATCACCACTTTACTTTATATCATAATATATATGATTGGTCTTACTGAATGCTATGTGATGCAGTAAACCAGGATTCAATGATAGTCATTATTTAAATGTCATCTTTTTTTTATATACTATAGCTCAAAAAAAACTGTTACCTTCTTTGAAGTGCAAATGCCCACTTGTGGCTTTTTTAATAATATGTATTGTAAGTAATTAATCATAAATCTTAAAATCTATTATGTGATAACTTTTTGGATAAAATATTTTAAATGTTATTTACATATATTCACTGCAGTTTGGTCATTCTGTACCTCCTGTGGTCACATAAAAGCCTGATTTTTGGCACCACTGTGAGACCTGTTGATTTGTTTCCTCAATATATGACATAGTACAGGGTAAGCAGAATAGGGCCAACACTGTGAATATTGAACAACTATTGTTTGCAAATTAATTTTGTGATACTAGCATGTTATTAGTTATTTATATTCTGTTTTATTTACATAGCTTCCAGATTATTAGTGGCTATCATTTCCTCTGAAGAAGCCGTCAAGGGAGAAACATGTTGGGAATTTACACTGCTATACTACTATGGAAATCACTACAACAATATTATGTACAGAACTATGATACAGATACTGTGAAATGTTTTTAACATTGTGAATTATTAAATAATGAACTTTTAAATATAATCTTTTGTTGTTTATATTAACCCCCTAAAAGTCCCACAAGTTCCTCTATTTGCAAATGTACCTTTTTATTAGCTTTTTTCCTGCCAGTAACATACTAACTGTTCTACGATAATAATGCTCACTCGCCCCACTGTATCTTTGAAGGAGTAGTGCTGTCACCCCAGGTCAATGAAAACACCCCCACCACTACCTTTCCTCGTTCCATAGGAAAGACAGGTTGTGTAGTTCACAGAAGATAGATTGGAAGGCTGATAAATAGTGTTTATGATTTCAGTTTAGTACATAGGAAGTTACAAAGATATCAAATTTCTCTCAGATCAACAGACTTTTTTCTGCAGAAAATGTACTTATCCAGAATTAAGAAAATGATTGCTGTCCCCAAATCTAAGGGGTGGTATTAAAAACATGACTACTGTGTTTTTTTGTTATGTATTGTTAAGCACATCCGAATGCTCAAGAATTTAAGCTTTTTTTTCTAGCACTGTGTCTTGCATACTTTAAATGACATTCCAAAAAAACAGAACCGCAAATGCATAAAAGAAAACACGTAATAATTATGTGCTATCATAGTCACTATCCTACAAGCAAAGTCTCAAAGTTCAAAAAAGTATATAAAAGTATTTGCTGTGTTTCCAGATCAACTGGAAACCTAACCTAACCAAACCTAATCTAACCAATCAGCTTTCTCAGTCACACAAGGTTACAAGCTTGGGTTTGAGAAAAAGGGATCTTCCCACAAAATTCCAAAGAACAAATATTTCACAGGAGGTGGGCAAATGCACGCGCTTGCCAGGTCACCAGCTTCACTCTAAGGAGGGCCCCAGCAAGCAATGCTATTGATAAAGGAGACACCACATTGACCTTTTATTTTAATTTTAAATTGACACTATAGCTCTAGTTGAAAAAAAAAAGATATGTATTTGTATCCAGACAAGCATGCCCTTGCACTACAAGAGATTTTGCAGATTGTAACATATGTGGTTAGCTTTAACCACTTTACCACTAGAGGATTTTGCTGTCTTACGTCTGGGCCACTTTTTGCGATTCGGCACTGTGCGACTTTAACGGACAATTGCGCGGTCGTGCGACGCTGTACCTAAACCAAATTTAGGTCCTTTTTTTCCCACAAATAGAGATTTCTTTTGGTGGTATTTGATAACCTGTGCGATTTTTACTTTTTGCGCTATAAACAAAAAAAAGCATTTATTTTGAAAAAATAACAATATTTTTCACATTTTTTTATATGAAATTCCCCCCAAAAAAATGTAAAAATCTAATTGTTTTTAATTTTTGGCCAATTTGTTTTATGCTACCTATGTTTGGTAAAAAAAATCACAATAAGCGTATTTTGATTGGTTTGCGCAAAAGTTATTGCGTTTACTAACAAAGGGAAAGATTTCTGTAATTTTTGGTGGTTTTTTTTAATGCGTAATGGCGGCAATCTGCGATTTTTTTTGCGGGACTGCGACATTGCGGCGGACATATCGGACCCTTGACTGACATTTTTGACACTTTTGGGGGTACCAGTGACATTACTGCAGTAATCAGTGCTATATATATGCACTGTTACTGTAAAAATGACACTGGCAGGGAAGGGGTTAATTTTATTGGAGAGGGAGGGGTTAATGTATGCCTGGTGCTTACTAACGTGTGTGGGGGGAGGTGACTGTGTGACACAAGGACAGATCGAGGGTTCAACTATGCTGAACCCTGCAATCTGACCCTGCCTGTCACTTCAGAGATCCGCCCGCTTGTGTTTACACAAGCGGGCGGATCTCCACACTCGATTCCCCGTCGATCGGGGAAGAGCAGAGGCGATCGCCACTGCTCCTCCCCTGGCCCGACACCTGCTGTGACTGAATACAGCGGGAGCGAGCCTCCGGTGGCGCGCGTGCGCCGCCGAGAAAGGGGAGTGTCTGACGACGTAGGTCTACGTCGTCAGATGATAACGAACCACTTTGCCGCAGTAGGCTCAACGTGAGCAGACGGCAAGTGGTTAGACTACCAAAACTATGCAATATGAGGACTTATCCAAATAATTCATTGCATTTGTATCCAATCAGGAAGACACTTGTACTTTCATAGAGAATGGTAGATCTAAAGGAGATTGTACAATCAGATTGTATAGTGTATAGTCAGCCTTAACAGCTGTAGCATGTCACCCATCTTAGCTCAGACATTTGGGTTAAGTGATTATTCCATCAGTACAGAATAAAAAAATTGAAACTTAAAGAGGAAGTAAACCCTCTGAAAAAAATGTGAAAACAAAAACCTGTAATGACAAAGGCATAATGAGCTAGTATGCATCACATACTAGCTCATTATGAAGTACTTACCTAAAAATGAAGCCCCCCGCAGGGCCGCCCGCTCAGCAGCAGGTTCCTGGATCGTGTCCTCCGCCCATCTGATTGGCCAAAGGCGCGATTACATCAATCCCGCACATGCGCGGGAGCTGCCGTTTATGGCACAGGGCTCTGAAGGAATGGCACGGGTGGCCATTCCTTCAAAGCGAATGCACCGATGACATCATCGGGTGCATGCACTGTAAATATCTCCTAAACGGTGCATGTTTAGTAGATATTTATTGCACCTATTGGTAAGCCTTAATATAGGCTTACCTATAGGTAAACGTCTTTAAAGTGGGTTTACAACCACTTTAAATAACACTGTCAGGTTTCTTAAGTTTACAGTGTTACTGTAAAGATATTCTGGATGGGCATGCCCAAATGTAAGCTTAATAAAAATCAAACAGCACTAGTTTTTTACTATTTGTTTTTCTCTTTTCAACAACCTTTTTTGGCAGTAGGCACTGACTTAAAGTTTCTAATCTCGTTAATGTAGAATTGCTTTCATATAATACAGAAAGAAAGCTCACAATAAAAATGCATATAATATTATATTTCATGTCATTTGAAAGAAAATCATATGTCTCAGAAAATATCCTTAGCGCAGGCATTGTCACTTCCTGTTTATTGACTAACCAAATGTATGATGCTTATTTGGGTTGTTTTACTTCATGTTGCAGTTTTATCTGCCTTTTATGCTGACTGAGAAATGTACCTCATATAGCATAATAGATTTCTGTATTTAAAATGTCTGTGTTAATGGCACAGAAAAGTTGAGTATACTCTTATACTTGATATTGAGTATAAGAACCTCATTAGGAATATATATTTAAGGATGTGTAAAAACTATAACTGTTTGTTCTTAAACTGCTTATACAATTGTTTACCTACTTGCTTCTCACAGGTCCATGGGAGAAATTTGCTGTCCATAGATTTTGACAGGAATTCACATACTGAAAAAATCTATGATGATCATCGAAAGTTTACTCTCCGCATAGTCTATGATCAACTAGGACGACCACTACTCTGGCTTCCAAGCAGTGGACTAGCTCCTGTCAATGTGTCTTATTTCTTCAATGGTCGCTTATCCGGGCTTCAACGTGGGGCCATGAGTGAACGAACCGAGATGGACAAGCAGGGCAGAATCATTTCCCGGGCATTTGCCGATGGAAAAACATGGAGCTATACTTATCTAGAAAAGGTATTTGTGACAGATGAAATAATAAACTAAAGGATATAGGAGGCTAAAGTATTCATCTTAGGATTGAAAGAAGGTAGAAATGTATATTAAGAGCAGTAAGACATTAAGACTACAAGTCAACACCTAAACCAGTGGTCACCAGCAGTAGGTCGCAAGCCATATTTTGTTTGTTGTTGATCTTTTTATTACTGATATTTTATACTAAATTTTGTTACATAATCATAATTTATTTTTTTAGTTCAATAAAAGAAAGATGGAATGCAATAAGTAAAAAAAGACAATTTTTAAAAGTAATTTTAGGAATGTGTTGAGTTTATCGCTAATGCTTTATGAAATATTCCAGTAATTCATTCTGTAAACCATGCTACATGGGAAGAACTAAAAAAAAATTGGCCATTTATTTAGCCTTTTTATAACAAGCGCTATCATCAAGCACTCATTATGTAGAAAAAGTTACATTTGGTGTTTCTTTTTCTTAGATTATATTACGGTAGTACATTAGTAAAATACACATTTTTGCAGTGTGAAAACATGGTAAAAATAAACAATTTCTGTTACTGCTAAGATTCATGTATAGTCACTATTCACTTCTTGCATTAAATTTAAACTTGTATAACATAAAAAATCAAGTTAATATTGTGTATGCAGCATTTTACAGACTATTTAAATGGGAAACAGTGAAATAATAAAAGTTAATACAGGTTTATTTAAAAAAGGAATCATTGCATTTTAGAATATTCTTCCAAAGTTTAAGAAGGAATGGGAGAGGTTACTAAAATATGTTCCAGCAGATGATGTTTTATTGGAACAAAATGTTTGTCTTGCAGAAATAATTTCAAACTGTTTTATCTATGTATTTGCCATAAAATATGTTACAGCTTTTAAAGTCTACAAATGTGTATTTGTATTTCAAAGAAATAAAATTCTGATAAAATACAGTTTTAAGACACAACTGTCATAAAATTTTATATTCTGGCTTTTGTGCATTCCAGTAATAAAATGAAAATCTTTACAATGAAAATTTACTCTTCAAAACTTTATTTTGTAATGTAGGCTGTATCTTTCTAGATTAGCCCTTAAAGAAACTCTGTCATTAAAAAATAAAAGAAAAAAACTGCAACATGTATTAGGTGCACCTAGAAGTGCCAGTTCATAATTGCAGCAGCCTCTCAAAACCTCATTTCACACTCAAAGTCCAGCCAATACTGATAGGCAAGTTTCTGACACTTCCAAATAGTGTCAGAGCATGGCAATAAGCTACACCCCCCACACACACACACTGCTATTGGCTCATGACTCTTATGGGCAGCCTCACTAGCTATTAAGAAAGTCGAAGATGTAGGGAGGTACAGGCAAGCTTTAGGAGTACCAAGAAGTACCAAAGTGTATTCTGTCAACACACCTCAGGGTTTGCCCATGATGTGAAGGTTTGGGGAGCTGCTGCAAGTCGAGTATGCCTAGAAATCATGTCATAGATGCAGTTTTCACCTGCAGAAGCTTTTTTGTTTTATAAAGAGCTTAGGCAACACAGGCTTTGTCTATGCCTTGCCATTTTGGAATGGCCTAGAGTTCAAGCTTGATGTGGGGGTACAGAGTCTGCTGTAGATATGTCCAGACACATTTAACTGCTTGTCCTTTATATCCATTTTACTACCTAATTACTGATTTCATATAAATGTATATATATATATATATATATATATATATATATATATATATATATATATGTATATATATATATTTATATATATTTATTTTCCAGTAGTAACTATTAAATGACGTATATATTGTTTTATTGTACTTGCAGTCAATGGTGCTTCTTCTTCAAAGTCAAAGGCAATACATCTTCGAATATGATTCATCAGACCGTCTATACTCTGTAACCATGCCTAGTGTTGCTCGGCATAGTATGTCAACTCACACCTCGGTTGGATACATCAGAAACATTTATAATCCTCCAGAAAGCAATGCATCTATCATTTTTGACTTTAGCGAAGATGGCAGACTTTTAAAGACATCATTTCTTGGTACTGGTCGACAAGTATTCTATAAATATGGGAAACTTTCCAAGTTATCAGAGATTATTTACGACAGCACAGCAGTCACCTTTGGCTATGATGAAACAACAGGTGTTTTAAAAATGGTGAATCTTCAAAGTGGTGGTTTTTCATGTACAATCCGCTATAGAAAAATTGGACCTTTGGTGGACAAACAAATCTACAGGTTTTCTGAAGAAGGCATGGTGAATGCTAGATTTGATTACACTTATCATGATAATAGTTTTCGAGTTGCTAGCCTTAAGCCTATAATAAGTGAAACTCCATTACCTGTAGAATTATACCGCTATGATGACATTTCTGGGAAAATTGAACACTTTGGCAAATTTGGAGTGATTTACTATGACGTTAATCAGATTATAACTACAGCTGTAATGACTCTAACAAAACATTTTGATACTCATGGACGAATTAAAGAAGTCCAATATGAAATATTTAGATCACTCATGTATTGGATGACTGTGCAATATGATAGTATGGGCCGAGTCATAAAAAGAGAGTTGAAACTTGGTTCCTATGCCAACACGACAAAGTATACCTATGAATATGATGGGGATGGTCAGCTGTTAACTGTTGCTGTCAATGATAGACAAACATGGCGTTATAACTATGACCTTAATGGCAATCTATATCTATTGACTCCAGGGAATGGTATACGACTACTGCCTTTAAGATACGATCTCAGAGACAGAATAACACGTTTGGGGGATGTGCAATACAAAATTGATGATGATGGATTCTTAAGTCAAAGAGGTGCTGATATTTTTGATTACAACTCAAAGGGCCATCTCACACGAGCATACAACAAGGTTCTTGGATGGAATGTACAATATCGATATGATGGACTAGGACGAAGAGCGTCATGCAAAACTAACCTAGGACTTCATCTTCAGTTCTTCTATGCTGATCTACATAACCCAACACGGGTTACCCATGTCTATAATCACTCAAACTCAGAAATAACATCCTTGTATTATGACTTGCAAGGCCATCTTTTTGCAATGGAAAGCAGTAGTGGGGAAGAATATTACATTGCCTCTGATAATACAGGCACACCACTGGCAGCTTTCAGCATCAATGGAGTAATGATTAAGCAATTACAGTATACGCCTTATGGTGAAGTTTACTTTGATTCAAATCCAAACTTCCAGCTTGTTATTGGTTTTCATGGAGGACTATATGATCCACTTACAAAGCTAGTACATTTTGCTCAGAGAGATTACGATGTGTTGGCCGGACGCTGGATATCTCCAGATTATACAATGTGGAGGAAAATTGGGCAAGATCCTGCTCCTTTCAATTTATACATGTTTAAGAATAACAATCCACTGAGCACTGAAATGGATTTAAAAAACTATGTTACAGGTAAGATATGTTGCCTATCTAGTATTCACTTTATAAAAACATTAAAGAGGTTCTAAAGTCAAAAGGTTTTTTTTTTTTTTGCATTACCTGCATTAGGGTAAAAAAAAACTTCACTCTACTGTTTGTTCCCCCTCCCCCCCAAATACTTACCAGAGTACCCTCTCGATCTAATACTGTGCCTGTCTGCAGCAGCGCTGGTCTTTCTCTGTGGACAGACTGATAGCAGCAGAAGCTAGTGACTCCTAATGCTGTCAATCAAATCCAGAGAAAGGAGTTAGGGGCATGGCCAAGCCATGATCATTGTGTCTATGGATGCACACAGCCCAGAGCGGGACTGAGCCTTCATGTGTGCTGGCATAACATGCAGCTTGCTATCCTTGCACAGAGCAGGTATGTATAAACCTATTTTTCCATTTGGGTAAAAAAAATTATCAGCCTTTGATATCACTTTAACCACTTAAGGACCAAGCTAGAAAATTACTTAGAACCCCCAAACATTATATACATATAGTTTTTTTAGCAAAGACTCTGGAGAACAAAATGGCGGTCATTGCAATATTTTTGTCACACGGTATTTGCGCAGCGGTCTTTCAACTGCAATTTTTTGGGAAAAAATATATTTCACTGCATTTGTAAAAACTAAACAGTAAAGTTAGCCCAAACTTTTTGTATATTGTGAAAGATGATGTCACGCCGAGTAAATAGATACCTAAAATGTTATGGTTTAAAAATAGTGCACACTTGTGGAATGACGACAAACTACGGTACTTAAAAATCTCCATAGGTGACAATACCTCACATGTGTGGTTGGAACACGGATTTCATTTAGGGGTTCGACTTATATAAGCAATTTCTTTCGCGCGCGAGCTCACAGCGATGGGGGTCGCTTTACATTTTTATTTTTTTTTAATATTTATTTTTTTTTATTTTTTTATTTTTAGCAGTGTTTTAAAAAAAAAATCTGATCAATTTTATTGCTGTCACAAGAAATGTAAACATCCCTTGTGACAGTAATAGCCAGTGGCAGGTACTCTCTATGGAGGGATCAGGGGTCTAAAAAACCCCCAACCCCTCCACTGCACTTCAAAGTATTTAAAATGCCAAAAACTGCATTTTTGAATACTGACAGTTTTTAAATCTATGCCAAGTAAACCAGAACTGATGTGGCTTACAGATTACTACAACGGAGACCCGATCAAAGCCAAATCTGGCTTTGTTTGGGACTCCAACCAGCTGGTGGACATGCTGGCTGGTTGCTTGGGTCTTCCTCACAGAATTTGTTTGACATTTTTCAATGTTTAATTTTGTAGCAGTAAATGATCTGATAAAAAAGAGGCATATTTTATTATTTTTTTTTTATTTTTTATTTTGATACCAATTCTATTGCTTGTAAACAGGATTATTACATTTTTTCCCCCAAAGTAGTAGATGTTCTTTTCAGTTACAGACACTATAGAAAATATAGAATGCATTATGTTATATTACAAATTAGGTTTTGTGAACCACACAATTTAAGAAACTAAGATAAAGCCACAGTAGATATCTAATGTTTGAACACAAGTAACAGGCTTTTTGTTTTCTACAACAGTTTTCTATTCTAAGGCATTTGATCAAGGAAAAGGATATTCAGTAGGCTATAGGTAAATAGTGCTAAGAGTTGTGAAAATAGTAAAACATACACAAATTCCTATCATTATTTCATACTCTATTTAAAAATAGCAAGTTACTTGACTATAGCAGTGTTTAAGATTGGTGTTTGTAAAATGAGAGAGGTTGGGTTTAACTGATTGCATTCTTTGGTTGATGTCAAAGCCTAATGATGATTCTGATAAGGCAATTATCTACACAGTGTATTCAGCTTTCCATATAAAGTAACGAGATTCTGGTAAAGTAAAATTAGTGTATAATATATTACAAGTCAGGGCTAAAACACAGATTTAAAGAGCCGGTCCACACAGGCGCGACCCGACTTTGCCGACTTTGCATGCATGGACCTCATATCATTGAAGTCAATGCAGGTCGCTCCAGGTCGCCCCAAAGTAGCTCAGGACCCTTTTTCTAAGTCAGAGCGACTTCTGTCACTCCTATTAGAACCGGTCCTGTGCTAATCTATGGCAGGTGACCCACGGCGACTTGTCAGGCGACCAGGTCGCCTGACAAGTCGCCCCAGTGTGAACCGGCTCTTAAGGCAGTTAGCAAAAGGGAAAATATAAACAAACCCTCAAAACAATCAATATTACAAAATGCAGCACCTTGATGCATTAAAGATAAAGCATTACTTTCAAATAATCAGTGCTTCAATATAAAGAAAGTAAGAAAAAAAGGCTGGGTTAGAATCTTTCTGTCCCAGTGTGACTTTCCCCAGTCAGAGAAGAAGAAGACCACCACTTGTAACTAAAAGCATATATCGTGCTCATCCCCCCCCCCCCCCCAACAGCTGACAGTGCAGCAAATAGCACGTTTTAAGCAACAGAGATCAGCATCACTCTGATCTTATATGGTCATCCAGCTCCATCCATCCACCCTTGGTCATCTTACAGTAGCTGTGGCTCTGCACCACTAGGGAGAGTAGAAATACCACCATGTCACTGTATGGGGAGAGAGTGCTCACCACAAGGAGCCAGGCACCATAAAGAAGCCAAATATAGTTTAGTATTTTATTATATCAACTTAAAGCAAAACACAAAGTCCACAAAATGCATCCAGATGCTAGTGACATTAAAAAAAGCAGCAGTGCACATACTTAGATAGCCACCAGATCCAAGACTGGAGGTGGTGGCATGAAGTCAGCGTATAACCCTGCCTCACTTTTTGTGGTTGGGGAGGGGCTAAATGTTGACATCATATGGCCATTGGCAGGGACCTGCTGGCAGACTCCTGGTGTGTACAATCACAGGAGGTTTCGACTGGGGGGAGCCCATGCGCATGCCCTAAACACAGAAGCAGGCAGCACTTCACTTTGTCTGCATGGGCTGTCCGTTCGCAGTACATTATCAATGGGCAGTCAGCATCTGGTTAAACAATATCACAAACACAACTAGTGTGACTAGGCGCCAGGGAGGGTCTGTGACATATTAATTAACAATAGACCTGTAGCTGCAAAGGAGAGTTTTCCTGGGGAACAAGGATGCTAAAATTGGCACACAGTTACTCTCAAGAAGCGCTTGGGATTATAATCAGTATGTCCACTGGGTTTGGTATAAACTTCAAAATAAAAACAATTTTATTAGTCAAAAAGTTCCAAAATGGTGTAAACCACTGAAGAATGGCGTATATAACGAGCACATTACCCCAAAAGCCCACCTGGCTGACCCTTAAATGAAAACCAAATGCCCAGATTGATGGATGGAGCCAGTTGGAGACCAATCCTGCAGCTGATGTGTGGCACGTCAATGGCGTGTGTTGAGGAGGAAGGGGGAAGAAGGTTGCCGGGAAATGCAAAACAGAGAAGGAGACTGACCACTGCTTTGTCCCCTGCTGCTGACTGGGAGCTGCAAAGAGCCTTATCAAGCCATGACTTGATAAGGCTCTTTGCAGCGAAACGCGTTGTCATGGCAACCACCTCCAAGTCCCCTTTGCCCGTTATGGTGAGCATGTACCAGTAACAAGCCCGTAGCCAGTAATGCCAAAACCAGGACTGCTCTTGCTGGCCTAAACCATATACAGTGTTGGCTCCTCCCTTACATCTCTCTCCCGGGCAGTGTCCACGGAGACCGTCAGTGGTGTGTTTACATCATTCCCCACCGGGTCCTGCGCCAGCGACTTCATCTATAGGCTACAGTGCCTGATGTCTCTTGACACCGCTGGAGGCTTCCTCTTCCCTCCTGCCCTCTGCCTAGACGGTGAGGACGACAGGCTAACGCTGCTCCCCCTGCCATCCAGTTCATTGACTCTACGGCTCCCAGTCAGCAGCAGGTGACAGAGCAGCGGTCAGTCTCCTTCTCTGTTTTGCAGTTCCCGGCAACCTTCTTTCCTCTTCCTCCTCACCACATGCCATTGATGTGCCACACATCAGCCGCAGAATTGGTCTCCAACTGGCTCCATCCATCGATCTGGGCTTTCATTTCGGGGTCAGTCAGGTGGGCTTTTGGGGTAATTTATTTGTGATATATGCCCTTCTTCAGTGGTTTACACAAATTTGGAACTTTTTGACTAATAAAATTGTTTTTATTTTGAATTTTATACCAAACCCAGTGGACTTACTGATTATTATCCCAAGCGCTTCTTGAGAGTAACTGTGTGCCCGTCTGGTTAAGCAAGACTGCACCATATCTAACTGGTCATGTTACAATTCTGAAGACTGTCTTTATCTCTAAGTAAGAATAGTAATTTATTTTCAGGATTGTGTTGTCATTTTACTTCTTTAACACCAGACAGACATAAAAACAAAATGTAATCACATTACGAATTAATTAGGAAGATCATTACATGTATTTTTTTACAAATGAATAGTATGTGTACTTAAATCTGTCTTGAAAGCAGCCTTCTTTAATCTTGCACACAGCAACTTTCAGACTGAGAGGGCGGGTTAGCACTGTTAAGGGATTATTGCTTTGCATGCTGCTGTCAGTTTTTTTCTGCTCATGGATGGTCATTTGTTTTTTTTTTTTTTCATGGATCAGTCAGAGGATACAAGCAAGGTGGATGGAGAAATCCTCCCTGCTGTGCTATTGTATTCTGACAGTGAGGATTCCTTCTTTCTCAGAAAACAAAGATTAGTGCTACAGCCAAATGGCTGATGCTGCTGATTAAATTAATATTTTACAACATTCTCATTCAACAGAAGTCGATCATTAGATGGTCAAGTGAGAGCAGCCATAGATGGATCAAGATTCAAGCGGTCCCTTTTGAACCAGCCACATTTTGATTCATCTATGGCTAGCTTAACCCGAGAACTTTACCAACTTGAAGTGACTCATTTTAAGGTAAACTGAAATTTTCATTACTTCTTGGTGCCAGAATCCCTGCACCAAAAACTTTGGGCCCCAGGCCAGTACCAGAACAAAAGTATTGTACAGGATGGGTGAGCAGAGGCATATCCTCATCCATATACTGTTTTCCCTTATTCTTTATTGTCTAGTCACAGGCTGGGGCCAATTCTAGACCAAACTGTATTGCTTAACCATAGTGTAGTCTGCAGAGAAGTCTAGGTCCTGGCTATGCTGCGTGGCAAAACATGTCTTGTTTACAAGACTGGAAACACATACCTAAAAATCCTTTAACAGGTTGAACATTCCCACCAATGTAATATTTAGTTGTTTGCCTAGATGTCAGCTCTAAAAGGGAGGGCAGCTCATTCACATATAATCAAAGTGGTTCCAAAGCATAAAGGTTTTTTTTTTCCTTAATGCATTCTCTGCATTAAAGTAAAGAACCTTCTGTGTCTCAGCTCCCCATTACACCTAAATGAACCTGATATCAATCTAGCTCTGAGCATGAGAGCAGTGGCTCTTTCTGCACTCTCCCTCCACAAAAGGCAGCTTGTAGCATTGGAAGTCATTGCATTGGCTCCTGCTGCTTTCAATCAATTTAAATCCTATGATGAGGAAGCAGGTGGCGGGGCAAAGCCCCGCTATCTATGCCTATGGATGCAGGCAGCGGGACTCAGAAACAAACCCTCATGAGTACCCCCCAGTAAGCAGCTGGGGAGTACTCAAAAGGCAAAATGAGCAAGGATTACCAGTGCAGGACCCCAGAAGAGGAGGATCAGGGCTGCTCTATGCAAAACCATTGCACGGAGCAGGTAAGTATAACATGTTAATATGAAAAAAAAAGTATAAAATCACTTTTAATATTTTAAGTTAAGTTATCTTTGAAATTTGCCTATAAGGAAAATCTTGCCCACTATACAGAACAGTTTGCTTATGAGTTAATGTGCTCCCACACAGTACATTCTAAAATATTGTACAAAAATTCATATTGCATCTCTGACAAAGCCTAGAACTGTATCCTTGTTCTTCATATTGCATAAAATGTGTGGTGAGTGATTTTACAGATCTTTTATTTTTTAAATAGATGTGCAAAGCTGGCTGGTGATGTTTGGATTTCAGCTGAGCAACATAATTCCTGGCTTTCCCCGATCCAAATTACACTTTGTCCCACCCTCCTATGAGTTGAGAGAGAGTCAAGAATGTGAAAATGGACAGGTAAGTCTGGCTTTTTCCCCATACACTTGGCTTAGTGTGATGTTTTGCATTTCCATGTGTATCTCCTTAAGATGGGTTTTTATTTTTATTTTAATGTTCCTGCACACAATGCTCTTTTTGTCTGCCTAGATAGTTATGTTAATTGCAGTATCATTAGATCTTTGTGTGTATGCCCTTGAGTTGTTTCTTGATTAACAATAGTACTGGGAAGTTTAAAGGTAGCTGGCCATCTGTTCCATCTACAGTATAACAAAATAACTTTTGGGAATATATTGCTCAAAATAGGAATACAGCTTGCAGCTAAGGTATTGCATATGTGCTTTATATAAGCAATAAAACAGTGTATGCTTTTATCAGAAACAGGGAAGTGGTTCATTTTATGTTGCATACTATGTTTGCTCCATTCTATTTCAAGGACATGCAGTGCATGGCAAAATGCAATAGGAAATGGATATACATAAAATCTATATTTTCAAAGGGTCACAGAACACAACAGTGGGATCTTAAAAAGGAGCAATGTGCAATAAGCTTTTAAAGCTTTTAAAGAAGACCTACATAAAAAATGTAAAATGTTTGACTGTCTATCAGGGAATTAATAAGCATAATGTAAAGAAATTGATATTGAAATGATTAAAAATATGTACCTTATATTATAGCATATAAATACAAATTAGAAGCAGCAGAACACTTTTGCAGATTAAGTAGTGCATGGTGACTTCCATTATCAAGACGCACAGGTACGCAACATAGTTGAAGGCATATCTTACTTACTCCTTTTTCTGATTACTAGATATGCTCCTGGTGTCATTAGGGAGGGGGTCTAGGTACAGGAAGAGTTGATCAGTTACAACGTGTGGATCCACTAAAATGTGCAGTCCCACAGTGCTGCAGAATGTATGACTAAATGGACCTAGCAACAGAGCAGCTGGCAAGCTAAACTTTTACTGGCAGAGTAAAGATTAGTATAAACATCAGCTCTCTATGTCTCTGGATCATTTTTGACAGGGGTTTTCTCTGAAGGCAACCTCTGTTTTTGCATTTTTCATAGTATGCTGAGTTTTAATTGCTTGCATCAAGGTAACCATAGAAGTGCAAGAGAACTTGGATGCAAAACAAATGCCCAAAGGCATTTCTGTCTCTGGGGAAATAAAAACAATTAAGTTATTTACTTGTCTTTGATGATTCTAAGCTGCAGTAATAGGCAACATATGTTAGGTGGTGACACATCAGCAGGAGGATGGTCATGCAGAACCATGCCTCAGCTGGGAGGGGACTCTAAAGTACATATAGAACACTAGATATAGAAAGTTGTTTCCTGTACTTTTATTAGACACAATATAGTAAAGCAAAATATTTTATAAGGCATTCTTCATTCATCTTTCTATTTTCACACACTAGACTCAAGTTTTGCAGATTTGCAGTGCAGCTTGCTATTTTTACAAGTGGAGTGTACAGCAGTTATGCTCACATTTAATTAGATGGTATTTAATTATCTTCCTGGGCACAGATAAACGTGCTTTGTTAATTCTATTTTATGGCACGTAATTTTCCTATGCACATTTAAGACTTAATACTTCTCAAAAAATCTCTACTTTGGAGACAGTCAGGCTTAAAATTACTAGAAGAAAAAATGTTTCAGAGGATATTGCTCATGCTTGTTTAATACTTCATATTTAATGCTATTTTTGTACTAATTTCACAGTGGAGTAGCACATGAAATTATAAATGTTTTGTACATATATTTGTAGACCATTTTCTGACTTAATGTAACTCTTTAGTTTTCTTGAATAATTGGATAACTTTTTTAATTTCATGTGATTTACTTTTGTGTTAAATTAAGGGCAAAATGTAATTAAGCCAGTACTGCATGACCTTCAGAAATCAGTACAGTCTAGTTACAATGGTTCATTGCTCTACTTTTTAACTTTCCACAACTAATTCATTTTTCTGTCTTCCAGCTAATTACAGGTGTTCAACAGACCACTGAAAGACACAATCAAGCATTTATGGCATTAGAGGGTCAGACTATAGTGAAGCGGCTGCATGCAAGCATAAGGGAGAAGCTGGGACACTGGTTTGCCACAACTGGTCCTATAATTGGAAAGGGAATAATGTTTGCCATTAAAGAAGGCAAAGTTACAACTGGAATGTCCAGCATCGCCAGTGAAGACAGTCGGAAAATTGCTTTGGTGCTTAATGGAGCCCACTATCTGGAAAAAATGTACTATAACATAGAAGGAAAGGACACACATTACTTTGTAAAAATCGGATCCTCTGACAGTGATCTAGTCACCTTGGGTTTGACAACAGGTCGCAAAACACTGGACAGTGGAGTGAATGTTACTGTTTCTCAGCCAACTCTGCTGATAAACGGAAGGACTCGCAGGTTTACGAACATCGAATTCCAACATTCCTCGCTAATTTTAAATATTAGATATGGATTAACTACTGACACCCTAGATGAAGAAAGAGCAAGAGTTCTAGATCAAGCACGCCAGCGAGCAATGGGAGCAGCTTGGGCCAAAGAACAACAAAAAGCAAGAGATGGAAAAGAAGGTAGTCGCTTATGGACTGAAGGAGAAAAACAGCAACTTTTAAGCACTGGAAGAGTTCAAGGATATGAGGGATACTATGTCCTTCCAGTGGAGCAGTATTCAGAGCTTGCAGACAGTAGCAGTAACATCCAGTTCTTAAGACAGAATGAAATGGGAAAGAGGTAACAAATTAATCTGCTGTCATCCGTTCCTGGATGAATCAGTAGTAACAACTGTTATCTCCTCTCCTAAGGAGATGAAGACCTTAATGGGGCACTAGGCTGAAATGTTTGAAACAGTTAAGTAGCAAGAAAGCTCACATTTTTATGAGTTGACTGCTGCTGAAAACCACACATTGAAGTGGACTTAAAGCCTGATTTAAAATAAAATACAACTAAACACAAGAGTACCCCTTTGATATTACCCACTTCTTCTGGGTCACTGTTAAAATAATAATTATGGCCTCTGATCTCCTTACTTCTTTGACATGTGAGTAAAGTTTAAAAGATTTCAAACTGGCCGCCTTTACAAGACCTTTTGCTGAAAACTACTCAGACTGCTTCTTTGATAAGTATTCTGACATTTTGATTTAGGGATGCTTACTGCATTGCTTAAAAAGACTTTGGAGTGATTTGTAGAAATAAAACTAAAACAAAGAGCAGAGGATAGACTTTGATGAGAAAACATGGACTTTACTTGCACTCTTATCCCAAAATGCTCTGTGACTTAATTTATCCATGAAGTGGGTAGAGTGTGGTGTGTGAGTCAAAATGGAGGCTTTCACTACAGTTAAATTCATCCTCTTGTTTGTATTTGAGAAATTCATTGTGGACAATACAGTATAACACAGTTACAGGGTGTAGTCTGTTTAGAATCAGTAGTTTGTTGGTATCAATTTCAGTAGAGATGTGGGCATTGTGACACTACCGCAAATGGGCACCACTTCTGATCACCCTGTTCATATAAGAAGGCCAGATGGCACAATCACTGTTTCAGATTAAAACTAGAAATGTGTTTGTTTGGTCAAAACAATAAACTGAGACAATCACCTTACAGTCACCACAAAAATGAACTTTGTTTTTTTTGTAATATACATGTATGAACTGTTCATTGAGTTTTTATATTATTTTAATTTGCTGCTAAACGAAGATTAGAAACAGGCAAAGATAATTTATGGCAAAGTGTTTAAATTGTTTATACATAAATAAAGTCTCTAAAACTGTGGACAGTTGTATTGTGTACCTACCTGGCAACCTATCATATACATTATGGGGTTTTTTCATCCCTAAAAATGAACATTTTAAAAATTGCAGATTGCAGGTTGTTAGATGTAATTTATTTATTTTTTTACCTGGTGATTCTTCCAGGGTAGAGGGGTTGTTTCATTTATCACCCTTTTCTGACACGCTAAGGCGGCTATCCTGATTTGAACTACAAATGCTTCCTCCACTCATCATCTCTATGACATCAAGCGGAGTTGTTTTGTAGTTCACAGAAGTAAGCTAAAAAGGTAGATTACATTGTTTTAGAGTTCAGTTGAGTGCAGAGTACGTAAGAAGGACACAAGCGTTCCAGCAGGATTAACAGGATATTTTATGTAAATGTAAAAAAACGGTGCTATCTTCTCACCAAACTATTATGTGATCAGTTAATGAAGCTCTCTGACAGTGCCAGCACAACACTCAATAACCTAAAATACACAATCCTACGCACAAAACTGATTAAATCACAATCTGCAATATTCTATATATGTCCTCATTGAAAAACACTTTATAACGGTTTTAATTATTGTGCTACTAAAACAAATATGTCACTTCTCTTGAATTGGCACCATTGTAATTTGGTGTATTTAAAGATGACTTTTACCAATCTTAGGGGCCGGAAACATTGAAACATATATGTGGTTCTAGAATATGTTTTTAAGTTATTAAACACAGTGACCCTGATTTACTAAGTAGTAGAGTAGATCATGAATTTTCATTTGTTCTTGTGAATAAGGTAAAATAATGTGAACATTCACTTTGAAAATAATACCCAATTATATAATATATAAAAAAAAATATTTTTGTTTGCACATAGTTGAATAACTGAAGTCATCACAATTTAACTTAATTAATTAAGCTAAGTAAAAATTTACTTTAAAAAAACAAAAAAAAAAACACTTTGCAAATATAAAATATAGCTTGGTAAATGAAGTGAAGTTGTGCTGACTTTAGTTACACAGTCTTTTGCAAGCAAAATGATTTTTTTAAATTTACCTTGTGCATGATTGAGTATTCTTTGAAACGTAAATATTCACTTGGTTTTACCTCATTTAGGTGTCCACTTATGAAACAAAGTTAGTCTAGAAAACAGGATACTAGAAAGCCCTGGATACGAGCTGGGATTTTTTACGTGCCAAAAACTCAATCGAAAATACATAATAAAATTCCCTAATTTTTATTCATAGTTTTAGTTAAAACCAAAAAAAAAAAACGAAAAATACTTATACATAAGTTAAAAAAAACATGACAACACTTCATGTTAGATGTCCATAAGATGGATTCCTTGTAGTTGCTTGTCCAAGTGTAGCAATCCCTACGTGTTTCACCATTAACCACTTTACCACCGGAGGATTTTCCTGCTTTACGTCCAGGCCACTTTTTGCAACTTGGCACTGTGCGAATTTAACTGACAATTGCGCGGTCATGCATCGCCGTACCCAAACCAAATTTACGTCCTTTTTTTCCCATAAACAGAGCTTTCTTTTGGTGGTATTTGATCACCTCTGCGCTTTTCATTTTTTGTGATATTAATAAAAAAAGAGCAAAAAGTTTGCGAAAAAATTGACATTTTCTACTTTGACAGTTAAAGAATATCCAATATATTAATTTTTTGTCATATATTTAGGCCAAAATATATTTAGCTACATGTCTTTGACCAAAAAATTCTCAATGAGCGTATTTTAACCCGCTTTAAGACCGGAAGATTTTATCCCATTCCTGATCAGGCCATATTTCGCGATTCGGCACTGCATTACTTTAACGGACAATGGCGCGATCGTGCGAGGCTGTACCCAAATTAAATTTATGTCCTTTTTTCCCCACAAATAGAGATTTCTTTTGGTGGTATTTGATCACCTATGCGATTTTTATTTTTTGCGCTATAAACAAAAAAAAGCGACAATTTTAAAAAAATAACAATATTTTTCACATTTTTTTTACATGAAATTCCCCCCCCCCAAAATGTAAAAATCTAAATTTTTTAACATTTTAGGCCAATTTGCTTTCTGCTACATATTTTTGGTAAAAAAAATCGCAATAAGCGTATTTTGATTGGTTTGCGCAAAAGTTATTACAGCTACTAATGACGGGAAATATTTGTGTCAATTTTATTGTTTTTTTTTATTTTAACTAGTAAGGCGGCGATCTGCGATTTTTTTGCGGGACTGCGACATTGCGGCAGACAGACTAACATTTAACTGACATTTTTGACACTTTTGGGGGTACCAGTGACATTACTACAGTAATCAGTGCTATAAATATGCACTGTTACTGTAATAATGACACTGGCAGGGAAGGGGTTAAATGTATTGGTGATCAGGGGGTTAAATGTATGCCTGGTGCTTACTGACGTGTGCTGGGGGAGGGGATTGTGTGAGACAGGCACAGATCTCAGGTTCAGCTATGCTGAATCCTGTATTCTGTCCCTGCCTGTCACATAGGAGACAGATGATCGGGGAAGAGTGGCGGTGATCACTGAATACAGCGTGTGCGCCGCCGAGAAGGGGAAGAGTCCAGCGACATAGGTCTACATCGCTGGATGATAACGAGCCACTTTGCCGCAGTACCAGCTCAGTGAGCGGTCGGCAAGTGGTTAAAGGGCTTCCTCAGCGGATATACATCACTACATCTGGGCAGGTAAATCACATATAAAGGGGCTTTTAAACTAGGTGATGGGGGGAAGGTACAGATGTAGAATTAGCCAGTGGAAAGCAAGATTCAGAGGGCAGAAATGGAGACATTAGCGGTAGGGTGTTCGGAGCTCCTAAACCCAGGGTGGGTATGGGGAAAAATCAAGAGAGCAGCCTAAAAACATCAAATGAGGATATATGTAACCGGTCAAAATTACGAGGCTTGTATACCAATGCCAGAAGCCTGGCTAACAAGATGGGAGAGCTGGAGCTGCTGATGTTTGAGGAGGACTTAGATTTTGTGGGGATAACTGAGAATTGGTTTGACAGCTCTCATGACTGGATGGCGACCATTCAGGGGTATTCCCTTTATTGCAGAGATAGAGAAGGTAAAAAATGGGGAGGGGTATGTCTGTATATTAAGAACAGTGTACAGGTAAATATGAGGGATGATATTAATAACGGAGCTATGGACGAGGCAGAATCCCTATGTCTAGAACTTCAAAGGTAAGGCACTGTGGGGAAGGTAATATTGGGCGTATGCTATAGGTCCTCCCAACCTGAGGGAGGAGGGGGAGGTGGACCTCCATTTACAGATAGGATTGGCAGCAAGGATGGGAAATGTCATTATTATAATGGGGGACTTTAATTATCCAGATATAGACTGGGCAGAAGAAACCGCGCATTCAGTCAAGGCTCGGCAGTTCCTAAATGTTTTGCAGGACAATTTCATGGGTCAGATGGTGAATGCACCGACAAGAAACAATGCGGTACTTGACCTACTGATTACCAACAATACAGACCTGCTCACGGATATAGAAATACGGGGCAACTTAGGAAACAGTGACCATAGGTCAATTCGTTTCAGTATTAATTATAGTAATAGGAAACACAAGGGCAATATAAGGACACTGAATTTCAAAAGAGCCAATTACCCAAAACTGCGCTCTCTGCTAGAAAATATCAAAAGGGATAGAACCCTGGGACAAAAGAACACGGAGGAAAAATGGGAGTGCTTCAAAAGCATACTTAACAAAGTGATTGACCAGTGCATTCCAAAGGTAAATAAATTTAAAAGAGCAAAACTAAACCCTGGGTGGCTAAACTCTAACATAAAAATACATATTAATGCTAAAGGAAAGGCCTTCAAAAAATACAAGACTGAGGGGTCATTGGCAGCATTCAAGCATTACAAAGAGTGTAATAAGAAATGTAAAGACAAAATCAGGGCGGCTAAAATAGAACACGAGAGACATATAGCGGAAGAGAGTAAAAAGAACCCCAAGAAATTCTTTAAGCATATAAACAGTAAGAAAGCGAGGCCAGAACACATTGGCCCCATAAACGACGATAAGGGAGTTTTGGCCACAGAGGACAGGGAAAAGGCGGAAGTGTTAAATAATTTCTTCTCTTCAGTCTTCAAAAGAATTGGGGGGCTACACTAACCTACCTTGTAAGTCCAAACTAAACAACACACCTCAGGAAATACCGCCATGGCTAACAGAAGATAGACTTAGAACTAAACTAGAGAAACTTAATATAAATAAATCACCGTGACCGGATGGCTTGCGGAAACCTTACAAGCAGACCTGAACAAAATAATGGGGTGGGCAACTACATGGCAGATGAGGTGATGTTGAAAAATGTAAAGTAATGCACCTGGAAGCCAGAAACCAGAAAGCAAGCTACTCACTGGGGGGGACCTCTGGGTGAGTCTAGGATGGAAAAGGACCTGGGGGTACTGGTAGACAACAGGCTTGGCAGTGGCAAGCAATGCCAAGCCGCTGCAAGCAAAGCCAACAGAATACTGGGATGTATAAAGAGATTATTCTCCCACTCTACAAGACTCTGGTCCGGCCACATCTGGAGTATGCTGTCCAGTTCTGGGCACCGGTCCTCAGGAAGGATGTGCTGGAACTGGAGAAAGTCCAGAGAAGGGCAACAAAAATAATTAGGGGAATGGAGGACATCAGCTATGAGGAAAGACTACAAGCACTGAACTTATTCCCTCTGGAGAAGAGATGATATGATATCAATGTACAAATATTGTACTGGCAACCCTAGCATATGGAAAAACCTATTCAGAGAAAGGAAATACAATAAGACACGTGGCCACTCACTAAAACTAGAGGAAAGGCGGTTTAACCTTAAAATACGCAGGGGGTTCTTCAATGTGAGAGCAGTAGGGATGTGGAATTCTCTTCCGCAAGCAGTCGTATCAGCAGGAAGCATTGATAGTTTCAAAAAACTATTAGATGGGCACCTTAAAGACCACAACATACAGGGTTATACAATGTACGGTTAACAGCAAACACACACACATAGGTTGAACTGGATGGACTGGTGTCTTTTTTCAACCTCACTAACTATGTAACTATGTAACTATATAGAACATAAGTAACCAATATGAGTTGTTAGTACACTAAAGATATTGTTTGTATATATGAGCCCATATTGATTACCAGAGAATACTACAAAATTCATTCACTCTAAATAAAGTACAAAAATTTGGTATAGGTTAGTGAAGGGAATCTTACCATAGAGATGCTTGGGACTAGATTAGCATTTTATTCACAAATATTCACACAAAATCTAAACTCTTCAATTTCACATCAATTCCACATCAAACATTGGGGAGGAACAGGAGGAAAATACCCCATTCCAATGAACAATAGGGAAGCCGTAATTTTTGGATAAAAAAAAATTTTGACTTTATTTGTTCGGGTCTCACAACAATTTTGTTTGTTAACAAACCTTTTATGCATTCTTTGTTATTCCAGCATCATCCAATAGGGGAGTCATTGGCCCCCATTGGGTGGGGAGCACACTATGTCAGCCATACGGACGCCCGAGACACCCAGGGACAAGAGGGCTGGCATTCCAGTTTGTTAAAGTTGGCCTTCTTTATTTTGGGTGCAGCCCCTTCAACTATCTCTGTTTCTTTCTGTAACCACTCTGAGGGTCTGAGGGTCAATTTATTGCTTGATGCTGCATTTAAAAAAACTTACTAATCAATAATGACAGGCTTGATCCCAAAACTAAATTGTCTAGGAGTACACTAACCCAATATAATTTGCTTTCATTCTACCATAATATATCACCCAGTTGACCTGTCTGGCATTGTATGTTGATTTTGTTTGGGTCTGTGGTACCTGATATGATTCCCTGTTTAGATGATTTTTTATTGTGTCCACTAGGTGGCCATGCTAGTTGATTTTCATTTGGATCCATATACTTTTCTATTGGTATGTTCCACGCTGGTCCTTGTTATGAGTGTAGAGGAGATTGGCTCACGCACATAGCATTATCAGCTGATGACGGAGTAAGTAGGGGAGGTGCCCTGCTTTGCATCCGCTGAGTGACGGCATGATGTCCGGCGCAATGGGAGGGGTATTAATGAAGCGGTCCCCGGCAGCTAGCGGCATTGGCAGGGGGCCACGACGGGCACTATTGTGGCTTCTGAGGAGTGTGCAATAACAGTAGATGAGATGTCCCTTATTCAGTAGAAATAGAAGCTGTATTTTACCCAGGGTTTTAATAAAACCATGTGGAAATATCTCTTTTGCTGTTTTTTAGTGGATCCTTACAAGCACAGTTAATGTTCTAAATGGCTTGGTAGATGGGACTTTCACTGATAGTGGTCTAAGTAAAGCTCTTACCCTCTGGGTGGGCTAATTTTGGATTACATTGAAAGTATATATATTATCTTTTTTCCATGATGTTCATAATTAGTGTTGAGCGAACACGGACTGTATTATTCGTGTTCGTACCGAATAATTGGATTTTTTTTACCCGAACACGGACACGGACACTTTACTGTATGTTCGGGTAAAAATCCGTGTTCGGTCGTTTTATTTCCGGGTTTTGCATGCTTTGGCGCTCTTTTCATGGCGGGCTTTCAACAGCCAATCAACAATCGTTTAACTGGTGTGCCTTAAGCCATCCCAGCCATGCCTGCAAATGTCTTAGTAGCTGTGATTGGCCGTCTGAAGCATGTAACCAAGTCTTCATAAGTTCGAGGCAGCCGCCGCAGCAGCGTCATTCTGCTGCTTAGCTAAGGGACAGAGCACACATCAATGTGCTGGCTGCTGATTAGGGAAAGATAGGCAGGAAAAAACCATTTGTGTCCGGATAGAATTGAGGGACAGGTCGGAGTGTTTAGGCAGGGCGATTTGTAGGCATTTTAGGGATAGAGTCTGCTGAATTATAGGGTCAGTGTCTTCTACAAACTACAATCGATATTGCTGTGTGGGGGGTGGGGTGAATCTGCACTCAATCCTGATCTACGATCTCTTCTCAATCCTGTTAGGGACAGAGTCTGCTGAATTTTAGGGAAACTGTGTTCTACAAACTACAATCGATATTGCTGTGTGGTGTGGGATTGGAGATAGGCAGGTGTCAGTGATCCACATCCATTTTTCTGTGTGTGAGCTGCAGTGAACACAATCTTTTTGGGCTGCAGTGAACACAATCTTTTTGGGCTGCAGTGAACACAATCTTTTTGGGCTGCAGTGAACACAATCTTTTTGGGGTGCAGTGAACAAAATCTTTTTGGGGTGCAGTGAACACAATCCTTTTTGGTGTGCAGTGAACACAATCTTTGTGGGGTGCAGTGAACAAAATCCTTTGTGGGGTGCAGTGAACACAATCTTTTTGGGGTGCAGTGAACAAAATCCTTTTTGGGGTGCAGTGAACAACATCCTTTTTGGGGTGCAGTGAACACAATCTTTTTGGGGTGCAGTGAACACAATCTTTTTGGGGTGCAGTGAACAAAATCCTTTGTGGGGTGCAGTGAACACAATCTTTTTGGGGTGCAGTGAACACAATCTTTTTGGGGTGGAGTGAACAACATCCTTTTTGGGGTGCAGTGAACAAAATCCTTTTTGGGGTGCAGTGAACAAAATCATTTTTGGGGTGCAGTGAACACAATCTTTTTGGGGTGCAGTGAACACAATCTTTGTGGGGTGCAGGGAACACAATCTTTTTGGGGTGGAGTGAACAACATCCTTTTTGGGGTGCAGTGAACAACATCCTTTTTGGGGTGCAGTGAACACAATCTTTTTGGGGTGCAGTGAACACAATCTTTGTGGGGTACAGTGAACAGAATCTTTGTGGGGTGCAGTGAACACAATCTTTGGGGGGTACAGTGAACACAATCTTTTTGGGGTGCAGTGAACACAATCTTTGTGGGGTGCAGTGAACACAATCTTTTTGGGGTGGAGTGAACAAAATCATTTTTGGGGTGCAGTGAACAACATCCTTTTTGGGGTGCAGTGATCAAAATCCTTTTTGGGGTGCAGTGAACACAATCTTTTTGGGGTGCAGTGAACAAAATCCTTTGTGGGGTGCAGTGAACAGAATCTTTGTGGGGTGCAGTGAACACAATCTTTGGGGGGGTACAGTGAACACAATCTTTTTGGGGTGCAGTGAACACAATCTTTGTGGGGTACAGTGAACAGAATCTTTGTGGGGTGCAGTGAACACAATCTTTGGGGGGTACAGTGAACACAATCTTTTTGGGGTGCAGTGAACACAATCTTTGGGGGGTACAGTGAACACAATCTTTTTGGGGTGCAGTGAACACAATCTTTGTGGGGTGCAGTGAACACAATCTTTGGGGGGGTACAGTGAACACAATCTTTTTGGGGTGCAGTGAACAACATCCTTTTAGGGTGCAGTGAACACAATCTTTGTGGGGTGCAGTGAACAACATCCTTTTAGGGTGCAGTGAACACAATCTTTGTGGGGTACAGTGAACAGAATCTTTGTGGGGTGCAGTGAACACAATCTTTGGGGGGTACAGTGAACACAATCTTTGTGAGGTGCAGTGAACACAATCTTTGTGGGGTGCAGTGAACACAATCATTGTGGGGTGCAGTGAACTCAATCTTTGTGGGGTACAGTGAACACAATCTCATACTTCTGAAGATTTGAGGGTGCTGCCTGTTCCATACTCCCCCTACTCCTCATCTAGCCTTTTAGGGGTACAAACAATAGTAATTGGGGCCTAGTGTGGTTGTGTACGTGTGATATACATACACTTTTTTTGGATCATATTTTCTATTCCGCTATTTAATCAAAAACCTTTGGGGATCAGTTAAATTGGGGGATAGTCTGTGTTGGTACGTGTGAGAGAGATCCACCTTTCCAAGTTGTTGGGGTTCATCTCATACTTCTGAAGGTTTGAGGGTGCTGCCTGTTCCATACTCCCCCTACTCCTCATCTAGCCTTTTAGGGGTACAAACAATAGTAATTGGGGCCCAGTGTGGTTGTGTACGTGTGATATACATACACTTTTTTTGGATCATATTTTCTATTCCGCTATTTAATCAAAAACCTTTGGGGATCAGTTAAATTGGGGGATAGTCTGTGTTGGTACGTGTGAGAGAGATCCACCTTTCCAAGTTGTTGGGGTTCATCTCATACTTCTGAAGGTTTGAGGGTGCTGCCTGTTCCATACTCCCCCTACTCCTCATCTAGCCTTTTAGGGGTACAAACAATAGTAATTGGGGCCTAGTGTGGTTGTGTACGTGTGATATACATACACTTTTTTTGGATCATATTTTCTATTCCGCTATTTAATCAAAAACCTTTGGGGATCAGTTAAATTGGGGGATAGTCTGTGTTGGTACGTGTGAGAGAGATCCACCTTTCCAAGTTGTTGGGGTTCATCTCATACTTCTGAAGGTTTGAGGGTGCTGCCTGTTCCATACTCCCCCTACTCCTCATCTAGCCTTTTAGGGGTACAAACAATAGTAATTGGGGCCTAGTGTGGTTGTGTACGTGTGATATACATACACTTTTTTTGGATCATATTTTCTATTCCGCTATTTAATCAAAAACCTTTGGGGATCAGTTAAATTGGGGGATAGTCTGTGTTGGTACGTGTGAGAGAGATCCACCTTTCCAAGTTGTTGGGGTTCATCTCATACTTCTGAAGGTTTGAGGGTGCTGCCTGTTCCATACTCCCCCTACTCCTAGCCTTTTAGGGGTACAAACAATAGTAATTGGGGCCTAGTGTGGTTGTGTACGTGTGATATACATACACTTTTTTTGGATCATATTTTCTATTCCGCTATTTAATCAAAAACCTTTGGGGATCAGTTAAATTGGGGGATAGTCTGTGTTGGTATGTGTGAGAGAGATCCACCTTTCCAAGTTGTTGGGGTTCATCTCATACTTCTGAAGGTTTGAGGGTGCTGCCTGTTCCATACTCCCCCTACTCCTAGCCTTTTAGGGGTACAAACAATAGTAATTGGGGCCTAGTGTGGTTGTGTACGTGTGATATACATACACTTTTTTTGGATCATATTTTCTATTCCGCTATTTAATCAAAAACCTTTGGGGATCAGTTAAATTGGGGGATAGTCTGTGTTGGTACGTGTGAGAGAGATCCACCTTTCCAAGTTGTTGGGGTTCATCTCATACTTCTGAAGGTTTGAGGGTGCTGCCTGTTCCATACTCCCCCTACTCCTCATCTAGCCTTTTAGGGGTACAAACAATAGTAATTGGGGCCCAGTGTGGTTGTGTACGTGTGATATACATACACTTTTTTTGGATCATATTTTCTATTCCGCTATTTAATCAAAAACCTTTGGGGATCAGTTAAATTGGGGGATAGTCTGTGTTGGTACGTGTGAGAGAGATCCACCTTTCCAAGTTGTTGGGGTTCATCTCATACTTCTGAAGGTTTGAGGGTGCTGCCTGTTCCATACCCCCCCTACTCCTCATCTAGCCTTTTAGGGGTACAAACAATAGTAATTGGGGCCTAGTGTGGTTGTGTACGTGTGATATACATACACTTTTTTTGGATCATATTTTCTATTCCGCTATTTAATCAAAAACCTTTGGGGATCAGTTAAATTGGGGGATAGTCTGTGTTGGTACGTGTGAGAGAGATCCACCTTTCCAAGTTGTTGGGGTTCATCTCATACTTCTGAAGGTTTGAGGGTGCTGCCTGTTCCATACCCCCCCTACTCCTCATCTAGCCTTTTAGGGGTACAAACAATAGTAATTGGGGCCTAGTGTGGTTGTGTACGTGTGATATACATACACTTTTTTTGGATCATATTTTCTATTCCGCTATTTAATCAAAAACCTTTGGGGATCAGTTAAATTGGGGGATAGTCTGTGTTGGTACGTGTGAGAGAGATCCACCTTTCCAAGTTGTTGGGGTTCATCTCATACTTCTGAAGGTTTGAGGGTGCTGCCTGTTCCATACCCCCCCTACTCCTCATCTAGCCTTTTAGGGGTACAAACAATAGTAATTGGGGCCTAGTGTGGTTGTGTACGTGTGATATACATACACTTTTTTTGGATCATATTTTCTATTCCGCTATTTAATCAAAAACCTTTGGGGATCAGTTAAATTGGGGGATAGTCTGTGTTGGTACGTGTGAGAGAGATCCACCTTTCCAAGTTGTTGGGGTTCATCTCATACTTCTGAAGGTTTGAGGGTGCTGCCTGTTCCATACTCCCCCTACTCCTCATCTAGCCTTTTAGGGGTACAAACAATAGTAATTGGGGCCTAGTGTGGTTGTGTACGTGTGATATACATACACTTTTTTTGGATCATATTTTCTATTCCGCTATTTAATCAAAAACCTTTGGGGATCAGTTAAATTGGGGGATAGTCTGTGTTGGTACGTGTGAGAGAGATCCACCTTTCCAAGTTGTTGGGGTTCATCTCATACTTCTGAAGGTTTGAGGGTGCTGCCTGTTCCATACTCCCCCTACTCCTAGCCTTTTAGGGGTACAAACAATAGTAATTGGGGCCTAGTGTGGTTGTGTACGTGTGATATACATACACTTTTTTTGGATCATATTTTCTATTCCGCTATTTAATCAAAAACCTTTGGGGATCAGTTAAATTGGGGGATAGTCTGTGTTGGTACGTGTGAGAGAGATCCACCTTTCCAAGTTGTTGGGGTTCATCTCATACTTCTGAAGGTTTGAGGGTGCTGCCTGTTCCATACTCCCCCTACTCCTAGCCTTTTAGGGGTACAAACAATAGTAATTGGGGCCTAGTGTGGTTGTGTACGTGTGATATACATACACTTTTTTTGGATCATATTTTCTATTCCGCTATTTAATCAAAAACCTTTGGGGATCAGTTAAATTGGGGGATAGTCTGTGTTGGTACGTGTGAGAGAGATCCACCTTTCCAAGTTGTTGGGGTTCATCTCATACTTCTGAAGGTTTGAGGGTGCTGCCTGTTCCATACTCCCCCTACTCCTCATCTAGCCTTTTAGGGGTACAAACAATAGTAATTGGGGCCCAGTGTGGTTGTGTACGTGTGATATACATACACTTTTTTTGGATCATATTTTCTATTCCGCTATTTAATCAAAAACCTTTGGGGATCAGTTAAATTGGGGGATAGTCTGTGTTGGTACGTGTGAGAGAGATCCACCTTTCCAAGTTGTTGGGGTTCATCTCATACTTCTGAAGGTTTGAGGGTGCTGCCTGTTCCATACCCCCCCTACTCCTCATCTAGCCTTTTAGGGGTACAAACAATAGTAATTGGGGCCTAGTGTGGTTGTGTACGTGTGATATACATACACTTTTTTTGGATCATATTTTCTATTCCGCTATTTAATCAAAAACCTTTGGGGATCAGTTAAATTGGGGGATAGTCTGTGTTGGTACGTGTGAGAGAGATCCACCTTTCCAAGTTGTTGGGGTTCATCTCATACTTCTGAAGGTTTGAGGGTGCTGCCTGTTCCATACCCCCCCTACTCCTCATCTAGCCTTTTAGGGGTACAAACAATAGTAATTGGGGCCTAGTGTGGTTGTGTACGTGTGATATACATACACTTTTTTTGGATCATATTTTCTATTCCGCTATTTAATCAAAAACCTTTGGGGATCAGTTAAATTGGGGGATAGTCTGTGTTGGTACGTGTGAGAGAGATCCACCTTTCCAAGTTGTTGGGGTTCATCTCATACTTCTGAAGGTTTGAGGGTGCTGCCTGTTCCATACCCCCCCTACTCCTCATCTAGCCTTTTAGGGGTACAAACAATAGTAATTGGGGCCTAGTGTGGTTGTGTACGTGTGATATACATACACTTTTTTTGGATCATATTTTCTATTCCGCTATTTAATCAAAAACCTTTGGGGATCAGTTAAATTGGGGGATAGTCTGTGTTGGTACGTGTGAGAGAGATCCACCTTTCCAAGTTGTTGGGGTTCATCTCATACTTCTGAAGGTTTGAGGGTGCTGCCTGTTCCATACTCCCCCTACTCCTCATCTAGCCTTTTAGGGGTACAAACAATAGTAATTGGGGCCTAGTGTGGTTGTGTACGTGTGATATACATACACTTTTTTTGGATCATATTTTCTATTCCGCTATTTAATCAAAAACCTTTGGGGATCAGTTAAATTGGGGGATAGTCTGTGTTGGTACGTGTGAGAGAGATCCACCTTTCCAAGTTGTTGGGGTTCATCTCATACTTCTGAAGGTTTGAGGGTGCTGCCTGTTCCATACTCCCCCTACTCCTCATCTAGCCTTTTAGGGGTACAAACAATAGTAATTGGGGCCTAGTGTGGTTGTGTACGTGTGATATACATACACTTTTTTTGGATCATATTTTCTATTCCGCTATTTAATCAAAAACCTTTGGGGATCAGTTAAATTGGGGGATAGTCTGTGTTGGTACGTGTGAGAGAGATCCACCTTTCCAAGTTGTTGGGGTTCATCTCATACTTCTGAAGGTTTGAGGGTGCTGCCTGTTCCATACTCCCCCTACTCCTCATCTAGCCTTTTAGGGGTACAAACAATAGTAATTGGGGCCCAGTATGGTTGTGTACGTGTGATATACATACACTTTTTTTGGATCATATTTTCTATTCCGCTATTTAATCAAAAACCTTTGGGGATCAGTTAAATTGGGGGATAGTCTGTGTTGGTACGTGTGAGAGAGATCCACCTTTCCAAGTTGTTGGGGTTCATCTCATACTTCTGAAGGTTTGAGGGTGCTGCCTGTTCCATACCCCCCCTACTCCTCATCTAGCCTTTTAGGGGTACAAACAATAGTAATTGGGGCCTAGTGTGGTTGTGTACGTGTGATATACATACACTTTTTTTGGATCATATTTTCTATTCCACTATTTAATCAAAAACCTTTGGGGATCAGTTAAATTGGGGGATAGTCTGTGTTGGTACGTGTGAGAGAGATCCACCTTTCCAAGTTGTTGGGGTTCATCTCATACTTCTGAAGGTTTGAGGGTGCTGCCTGTTCCATACTCCCCCTACTCCTCATCTAGCCTTTTAGGGGTACAAACAATAGTAATTGGGGCCTAGTGTGGTTGTGTACGTGTGATATACATACACTTTTTTTGGATCATATTTTCTATTCCGCTATTTAATCAAAAACCTTTGGGGATCAGTTAAATTGGGGGATAGTCTGTGTTGGTACGTGTGAGAGAGATCCACCTTTCCAAGTTGTTGGGGTTCATCTCATACTTCTGAAGGTTTGAGGGTGCTGCCTGTTCCATACCCCCCCTACTCCTCATCTAGCCTTTTAGGGGTACAAACAATAGTAATTGGGGCCTAGTGTGGTTGTGTACGTGTGATATACATACACTTTTTTTGGATCATATTTTCTATTCCGCTATTTAATCAAAAACCTTTGGGGATCAGTTAAATTGGGGGATAGTCTGTGTTGGTACGTGTGAGAGAGATCCACCTTTCCAAGTTGTTGGGGTTCATCTCATACTTCTGAAGGTTTGAGGGTGCTGCCTGTTCCATACTCCCCCTACTCCTCATCTAGCCTTTTAGGGGTACAAACAATAGTAATTGGGGCCTAGTGTGGTTGTGTACGTGTGATATACATACACTTTTTTTGGATCATATTTTCTATTCCGCTATTTAATCAAAAACCTTTGGGGATCAGTTAAATTGGGGGATAGTCTGTGTTGGTACGTGTGAGAGAGATCCACCTTTCCAAGTTGTTGGGGTTCATCTCATACTTCTGAAGGTTTGAGGGTGCTGCCTGTTCCATACCCCCCCTACTCCTCATCTAGCCTTTTAGGGGTACAAACAATAGTAATTGGGGCCTAGTGTGGTTGTGTACGTGTGATATACATACACTTTTTTTGGATCATATTTTCTATTCCGCTATTTAATCAAAAACCTTTGGGGATCAGTTAAATTGGGGGATAGTCTGTGTTGGTACGTGTGAGAGAGATCCACCTTTCCAAGTTGTTGGGGTTCATCTCATACTTCTGAAGGTTTGAGGGTGCTGCCTGTTCCATACTCCCCCTACTCCTCATCTAGCCTTTTAGGGGTACAAACAATAGTAATTGGGGCCTAGTGTGGTTGTGTACGTGTGATATACATACACTTTTTTTGGATCATATTTTCTATTCCGCTATTTAATCAAAAACCTTTGGGGATCAGTTAAATTGGGGGATAGTCTGTGTTGGTACGTGTGAGAGAGATCCACCTTTCCAAGTTTTTGGGGTTCATCTCATACTACTGAAGATTTGAGGGTGCTGCCTGTTCCATACTCCTCCTCCTACTGCTCAACCATCCTTTTAGGGGTACAAACAATAGTAGTTGGGGCCTAGTGTGGTGGTGTACGTGCGAGATACATACACTTTCTTTTTGATCATATTTTCTATTCCGCTATTCAATTAAAACCTTTGGGGATCAATTCAATTGCGAGATAGTCTGTGTCGGTACGTGTGAGATCCACCTTTCCAAGTTGTTGGGGTTCATCTCATACTTCTGAAGATTTGAGGGTGCTGCCTGTTCCATACTCCTGCTCCTACTGCTCAACCATCCTTTTAGGGGTACAAACAATAGTAATTGGGGCCTAGTGTGGTTGTGTACGTGCGAGATACATACACTTTTTTTGATCATATTTCCTATTCCGCTATTCAATAAAAACCTTTGAGGATCAATTGAATTGCGGGATAGTCTGTGTCGGTACGTGTGAGATCCACCTTTCCAAGTTTTTGGGGTTCATCTCATACTTCTGAAGATTTGAGGGTGCTGCCTGTTCCATACTCCTCCTCCTACTCCTCATCCATCCTTTTAGGGGTACAAACAATAGTAATTGGGGCCTAGTGTGGTTGTGTACGTGCGAGATACATACACTTTTTTTGATCATATTTCCTATTCCGCTATTCAATAAAAACCTTTGAGGATCAATTGAATTGCGGGATAGTCTGTGTCGGTACGTGTGAGATCCACCTTTCCAAGTTTTTGGGGTTCATCTAATACTTCTGAAGATTTGAGGGTGCTGCCTGTTCCATACTCCTCCTCCTACTCCTCATCCATCCTTTTAGGGGTACAAACAATAGTAATTGGGGCCTAGTGTGGTTGTGTACGTGCGAGATACATACACTTTTTTTGATCATATTTCCTATTCCGCTATTCAATAAAAACCTTTGAGGATCAATTGAATTGCGGGATAGTCTGTGTCGGTACGTGTGAGATCCACCTTTCCAAGTTTTTGGGGTTCATCTCATACTTCTGAAGATTTGAGGGTGCTGTCTGTTCCATACTCCTCCTACTCCTCATCCATCCTTTTAGGGGTAGAAACAATAGTAATTGTGGCCTAGTGTGTTTTTGTACGTGCGAGATACATACACTTTTTTGGATCATATTTCCTATTCCGCTATTCAATAAAAACCTTTCTAGGGCAAGATCTTAAATTACAGAAATATGAGGAGACCGTCAAATAAGGGCCGTGGCCTGGGTCGTGGTGCTGCTGGTAGAGCTCCTGTTGCAAGGAGAGGACGTGGTCGATCTGTGCCAGCTACACGCACAAGTGAAACACCTTCCTCAAGTGTGAGTAGGCGACAGAACCTGCATCAGTATTTGGTAGGGCATCAAACGCCCCTAGAAGTGATGAGGCCAGAACAAGTTGAGGCGATAGTAGATTGGTTTGCTGCTGACAGTGCCTCCAGTTCCTTCACATTGTCTCCCACCCAGTCTACTGCAGAAAGGTCAGAGTTGGCACCTGCAGCCAATGTCCAACCGTCTTTCACCTCACCCCCTTGCAAATCAGGCCAGCAGTCTGAGCCCCAAGCCATACAGCAGTCTCTTATTCTTTTTGAGGACTCTGTCAGCAGGGTTTCCCAGGGCCATCCACCTAGCCCTGCCCCAGAAGTGGAAGAGATTGAGTGCAGCGATGCCCAACCACTTATTTCTCAAGATGAGTACATGCAAGGATCATCGCAGCACGTCTCCGATGATGACGAAACGCAGGTGCCAACTGCTGCGGCGTTCAGCATTGTGGAGACCGACAAGGAGGGCAGGGGTGAAGACTGGGTGGAAGATGATGTGGAGGACGATGAGGTCCTCGACCCCACATGGAATGAACGTCATGCAGGTGACCTGAGTAGTTTGGAGGAAGAGGCGGTGGTCGCACAGAGCCACCAGCACAGCAGAAGAGGGAGCAGGGTGCAGAAGCGGAGCGGCCGTGCCCTAGACACTACGCCCGCTACTGCCCAACGCAGCAAGGGAACGAGCGCACCAAAGTCAGCTCAAAGGAGTTCTCTAGCGTGGAAGTTCTTTAGAAAATGTGCTGATGACAGGACACGAGTGGTTTGCACCCTGTGCAATCAGAGCTTGAAGCGAGGCATAAACCTTCTCAACCTGAGCACAACCTGCATGATCAGGCATCTAAGTGCAAAGCACGAGCTGCAGTGGAGTACACACCTTCAAAACCAAGAAACGTCTCTGGCTCATCCTGCTTCCTCTTCTGCTGCAGTCTCGGCCGCTCCAGCCACATCTGTAGTGATACCGGCACCTGCCACCCCGCAAACAGACGATCTGTCAGCAACACCACCACCTGGGTCACCAACAACCATCTCCACAATGTCCCGTGGAAGCGTTCAGCTTTCCATCTCCCAAACACTTGAGAGGAAGAGGAAGTACCCCCCTACCCACCCGCGATCCCTGGCCCTGAATGCCAGCATTTCAAAATTATTGGCCTTTGAAATGCTGTCATTCCGTCTGGTGGAGACGCACAGTTTTAAAAACCTTATGTCGGTGGCTGTCCCACAGTACGTCGTGCCCAGCCGCCACTACTTTTCCAGGCAAGCCATCCCTTCCCTGCACAACCAAGTGGGGGAAAATATCAGGTGTGCACTGCGCAACGCCATCTGTGCCAAGGTCCACCTAACTACGGATACGTGGACCAGTAAGCACGGTCAGGGGCGTTATATCTCCCTAACGGCACACTGGGTAAATGCAGTGGCGGATGGGCCTGAGGCGGATAGCAATTTGGCGCATGTCCTTCCACCACCGAGGATTGCAGGGCGCTTCAGTTTGCCTCCTGTTCCTAACTCCTCCTACTCCGCTTCCTCATCCTCTACCGCCTCCTCATCCGGACAGCGTAACACCTTCACCACCAACTTCAGCACGGCCAGGGGTAAACGACAGCAGGCAGTTTTACAACTTGCCTGTTTGGGGGACAAACCACACACCGCGCAGGAGTTGTGGAGGAGCATGGAACAGCAGACAAATGAGTGGTTGCTGCCAGCGAGCCTCAAGCCCGGCCTGGTGGTGTGCGATAACGGGCGAAATCTCATAGCAGCTCTGGGCCTAGCCGGTTTGACGCACATCCCTTGCCTGGCGCATGTGCTGAATTTGGTGGTGCAGAGGTTCCTTAAAAACTACCCCGATATGTCAGAGCTGCTGCAGAAAGTGCGGGCCGTTTGTGCGCACTTTCGGCGTTCTCACCCTGCTGCTGCTCGCCTGGCAGCGCTGCAGCGTAACTTCGGCCTTCCCGCTCACCGCCTCATATGTGACGTGCCCACAAGGTGGAACTCCACCTTGCACATGCTGGAAAGACTGTGCGAGCAGCAGCAGGCCATAGTGGAGTTTCAGCTGCAGCACGCACGCGTGAGTCGCTCTGCGGAACAGCACCACTTCACCACCAATAACTGGGCCTCCATGCGAGACCTGTGTGCCTTGTTGCGCTGTTTTGAGTACTCCACCAACATGGCCAGTGGCAATGACGCCGTTCTCAGCTTAACTATCCCACTTCTATGCCTCCTTGAAAAAACAATTCGGGCGATGATGGAAGAGGATGTGGCACAGGATGAGGAGGAGGATGAAGAGGTAACATTTCCAAGGCTTTCAGGGCAGTCATTCGCAAGGGGCTCCGAGGGTGGGTTCCTGCACACGCAAACGCCAGGGACGCAATTGTCCAGCAGGGGCACAGTTCTGGAGGATGAGGAGGATGAGGAGGAGGAGGAGCTGGAGGAGGAGATGGAACCATGTTCACAGCAGGGTGGCACCCAGGCCAGCTCACGGCCATCACTGGTGCGTGGCTGGGGGGATACAGAGGACACGGACGATACACCTCCCACAGAGGACAGCCTTTCGTTGCCTCTGGGCAGCCTGGCACACATGAGCGATTACATGCTGCAGTGTCTCCACAACGACCGCCGAGTTGCCCACATTCTAACTTGTGCTGATTACTGGGTGGCCACGCTGCTGGATCCCCGTTACAAGGACAACGTACCGTCCTTAATTCACTCACTGGAGCGCGATCGCAAGATGCGCGAGTACAAGCGCACGCTGGTAGACGCCATGCTGCTGGCATTCCCATCTGACAGCGGGGCCACAGTGGAAGCACAAGGCAGAGGAGGAGGAGGAGGAGGTCGCCAACGCAACCAGGGCACCGCCAGCACCTCAGAAGGCAGGGTTAGCATGGCCGAAATGTGGAAAAGCTTTGTCAGCACGCCACAACAAACAGCAGCACCAGCAGCTCAGATGGAACGTCTTAGCAGGAGGCAGCATTTTACCAACATGGTGGAGCAGTATGTGTGCACACGCCTACATGTAGTGAATGACGGGTCTGCCCCCTTCAACTTCTGGGTCTCCAAATTGGGCACATGGCCTGAGCTTGCCCTTTACGCCTTGGAGGTGCTGGCGTGCCCTGCAGCCAGTGTATTATCTGAACGGGTATTTAGCACGGCTGGGGGCGTTATAACAGACAAGCGCAGCCGCCTGTCCAGAGACAATGTGGACAAGCTCACGTTCATTAAAATGAACCAGGCATGGATCCCACGGGACTTTTCCGTACCTTATGCAGAATAGCAATGGATACCGACCTTACCCACCCATTGTTCCATTTTTGCTCTTTCTCACTCTTTTGGGGTGTACCCTCATTTAAAATTTTTGAAAAGAAGCAGTGTTGGCTACCTCGTCCTCCTCCTCAGGGCCAGATTAATGTAGGGGCTATTGGAGCTGCAGCTCCAGGCCCCTACCTTTTATATAGGCCCCGGGTTGGCCATATTCACTGTTACCGCTCTTCTGTCACTTGTAAACACAGAAGTCTGGCTTCTATGCTCGCTTCCCCAGGCAGCACCCTCAGAACCTCCCCACACAGCGTGAAGGCCGGACAAGGAGGGACAGTTGGCGATGCATGGATGTGTTTATGGGCTTCAGAGACAGCATCCCATGTTGAATTAGGCATGCATGGCTGCACCCTTCCTCCTCTGGGTGCATGGCAAGGCACGGCCCTTAAGGCCCTTCAAAATCCTCAGCACCAAGCCCATGATGCTGTTAATCCGGCCCTGGTCCTCCTCCACCGCCGCTTCCACCTACACCGCCCATAGGTGTGCGCAGCCTATTGCATTAAGGTGTGCACCCCAAAGTTGAAATACACATGCATGTGTTTGCCAGCAGGGAGAGTAATGTATCGGGGCCATGTACCTGTAGGCAAGGAGAAATAGAGCAGAGCAGGTCCCAGGGAGATCTTTCCCATCTCCTTACTGGCAATGCTATGTGCCCTAGGTGATTAGGGTGTGCCCAGGCACACCCAGCACACCCTGTGCGCACGCCATGTCACCGCCACATCCACCACCACCTCAACCTCCCTCCTACTCCATATGGGCCTCGTCCTTCAGAGATGAAGAAGAACATTGTTTTATTTTTCTGTTTTTTTTTGTTGTTTTAAGTTATTTCCCTATCCACATTTGTTTGCAGAGCACTTGCCATGCTCTTAATTACGTTTTGCTGCCATTTGCAGCACTCTAGCCCTTTCCTTTGGTGTTTTAGAGCCATTTTAGTGCCTTAAAGTTCGGGTCCCCATTGACTTCAATGGGGTTCGGTGTCCGGGAAAAGTTCGGTAAAAGTCCAGGACACGGACCCGGACTTTTTTTTAAAGTTCAGCCGAACCCGTCGAACACGGACATCTAGGTGTCCGCTCAACCCTATTCATAATAGCTAATAGACCTTTATCTTGTCCTTAGATTGTGAATTTCTTATATTTAATTGCAAACAAAATGATCTTCTTGTTTCAGCCACTGTTTGTTCCTAAAGTCCCTACTGCAGCTAACTAATACGGCTTCCCTATTGGTCTATGGAAGGGGGTATTTTCCTTCTGTCCCTCCCCATTAAATGATGTAGAATTGAAGTTTAATTTTTGTATAAATATTTGTAAACAAAATGCCAATCTAGTCCCAAGCATTTCTATGGTAAGATTCCCTTCACTAACCTATACATCATATTTTTACTCTGTATAAATATTGCTCTACATAGCCTTTGAACTTTTGTTAGAGTGAATTAATGTTGTAGTATTCTCTGGTAATCATTATGGTCCAATATATACAAACAATATCTTTAGTGTACTACCAATACTTACTGGTTACTTATGTTCAATATGTGGTTTACCTGACCAGGTGTGATGATGTATATCCCCTGGGGAAGCCCTTTATAATGGTGCAACATGTAGGGATTGCTACACTTGCACAAGCAACTACAAGAAATTCATCTTATGGACATCTAACATTAAGTATTGTCATGTTGACATGTTATTTAACTTATGTATAAGTATTTTTCTTCTTATTTTTTTTGGTTTTAAATAAAACTATAGTTTTAAATAAAACTATGAATAAAAATTAAGGAATGTTTTTGATTGAGTTAATGGAACCTAAAAAATCCCAGCTCATATCCAAAGCTTTCTAGTATCCTGTTTCCATTTTTATTTGGGGTGCCGTGCCTTTGGGACTCCCTCTGGTCATTCTATCTTGTTAGCCTAGGTTCATGCTAAATGTGGATTTGAAATCGTGTGATTTCAAACCGGCATTTCAGTCTGACTTCGGGGCTGATTTGAGAGACATCTGTGCAGGTTCATGCACAGATGTCTATTGAAATTGCCCCCGAAGTCACCAAAAGTAGTGCAAGAACTGGAAGGAATTGGTGCGGCGCGGCAAAGTCAGAAATACGCTTGGATTTGGCATGCGATTTGACATGTCAAATCACCTGTTAAATCAGCCCGATGGGAACTGGGGCAAAAGCTGAGATCCTGATGATCACAGCTGATCTCTCAGGTGCGCCAGTTTATGAAGCTGATATGAGGAGTGGAGAACATGTTCTTCACTTCTCATTACAGGACACGCCCTTCTGTCATTGAGATGAACGTTTTTTGAAGGTGGGATCTGAAGATCTCACTGGCCATCTCTGTAACATATCTCCATCCCAGATTCTCCAGCCCAAAGGTGGAAAATCTTGATGAGAAGCCGCCGTGATGTAAAGGAAGAGGCTTCTTTCCTCCTAATATTAGTAACAGCAAGGTTAAAGATTGATATAAATAATAACTATATATGTTTATATGTGTTTGATATATGCAGTATATACACAGTATACACACACACACAGTATAGTTATAATGTATTGTCTTTTAGGACCATTCACATCTGAATAATGCAGAATTGTTGGCAGAACTGGCCAGTTCTTGCTGTGATTCCAAATTGCGCTAAAATTGTGTCAAAATACACAATGTGCTTTTAAAAACGGTGCCATTCTTTGGTAATGGCAGCCCAAATGCAGTTAGCAGACATGCATTTTGCTACATATTTTGTCATTTGACAAATACGCTACTACGGTGCCAAAATGCGCATTGAAAAATATACAACACTCCATGCCCAGAAAATGTGCAATTTGGCTTCTAGAGCCTTTTTTATGCACAAATTTTGGATGTTTTTAAAGTGCATTTTAGCTAATTTTTATGTGCATTTTGGTTCCTTTTAACATGTATTACGGCTCGTTTTTTACCTGTTTTTTTGTGTGCATTGCAGAAACACATGTAAAATGCATTTTATGCTCGTGGTGCCAATTTTTGTTAATGGCACCCCAAAATGGCTAGCAAATGTCCTGTTTGCCAAAATGTGCATAAAAAAACTATTTAAAAGGCACTTTTAAAAAGTGCCAAAATACTTGCTCAAAGAAGTGGCAAAATGTGCAATACAAACCACACCAAAATGCGTGTTGTAATAACCTGTCCAAAAATGTGTGTTAAAGTGCCAAAATGTGTGTTTAGAAAGGTACCAAAATGCACAATAAAAAAACCTATGGCCAGATGCGGGTTAAAAAACATGGCATGTTAAAAAATGTCAAAATGCATAATATAAAGGGATCAAAATACACATTTAAAGAATCTGCCAAAATGTGTGTAAAAAAACTGTGAGTTAACCACTTGCCGGCCAACCGCCGTACTTATACTGCAGCAGGTCAGCTCTGTCCCGCGAAACAACGTACCTGTACGTCGTTTTGCGGGACACCTAGTGGGGGCACACACAGGGGGAGCCAATCAGTGAGTCTGGCGGCCATGATGTCTGCCAGGCACCCGTGATTGCTCCCCATGGAGACAGAATGGCAGTCTGCCGATGTAAATAGGGCAGACCGCTGTTCTGTCAGTAATAAACACAGGGATACTGTGTTCCTCCTATTTAGGAACACAGGTCTCTGTGTTCATCCAGCAAGCCCATCCCCCACACAGTTAGAAAGCACCCCTAGGGACAGACTTAACCCTTTGATTGCCCCTTGTGTTAACACCGTCTCTGTCAGTATCATTAGTACAGAAATTGTGAATATTTTTAGCACTGATTACTGTGGTAAAGTCACTGGTCCCCCAAAAAGTGTCAAAAAATGGCAGTTAGGTGTACCATCTGTCTGTCCTAATGTCGCAGTCCTGCTAAAGATCGCTGATCGCCACCATTACTATTAAAAAAATAAATAAATAATGACAAATATTTTACCTAGTTTGTAGACGCGATAACTTTTGCACAAACCAATCAATATACACTTATTGGGATTTTTTTTTACCAAAAATATGTAGCAGAATACATATTGCCCTAAAATTATGAAAAACCTTGATTTTTACTGGGAATGTTTTATAGCAGAAAGTAAAAAATATTGTTTTTTTTTTTCAGAATCGTTGCTTTTTTTTGTTTATAGCGCAAAAAATAAAAATCGCAGAGGTGATCAAATACCACTAAAAGAAAGCTATATTTGTGGGGAAAAAAATACATCAATTTTATTTGAGTACAGCATCACATAACCATGCAGTTGTCAGTTAAAATAACGCAGTGCCTTATCGCAAAAAATAGTCTGGTCATTAAGGGGATAAAACCTTCCGGTCCAGAAGTGGTTAAAAAATGTGCCAGTAGTCATTTATTATATTTATGTAATTTCACTGTCTTTTTAACTTTGGTTTCACTTTTTAAACTTGGCTGCTCTGTAACCACACAGAATTCTCGAGAGATCACAGGCAGCCATCCCCCTTCTACACAGATTTCAGCTGTAAGGAAAAACTTCTCCTCACTTCTCTTTTGAGAACATATGTTCTCTGCTTAATAAACAGGGTGCCAGAGGAGAGGATTTTTCTCTGAGAACTGCTGAGAACTGAAATGAGATTAATTAGCTCTGTTTATTATACGTATACCTTACTAAGATAAGTGAAAATGACCTATGCAAAGCAAAAATTCATTCTGAAAGTGAACATATTTTACTCTTTTAGCAATTTATCTCCACCTAGTCTGAGTCTCAAGGGAAAATAAGATTTATTAATAAGAACTGGTGGTTAAATAATTAGAAGAATTAGTAACCAACCCAAAAAGTAAGTAGAAAAAAATGCTCCTAGTGTTCTGAGTTAATGAACTTCCAGAGTCAAACTAAGGAGACATTGCCACAGTGCCCTGATTTCATAGTGTGTAGATATACAGTCAGGTTCATAAATATTGGGACATTGACACAATTCTAATCTTTTGGGCTCTATACACCACCACAATGGATTTGAAATGAAACAAACAAGATGTGCTTTAACTGCAGACTTTCAGCTTTAATATGAGGGTATTTACATCCAAATCAGGTAATAGGTGTAGGAATTATAACAGTTTGTATATGTGCCTCCCACTTTTTAAGGGACCAAAAGTAAAGGGACAATTGGCTGCTCAGCTGTTCCATGGCCAGGTGTGTGTTATTCCCTCATTATCCCATTTACAAGGAGCAGATAAAAGATCCAGAGTTCATTTCAAGTGTCCTATGTGCATTTGGAATCTGTTGCTATCAACTCTCAATATGAGATCCAAAGAGCTGTCACTATCAGTGAAGCAAGCCATCATTAGGCTGAAAAAACAAAACAAACCCATCAGAGAGATAGCAAAAACATTAGGTGGGGCCAAATCAACTGTTTGGAACATCCTTAAAAAGAAAGAATGCACCAGTGAGCTCAGAAACACCAAAAGACCCGGAAGACCACGGAAAACAACTGTGGTGGATGCATTAGAAGGGAAATAGTGTCAGCACAGGATGACACTGTGGACACTTGAATTAATACGTGCCACGTCCTAGTCAAAGTGTTTGTAGAGGGGGTACGAGCAATGGACTTTATTGGCACTGACAACCAGACAGTTACATCGTAAAAATAAAAATATTTTATTGAGAAATCATTAAAAAAAACATATATACGTATGTGTACCACCACAGGTGCAAAACATGAAAAACAAATCAAGAGACAATCACATTCAATTCAAAAGACATAAATTAAAAAAAAAGGGCATATATAACCTCAATGACCATGGCCTCTAAGACCATCTACATGGACCAGATATACCGTGATGGATCTATACCAACTGAAGGTTGTGGAACAGCCCTGAGGCTATTTCTGATATAATGGTATAAAGCTGGTGAGTAAGTCCATCGACGGTAGAGATAGGGAGGCTTGGTAATTGTACATTGTACATTCGGTCAGAAACAAACTCTACATGTTTCGCGCGGTTAACGCTTCTTCAGGAGTTTTAAATATTAGCTGAACAATTCAAAATAGAAATGTTGGTAGCATAGTGCACAAAGGCACTGTTTTCTATTAAAAAGGTGCCAATGCCTGTGTCCGCGGAGCAGACAAAAAGGAGCAGCTGTCCGACAAATGCCAACAAAAACACATCCCAAACACAAAGGAGAGGGGTGTGTATAAAGGAGACGGGGGGATATTTAGGAGTTTTTTGAGGTCACGGCCGTTCCAGCCGGCGCTCCCCCCCGGGTACATTGAATCTGTTGGATACCATTTACAGGAACTGGTGCCTTATTTACCAATAAAAGTCTCCTCGCTATACAGCAGAATATTTGCATACAAATTACCTAGCTATCCGGGGTGGCTGCATCTTATAATATATTTTGAGGGAATGCTGAATTGCCTCTTTCGGAACTTGTTGGTGATTGCATTTATGCACAACAATATTCAGCTATATATCTCGTGACCTTACCTATACTGTCTAGCCTGAATGGACCAAGGATCGTGTTCCTAAATATCCCCCCGCCTCCTTTATACACACCCCTCTCCTTTGTGTTTGGGATGTGTTTTTGTTGGCATTTGTCGAACAGCTGCTCCTTTTTGTCTGCTTCGCGGACACAGGCATTGGCACCTTTTGAATAGAAAACAGTGCCTTTGTGCACTATGCTACCAACATTTCTATATTGAATTGTTCAGCTAATATTTAAAACTCCTGAAGAAGCGTTAACCGCGCGAAACATGTAGAGTTTGTTTCTGACCGAATTCAATGTACAATTACCAAGCCTCCCTATCTCTACCGTCGATGGACTTACTCACCAGCTTTATACCATTATATCAGAAATAGCCTCAGGGCTGTTCCACAACCTTCAGTTGGTATAGATCCATCACGGTATATCTGGTCCATGTAGATGGTCTTAGAGGCCGTGGTCATTGAGGTTATATATGCCCTTTTTTTTAATTTATGTCTTTTGAATTTAATGTGATTGTCTCTTGATTTGTTTTTCATGTTTTGCACCTGTGGTGGTACACATACGTATATATGTTTTTTTTAATGATTTCTCAATAAAATATTTTTATTTTTACAACGTAACTGTCTGGTTGTCAGTGCCAATAAAGTCCATTGCTCGTACCCCCTCTACAAAAACTGTGGTGGATGACCAAAGAATTCTTTCCCTGATGAAGAAAACAACAACATTTGGCCAGATCAAGAACACTCTCTAGGAGGTAGGTGTATGTGTGTCAAAGTCAACAATCAAGCGAAGACTTAACCAGAGTGAATACAGAGGGTTCACCACAAGATGTAAACCATTGGTGAGCCTCAAAAACAGGAAGGCCAGATTAGAGTTTGCTATACAACATCTAAAAAAGCCTTCACAGTTCTAGAATAACATCCTATGGACAGATGAGACCAGGATCAACTTGTACCAGATTGATGGGAAGAGAAGAGTTTGGAGAAGGGAAGGAACTGCTCATGATCCAAAAGATACCACCTCATCAGTGAAGCATGGTGGTGGTAGTGTCATTGCGTGGGCATGTATGGCTGCCAATGGAACTGGTTCTCCTGTATTTATTGATGATGTGACTGCTGACAAAAGCAGCAGGATGATTTCTGAAGTGTTTTGGGCAATATTATCTGCTCATATTCAGCACATGGACAATGACCCGAAGCATACTGCGGAAGCAACCAAAGAGTTTTTTATGGGAAAGAAGTGGAATGTTATGCAATGGCCAAGTCCATCACCAGACCTGAATCCGATTGAGCATGCATTTTACTTAAGAAGAAAAAACTGAAGGGAAAATGCCCCAAGAACAAGCAGGAACTGAAGACAATTGCAGTAGAGGCCTGGCAGAGCATCACCAGGGATGAAACCCAGCGTCTGGTGATGTCTATGCATTCCAGACTTCAGGCTGTAATTGACTGCAAAGGATTTGCAACCAATTATTAAAAGTGAAAGTTTGATTTATGATTTTTAATCTGTCCCATTACTTTTGGTCCCTTAAAAAGTGGGAGGCGCATATACAAACTGTTGTAATTCCTACACCGTAGACCTGATTTGGATGTAAATACCCTCAAATTAAAGCTGAAAGTCTGCAGTTAAAGCACATCTTGTTTGTTTCATTTCAAATCCATTGTGGTGGTGTATAGAGCCAAAAAGATTAGAATTGTGTCGATGACACAATATTTATGGACCTGACTGTAGAGGGAGGCACTGATACAATGGCATCAATGTCGCTCCCATCTAGGACCGGCTAGCACTGAGAAAAGACGAATAGAAAGATGACTCTGCTTTTCATATGACCAGCCTGAAAATGTAAGAATTAAAAAAAAATAAATACTGCTGCAGGAGAAAGTAAGTCCCAGAGTTTGGCTTAATAGAGTTCACATGCTAAACAATTTGTTTAAATGCAACACAGCCCACTAATGCCATACAGTGGACCTCTTACACAATAAATATTTTTGATCTTCTCAGTTCAAAATTGTGCCACATTCTTTGATACCACTCAGCTAGTCTTTCTTTGATACCACTTGACAGGCATCTGTAGATGATAGAAAGTTTAAATTATATCCAGCAATGAATTGTAGGTATTGTATGTTGATAAGGTAAGAAAATATATTGGCACTGTATTAACAAAAATTGTAAAATGTATCAGCCTCACCAGATGACAGAAGGAATCAGCACATCCAGTCTCCAAAACAACTGTTTACAGCTCCAGCATATATTTTAAGGATTCTATCCATTTTCACTGCAGAGTCTGTGTATCAGACAATATATCAAACTTCCTTCTCCTCATTTCACCATACATGTATTAAGAAGTAACCTGTAGTGTTTTGTTTTTCAGTGTAATTTGTTAATAGATCAGTTGTGGGTGAGCATAATTTACTGCCCACTCAATTGATTTTAGTAAATTAAGGTTTTCAAACTGCACTTGTACAGGAATAAACAACCATCTTGAGCCATTCAACACCAGATACTGACAGTGTTCTTCCATGCTTACATTGCAATTATTCCCCAGCACTAAATGCAACTAATTAGCACAGACAATGTATTTCAACTGCTTTTAACAATTAGAATAAAAACAGTTTTTTGAAAACAAATTTACATATTATACACTCAGAGGCCTTTCAGCCACCTTGCAAAAATCTTAACTTCTGATGTGTCGATGTGCCTTTAATGGAGAATGGGGTTACCTTATAGGTAAGCCTGCTCCCAATTTATCAATTGTTATTTATAAATTCCAGTTTAGGGACCATATTGTCCAAATATGTCTTGCCACAGCAGTGTGGCTTTACATATATTTTCAAATGTATGCATCAAAACCTCTTTTTTTCAATCTAATTGTTATATATAATTGAAATGGGTTTTCCATGACTAGCTGGATTGAGTACTGGGGAATTTTGATATTGTTCAATGTATTGCACAACCCATTTGCACCTTCTACTTTGAATTAATTTGTGCAGCTGCTATTTCTGGTTTGCAAAAAAAAAAAAAAAAGGCCACAATAAGTGACCATGCCCATGTGCAAGCTTGACCATAATGGGAAACAGAAAAATGTTAGTCAGTACAAAAATTATATCTCTGAATTAATAAAAAATACATTTGAAGTCAAACAGTATCTAAAAAATTTCAAAACCTGTTCCTGATTTTTTTTTTTTTTATTTACCTGTAAAATCATTTTCTTTGAATCCTTTCAGGGACACAGAACTGATTCAGTAACCTTTGGGTATATAGGACCACCCTCAAGTCAACTGGACAACTTGTAGCAAAAAGTACAGGATTAATGGATTCAGTGGATGTCCAAAAGCAGTCCATGTAAGAGGGGCTTACCAATAGAGATGGAAGAACATCGGCCGGGGCGATTCGCGAACGTCAGCCACAAATTTTCTCAAAAGTCCACGAACCGCAAGTTCGCGGCGGGCCCCATTGACTTTAATGGGAGGCAAACTTTAAAAACCTTTAGGTCATATTTGCAGCCACAAAAGACGTACTAGCTGTGCACAAATAGTCCCAGCACATGAACAATGTCATAACAGAAGTATTGCAATTGGAAAAGTTGCCCTAATTTTTTTTTTTTCGTTTACAGCAAAAAATTATTATTTTTTTTCTCATAAATCAGCCAGAACTGACAGCAGCCAGTAAATGCATGTCGAATACATATAGGGTCCATTCATACATCTGTAAAATGGGTCCGCATCCATTCCACAATTTGGCGGAACCTTTACAGACCCATTGTTTTTCATTTCCAGTCTGAAAAATTAGGCATTCACAGGATAAAGAAGTAAGTGTCGGCCATTCCAGGCCCCAAAAATAAGCCCACATGGGTTTACCTGATAGCTAAGAACGTAGTATTCGGTGGCTGGAGGTACAGTAGGCATTCACAGTATACTGAAGTAAGTGTCGGCCTGTATAGGCTCCAAAAATTAGCTCACATGGGTTGAACTGACAGCAAAGAACATAGTATTTGATGGCTAGAGGTACATTGGGCGTTCACAGGATTCAGAAGTAAGTGTCGGCCTGTATAGGCCCCAAAAATTACCCCACATGGGTTTAACTGACAGCAAAGAACGTAGTGTATTTGATGGCTGGAGGTACATAGACATTCACAGCATACTGAAGTAAGTGTCGGCCTATATAGGCCCCAAAAATTAGCCCACATGGGTTTAACTGACAGCAAAGAACGTAGTGTATTTGATGGCTGGAGGTACAGTAGGCATTCACAGTATACTGAAGTAAGTGTCAGCCTGTATAGGCCCCAAAAATTAGCCCACATGGGTTTAACTGACAGCAAAGAACGTTGTGTATTTTTTTGACTGGAGGTACAGTAGGCGTTCACAGGATACAGAAGTAAGTGTCAGCCTGTATAGGCCCCAAAAATTAGCCCACATGGGTTTAACTGACAACAAAGAACGTAGTGTATAGGATGGCTGGAGGTACAGTAGGCAATCACAGTACACAGAAGTAAGTGTCGGCCTGTATAGGCTCCAAAAATTAGCTCACATGGGTTGAACTGACAGCAAAGAACGTAGTATTTGATGGCTAGAGGTACATTAGGCATTCACACAGTATACAGAAGTAAGTGTCGGCCTGTATAGGCCCCAAAAATTAGCCCTCGTGGGTTTAACTGACAGCAAAGAACGTTGTGTATTTTTATGGCTGGAGGTACAGTAGGCATTCACAGTATACAGAAGTAAGTGTCGGCCTGTATAGGCTCCAAAAATTAGCTCACATGGGTTGAACTGACAGCAAAGAACGTAGTATTTGATGGCTAGAGGTACATTAGGCATTCACACAGTATACAGAATTAAGTGTCGGCCTCTATAGCCCCCAAAAATTAGCCCACATGGGTTTAACTGACAGCAAAGAACATAGTGTATTTGATCGCTGGAGGTACAGTAGGCATTCACAGTATACAGAAGTAAGTGTCGGCCTGTATAGGCTCCAAAAATTAGCTCACATGGGTTTAACTGACAACAAAGAATGTAGTATTTGATGGCTAGAAGTACATTAGGCATTCACACAGTATACAGAAGTACGTGTCAGCCTGTATAGGCTCCAAAAATTAGCTCACATGGGTTGGACTGACAGCAAAGAATGTAGTATTTGATGGCTAGAGGTACATTAGGCATTCACACAGTATATAGAAGTAAGTGTCGGCCTGTATAGGCCCCAAAAATTTGCCCACGTGGGTTTAACCGACAGCAAAGAACGTAGTGTATTTTTTTGACTGGAGGTACAGTAGGCGTTCACAGGATACAGAAGTAAGTGTCAGCCTGTATAGGCCCCAAAAATTAGCCCACATGGGTTTAACTGACAACAAAGAACGTAGTGTATAGGATGGCTGGAGGTACAGTAGGCAATCACAGTACACAGAAGTAAGTGTCGGCCTGTATAGGCTCCAAAAATTAGCTCACATGGGTTGAACTGACAGCAAAGAACGTAGTATTTGATGGCTAGAGGTACATTAGGCATTCACACAGTATACAGAAGTAAGTGTCGGCCTGTATAGGCCCCAAAAATTAGCCCTCGTGGGTTTAACTGACAGCAAAGAACGTTGTGTATTTTTATGGCTGGAGGTACAGTAGGCATTTACAGTATACAGAAGTAAGTGTCGGCCTGTATAGGCTCCAAAAATTGGCTCACATGGGTTGAACTGACAGCAAAGAACGTAGTATTTGAAGGCTAGAGGCACATTAGGCATTCACACAGTATACAGAACAGTAAGTGTCGGCCTGTATAGGCCCCAAAAATTGGCCATTTAATGGACATAAAATGCCTTTTATGTCAATGTATTTAGCGAAGACAAGGACCAGGAATTGCTGTGGGTGGATGGTGGTCTGGCAGATATTTGTGACCTGTGATGAGGAATTTCAATGAAACATGGTCTAATGGTCACATGTGTTGAATTCCTCAGAGATCCATGCCTCATTCATTTTTATAAATGTGAGGTAGTCTACACTGTCATGAACTAGGCGAGTGCGCTTATCGGTCACGATCGCCCCTGCTGCGCTGAACGTCCTTTCAGACAGGACACTGGACGGGGGCAAGCTAACAGTTCCATTGCAAATTGTGCAAGCTCTGGCCAGAGGTCAAGCCTGCCCACCCAGTAGTCCAGGGGTTCATCACTCCTCAGAGCGTCCACATTGGCCGTTAACCCGATGTAGTCAGACACCTTTTTTTACGCTCCAACATTTGAGCCACAGAAGCCTGCCTTTTTCCAGAACAACGTGATGACGGCATCATGGAAGGTGGAGTGGAGGACAACTGTGAGGAGACAGGAGAAGGAGAAGAGGCTGGACAGTGTGAGCCTGGAGTGTGGCTTTGTGGGTTCCGACGGTGTTGCTCCCACTGGGCTCGGTAATGGGATTTCAGGTGCCTTCTTAAGGCGGTGGTCCCTAGGTGAGTGTTGGGCTTACTGCGACTTATGCGTTGACTGCAAAGGCTGCAGATGGCAACACTGTTTTCAGCAACGGACCCATTAAAAAAAACCCACACTGCGGAGCCATGTGCCGGCGTCCTGGGAGCGCCAGATGTGACTGTACATGGTTGATGGCTCGCTCCTGATACATTTGCAGTCTGTTTTGTACCTCTTGTGCAATGCAAGTTCTGCCTGCCTCTCCTCCCTATCTGCCGGTCCGTTAGTCCGCCAGTTCTACAAATAATTGGCCAGTAACTGTTGTCACTGTGTGTAGCACAGTTAACACAGCAAAAGAGGCCAAATTTTTGCAGGACTAAAATACAATCTTAGAAAAGTATACTTTTAAATAACTCCTCACTTCAATCTGTGGTATTGGGGGCCACAGGTTTATCACACCAGTTCTACAAATAATTGGCCAGTAACTGTTGTCACTGTGTGTAGCACAGTTTACACAGCAAGAGGCCACATTTTTGCAGGACTAAAATACACTCTTAGAAAATTATACTGTTAAATAACACCCAACTTCAATATGTGGTATTGGGGGCCCCTGGTCTATCACACCAGTTGTTCAAAAAACTGGCCAGTGAGTTTGGCACTGTGTGTACCAGACTTAACACAGCAAAAGAGGCAATATTGTTGCAGGACACAAATACAGTTGTAAAAGTTTACTCAGATAACACCCCACTTCAATATGTGGTATTGGGGGGCAATTGGTGTATCACACCAGTTCAAAAAATTGGTCAGTGAGTTTGGCACTGTGCGTACCAGACTTAACTCAGCAAAAGAGGCAATATTGTTGCAGGACACAAATACACTTGTAAAAGTATACTCAGATAACACCTCACTTCAATCTGTGGAATTGGGGGGCCACAGGTTTATTACAACAGTTCTACAAATAATTGGCCAGTAACTGTTGTCACTGTGTGTAGCACAGTTTACACAGCAAGAGGCCAAATTTTCGCAGGACTAAAATACACTCTTAGAAAATTATACTGCTAAATAACACCCCACTTCAATCTGTGGTATTGGGGGGCCACAGGTTTATTACACCAATTCTACAAATAATTGGCCAGTAACTGTTGTCACTGTGTGTAGCACTGTTTACACAGCAAGTGGCCAAATTTTTGCAGGACTAAAATACACTCTTAGAAAATTATACTGTTAAATAACACCCCACTTCAATATGTGGTATTGGGGGCCATTGGTCTATCACAGCAGTTAAAAAAAATTGGCCAGTGAGTTTGGCACTGTGTATCAGACTTAACTCAGCAAAAGAGGCAATATTGTTACAGGACACAAATAAACATGTAAAAGTATACTCAGATAACACCCCAATTAAATATGTGGTATTGGGGGGGGGGGGCATTGGTCTATCACACCAGTTATAATACATTATAAGTGCTTTTGTCACTGTGTGTAGTATTGCTGCAGAAATGCTTAGTCTCCACCACACCTGTCACAATGCTGCACAGTGCACAATAATACTACTAATCCACTATAATATGCTTTCTACAAAGTATATTATACTGTGGATTACCCCCCTCCACCACCCCACCCCCCTTTTTAGTGCACTGCACAGCAATACAAAAAAATTTGCAGCCCTTTAAATGACTTTCGTGGACATTAACAGAGCAATTTGTGTCACTGCTGCCGATCTCTAACTGTCCCTAAAGCACAAACTGAATACCTGACCCTATACTGAAGAGACTGTAATAGACCTATACCAACATTGCAGCCCTTTAAATGACTTTTGTGGACATTAACAGAGCGATTCGTGTCACTGCTGCTGATCTCTAACTGCCCCTAAAGCACAGACTGGATACCTGACCCTATACTGAAGAGACTTTAATAGACCTATACCGACATTGCAGCCCTTTAAATGACTTTTGTGGACTTTAACAGAGCGATTTGTGTCACTGCAGATGATGATCTCTAACTGCCCCTAAAGCAAAGACTGGATACCTGACCCTATACTGAAGAGAGACTGGACCTATACCGAAATACCAGCCCTGAAAAGGACTTTTGTGGACATTAACAGAGTGATTTGTGTGACTGCAGCCGATCTCTAACTGCCCCTAAAGCACTGACTGGATACCTGCCCCTAAACTGAAAAGATACTAGTAGACCTATACCAAAATACCAGCCCTAAAAAGGACTTTTGTGGATCTTCACAGAGCTATTTGTGTCTAGCAAACTCTCCCTCATGAGCACAGCAGACCTCTCCCTACACTGGCAAAAAGTGGAATGTGAAATGGCCGACAGCTCAGGTCTATTTATAGGGTAGGGGGCATGTCCATGTGCTGAAATGTTTCAATTGGCTGTCCCGTTCCACCTGACGGCTGTGTCATGGGTCAAAGTTCTCCCCAATGTAAACTAATATGGCCGCCGCGAACGACGCCATGTGTTCACAAAATTGGCGGGTAGCGAACAAGCAAAATTCACCGCGAACCGACCGCCGAGCGAACCGCAAGGCCATCTCTACTTACCAATATACCTAGAATCTAGCCTAGAATCTAGATAGAAGCCTGGTGCAAAATGGTACACGTGGTGCTCACTATCCTAGTAGAGCAAGCCTTACCCAAAAAAAATGGGAAAACATATCCCATGAAGTATATGCCTAAACAATAGCTTTGCGGACATACTTGGAACAGAACATGAGGTTGAAGAATCCCAATTGGGACCCCTTTATAATAGGGAATTTGTTTCCCTATTAAAAAAAAAAGTCTGTGGAATTCAGATAAACTGTAAAGTCCAGATGACCTCCAGACATCATGTGATACATGTGACCAGGACACACAGCTAGAAGCACAATGTTCATGTTGAAATAAAGGAAAAAAAGTGAAAAAGAAGGCTTTAAATTTAAAATCTCCTTGTCTCAGTGAGATCCAATACGGTTTCCTACAGGATAATGCAGTTAGATACAAAACTTTCTTGGCCAAAATGATCGCCCCAATGAAGGCCACCTTGTGGTGAAAGGATGATCACTGAGAAATTTTTCGCAGCAACTAGGCTCTACCAACAACGCCATTTAAGCCAGCAGCCAAGAAACAGGGTGGAAGTGAAATCCTGCCTGGAAGTGGACATAGGCTATCAGTGAACAGACAAACTTTTCTTGACCAGTCTAGGGGTATGTGCAGGACTGGAATCCTTTTTGCCTCAGTCAGCATATGGGGTAACATGTAAATCAGTACAGAAAGATCCCACAGAGCAATGAAGACATCACCTGCTTCTGGAGATTGGTCTCACAATCTGGACACAGTTGTCTATCTTGCTGAATTTAATCATTAAAATATCCACATCCATTGTTCCCCACCAAAGACAGTGGTCCCGAAACACTACCTGGTGAAGAGACCTTCACCAGGTAGTGTCCTTCCCAGGATCCAAAAGCTATCAATTGAGGAAGTCCACTTTCCAGTTTTCCACTTGGGAATGTGCATCGTGGAAAGAGTCAGAGCACAAAGCTCCACTCAGGTCATAATAAACATTGACCTTCCTCTGCACTGCAGAACTCCTTATTCACCCTGATGGTATACAAAAGGCACTGCCATGGCATTGTCCAACTGCATCGAAACTGGGTAGCTAGCCCAAAAGTTTGACAAGCACAGCGGTTGTCCCACTGCAGGTATCTAAAGTAAAACTGAGCAAATGGCACCTAGACAAGGTCTAGACTCATCATTATGCAAAGCCCCAGAGATACCTGAGGCTGACGGTGTGAATAGATCAGAAACTGCAGCTTTAAAAGTTTCTCCTGAATAGGTATGAGCCTAAATGCACTAGGTTCAGTTTGGCTGGGATTCAGAGAACTTCAAAGAATGCAGATGTCTAACTCCAACCCCACTGAAATCAAGGGGAGCTGAATCTGTCAAATCTAAAATGTCTTTTTTCTGGGCCACTAACAGCATGGGGGGGGGCGAGGGGACTGTTTTTTTTCTCCACAAAAAAAATGACACCCCCCCTAAAAATCTATACTAGACCCTTTATCTAATCACACAGCCTGGCCTGCATCCCTCTTTTTGAACCATACAGGGCCACGTGACCTCAACATGGGGGGAGACCCACTGGTAAATACATGAGGACAAGGAACTCTTCCCCCCAACACTGGCCTTCAAAAAAGGGGGTGCCTAGATACTGCCCCCCCCCCCCCCCCCCCATGTGGAGTAAGGGGTACATAGTACCCTTACTCATTCACAAAAAAGTAACTTAAAAATAACACCCAAATATTTGACAAGTCTTTTATTAAAAATGAAAATCCCAAAACCATATCCTCATTGTAAATCCATGGTTGATCATCATGCCCACCATCCATCAAATCCCTAAAATATAAAACAGTTTGGCACACATGAATGATCCTGAATCTACTCCCCTACAAATGACAGCTCTCCAAGCTGTCAACAGCTGTACACGTTGAAGTTTTGAAAGTATGGGTGCGCCACCCCAGCTTGTACAAAATTTTAATAGGTTTTTATTTTGGAACAGCCAACGCGTTTAGGGGGCTCAGCACTCCCCCTTCACCAGGGCTATAAACTAGACAATAAAGAATAGACAAAGAAATTTTAAGTGTGTTAAAAGTTTTGGAAATATACAAGTATAAAAGTACAAATGTCTTAATGCAGTAATTATCAGAGCCAAAGAGGACATACATTACTTGACTGAAAAGTACAAAAAATAAGACCAACAAAGAAAGTATGTTCTTATTAGGGCTGTAAGGCAATACAAAAACAAAAGCAAAGTAAGGAAGAAAGATTAAATGTGTTTCATTCTTGTTAAGGCAACAGCAAAAAATAAAAAACTATACAGGATCTCACAAAAGTGAGTACACCCCTCACATTTTTGTAAATATTTTATTATATCTTTTCATGTGATAACACTGAAGAAGTGACACTTTGCTACAATGTAAAGTAGTGAGTCTACAGCTTGTATAACAGTGGGAATTTGCTATCCCTTTAAAATAACTCAACACACAGCCAATAATGTTTAAACCACTGGAAAAAGTGAGTACATCCCTAACTGAAAATGTCCAATTGGGCCCCAATTAGCCATTTTCCCTCCCCAGTGTCATGTGACTCGTTAGTGTTAGAAGGTCCCAGGTGTGAATGGGAAGCAGATGTGTTAGATTTGGTGTTATTGCTTTCTCTTTCTCATACTGGTCAGTGAAAGTTCAACATGGCACCTCATAGCAAAGAACTCTCTGAGGATCTGAAAAAAAGAATTGTTGCTCTACATAAAGATGGCCTAGGCTATAAGAAGATTGCCTGAAACTGAGAAACAGCACGGTGGTTAGGAACAGGGATTATCGAACTTTTCAAAAGTTCGGTTCGGCCAGAACATCCAAACTTCCCGAAAGTTCGGCCCAGATTTCAGAACCCCATTGAAATCAATGGGACCCGAACTTCGGTAATCAAAAAACACCATTTTGAAGCCCTAAAACCCAATAAATGCCCCTAAAAAGTGCCTAGGGTTCTGGGTCATACCCCAGGGACTATTAATCACACAAAAAAAGTTCTTAAAAATTTTAATTTTTGATAGAGAGCCAATTATTGAAAAAATTAAAAAAAAATAATAATTCTTTGGATTTAGTATCTGGGGGGTCTAAAAAAGTGTACCTGTGAAGTTTCAGCTCTGTAGCATGTCCAGAACCATAAAAAAAGATCGTTTGTATTAGGTCACTTATAGAACAGGTTAATGGCTTCTCGCTTTTCACACCTTGCCGGTTTAGTAGCAGGTGTTTTTTTGGGCATTTTTTTGGGTTCTTTGGAGGCAGGAAAAACATCTGAACTTGTGTATAGTGGTATATATACCACTATGTAAAGCGCAAGCATATATTTCTGCTACTATCACACCTATATATGTCTAGGTGTGTATATACATATAAGTATGTGTGTATATATACCCGTATACACAAGTTCAGATGTTTTGCCTGCCTCCAAAAACACCAAAAAAATGCCTGCAACAACACACCTGGGCGTTTTTTTTTTGGCGCTAGCGTTTTTTTGGGGTTTTTTGGAGGCAGGCAAAACATCTGAACTTGTGTATACAGGTATATATACACACATACTTATATGTATATATACACCTAGACATATATAGGTGTGATAGTAGCAGAAATATATGCTTGCGCTAATGAAATCATTTACACTAATATGGTTACGCTCCTATAACACCTATATGTCTAAGTGTAAAATACATATAAGTATGTGTGTATATATACCACTATACACAAGTTCAGATGTTTTGCCTGCCTCCAAAAACCCCCAAAAAATGCCTGCAACAACACACCGGGGCGTTTTTTTTTTTTTTTTGACGCTAGCGTTTTTTTGGGCATTTTTTGGGTTCTTTGGAGGCAGGCAAAACATCTGAACTTGTGTATAGTGGTATATATACACACATACTTATATGTATTTTACACTTAGACATATATAGGTGTGATAGGAGCGTAACTATATTGGTGTTAATTATTTCATTAGCGCAAGTAGTTTTTTCTGCTCCTTTCACACCTATATATGTGCAGGTGTATATATACATACATGGGTGTGTATATATACCCCCTATACACATGTTCAGATGTCATGCCTGACTCCAAACATGTGCTCAAAAAATCCCTATAGACGCCTGCAGCCAAAAAGCAAGCTGACGGGGGCGAAGCCATATTACTGCAGCGAAAGTGACTTCAGAGAAACTAGCTTTTCTCTATAGCGGTCACCCTGATATGGAAGGGTTTGGTCACCCTGCCATAGCAGTCACTGTGAGTTCACCCTACACTACACTATGGTCACCCTGGCACTTAACACTTTCCCTACAGAAACTAAATTATTAAAGCTAACTAAAGTGTAAAAGAGCACCCTAACTACACTAGATATCCTTTTCCTCACACTAATAAATGATAAATGACACTTTGTAGCAGAAGTCCACGAACTGCTTCCACTCTCTTCCATGTCCCTGTATAACAATGCTAGGAATTTGGCGGGGGCTATCTTATATACTGGGGGTGTATTCACTAATGATTGGTCTATGGACCCCCTAGTCACTCCAATAACATTCCTAGCATTCTCCTGCCCCCTCAATTGGCTTTTGCTAATGGTTCTGGTCCAATTATGGGCTTTTAAAGCCCATTTCCTGTCTCATTGCATTTTGGTCGGTTCTGGTTGCCGAATTCCGAACTTTTTCAGCAAAAAGTTCTAAATTCGGCCGAACCTTGAACAGCCAATGTTCGGGTCGAACCGATGGTTGACCCGAACCATTCGATCATCCCTAGTTAAGACCATACAGCTGTTTAACAGGACAGGTTCCACTCAGAACAGGCCTGACCATGGTCAACCAAAGAACTTGAGTTCATGTGCTCAGCTTCATATTCAGAGGTTGTCTTCGGGAAATAGACGAATGCCACCAGCATTGCTGGACAGGTTTAAGGGGTGGGGGGTCACACTGTCAGTGCTCAGACCATACGCCTCACACTGCATCAAATTGGTCTGCATGGCTGCCGTCCCAGAAGGAAGCCTCTTCCAAAGATGATGCACAAGAAAGCCAGCAGTTTCCTGAAGATAAGTAGACTAAGGACATGGATTACTGGAAACATGTCCCTTGGTCTAAATAAGACTAAAATAAACGTATTTGGTTCAGATGGTTGTGTGGTTGTGTGGTGTGTGTGTGGCGGCAACCAGGTGAGGAGTACAAATACAAGTGTGTCTTACCTACAGTCAAGCATGGTGGTGGGAGTGTCATGGTCTGGAGATGCAACAGTGCTGCCGACACTGGGGAGCTACAGTTCATTAAGGGAACCATGAATGCCAACTTCTACTGTGACATACTAAGCAGAGCATGATCCCCTCCCTTCGGAGACTGGGCCGCAGGACAGTATTCCAACATGATAACGACCCCAAACACACCTCCAAGATGACCACTTCCTTGCTAAAGAAGCTGAGGGTAAAGTTAATGGACTGGCCAAGCATTACTCTAGACCTAAATCCTATTGAGCATCTGTGGGGCATCCTCAAATGGAAGGTGGAAGAGCGTAAGGTCTCTAACATCCACCAGCTCCTTGATGTCGTCATGGAGGAGAGAAAGAGGACTCCAGTGGCAACCTGTGAAGCTCTGGTGAACTCCATGCCCAAGAGGATTAAGGCAGTGCTGGAAAATAATGGTGGCCACACAAATTATTGACACTTTGGGCCTAATTTGGAATTTTCACTTAGGGGTGTACTCACTTTTGATGCCAGCGGTTTAGACATTAATGGCTGTGTGTTGAGTTATTTTGACAGGACAGCAAATTTACACTGCTATACAAGCTGTACACTCACTACTTTACATTGTAGCAAAGTGTCATTTCTTCAGTGTTGTCACATGAAGAGTAGGGATGATCGAACGGTTCGGGTCGACCATCAGTTCGACCCGAACATTGGCTGTTCGAGGTTCGGCCAAATTTAGAACTTTTTGCTGAAAAAGTTCGGAATTCGGCAACCAGAACCGACCAAAATGCAATGGTTCAGGAAATGGGCTTTAAAAGCCCGTGATTGGACCAGAACCATCAGTAAAAGCCAATTGAGGGGGCAGGAGAATGCTAGGAATGTGATTGGAGTGACTAGGGGGTCCATAGGCCAATCATTAGTGAATATGCCCCCCAGTATATAAGATAGCCCCCGCCAAATTCCTAGCATTGTTATACAGGGATATGGAAGAGAGTGGAAGCAGTTCTGTTACTTTCGCTACAAAGTGTCATTTAGCAATTTTTAGTGTGAGGAAAGGGATATCTAGTGTAGTTAGGGTGCTATTTTCCACTATAGTTTGCTTTAATTATTCAGTTTCTGTAGGGAAAGTGTTAAGTGTAAGGGGACCATAGTGTAGTGTAGGGTTAACTGACTGTGACTGCTATGGAAGGGTGACAAAACCCTTCCATATCAGGGTGACCGCTATAGAGAAAAGATTGTTTCTCTTGTGTCACTTTCAGAGCAGGGATATGGCTCCGCTCCTGTCAGCATTCTTTTTGCTGCAGGCGTTGATAGTGCTTTTTTGAGGACATGTTTGGAGTCAGGCATGACATCTGAACATGTGTATAGGGGTATATATACATACACATGTCTGTATATATACACCTGCACATATATAGGTGTGAAAGGAGCAGAACACTACACTTTTGCTAATGAAATAATTTGCACTAATATGGCTCCGCTCCTAACACACCTATATATGTGTAAGTGTAAAATACATATAAGTGTGTGTGTATATATATACCCCTATACAGAAGTTCAGATGTCATGCTTGCCTCCAAAGAACCCAAAAAAATGCCCAAAAAAACGCCTGCAAGAACAAACCTGGGCATTTTTTTTTGGCATTTTTTTGGGTTCTTTAGAGGCAGGCAAAACATCTGAACTTCTGTAAAGGGGTATATATACACACACACACTTACATGTATATATACCCATACACATATATAGGTGTGAAAGGAGCAGAACACTATACTTGCGCTAATGAAATAATTAACACTAATATGGCTCCACTCCTATAACACCTATATATGTGTAAGTGTAAAATACATATAAGTGTGTGTGTGTATATATATATACCCCTATACAGAAGTTCAGATGTTTTGCCTGCCTCCAAAGAACCCAAAAAAATGCCAAAAAAAATGCCCAGGTTTGTTCTTGCAGGCGTTTTTTTGGGAATTTTTTTGGGTTCTTTGGAGACAGGCAAAACATCTGAACTTCTGTATAGGGGTATAATAATACACACACACTTATATGTATTTTACAGTTACAAATATATAGGTGTAATAGGAGCGGAGCCATATTAGTGCAAATTATTTCATTAGCAAAAGTATAGTGTTCTGCTACTTTCACACCTACATATGTGTATGGGTATAAATACATATAAGTGTGTGTGTATATATACCCCTACACAGAAGTTTTGATGTTTTGCCTGCCTCCAATAACGCCCAAAAAATGCCCAAAAAAATGCTTGATACTAAACCGGCAAGGTGTGAAAAGAGCGGAGCCATATGCCTGTTCTATAAGTGACTGGACATGCTACAGAGCTGAAACTTCACATGTACACTTTTTAGACCCCCCAGACACTAAATCCAAAGTCAAAATCAAAAAATCTCATTTTTTTTTCAATAATTGGCTCTCTATCAAAAATGACAATTTTTAAGAACTTTTTTTTGTGTGATTCATAGTCCCTGGGGCATGACCCAGAACCCTAGGCACTTTTTAGGGGCATTTATTGGGTTTTAGGGCTTTAAAATTGTGTTTTTTGATTACCGAAGTTCGGGTCCTATTGATTTCAATGGGGTTCTGAAATCCAGGCCGAACTTTTGGGAAGTTCGGATGTTCTGGCCGAACCAAACTTTTGAAAAGTTTGATCATCCCTAATGAAGAGACATAATAAAAAAATTACAAAAGTGTGAGGGGTGGACCGAGCCCATTTTTGACACATTTTGTTCACAAGTTAAAATCAGTATTTTTTGCTAGTGATGGACGAACATCTGTCGGGACGGTTCGCGAACGCGATCAGCGAACTCGCTCAAATGTTTGAGAGCTGCAGGTTTGTGGCGGACCCCATTCATTTTAATGGCAGGCGAACATGAAAAACCTCCAGGTCATATTTACAGCCACAAAATACTTACTAGCTGTGCACACATAGGCCCACAACATGGACACTGTCATACCAGAAGTATTGCTATTGGAAAAGTTGCCATAACATTTTTTTTTTTTTTCAGCAAAACAATTTTTTTTTCTAAATCAGCCAGAACTGACAGCAGCCGGTAAATACATGTCAAATACATATAGGGTCCATTCACATGTCTGTAAAATAGGTCCGCATCCATTACACAATTTAGATGAAAAATTAGGCATTCACAGGATAAAGAAGTAAGTGTCGGCCAGAACAGGCCCCAAAAATTAGCCAACAGGCATTCACCTGACAGCAAAGAACTTTGTATTCTGTGGCTGGAGGTACATTAGGCATTCACAGGATACAGAAGTAAGTGTCGGCCATTACAGACCCCACAAATTATCCCACAGGCGTTCACCTGACAGCAAAGAACTTTGTATTCTGTGGCTGGAGGTACATTAGGCATACACAGGATACAGAAGTAAGTGTCAGCCAGTAAAGACCCCAAAAATTAGCCAATAGGCGTTCACCTGACAGCAAAGAACTTTGTATTCTGTGGCTGGAGGTTGCTGTGTGGAGCAGTGACAGAGAGTTAGTGACACAAATCGCTAGCTAATAGGTCCACAAAAGTCTTTTGTCAGTGTAGGGAGAGGTTGCTGTGTGGAGCAGGGACAGACTGTATAGTGACACAAATCGCTAGCTAATAGGTCCACAAAAGTATTTTGTCAGTGTAGGGAGAGGTTGCTGTATGGAGCAGGGACAGACTGTAGCATTTAGGCATTCAACGGACATAAAAGGCCTTCTATGCTGCTGTATTTAGCTAAGACAGGGACCATGAATTGTTATGGGTGGTGATATTTGTGGCCTGTCATGAGCAATTTAAATCAAACGTGGTCTACTGGTCACATGTGTTGAATTCCTCAGAGAGCCATGCCTCGTTCATTTTTAGAAATGTGAGGTAGTCAACACTGTCGTGAGCTAGACGAGTGCGCTTATCTGTCACGATCCCCCCTGCTGCACTGAACGTCCTTTCGGACAGGACACTGGACGAGGGGCAAGCCAACAGTTCCATTGAAAATTGTGCAAGCTCTGGCCAGAGATAGGGAGGAGAAGCAGGCCGAACTTACATTGCACAGGAGGGACAAACCAGACTGCTAATATATCAGGAGCGAGCCATCAACCATGTACGGTCACATCTGGCGCTACCAGGATGCCGGCACATGGCTCCGCAGTGTGGGCTTTTTTTAACCTGCCCACTGCTGACAATAGTGTTGCCATCTGCAGCCTTTGCAGTCAACGTATAAGTCGCGGTAAGCCCAAACATTTACCTAGGGACGACCGCCTTAAGAAGGCACCTGGACTCCCATCACTGAGCCCAGTGGGAGCAAGGCCGTCAGAACCCACAAAGCCACACTCCAGGCTCTCACCGTCCAGCCTCTTCTCCTTCTCCTCTCTCCTTGCAATTGTCCTTCACTCCACCTTCCATCATGCCGTCCTCAAGTTTTTCTGGAAAAAGGCAGGCTTCCGTTGACCAAATGTTTGAGCGTAAAAAAATGATGACGCCGGATAACCCTCTTGCCCAACGGTTGACTGCTGGCTTGTCGGAACTGATAGCCTGCCAACTACTGCCATATAAACTGGTAGACTCGGAGGCCTTTCGAAAATTTGTGGCCATTGGAACACCACAATGGAAGGTCCCAGGAAGGAAATATTTCTTGCAGAAGGGCACCCCAGAGCTATATGGCCATGTTTAGTGGCAAGTGAATGTATCTCTGGCACACAGTGTCGGTGCCAAGATACATCTGACCACAGACACGTGGTCAAGCAAACACAGGCAGGGAAGGTATATAACTTTTACTGCCCACTGGGTGAACCTTCTGACGGCCGTCAAGCATGTAACCCGAGGCACCCGTGTAAATTTGATTTCACCGCCACGGATTGCATGCAGGCCTGCCTCTTCTTCTCCTCCTCCTACTCCATCCTCTCTCTCCTCCTCTGCTGACTCCTCCTTTTCCGCTGCTACCGTTTCTTCTGCTGCGCAGCCCAAGATCCCCAGAACCTATTCGACATGCCAGGTGAAACGTTGCCATGCTGTGCTGCGTCTGTTGTGCCTGGAAGCCAAGAGCCACACTGGTCCTGTACTCTTTTCAGCTTTGCGTTCACAGGCAGATCAGTGGCTAACACTGCTCAATTTGACAGTTGGTAAAGTAGGGTGCAACAACGGTGCCAATCTGCTGAGCACGCTGAAACAGGGCAAAATGACACACGTGCCATGCATGGCACACGTCCTGAACTTGTTCGTGCAGTGATTCGTTGTCAAATACCCTGGCATCCAGGACATCTTGCGGCAGGCCAGGAAAATCTCGGGCATTTTCAGAAGATCTTACACAGCCATGGCTCGCCTTGCTGACATTCAGCGGCGACACAACCTGCCCGTCAGACGTCTTATTTGTGACTGCCCGACACGATGCAACTCAACCTTGTATATATGCTTGATAGGCTGCTCCAGCGGAAACGTGCAGTTAACGACTACCTGTACGAACTCTGCGGCAGGACAGGTTCTGGGGAGCTTGGGTTTTTTTCACCGCACCAGTGGCTGCTCATGCGCAACGCATGCAGACTTCTGCGGCCATTTGATGAGATCACCAAACTGGTCAGTCGCAGCCAGGGCGCCATCAGTGACATCGTACCTTACGCATTCTTTCTGAAACGTGCATTGCATCGTGTCATTGATTAAGCCTTTGAGGAGCAGGAGTAGGAAGATGAGAAAGTCGCAATTCTGGATGAATATAGAATGCATATTATAGTGTATTTGTATTGTGCAGCATTGTGACCGGTGAGCAGTTCTGCAGCGATACTACAACTACAAAGAGTGCCAAACGCAATTTGAAAAAAGTATTATAACGGGTGTGATAGACCAGTGGCCCTCCAAAATGACAGATTGAAGAGGGGTGTTATATAACAATATACTTTCATACTGGTGTATTTGGGTACTGCAGAAATTTTGCCTCTGCATCATCGATGTCACCTTCCCCACCATTAACATTAGAGATCTCGGAGTAGGCAGCAACAGCGGGGACCAACCTCCTTGGGCTAATCTGGGTACTGTCGTCAGGCTGCTGAGTGGCGGCTGTTGCTACCTCCTCTTCCTGATCCAATGCCAAGAATGGCTGCGCATTGTAAATGTCTTGTGATGGATCAGAAAATAATTCCTGTCACTCAAGCGGAAGGTATATGGTGGTGGTGTTGGTGGTGGTGTCTTTTGGGGGTGCACACAGCAGAGGGTGAAGAATGTGCAGATAGAGAGGATGAGGAGGGTGCAGAAGAGGAAGGCTGAGTGAGCCACTCAACCAAGTCTGGTGCACCCTTTGACATAATCGAACGCACCTTCTGCAACTTCCCACGTTGGCTCCGGCCTGGTGCTCCTGCCCTACCCCTACCACCCCTGTGGAAGGGCCTGCCTCTTCCTATGCCTGTTATTTTTTAAATGACCCTGTGACAAAAGTCTCTAGAGAAGCGCAGTATATGTGGAAGAAGGTATATAACACCCACGTTTCAATCTGTCGTTTTGGGGGGCCACTGGTTTATCACACCAGTTATAAAAAATTTTTCCCAGTAACTTTTGTCACTGTGTGTAGCAGAGTTAACGCAGTGAAAGAGGCAACATTTCTGCAGTACCCAAATACACTATTATGAAAGTATATTGTTATATAACACCCCGCTTCAATCTGTCGTTTTGGGGGGGCCACTGGTATATCACACCAGTTTTAATACTTTTTTCCCCAGTAACAATTGTCAATGTGTGTAGCAGAGGTAATGCAGCAAAAGAGGCAACATTTCTGCAGTACCCAAATACACTATTATGAAAGTATATTGTTATATAACACCCCACTTCAAATCCACTATAATATGCTTTCTATATTAGAAAGTATATTATAAGTGTATTACACCCCTATATACTGCACACCAAACAATAGTACACCTATACCAGTCCTTAAAAGGACTTTTGTGGACCCATTAACTAGCAATTTGTGTCACTGACAGTCTGCCCCTGCTCCACACAGCAACCTCTCCCTGCACTGACAAAAGACAGAATATAGGCCAAACAATAGTACACCTATACCAGTCCTTAAAAGGACTTTTGTGGACCTATTTGCTAGCGATTTGTGTCACTAACAATCTGTCCCTGCTCCATACAGAAAACCTCTCCCTACACTGACAAAAGGCAGAATGTAAAATGGCAGCAAGATCAGGTCTATTTATAAGGTAGGGGGTATGTCCATGTGCTGAAATGTCTCGATTGGCTGTCCTGTTTCCCCTGATGGGAAGGGTATTGACACAGCCCCAAATAATCCACAATTGCTCAAAAGTGATAGGGTCCAGAAATATTTAGACAGAATAAAGGGGGATAAAGCACCTGGACTAGATGGCATCAACCCACGGATCCTAAAAGAATTGAACTCTGTCATTTCAAAGCCATTGTTTTCTATTTTTAGGGACTCGTTAAAGACTGGATTGGCGTTGGGCCAATGTGGTGCCTATATTTAAAAAGGATCAAAGTCTCTACCAAAAAACTATTGTTCTGTCTCTTCCTGCTCCATATACTTCAGATACCATATTTCTTTGAACTCAAATTTATTAGAAGAAGCCAGGTGAAAATAACTACAAATTGATAAAAATAAACATCAATCAGTACAAAATTGCATAAAATATAGAAACACTGCTCTAAAAAACAGGATGGGATAACAAGAATTCACTTTTTAATCTCTCTCAGGGGTGATGGGAGAGATTGATTAAATATGTCTTGCTGCCCTGCTGTATCTTCTCAAAAATGGTGGCTGATGCCCTTCCTGTAGAAATTCTACCTAGAATGCCCCTGGTTCCTAACAACTTTATTTAATACATTCTGTGAATTTACAATATGTAATACAGCAGAACAACTGGAGCTATACCAAAAAATAACAGTAGCCTGCACTCTGCACATAACTAACTTGTGTGAATCAAGAAAACCCAACATGTTATTTTAAGCAACATAAACACAAGTAATTAGAATAGAAGTCTGGTAGACAGAACAACTATAGACCTGTTAGTTTACCTTCTATAGTCGGTAAGATACTGAAGAGTTTAAAAAAGACCACATAGATGAGTTCTTGCAGGAAAACAAAATATTTTAAGCAATAGACAGCATGGATTCATGAAAGACTGAAGTTGTCAAACAAACCTGATTTCTTGTAAGTTTGTAAGTTGGTGACATCCTGTAAGGACATTATTCCATTGTATAGCTTGGTGTCATCTGCAAACACTGAAATGGTACTTTTAATCCCAGACCTTATCTCATTTATAAAGATATTAAATAATAAGTGTCCCAACACTGAACCTTGGAGTACACCACTGATAACCTTAAACCATCCAGAGTAAGAATCATTAACCACTACTCTCTGAATGAAGCCTTCTAGCCAGTTTTCAATTCATTTACAAACTGATTTTTCCAAGCCTGTAGACTTAACCTTATACATTAGACGTGTGGGGGGAACTTTACCAAATGCTTTTGCAAAATCTAAGTATACTATATCCACCCCCACTCATTTGTCTACGGTTTTGCTCACCTCCTCAAAAAACTCTTCTAAAGAAAAAAAAAATTTAATTTGTCTGACAGCTTCTATCTTTTATGAATCCATGCTGACTTTTGCTTCAAATGTTTTTTTTTTCTAGCAAAAACTTCTCAAATATAGTTAAACTAACAGTGCTATAGTTACTTGGTAAGGACTTTGACCCCTTTTTAGATATCGGTACCATGTTGGCTTTACTCCAATCTAGTGGTACTATTCCAGTCAATAAAGAGTCCCTAAAAATTAGCAGAGCTCAATTCTTTTAGGATTCTTGGGTGTCAATAACATCCCCATTATGGGCATGAGCTTACCCATGTTCCTTTGTATTTGTTTCGGTCCAAGTACAAATGCGGACTAATTTTTGGTTATACGGAGATTCGGATGTATCCAAACCTCCAAATGAAATAGTAATGTATAGTAACGAATTTAGTTAAAATTTTTAAAAAAAGTTGTTTTGTTTATTCGTTTTCTACCGGATTTCAAATTTTCGGAACGATTTGAATTAGAATCGGTCAATTTATATTCTATGTGAGTAGCCGGTTGTTCAACAGTGGACCAGGAAGCCTGACGTCCTAAGCAACAGATAGTTCAAACAAAACAATGTCGGCAATAGAAAATGCAGGAAAAAAAACAGTGTGGGGTCTCTCCCCAAACCACACTAGGCCCTTTGGGTGTCGCGTGGATTCTAAGGGGAACCCCATTACAAAATAAAAAAATACTGTGGGGTCCCCCTCAAATTCCATACCAGACCCTTATCAGAGCATGCAGACCGGCAGGCCAGGAAAGGAGGGGTCGAGCGAGCGCCCCCCTCCTGAACAATACCAGGCCACATGCCCTCAACATGAGAGGGTGCTTTGGGGCATGGAGCAGGGTTCTGCTGCCCCCACCCTGAAGCACCTTGTCCCCATGTTTATGGGGAGAAGTGCCTTTTCCCCACCACTCTGTGCTGTGGTTATGGGGGTCAGCAGGCGGGTGGGTTTATCAGAATCTGGAAGCCCCCTTTATCGAGGAGCACCCCCCCCCCCAGGTCCCTGCTCCCCTATGCGAATGAGTATGGGGTACAACCCTTTCCTCTACAATAAAAAACTGTAAAAAGTAAAAAAAGAGAGTACACAAGTTTTTGACAATTCCTTTGTTAAAAAAAAGAAAAAACAATGTCTCACAATGTAGATTCATCGTCAATCAAGCCATCCCCAAAAATCCTCTGGCCGTGTCAAACCTCCTGCTTTGTCAAACGCCTCCTCTTCTCCATGGTTGTGGGGAAGAGGCCCTTGTCCCCATTAATATGTTGAGAGCATGTGGCCTGGTATTGTTTAGGAGGGGGGCTCTCACTCGCCCTCCCCTTTCCTGGCCTGACAGTCTACATGCTTGGATAAGGGTCTGGTATGGATTTTAGGGGGGACCCCAGGTCATTTTATTAAAATTTTGGTGTGGGGTTCCCCTTAGAATTCATACCAGACCCAAGGGAAGTGATATGGATTGCAGGGGGAGCCCACTCTGTTTTTTGGGGGGGGTAATTTTCTATTGCTGGCATTGTTTTGTTTACATTTTTAGCTGTCAGTGAAGAAGCCCACTGACAGCTAATGATTTAGCGGTTGTTAAGGACGTGGCGGCCAGCTTCCCAGCCTGTTGCTTACCAAGCAGCTATTCTTTACACAGAATTGAAATCGGTCAACCATTTTTTGACCGATCTGAATTTGAATAATTCCGAAAATTAGAAATTCGCTAGAAAATTAATAAATAAATGAAATTTAACAAAAACAAAATGCAACTAAACGAATTCCAAAACAAAACGAATAAATTCCAAAACAAAAGGAAATTATTAACATAACGAATCTATCCAAAATAAAACAAAATACGTTTTTCTGTACTGCACATGTCTAGTATTTATTAAATTTGCCTTCTCTTTGCCTCCAGTCACCGACTCTAGATTATTATGTAAAGAGCTTATTATTTGAAGATGTTCTTTGGTTTTTTCCATACTCTCTTTTGCAATATGTTGTTCATTTTACATTTTTGTGGCCTTGATTTTCTTTTTTCATATTCTCTTATATTTCTTGTAACATTTAAATGATGATAGCGTCGCTTTATTTTAATATTTTTAAAGCTCTTGTATATCTTTTATATTTTTTTTTTTTTAACTTTGGCCATGAGCCACATATGTTTTATTTGAAGCCTTTTAAACTTATTTCCCATGTGAATATAATTTGCAGTATGTTTGCAAAGAGTCGTTTTGAAGAATTCCCATTTCTGTTCTCTATTTATCGATGCCAATAATTCCTCCCAATCTAAGACTTAGAGAGCAGCCCTCAGCCTTGGAAAAAAATTGCTCTCCTAAAGTTTTTAGTGTTTTATATCTTTCTAGTGCTTGTTGCTTGTTGTTTGCATGTGCTTGTTGTTTACAGCGAACATTAAATAAAATCATGTTATGCCCACTGCTAGCCATATGTTCTTTTATATGAACATTAGTAATGCGTCCTGCATGGTTTGAGATTACCAGGTCCAGCACAGCATCATTTCTAGTTGGGGCCTCTATGAACCATACCATAAAATGTTCTTGTAATAGGTCTCAAGGCCTGCATGGTCCTTTCACAACAGACTGAATGCCTGTGAATCAGTAGCAGGTAGTAAATAAGTACAAGGAAGGGGATTGTTGGGGTACCTGCAGTGAGGAGGAGGATGACGTGGAGCAAAATTTCATTGGTATGTTGTTTCAGCCCTCTCAAAATCTGGTAGGTTTCCATGGGTGGGATGGAATAGTTGAGGACACCTTTGTCCTCAGCGGCACTAAAGACATAGGGTCCTCTGCTGCAGATAATTTGTGGCAAATTGACTTATTTGCTGTGCACGGGCCCCAGGATTCTAACTATGAACACATAGGTTGAACTGGATGGACTTGTGTCTTTTTTCAGCCTCACTAACTATGTAACTATGAAATAAAGGGATCATTACTTGTTGTCCACTTTTTCCAATTTCTGATTCCTGCTCCCAGTAAATACACCACTTGGAAGAGGTGCTGTAGGAAAACCCCTTGGCCATGTTTCCAGAGAGGGAAGGATCCCCTATCATGGCCAATATGTCTCATATATTTTCCGCTTCTCTATTCTCAATCACATTCTTTTAAAAAAATAAAAGGTCTGTGAAAAAATGTAATAAATAAAATAAAATAGCTAGATCAGGTTTTGATCTAGGTCAGAGTCAGGGTTAGTATCACAGTTAGAATCAAGGTAATGGGCAAAAAAAAAAGATGGTAGTGGGTTTTGGTAATGGCAAGAAATAAACAAAAGCACAATTTGTCTTGAACCTTCGCATGGATACACTAAGCAGTTGCAAAAATATGTACACTTAACACCCTTTAGCTAACGTGCTAGTGTATATAGTTAGCTATTAGTGTAGGTAAATGATTTTGTCTGAGAGCCAGGCCTGGGTTGAATCTGGGTAAGGATTAGCTGGAGTACTCAGCAAGCAGCATTTCTGGTGCCTCCCCCTGTGTTCTGGAACTTTGAAGAAGCTTTTAGATGTAGTGGTTGGAGGCTAGGAGGAGCTGTTTGGAATATTTTTGAAGTCAATCCCTAGCAAATGGGCTGCAGTGGTCAGGCAAATTCATAAATAGCCATGAGTCATGCCAGCAGGGGCAGTCAGGTGAAAGATGGATATGGAGTGCTGAGGAGGTTGTTGGTGGCTCTTGAGGGCACCCCCTAGTCTGGGGGGGGGGACTTCAGGCCTGGGGCTCAGGTGCTGGAGGGACCCTCTATAACACATGAAGGAATCCTTACTGGAGGCACAGAAGCAAGGAAAGAACAGGGGGAGCAGGGCAGCATGTCAAGGAGATCTCCTGAGACGTCAGCTGGGTGGGCTGGTGAGAGTTCAGTCTGGGTGGAGTGTGGAGAAGTTAGCTAGGGCTAGTGAAAGTGTCAGCTGCAGCCAGGCAGGCTGGCAGTGCCTGAAGAGGTGTTGCCGGGATCAGTAGCAACAGGGGGGTATGCTGGACACTGACTTTCCTCTACACACCAAATGGGCCTCAGGTTCCTGCCTATAACAGGCAGTTGCCTAAAATCTGAGTAAGATCCATTATCAGTGTGCAAGTGGAGTACTGCAAGCAAGTGAGTGCTGGAGGATGCAGATGAGTGTATATAGACTGTATATAGGAAAAGTTGTCCCTGGAATTGTTCGAAATTGTTCTGGAATTGTTCTGAAGTCAAGTGGGCATCCCATAATTCCCAATCCTCATCCAAGTTCTAATCCCTTAAGTAAAACAAAAAAAAGAAACTACTGGACTGTTTTCTGACTCTACAATGACTGTGAATATTTGATGTGCCTGGCTGCGCAGGGTGGGTGTAACAGGTCAACCGGCACCCTGACCGGGCACCTCCGTTGACGCATGCTCCTAGTGCTTCCCGAGGGCTCCAAGCACTCCACTAGACACCGTAACAATTTGGGGTCTCGCCGTCTCCTACCCACCCTGGACCTATAACAAGGCTCCAGGTTCCTGTGGGTGAACCTCTCTTTCCCCAGAGAGTGCAGCAGGAACAAGCTCTTACACAGTGCTTGTCTTGTAAAAATAAATCTTCTTCACATATAAGTGCTCAGTGCTTGTCCATAAACACAAAAATCCAAAGTGCTGGTGCTTAATTATCCGTCCAGGTGCTCCCCTCTTGGTCCCCTACTCACCAGACGATCAATGAAAAAACGCCTTAATGTTATCCCCACTAATCTGGATACTAGGTATGCATGATTAAGCACCAGCACTTTGGATTTTTGTGTTTATGGACAAGCACTGAGTACTTATATGTGAAGAAGATTTATTTTTACAAGATAAGCACTGAGCACTTTATACCATAAAGATTGATTATTTATTCATCACATAGAGCACTGGACACTTTTGATGCCTAATTTAATGAGGAGATAATATAAGTTTACATTGTATATGCATTTGAATTTATTTGATGTGATAGCACGATATAGCACTTTTTTTTTAGCACAATATAGCACTTTATTTGTTTAGTACTATAACTGGAATATTTATTTATAGCACTTTAAAGAGCACATATATATTGAGCAGCGCTGATACTTACCAATTCTTCAGTTTAAAAAGGTGTTCCTTTTTTACCAGCAGCAGCTTAAGTCATTTATTTATATTTATATCTATATCACCTAATCGCAGGCACTTTCCTTAAAAAAAAAACCTCTTACACAAGAGCTTAGTGATTATCCAAGGGAGTATGAAGGACATAGCAATCCCTTGTAGCCTATTCCCTTAATGAGAGACAGGGCTCTAGATTGAGGGTAAAGTATAACTAAACTTTATTGAACAAGAAACATATTTTTATACAGTTTTCCCCCATACGGTCCCCGCCCAGGTGGACCTTGTTGAAAACAGGCCCTGACATTCACAATCCAATGAAAACAGAGTTTTACACTCCCATACAGTGTACACAAAGATATAAACTGTGGGACAATCCCCCTCCCCATTAGCAGCCAATCCACATACACATATACATCCCATAATAAGCTCATCTTAAGGCAGACAGAACAATGTGAGGTCATTAACATTTAACAATAAGACAGGCACAACCCACATTCTCTCCCAATACACAAACAATAGGGAAGTCTGCCAATGACAGTCTGTGTGTCTCTCACAGACAAGCACATGGAATACACATGGAATACACCACTGTGTAAGGTGTTATTAAATCTTCATATTTCTATATGAAGATATGGTTGACAAATATTACTATCCCACCATTAATTATCTGTCTTTCACTCATAGTGATGGTTAGTACCGTCACATATCTTCCCCCCAAAGGTAGACTAACCAGGTACCAGACCTCCAATTGGTCTGTGCCTGAGTTAGTCGGGTAACAAGTCCCAAAGAGTAAATCCATCATGGCAGCTTTCTTGACAAAGTTCCACATAGTTTGTAAGTTTGTCCTGGCAAAGCGCATGGAGCTCTCATAGCCGATCAGTCAGCGGAAGCCTGGTTTGGGCAGGCCAGACTGGGCTTCTTGGGCACCCTGTGTCCCTAATAGACACAGGGTGACTTAGACATGAGAGGAGCCTAGTAGGCCTGGAGAGGAACTTTCCAACCTCTCTAAGGTAGGCTGTGTTCCACGGGCCCTCCCAATGTCTGCACCCACCAAGTACCTCTAACAAATTGTCCAGCAAACAGTGTTACTCACCCAGTCAACCTCTGCCTCTCTCGTAGAAGATACCTGTGGATAAGCTTGGACTGGCCCTTCTCCCAGGAGTCCTTTCAGCCACTGTAGAGAAGACAGGGTGGTGGGGCTCACTTTCTCAGGCTGTTGGGGATCTGAGCCGACTATCCAGCATCCCTGGGATATATACTTGAAGACTGCAGTCCTATCCATTACCACAGGAACTCCATCTTTTGTATGTTGGGGGCAGAGGCCAACTGCACTCTGCTGTGTTGCTAGCTCTTCTGCTGGGTTGGTGTCATAATTCTGGGGCACCAACTGCTGCTGGGAAGGGGAGTCAGCTGTTCCATTTTCCTTACTCCCATCTGGTGGTTGGGACAACCATTCTTTGGTACTGTTTTTGGAGAGAGGACAGCAACCTCCTCTCCCTTCTCACCATAGGTCTCCAGAACTGCCACAGGTGTGGGGCAGAGGTCATTGACTCTTTGTCCGGCTGCCAGCGCTTCAGCTGGGTGTAGAAGCTTCACTTCATCAGCTTGTTGCTGATGAATCCCCTCCTGGGAGGGTGCGCTACATTTGGGGGCTCCACAAAGACACAATCCTTACTGTATTGACAAAACCAAAAACATTTTTGTAGAGATAAAGTCAGTACCTTATTAACATTGCTTCTTAGTGTGGCTGCAAACATAATCAATACTGTATTGACACAACCAGGTATGTGATCACAGAGACACAATCAGTACCGTACTGACACAACCGATAATATACAGTACGACACTACCTGCCTGGAGTTTGCATGTTCTCCCTGTGCCTGCGTGGGTTTCCTCTGGGTACTCCATTTTCCTCCCACACTCCAAAGACATGCTGGTAGGTTAATAGGATCCTGTATAAAATTGGCCCTACTGTGTATGTATATGAGTTAGGGACCTTAGATTGTAAGCTCCTTGAGGGCAGGGACTGATGTGAATGTGCAATGTATATGTAAAGCGCTGCGTAAATTGACAGCGCTATACAAGTACCTGAAATAATAATAATAATAATATATCCTCAGAAAAACAATCATAACAGTACTGACATAATCAGAGACCTATCCAAAAAGATTCAATAAATTTCAATACTGACTGTAATACCACTTCAGTTTGGCTTCTGTTTTACAACATCTGGAACGGAAGGATTTACCCCCTTAATGACCAGGCTATTTTTTGCGATACGGCACTGCATTATTTTAACGGAAAATTGCACAGTTGTTAGACACTATACCCTAATAAAATTGATGTCCTTTTTTTCCCACAAATAGAGCTTTCTTTTGGTGTTTGTTTACCTGTGCGATTTTTTTTTTTTGCGCTGTAAACAAAAAAACAGCAACAATCCTAAAAATATATATATTTTTTTTTTACTTTCTGCTATATAACATTTCCAATAAAAAAAATTTAAAAATGTTTTCATCCCTTTAGGCCAATTTATATTCAGCTACATATTTTTTGTTAAAAAAAACCCCAATAAGTGTATATTGATTTGTTTGCACAAAAGTTATTACGTCTATAAACTAGGGGAAAGATTCATATAATTTTTATCTATTTATTTATTTATTTTACTAGTAATGGCGACGATCAGCGATTTTGAGCGGGACTACGACATTGCGGCGGACAGATTGGACACCTACAGTATCTGACATTTTTGACACTTTTGGGGGACCAGTGAAATTACTACAGTAATAAGTGCTAAAAATATGCACTGTTACTGTACTAATGACACTGGCAGGGAAGGGGTTAACACCAGGGGCAAATTAAAGGGTTAAGTGTGTCCCTAGGGGGTGCTTTCTAAATGAAAACAACAAGAGAAGTGCGCACCAACCTTGTGCATTACCACTTAAAAGTTTATTAAAATCAAAGAAGGGTAGCGTACAATATACTCACAAACGTAGCATATGAACAAGCATATAGGAAATGGGCACCGCTCGCTTCCAGGACACTTCTCTATTGCTGGATAGCGTGATGGCGTCCTCAAAACCTGATGTGGCTTACGCGTTTCGAGGGAGGACCCTCTTCCTCAGAGCCAAAATCGCCACTGCTTTCTAAATGTGTGAGGGATGGGCTTGCTGGATGAACACAGAGACCTGTGTTCCTAAATAGGAGGAACACGGGATCCCTGTGTTTATTACTGACAGAACAGTGGCCTGCCGTGTTTACATCAACAGACCACAGTTCTGTCTCCACTGGGGGAGCGATCGTGGGTGCCCAGTGGAGACCACGGCCGCCGGACCCACTGATTGGCTCCCCCTGTGCGCGCCCTTTTTAGCTGTCCTGTGAAGTGATGTACAGATACATTGTTTTGAGGGACAAAGCCGACTTGCTGCAGTGAAACTACGGCGGCTGGTAGGCAAGAGGTTAACATATATCTTCAATTCAAAGCAGTCCTTAGACTGAAACGATGACTGAATTATTCTATTTTTCCCCATGATCATACAGGTAACATCCTTCCTGTGTTTCCTGATTTGGATTACAAACACCTCTCCCCTTTTCTTCCTCTCCATGGGGGAGGGGGGTTGTGCACTTTACCCAAGATAGCTAGGAAAGCCGAGGACATTGCTAGAGATTTCAGTTCAATACATAATAGGTTACAAAGACACTGGAGTTCTGGCAAGATCAACAAGTATAAAGTATAGCCTGAAAAAAGAAAATCAATGCAGCCACCACATCTAGGGACTTGAATGTACAGTAGTTCAATTTTACTTTCTTGTACTTAGATTTGTATACAATTGACGTAAGTATGGTTGTAAGTTAGGACACTGGTGCTCATTTACTGTATACTGTAACAATAAAGCCAAAGAAATATGGAAGCTTCTAAAAACACTCCTTATACAGAGATGTCACTTTTCGGGTACATGCACACTGGGCATAAAAATAATGCTGCTTATACAGTACAGGCTTTTGTCATTCTTTCTTCAACCTGTAAAAGCAGCTCTATATTAGTCTATTTGTCCATGCACATTAGGGAGTTTATAGGCATATTTGCAGAGAAGTGGTTTCAGACAAAAAAAAAAAAAACATCAGAATTGCATTTTTGAGAAGAGCTTTCAGGTGGAAAAAATACTTGACGTGCAGAAGTGCTCAAAAACACGCATACATGTGCCTTTTAGGAGCTCGTTCAAGTGTACATTGAATATAGTAAAAAATGAGCAGAGGGGAATCTTTTGGGAAAAAATGCGTATAAAAACAAATGCTCAATCTCTTGTGCAATAAAAGCTCCTGTGAGCATATTTTTTGCTGCCTTTTCTGACAGAGTTTCTGGCATTTTTTCAGTTGCGCAGTGTGCATGGACCCATAGGGTGAGATGTGATATAATGCTATATGCAATATAGCAAATGAAAAATAGGGATGTGCTTAACCACTTGCCTATTGGGCACTTTCATCCCCTTCCTGCCCAGGCCAATTTTCAGCTTTCACACTTTGAATGACAATTGCACGGTCATGCAACACTGTACCCAAATGATATTTATATCATTTTTGAGACAGAAAGAGCTTTCTTTTCCTAGCATTTAATAACTACTTTTGTTTTATTTTTTGCTAAACAAATGAACAAAACTTTAAGTTATAAAAGTTTGCAAAAAAAATCATATATCCTATTCACTGATGTGCGCTGATGAAGCTGCACTGATGGACATTAATAGGGTGCATTGATGGGCAATGATGAGGCTGCACTGTTGGGCAACGATGGGCATTGATGAGGCTGCACTGATGGGCACTGATGAGGCTGAACTGATAGGCACTGATGGGCATTGATGAGGTTGCACTGAAAGGTACCGATGAGGCTGCGCTGATGAGCACTGATGGGCACTATTAAGCTGCACTGATGGTCACTGATGAGGAGACAATGATAAGGTGGCACCGATATGCACTGATTGGCACTGACAGGGCTGGCACTGATAATCAGTGCCCTGATTATTAGTGTAAATGTTCCCTGGTACAGAATGGCCAGTTATCGGGTTTCCTATCCTCACACACAGAGGAAAGGAAATGCAGATAACCGCCATTTGTTTATAAGTGATGACCTGGGATTGGACACAGCTGATCACATGGTGACAAATCACTGTGACTGGCCTTCACCTCAATCTGTGATCTGTGGGCAGGGTTCTGAGAGGACATCAATAGATACCCTCCCAGGTCTGGACGATCACGCTGTAGCTGTCTTTCAGCTATAGCCTGTTCAGAAAGTGTATAGTATTTCAAAAGTGACATTTTTTTCCTGAACTCAAAACAGATATTGCGCAAGATGTTAAAGCAGTTAGAAGAATTTACTGTACTAAGGCTAGGTTCACACTATGTCCAAGGGCTGCGTTTATGTGGGCACAGCAGCCCATTCATTTGCTATAAGGAAACTGAACAGTGCTGTGCAGTTTCCAGTGCGTGGGGATGCCATGACATTCCCACACATCTCCTAAACAGAAGTGTATTTTTTACTGCAGGTGCAGAAAAGCATGAAATGACACGTCTACCCAGACCCGCTCAGATGTGAACCTAGGGTTACTCCTACTCACTTATCCTGGCCCCCCACAACCTAACCTGCCCCCCCATACCGTCTCACCCACCCCTCATACTGCCTCACTTACCCCTCATACTGCCTCCCCACCCCCATACTGCCTCCCCTAGCCCCCATACTGCATCACCTACCCCTCATACTGCCTCACCCATCCCCCATACTGCCTCCTTTACCCCTGATACTGCCTCACCCACCCCCCATGCTGTCTCACCTTCCCCTCATACCACCTCACCTACACTTCATACCACCTTACCTTCTCTCTTTCAGGTATAGCACCTCCCTCCATACCATCTCTTACTGTGCCTCCCTGGTTCGAATCCGGGTCACGGCACCATTGTAGTGATATAATAGTAGTGGTAGTATTAATTAATTATTATTATAATGCGAGTTATTCTTGCAATGACCCAGTTCTCCCAGAGGGATGCATTTATTGAGACTTCACAAAAGTCAACAGAGGTACATACAAGATGGATGACAGGACATTTTTTTCACCTTCAGAGAACCTAGCTTCTCCTGTCATAACTTAGCCAAAACAACCCAATTCTAATATACCTTTGTTTGACCAGGATAAGCAATTTGATTGGCCAGTTTTATTAGGCCTTTGATCTGCTTTTGTCTTTCTGGGTGGATAATGCCCCTTTGGCTATGGACAACTGCAGTCATAAAACCCTTCCGGAAATTTCCTAATTTGCATTCTTTGACTACTAATTAGGTTGGCTCTTCAAAGGGTGAGGTGGTCTTTTATTAAAATTAACATAGCACAGGGTCATTATCTGCCCCTTTGATATGTAAAGGTCAACCTGGTTTGGTCAGTCTCTGTTCTGGTCAACAAGTCTCCTTTGAAATGCCTAATTAGATAAATATCTATTCCCAAATACCAATGTGGCCTTACCTTACTTACTTTTTGATGTGTTAAAAAGACTTGTCACTGGCCTGTCCCATATGCCTGAGTATGTGAAGCCATCACACACTATATGTATGCACATATTATGATATATACACACACACACATATATATATATATATATATATATATATATATATATATATATATATATATATATATATATATATAGATGCCCATAAAATGTACTACTTTACCCACCTAATCTTCCCTGGTTACAGTACCCACCTCCCCCTCATTCCACCTCTCTCCTACCCATCTAAACCATTCTTCCCAGTCAAAGCACCTCACACATGCCTGATTCTGCTCTACTTGTTACACTCAAAGTGGATTAGTCTGTTGAACCATGAAAAAATGCAATCACCATGTTGCTGGTATCTTCTTTCATTTGTTATTAAAGCGGTATTCCTGCCTAACAATAACTATTCTCAGAAATGTCCCCTCCCCCACCCACTTACTACTTATCCCTAAAATCTGCCTCACTTTATGGACCCTTAAACTCTGCATCTCTTACTACCGACCCCTGAACTCTGTGTCCCTTTAAGTGGTCAATATCCAGGACAATGAGATCCACACCAAACATTTGCTGCCATGAGCTGCACATACTGCACTTTCTTTTTCACAGTCAGAAGAATTTTGCACACAGGACCACTGCTCCCAGAAAACACCCCTATAGCCAACCTTACTGAATAGTGCAAGAGGTGCCATCTTGTATCGCTCTTTCAGTTTGATATAATGGTATCATCATGATCAAGTAGCTGTTTTTTCCTAGGATGCAAAATAGTCTAGCATTGGACCTGGGTATAGGGGGTGCAAATGTACATATAGATTTGCATAAGAAAGGAAATAATAAATATTTGGCTCACAAACACTTTAATACTTTCAAAAGCAATGGTCAGCATACATGTTAGGTGGCCTGAGCTGCTAAGTACCACTTCTAGGGGCCGTGGCACCCTAGCCCATTAACTGCATTGCCTAGTGAAAAATCTGTCTCATGGACTTGAAAAGACAAGTGAAAGGCAAAAAAAATCAGGAAAGAGAAAGCCGAGGGAGTTGTGGGAGGAGGGATAATGCAAAAAATAATGGAAGCAAAATAAATTCCAGATGGATCCTTACACCAAAAAAGTGGAACTGATTTTATTAAAATGCAAACACAAATGTTTTTCACAACATTCCAGCTTTGTTTGGGTGAATGGTTGTCTTTATGGACTCTTAGGCAAGAAAGTAGCCTGCATAATTTAGAGTATAGGTAGTGAGTATTGCTGACCGCTACTTAGAATAGCTACAACGTGTTGGCTGAAGAAAAGGTTTACATTTTTAAGTATCTTGTAGATATTTATTACCTTATGAACTTGGTCAAAAATGTTTTTTGTTTGCTATAAAAAAAATGAACCTGACATAGTAAAAAAAAAAAAAATGAACCTGACAAATATTTTGTTCCTTATATTTCAGCACAAATAACATGTAATTTAACACGGCGTGAAAGAACTACATTGCAAACCATACAATTTTATACAACATAATAACAAACTATCCTTAAATAAAACAAAATGTTCTTATGAAGAGTTTCATAATCAAACAACAAGGAACTTTATGCAAGTGATGTATTTTTAAAACGTTTGCATAGCAATTTTTCCAGTAAAAGTGCATGTGCATTCATTATGTGAGCACTGGGGCAAAAAAACTAATGCTATTAGGCCATTTCTGTGCTGATCAAATCTTTTTTATTCATTGAAAACAAAAAAATACAGCTTTGGCATCTAGATGGCTCTACCACCATCTACTGGCCAAATTCAGTATTTTCAATTTTAGATCAATGAAAAACTTTCGACCAGCACAGGAAATATCCTAATAAACTTTTTTGCCCCATTTGTGCAGAACACTCTTACATGCCCTTTCAATGGACAAATATATATGCAGATTGTTTTACAATTACAACCCTACCTGTAAGTAAGGTTATGTGCTATTTTTATCTATCATCTTATATCTTCGAAAGTTTAATTCAAATCATACATTATTTAAAAGAAGTATGGGTTAAAAAAAATGGGATTTTTGTACTTACCGTAAAATCCATTTCTCTGAGTTAATTTCTATGGAGTTCAACGGACACATCACTCCATAAATCATAAATAGTGGGTCCTACTCCTGCTCCAGGAGTAGGACTAGGCAGAACAATCTATTAACCTTCTACGATGAAGTGAGCTGCCACCTAGATAAAGGTAAGCCGTTGGATGTGGTGTATCTGGACTTTGCAAAGGCCTTTGACACCGTTCCCCACAAACGCTTACTGTACAAACTAAGGAAGGTAGGTATGGACCATAGGGTGAGTACCTGGATAGAGAACTGGCTCCAGGGGAGAGTCCAGAGGGTGGTGATTAATGGGGAGTACTCGGATTGGGCGGGTGTGGAAAGTGGGGTCCCCCAGGGTTCTGTCCTGGGACCAATCCTGTTTAATCTATTCATAAATGATCTAGAGGAGGGGATATCTAGTACAATCTCAGTATTTGCGGATGATACTAAACTAAGCATGCCAATATCTTCTATGCAGGATGTGGAAACCTTACAAGCGGACCTGAACAAAATAACGGGGTGGGCAACTGCATGGCAGATGAGGTTTAATGTTGAAAAATGTAAAGTAATGCACTTGGGGGCCAGAAACCAGAAAGCAAGCTACTCACTAGGGGGGGAACCTCTGGGTGAGTCTAGGATGGAAAGGGACCTGGGGGTACTGGTAGACAACAGGCTTGGCAGTGGCATGCAATGCCAAGCCGCTGCAAGCAAAGCCAACAGAATACTGGGATGTATAAAAAAGGGGATTCACTCCAGAAATAAAGAGATTATTCTCCCGCTCTACAAGACTCTGGTCCGGCCACATTTGGAGTATGCTGTCCAGTTCTGGGCACCGGTCCTCAAGAAGGATGTGCTGGAATTGGAAAGAGTCCAGAGAAGGGCAACAAAAATAATTAGGGGAATGGAGGACATCAGCTATGAGCAAAGACTACAAGCACTGAACTTATTCTCTCTGGAGAAGAGACGATTGAGGGGGGATATGATATCAATGCACAAATACTGTACTGGCGACCCTAGCATAAGGAACAAACTATTCAGAGAGAGGAGATACAATAAGACACGTGGCCACTCACGAAAACTAGAGGAAAGGCGGTTTAACCTTAAAATGCGTAAGGGGTTCTTCACTGTAAGAGCGGTAAGGATGTGGAATTCTCTTCCACAAGCAGTCGTATCAGCTGGGAGCATTGATAGTTTCAAAAAACTATTAGATGGGCACCTTGGAGACCACAACATACAGGGGTACACAATGTATGGTTAAAAGCAAACACACACACATCATAGGTTGAAAGTGGATGGACTGATGTCTTTTTTCAACCTCACTAACTATGTAACTATGTAACTATGTAACAAAAAACACCGGGCTACGCCCATGGGCCGTCCCCAGCTGGTATATAACCCCCCTCTGTGCTCTAGGTTATCAGAACTCCATAGAGGGGTGGGTGCTGTGTCCTTAGATGAATACAGTAGATACAACAATCTAATTTTCTCTTTCGTTCATCGATGAACCAAAGTATCTATCTTTTAGAATTTTGTGAAGATATGCAAGGGTGACCAAGTGGCCGCCTTGCAAACTTGTGATATTGAAGCCTGATGACAGAAGGCCCAAGAAGCACTCAGTGCCCGGGTTGAATGTGCCTTGACAGGGAAAGGTGGAACCTGACCTTTAATGGAAAAGGCCTGAGTCACCGTCTGTCTGATCCATCTGGAGATGGTAGCCGAAGAAGCTGCCAGCCCTTTTCTTGGTCCGTCTGTAACCAAAAAAGCGAGTCTGACCTCCAAAAAGACTCAGTAGCTGCCAGATACACCCAAATCACACGAACCACATCCAAAGTATGCAAAGAAAATTCCTTGTGATGAGCCGGCTTGGGACACGAGGAAGGCAACACAATGTCCTTATTCAAATGGAAGTCAGATATCATGATCACGCTACGAACTTCGGTATCCACCTGCAGGGCCAAACCAGCTAAAGGAGCAGCATGTAGGACTGTGAAAACAGAATTGTCTTTAAGGTAAATACCACTAGACTCAGAACCTGTATGTGAATCGGGAGAGAGAACTGTCTGTGTGACAGCATCCGGTAAATCATGGCCTGTGTTTCCTTAAATTTGTCCAGAGAAAGGACCACCCTGGTCAGAATTAAAATCACACCTAGGTAGTTAGATAGGGGGGACCTTCGGTAGTTCAGACATCACCTGAACCTTTGCAGGAATTAAATCCACACAAGGAGACTTAGTACCCTTTCTGGGTACCCCCAAAAGAAACCTTTTGCAGATCTCCTTGGCGCTCACCAAAGAAGTCAATGGGGCCAGAAACTGGCAAAAACGGGTGAGGGGTTACCCAATGATGGGTTTGGGCAGAACTTCATGCTGAAGGGGTCTTGTCTGCAAGTCTGGAGAAGCTAGCTCTAGGCTTACTAGACCAAGGTTGCTTGGAAACTCCCGGGGAAGATTTAAAAGATCTATTTCCCTTATTCTCCATCCCAAAAGCACAAAATAATTTTTTATGGTCTAAGAAGGAGGACCCCTGTCTGCAGCGAGGCTCCTTCCCTTTCCTGGATTGTGGAAGGAAGATACTCTCCCCCCCCATGATATCCCTAATGATGTCATCCAGGGTAGCCCCAAACAGGCAATCGCCTTGAAAGGGCAGATCAATGAGAGCTTTCTTAAAGGCTTGGTCTGCGGAACAATTCTTAAGCCACAGCACGCACCTAATCACCACTGCTGAAACAGAAAGTTTGGACAGCACAGAAGCTGTATCTAAAGCTGCATCACAAATAAACTGCAGCCCATGGACCAACTGGTCCACTAAATCAACATAATCAGTGAGACCTGCTCACCCCCATGCCTTGGCGCAAAAGCTTGGCCCATTCAGTTAGGGTCTGAGACACCAGGGCTGAGGCAAAGACTGGCCGCAATGCTGAACCAGCCATATTAAACAAGCTGCATAGCCTCCACTTTCTTGTCAGCTGGGTCCTTAACCACTTCCATACAGGGCACCTTCACCCCCCTTCCTGCCCTGAAAATTTTTCAGCTTTCAGCTCTCTCACACTTTGAATGATAATTACTCAGTCATGCAACGCTGTACCCAATCAAATTTTTATCATTTTTTTCACACAAATAGAGCTTTCTTTTGGTGGTATTTAATCACCACTGGGTTTTTTATTTTTTGCAAAATAGGGGAAAAAAGAGCGTAAATTTTGAAAAAAAATTGCTTTAGTTTCTATTAAAAAAGTTTTCAAATAAGTAATTTTTTAAATTTGATAAAAATAAGTCAAATTAGTGGATATTATTTAGTCTGTTTGATAGTTATATAGTCTACAAGCTATGATGCCAATCATTGAAAATTGATCACACCTAATCACACCTGATGTACCGATGGCCTATCTCTTTCTTGAGGCCCTGAAATGTCAGGACAGTACAAATACCCCCAAAATGACCCCTTTTTGCAAAGTAGATATTCCAGGGTATTTAGTAAGAGGCATGGTGAGTTTTTTGAAGTTGTAATTTTTTCCCACAATTCTTGGGAAAATTAGGAAATACATTTTGTTTTTTTACACAAAATTGTCATAATAACAAGTTATTTCTCACACACAGTATATGCATACTTGCAATCACACCCCAAAATACATTCTGCTACTCCTCCTTAGTATGGCAATACCACATGTGTCAGGCTTTTACAAAGCCTGGCCACATGCAAGGAGCTACGTCAGGTGTTCTACGAGCATAAATTACACATATGATTAACTAACAACCTATCACAATTTTGAAGGCCCTGGAGCACCAGGACAATGGAATTACCCACAAAATGACCCCATTTTGGAAAGCAAACACCCCAATGTATATTCTATGAGGCATAATGAGTCTTTTGAACATGTAACTTTTTTCCACAAGTTTTTGAAAAATGTGGTAAGAAAATAAAAACCTATTTTTTTTTCTTACACAAAATTGTCAATGTATAGGATATTTCTAACACATAGCATGTACACAGCAAAAAGTACACCCCAAAATCCATTCTGCTACTCGTCCTGAGTATGGTGATATCACATGTGTGAGACTTTTGCACAGCCTGGCCACATACAGAGGCCCAATATCCAAGTAGCACCTTCAGGCGTTCTAGGAGCATAAATTACACATCTAATTTCATTACAACCTATCACACTTTTGAAGGCCCTGGAGCACCAGGACAATGGAAACACCCACAAAATTACCCCATTTTGGAAATCAAACACAGCAACAAATAATCTATGAGGCATGGGCTGCAGATAGGTACTCAGGTACCCTGATGGGCTGCAGATAGGTACTCAGGTACTCTTATGGGCTGCAGACAGGTACTTAGGTACACTGATTGGCTTCAGAAATGTATTTGGTTACTCTGATGGGCTGCAGAGAGGTACTTGGGTATTCTGATGGGCTAGAGACAGGTACTCGGGTAATCTGATGGGCTGAAGATAGGTACTCGGGCACTCTGGGCTGAAGACAGGTACTCGGGTTCTCTGGGCTGGAGACAGGTACTCGGGTACACTGGGCTGGAGACAGGTACTCGGGTACTCTGGGCTGGAAACAGGTACTTGGGTACTCTGATGGGCTACAGAAAGGTACTCGGGTACTCTGATGGGCTGGTGACAGGTACTGGGATACTCCGATGATAGGTACTCGGGTACTCTGATGAGTACTCTGACAGGTACTCGTGTACCACAATGACAGGTACTCGGGTACTTCGATGACAGGCACTTGGGTACTCCAATGAAAGGTACTAGGGTACTCCAATGACAGGTACTCGGGTCCTCTTATGACAGGTACTTGGGTACTCTGATAGGTTGGTGACAGGTACTCAGGTACTCTGATGACGGGTACTCAGAGTACCTGAGTACCTGTCATCAGAGTACCTGAGTACCTGTCATCTGAGTACCTGAGTACCTGTCATCAGAGTACCCAAATACCTGTCATCAGAGTACCCGAGTACCTGTCATCAGAGTACCTGTCATCAAAGTACCCGAGTACCTGTCATTAGAGTGCTCGAGTACCCATCACTAACCTATCAGAGTACCCGAGTTCCTGTCATCAGAGTACCCGAGTACCGCTCATCAGAGTACCTGATGGGCTTGTGACAGGTACTTTGATGGGCTGTTGACAGGTCCTCTTTATTTGGGGGGAAAATAGTATTTTTTAGTGTGCACTATAATCGGTAACTAGCTGTTACCGCAATCTCCTCCTCACACTGAATTGGTGTGTGAGGAGGAGAGCCTGGTAACAGCTAGTTATCGTGGTTTGTTGACATTCTGTGACCGGCTGTGATTCGGAACAGCCGTTCACGTGGTAAAGAGCCAATTTCATTGGCTCTTTACCCTGATCGGGGATGGACTGTGTCAGAGTTATACTCTCCATCCCCTATCGCCACCCTGCATGCCACTGGGGGCACGCATGAGCGGCGTGCACAAGGACAGTGCATGTGGCCAGCTGTGATTGGACACAGCCGGTCAAATGGTAAAGAGACATTTTTATTGGCTCTTTACATTGATCGGGGATGGGCTGTGTCCCGAGGGATACACCTCATCCCAATCGCCACGCTGTGCACCCCCGGGGGAGTGGGAGAGTGGCGAGAACGGGCGGTCATCATATGACGTCTGTCCAGAGGGAGGAAGCATCTCTGCCGGCATAATTTTACAATGTGCCGGTAGGGAAGTGGTTAAAGGAGGGGGATTCCTCTACTGGGATCATGGTTGCTTTATTCAACCTGGAAACAGGAGGGTCCACCAATGGTGGACTAGCCCACTTTTTTAAAAGTGACTCCTCAAAAGGGTAATGTACAGCAAAACGTCTGGGGATCAAAACGGGTTATTTTGGTTGTTCCCATTCCTTACAGGAAAACCTGTCAAAATAAGGCACATAAGAAAACACCTTTGGAGTGCAAGATGACTAATATGTACCAAATGACACAGCCACGTCTGTGGCTACATAAGCTGCATCCTCCATTTTTAAAGTCTCAGGCACTGCAGTAATAAGTGCATCTACCAGCATGTACCAGCATGCACATTCACTGCTGCGACCATGGGGGAATTATCCTCACTATCGGATGGATCAGGTGGTGTGATATTAGGCCCCCCTGGACAGGAGGCATCCAAGGTGGCATCAGGCTCAGAATCAGATGAGACAGACTGAGCAGGGGAAGGCGGGGGACGCTTCCTCCTGGGCAACCAGGGGAAGCTGGGGTTCTAAGGAACCTGCCACCTCCATGAGGGGGTCAGTGGGGAGAGATGTGACCCTGAGGTTCCATAAGGGAAAGTGCAGTACAAAAACAATAATTTTGGCACCACTAAAGGATCCCCCAAGGCTCAGGGTACCTATCAGCAGAAATAGAGATAACAGGAACCCCCAAAGACCCACCCTACTGACCGGAGGAGCACCCAGAATTCAAACCCAGCATCATCATGGACGATATCCCTTTTCACATGTCCCGGGCACAGGAAGAGGAAACTAAGGAGGAAGAGGAGGAGCTTTGGCATCTCCACGAGGCCTCAGTCCTCCAGAATCCCTGTGACATCATCTGCTACACAAACATGGCCGTCAACCGGAGACCAGTTATACTAAAGAAAATGGGCCCCGTGAAATCATTCGGCTACAAAAATATGGCCGCCAACCGGAGACCAGCTAGACTAAGGGAGAATGGCCCCCATCAGCTACACTGAAGCATGCTGCCACGATCTTTCCTGCACCCTCTGCAATGCTGCACCCTCTGCAAGGGGACCCCCTTCCCGAAGATAGGACACATGTGTAGGGGAGACTCTGCTGTGCACTCTGCACTAGTCTCTTCACGGGGACCCCCCTGCACTATACCCACACTGCAAACAGCAGGGGATGCACTTCCTACACTGGGACCCCTCCAGACTACCAGGGCGGGACACACACTATCCCAGTACCCATACAGAGTGGGGATAGCGGGGGAGACCCCAGGGGTCTCTGCTGCATTCTCTGCCCTGGGACCCCCACCAGACTCAAGGTCCAGGCAGGAGGGAAAGGGAGAGAGGGAAGCCCAGTTCAGTGAGGGATTTAAGGATGGGAGGAGGGAACCTGCAGGCAGGTCCAATAGTCCCTGGCGGTTAACTGCGTCCCCCCCAAAGAAAAAGAGGAGAGGGGGGACTGAACTTACCCTTCCATGGTGCGGTTAATGCTCCAGACAAAACACCTCGCCCTGAAGTAAGGGAGCTGACGGCCAAGGGGCCACTGCGACTCAGACCCAAGCCCGGTCATATGCGATCCTGCAAGACGTTTAACTCGCGGGCCAGCCTCTGTCTGTGAGGCTATGTCACAGCCGACCTAGCGTGTAGCTGTGGTCTGCACGCACTCACTGGCTGAGCTGGGGGACCACTGAATCTAGATTATCCAGCCCGTCACCAAGCCTGGCAGTTGATTGTAGATCTCCCGAGAGGAAAAAAAACAAAAAAAGATGTTAGGAAGGAGAAAGTTGCTAGGACCAGAGATCCCAGCTGGGAGCCTAGGTCCTTACTCCTGGCTGACTAGATTAAAACTGATTACCTAGAGCAGAGAGGGGGGGTTATATACCAGCTGGGGACGACTCAGGGGCATGACCAGGTGTTTTTTGTTCTGCCTAGTCCTTTTCCTGGAGGAGGCAATATAACCCATTAGTTATGACTTATGGAGCGCTGTGTCCGTCGATGATCGAAAGAGAAAAAATATTATACTCACCTAAGTGCATGCAGCATGATTCCGATGATGCATCTGTTCCTGGTCGGCTCTAAGACTGAAAATAAGTGATCAAAGACCAGTGATTGCTCAGTTCTCAATGTTCTGTGAGCAGAGAGCTGATGACTGGAACCCTGAGCTGTGGAGGCGGTTGGAGCAGCTCACAGGGTCGCAGGAGTGCAGAAGCAACTGCACTCCTGTGATCCCCAGGAGAAATATAGCCAAAAGAGCTTAGGCTATACTTCTTGTTTAAAGACAATAAAATAATTTTCCCTTGTCTCTTTGTTATCTCCAACATCTACTGTTACAAGCAGCATAGTGGCATAGTGCATGACACATCTGCCGTGCAGCACTGGAGTCTTTGGTTTGAATCTCAGTCAGAACACTATCTGCATGTAGCTTGCATGTTCTCGCTGTGCTTTTTTAGGAAAGATGGCTGTATGGTCATATACTGTACGCAATTGTGTGGTAAAAAGTAACTTCATTGCAAAAGATGCAGATGTGTATGCCTCTAAGTGGATGTGAACCTATTGAACCTCTATATATGTTCTGTCTCAAATGTTACTTTATGCAAAATGCATACTTTTTGAGAAACAGACTGTATGGGCAGTATGCTACTTGCCAATTTAGAAACACTCTTAACAGACATAATTGCAACCAGGAAGGCAACCTTACATGCAAGGTCTTCTAAGGGAATGTCTCTGATCGTTTCAAAATGGAGCATCTAAAGGACGGAGAGCACCAGGCATAGATAACACAGGAGGTTGAATTGGTGGGTTTACATGAGCAACTTCCTGAAGAAAAGTCTTGATTAAGGATTGTGAGTCAAATATGTTTCAGGAAGAGAAAAGATTTAGCAGAAATCTGTCCCTTTGGACATGATGCTAGTCAGGACCAAACTGAAAAATGAGCAAAATACAAGTGATAGAGTTTTGCCTACAATTCAGCATCTTTTCTTTTCACCAGGCAAAGTACTGTAAGTCTTCCATGTGCAAAGATAATCTTGCAGGAGTAGGATTCTTTTGCTATGAGTAAGATGGAAAAAGACTGAGTCAGAAATACTCCTATCCTTTAGAACTTGTGTTTCAACAGCCATGGTGTTAAAGTCAGCTACTGAGAAGCAGGATGGAACAGGAGGCCTTGGGCCAGTAAGTCAGGTCTGTATGAAGAGGCTAGAGCTCATCCTCCAGAAATGTACTACATTCTTCTAGCCCAGTTAGGTGTGATAAAAATCACCTGGATTCTTTCCTTCTCGATCATGCATAACTTTCAAGGAAGAATATTCATTGGGTGGAAAGCCTAAAGCAGTCTGAATATCAGGAAGCTATTCAGAACAAACATGAGCATGAGCTGAGGAAAAGACCTGGCATAGTTGCCAATACTATACATGGCTGTGCTCGTTTGCCCAGAAATGTACGCATGTGGCGCACATTCATGCACACCTGAACGCCCTATAGAATGACAGTGGCTGCACATAGAGTTTTCTGGATTATATATAGCTACCAGTACTCCTTGGTCCTGTGTATCCTGTATTCCTTGAACCTTCTGTTACCAACCCAGCTTGTCTCTGGACTTTCCTGCTGTCTGACTCCTGGTTTTTACCCTAGCTTGCTCTTAAGGATGCTGTCTCTCCTGCCTTACCGTGTATGACTCTAGCCTGTTACCTGACTACTCTTCTGCTTGCTCCACCTGATTCCTGTGTATGACCTTGACTAGTATTCTTAGCCATGCTTCAGCCCTCTCTCTGGCTTGCCTCTTCATGTGGGACCTTGGCTTCTATCCTGACTACACTTGATTAGCCTGGTACTGCCAGTCTGACCAAGATTATACCTCAGGTGCCATCTTGCTTGGTGCCTCTACTTTGGTACTGCTGCATCTCCAAGGGCAACAGAGGTCCTGCCATTAGTTCTGACAGACCAGCTGGCAACTATCCAGTGGATTCCAGTACAGGCAAATTCCAGCAGAGCTACTTAAAAGGCACCAGTGCTTCTTTGAGCCATGCACTCTGCTTTCTCACCTCCAGGGGTGCTCGACGCTCAGCCGCAAGGGAAGCCCTGTTGTTAAGTTTGCCTCAGACCAGGTACATGACACTGAATTCAAAGGAATCACTAGAACATCTACTGTAAAGGCTAGAGGATCCCTGGTCTTGGCTATGAATTTGTTCAACTTTTTCTTGAACCTGGAGGCCAGGGTGTCCACATCTAGTTTTTCAGATCTTTAATAGAGATTTGAAAGATTTCTGGGTGCAGAGAGCACTCCCCGAGGTCTAAGCTTGGTGGGTTAGAAAGTCTGCCTGCCAATTGTCCACTCTAGGGTTGTGGACAGCTAAGAGATCTGGAATGTCATTTTTCACCTAAGAGAGCAGCAGACTTGTTTTTATTAGGGCATCTTTACTTCAGGTGCTGCCCCGAGGGTTAATGTAGGTCACTATTGTGACATTGTCTGAATGCACTGTGGCCAGGTGACCTTGCAGAAGGGAGATCCAGTGTTGTAGAGAAAATCTAATGGTTCTCAGTTTCAAAATGTTGATTTGGATTCACTTGTCAAGGGTCAAGGTACCTTAAACAGTCAGGGATTTGTAAACTCTGCCACACTGTCCACCTTCCAAAACATGTGTAAGGCAGGATAGGAATTGTAATGCAAAAAGGTCTTAGTGGTAAGGAGCACTGGAAGGGCGGACGCAGATCAAAAAAACAAAGAGATTTCCAGTCACAACTTACCAACCAGCCAGCGATGTATTTGCAAATGTGTGCAACCAAACCCCTGTTTTTAATGCATAATGTTAGACAGGTCAATTTGGTTGGTCGCTGGCTGGTTGGTAAGTTGTGATTGGAAATCTCTTCGTTTTTTTTGAGGATAGGAATTGTACCATGTCATGGAGATCTTTGACTAGATAGGAGCACTGGGCAATCCAAGGAATAGATTAACTTGTAATTCTTATGGGCAGTGGGAACTGCCTCAAAGAGGGGTACCATTAATCCCAGAACCCTCGTGCAAAAGTGAACTAAGAGATGCCCTTTTGACCTAAAGGGTCCTTATGTGGAAACTAAGGAAAGTAATTTTCTCCTGAGACATGAAGATTTCTGCTTAGGCTATATCCAAGATTGGATCCAAGTAATCAATATGGTATGAGGGCTAGAGAAAATTAATTATCAAACCAAACATTTGAAGAAATTGAATTATCTTTTGGAAGTTGGCAGATACGTTTGTGCCTGAGAAAACTTTCAGTGGAAGATCAGCCAGGTAACCTGTGACATGAATGCCCCAAGTATTAAGTATAGCCAGAAGTGGAGTGAGCAATTTTGTGAACACTCAATTTGCAGAAGATTGTCACAATGGTAGTGCTGCAAATTGGAAATGTTGGTTTGCCTCAGCAGAATGCAGAAAGTGTTGATGTAAGGAGAAGATGAAGATGTGTAGATAGACATCTTGCATGTTTACTAATGCCAGAAACTCCTCTTGTCTGAGAGACTTTTAAAAGTATGGAGGAAGGATCACCCAGTGTCCAAAGAAATGTGAGTTTATGGGTGGGTTAAAGGGTGTTTTTTGAAAGTAACGACAAAGTACAACAAGGCAATGTGTTTCAGAGGAAAGGGACTCCCCCTGTTGCTGCATGCTAATAGAATAGGATGGTTCCCAGGATGGCACTCAGAAAGCTTCCTTTATGATATTTTGTTATTAGCACATTTGTGATCATCAATTGAACAGCAAAAAACGTATATGTGTTGTGCCGCATTAATCACAAAAACAGTGACATAATATAAATACATATAAAGATTCAGTATAACTGAAGATTCTAATGGTCATACAAGCATGTTGCACCTCTAAGGATACGTAAATGGCTCCACCAGCAAAATAAATCAGCAGGAATGCCACCTGACTCCACATAATACCAGCAGACAGGATCTCCCACCATAATCAAAGTAGCATAAAAAAGAAAGCAAGCTTCATAGCGTAAAACTGCTATAGCGCAAATTTATTAAAAAACAAAAACCAAATTTGTATTAAATGTGATTGACAGTGAGGGATAGTTGTATGTTTACTTACATACATGGCCACTACTTTGTGATAATCAGGGCCAGATTTATTATTAGTCACAATAGGTTACGTTGGCATTAGGGTGAGTTTCTCTACAAAAATGTCAGGCATATACAGTATCTCACGAAAGTGAGTACACCCCTCACATTTTTGTAAATATTTTATAATACCTTTTCATGTGACAACACTGAAGAAATTACACTTTGCTACAATGTAAAGTAGTGATTGTACAGCTTGTGCGGGCTGTGCGACTGAGAGTGTTGTGCGTCTGACCAGGCTGTGCGACTGAGAGTGTTGTGCGTCTGACCGGGCTGTGCGACTCAGTGTTGTGCGTCTGACCGGGCTGTGCGACTCAGTGTTGTGCGTCTGACCGGGCTGTGCGACTTAGTGTTGTGCGTCTGACCGGGCTGTGTGACCCAGTGTTGTGCGTCTGACCGGGCTGTGCGACTGAGAGTGTTGTGCGTCTGACCGGGCTGTGCGACTGAGAGTGTTGTGCGTCTGACCGGGCTGTGCGACTCGGTGTTGTGCGTCTGACCGGGCTGTGCGACTCAGTGTTGTGCGTCTGACCGGGCTGTGCGACTCAGTGTTGTGCGTCTGACCGGGCTGTGCGACTCAGTGTTGTGCATCTGACCGGGCTGTGCGACTTAGTGTTGTGCGTCTGACCGTGTTGTGCGACTGACTGGGCTGTGAGATTGTGAGTGTTGTGCAACTGAGCGTCAAGTGAGTGAAGCGGAATACCACAGGGTGAGAAGGTAGCGTTAGGAAGCCAGGAAATAGCCACATAGGATAGACTTAAATCGCTGAATCCCCATTAGATTAGATTAGTAGGTACAATGCCCGGCGGGTGTGGAGATGCGACTCGGTGTACATCTTGTGATATGTATGCGTTCCTCGGACAGGTGATCGAGGGCGAATACAAATGCGCAAAATGTGAGCACGTTGCTTCCCTGGAAGCTCAGGTCCTGAATCTAGGGAAGCAGCTGGCAACACTGAGACGAATGTCCATACCGGAGGAGAGCCAGGATTGTACCAATCAGGTGCAGACAGGGGTCTGCACAGAGGTGGGCGGAGTATCGGAGGTGCAGGCATCAGAGCAGAGTAGAGGGGTGACAGTTAGGAGGGGTAGAAGGGAACAAGGCAAGGAGGCTGATCCTGGGCTGGAGCACCCCAACAGATTCGCCCCGTTGAGTGATGTTGGGGAAACCAGTCAGGGACCAGCATTGCTGGAGCAGAGGGACGCCCCTAGCTGCCAGGGGAAGAACTCCTCCAGTGAGGCCGGGAGAAAGGGAAAGGAAAGACAGGTGCTGGTGGTAGGGGACTCAATTATTAGAAGGGCAGACAGTGTAATCTGTGACATAGACCGTGTGCGCCGAACAGTCTGTTGTTTGCCGGGCGCTCGGGTTCGGCACATCGCGGATCGGGTGGACAGATTACTGGGTGGGGCTGGGGAAGACCCAGCTGTCATGGTACACGTGGGTACCAATGACATAGGCAGAGGAAGACGGAGAGTCCTAAACGATTTCAGGGACTTAGGCGCTAAGTTGAGGACTAGGACCTCCAAGGTAGTATTTTCCGAAATACTACCTGTACCTCGAGCCACACCAGAGAGGCAGCGGGAGATTAGGGAAGTTAACGAGTGGCTGAGGAGCTGGTGTAGTAAGGAGGGTTTCGGGTTCCTGGAGAACTGGGCCGACTTCTCAGTCGGTCACCGGCTCTTTGGTAGGGACGGATTGCACCTAAATGGGGTGGGTGCAGCCGTACTGGGTGCGAGGATGGCCGAAAAGTTAGAGGGGCTTTTAAACTAGGGAATGGGGGGGAGGGTACAGATGTAGAATTAGCCAGTGGAAAGCAAGATTCAGAGGGCAGAAATGGGGGCATTAGCGGTAGGGTGTTCGGAGCTCCTAAACCCAGGGTGGGTACGGGGAAAAATCAAGAGAGCAGCCTAAAAACATCAAATGAGGATAAATGTAACCGATCTAAATTACGAGGCTTGTATACCAATGCCAGAAGCCTGGCCAACAAGATGGGAGAGCTGGAGCTGCTGATGTTTGAGGAGGACTTAGATTTTGTGGGGATAACTGAGACTTGGTTTGACAGCTCTCATGATTGGATGGCGACCATTCAGGGGTATTCCCTTTATCGCAGGGATAGAGAGGGTAAAAAAGGGGGAGGGGTATGTCTGTATATTAAGAACAGTATACAGGTAAATATGAGGGATGATATTAATAATGGAGCTATGGACGAGGCAGAATCCCTATGGGTAGAGCTTCAAAGGGAAGGCACGGTGGGGAAGGTAATATTGGGCGTATGCTATAGGCCCCCCAACCAGAGTGAGGAGGGGGAGGCGGACCTCATGTTACAGATAGGATTGGCAGCAAGGATGGGAAATGTCATTATAATGGGGGACTTTAATTATCCGGATATAGACTGGGCAGAAGGAACCGCACACTCAGCCAAGGCTAGGCAGTTCCTAAATATTTTGCAGGACAATTTCATGGGTCAGATGGTGAATGCACCGACAAGAAACAATGCGGTACTTGACCTACTGATTACCAACAATGCAGACCTGCTCACGGATATAGAAATACGGGAAAACTTAGGGAGCAGTGACCATAGGTCAATTGGTTTCAGTATTAATTACAATAATAGGAAACACAAGGGTAATATTAAGACGCTGAATTTCAAAAGAGCCAATTTCCCTAAACTGCGCTCGCTGCTAGAAAATATCAAATGGGATAGAACCCTGGGAACAAAGAACACGGAGGAAAAATGGGAGTGCTTCAAGAGCATACTTAACAAGGGGGTGGGCCAGTGCATTCCACTGGGAAATAAATTTAAAAGAACAAAACTAAACCCTGGGTGGCTAAACTCCAACATAAAAATGTATATTAGAGCTAAAGAAAAGGCCTTCAAAAAATACAAGACTGAGGGGTCAGTGGCAGCATTTAAGCATTATAAAGAGTGTAATAAGAAATGTAAAGATGAAATCAGGGCGGCTAAAATAGAACACGAGAGACATATAGCAGAGGAGAGTAAAAAGAACCCCAAGAAGTTCTTTAAGTATATAAACAGTAAGAAAGCGAGGCCAGAACACATTGGCCCCATAAAAGATGATAAAGGAAAAATGGCCACTGAGGACAGAGAAAAGGCGGAAGTGTTAAATAATTTCTTTTCTTCAGTCTTCACAAAGGAATCGGGGGTCTACACTAACCCAGCTTGTAAGGCCGAACTAAATAATACACCTCAGGAAGTGCCGCCATGGCTAACAGAAGATAGACTTAGAGCTAAACTAGAGAAGCTTAACATAAATAAATCCCCGGGACCGGATGGCTTGCACCCGAGGGTTCTTAAAGAGCTCAGCCAGGTGATTGCCAGACCATTATTCTTGATCTTTAAGGATAGTTTACAGACGGGTATGGTGCCAGCTGATTGGAAAAAAGCCAACGTGGTACCAATATTTAAAAAGGGGCCGAGATATATCCCGGGTAACTATAGGCCGATCAGCCTAACATCTGTAGTCTGCAAAATATTGGAGGGGATTTTAAGGGACCACATACAAGACTTTAGTAATGAAAACGGTATTATAAGTATTAATCAGCACGGATTCATGAAAAATCGTTCGTGCCAAACCAATCTATTAACCTTCTATGATGAAGTGAGCTGCCACCTAGATAAAGGTAAGCCTGTGGATGTGGTGTATCTGGACTTTGCAAAGGCCTTCGACACCGTTCCCCACAAACTATTACTGTACAAACTAAGGAAGATAGGTATGGACCATAAGGTGAGTACCTGGATAGAGAACTGGCTCCAGGGGAGAGTACAGAGGGTGGTGATTAATGGGGAGTACTCGGATTGGGCGGGTGTGGAAAGTGGGGTCCCCCAGGGTTCTGTCCTGGGACCAATCCTGTTTAATTTATTCATAAATGATCTAGAGGAGGGGATATCTAGTACAATCTCAGTATTTGCGGATGATACTAAATTAGGCATGCCAATATCTTCTATGCAGGATGTGGAAACCTTGCAAGCGGACCTGAACAAAATAACGGAGTGGGCAACTACATGGCAGATGAGATTTAATGTTGAAAAATGTAAAGTAATGCACTTGGGGGCCAGAAACCAGAAAGCAAGCTACTCGCTAGGGGGGGAACCTCTGGGTGAGTCTAGGATGGAAAAGGACTTAGGGGTACTGGTAGACAACAGGCTTGGCAGTGGCATGCAATGCCAGGCCGCAGCAAGCAAAGCCAACAGAATACTGGGATGTATAAAAAAGGGGATTCACTCCAGAAATAAAGAGATTATTCTCCCGCTCTACAAGACTCTGGTCCGGCCACATCTGGAGTATGCTGTCCAGTTCTGGGCACCGGTCCTCAGAAAGGATGTGCTGGAACTGGAGAAAGTCCAGAGAAGGGCAACAAAAATAATTAGGGGGATGGAGGACATCAGCTATGAGGAAAGACTACAAGCCCTGAACTTATTCTCTCTGGAGAAGAGACGATTGAGGGGGGATATGATATCAATGTACAAATACTGTACTGGCGACCCGAGCATAAGGAACAAACTATTCAGAGAAAGGAGATACAATAAGACACGTGGCCACTCACTAAAACTAGAGGAAAGGCGGTTTAACCTTAAAGTGCGTAAGGGGTTCTTCACTGTAAGAGCGGTAAGGATGTGGAATTCTCTTCCACAAGCAGTCGTATCAGCAGGGAGCATTGATAGTTTCAAAAAACTATTAGATGGACACCTTAAAGACCACAACATACAGGGGTATACAATGTACGGCTAAAAGCAAACACACACACACATCATAGGTTGAACTGGATGGACTCATGTCTTTTTTCAACCTCACTAACTATGTAACTATGTAACTATAACAGTGTAAATTTGCTGTCCCCTCAAAATAACTCAACACACCGCCATTAATGTCTAAACCGCTGGCAACAAAAGTGAGTACACCTCTAAGTGAAAATGTCCAATTGGGGCCCAATTAGCCATTTTCCCTCTCCGGTATCATGTGACTCATTAGTGGTACAAGGTCTCAGGTGCGAATGGGAAGCAAGTGTGTTAAATTTGGTGTTATCGCTCTCGATCTCTCATACTGGTCACTGGAAGTTGAACATGGCACCCAATGACAAAGAACTCCCTGAGGATCTGAAAAAAAATTGTTGCTCTACATAAAGATGGCCTAGGCTATGAAAAGATTGGCAAGACCCTGAAACTGAGCTGCAGCACGGTGAAAAGACCATACAGTGGTTTAACAGTACAGGTTACATTCAAAACACATGGTCAGCGTCATATCCAGAGGTTGTCTTTAGGAAATAGACGTATGAGTGCTGCCAGCATTGCTGCAGAGGTTGAAGGGGTGGGGGGGGGTCAGCCTGTCAGTGCTCAGACCATACGCCACACTCTGCATCAAATTGGTCTGCATGGCTGTCGTCCCAGAAGGAAGTCTCTTCTAAAGATGATGCACAAGAAAGCCTGCAAACAGTTTGCTGAAGACAAGCAGACTAAGGACATGGATTAAAATATAAGTATAGTTGCGCTAAGAACAATAAAATGATGTGCAGATATACTGTATATAAAAATATATCTCAATAAGATCTCATAAAGCAGCTACACTTAGTCATATACTGATAATATGTAATCGAGACAGAAAGATAAAAAATATGTAGCGCTAAAATATGTAAAAAAGTCCATATATATAGTCCATATCCAATTAGAACATCCCAGTGAGAAATGCACAGCAACCAGTTTTGAAAAAGTGAATGGAGTCCACCACCAAGTAGAGTGCTCAAAACACGCTTACCAGACAGAATAGTATAATGGACCTTCAGTTATCACACAGGCTGCAACATACTGGTAATGGATTAGACCGGACCGCTTCTCAAAAATGGATCTCTAATGATTGAACTCCACAGTACGTCAGACCAGAGCCACTCAAAAGAAGGAAACAATACCCCTCATAGTGCAGTAATTTTCAATAGACTTTATTAAAAGTAAAGAAGGTATTGCACTCACATTTATGCAGGGAATATTGGACAAACACACGCTGACCTGCGTGGTTCCAGACCAGACAACAAAATAGCATCCAATCGGGAGCGGCCCGATGCGGCGTTTCGTCACAAACAAATGACGTCTTCAGGGGCGCCTTAGATGCCTATGCGCAATAGAGGACAGTGGCTGCTATTTTGTTGTCCTTCTTTACTTTTAATAAAGTCTATTGAAAATTACTGCACTATGAGGGGTATTGTTTCCTTCTTTTGAGTGGCTCCGGTCTGACGTACTGTGGAGTTCAATCATTAGAGATCCATTTTTGAGAAGCGGTCCGGTCTAATCCATTACCAGTAAGTTGCAGCGCCTGTGTGATAACTGAAGGTCCATTATACTATTCTGTCTGGTAAGCGTGTTTTGAGCACTCTACTTGGTGGTGGACTCCATTCACTTTTTCAAAACTTGTTGCTGTGCATTTCTCACCGGGATGTTCTAATTGGATATGGACTATATATATGGACTTTTTTACATATTTTAGCGCTACATATTTTTTATCTTAAGGACATGCATTACTTGAACCATGTCCTGTGGTCTGATGAGACCAAAATAAACTTTTTTGGTTCAAATAGTGTCAAGAGTGTGTGGCAGCAACCAGGTGAGGAGTACATAGACAAGTGTGTCTTGCCTACAGTCAAGCATGGTGATGGGAACCTCGTATTTCAGTAAAAATGTAACAGGTTCTAATTCTTCCCAACTCTATTCAAAATACATTTAAAAAAAACTGTTTTGGTTTCACGCCATCTTTATTTTTACATGAATTTTAATTATAACATGGTGCTCCAATATTCTAAGGCAGGTTAGTACCACTAATACTGTGAAATAATCTGTGTAAACTGGGTGATCCTTGCGATGTTACTTTGGGTGCCAAAAATTTGCCTGTAGCCTCCAGGAGTGGGAGTCTGATCCTGGTGATAGAAAGTTTCCTTATTCTTTCCACAGAAATGACTGCTGTAAAGTTTTATTAATAACTGCAAGCTGAATGGGAGAACTGTGAAAAAGTGCAAACGCGCTTTCTTTCATTGTGAGACTTAGAATATAGCTGTTATTCATTTCTACTTATAATGCAAATGCAAAGATAAGTGCCTTTATTAGTTTTTTCTGTCTTTCCTCCCTATTTTTCATTACAAGCCAAAGCCACTTGTAAAGCATTTTCTGGCTCTATACAGTCTTTGTTTTGCGACTGCTGAATAATGAAGAAAATATCACAAGAACGTCTTAATTCAATGGCTGGAATACAGTAAAAGAATACTCTCAAAATCATCTAAATGGAAAAAGATCAGCAACCTGCAGAAACCGGCACAAAAAAGGCTACCTACATTTATGAATTAACTGCCACTTGCAAATTAAACTGAAATATGTTTCAGGAAATAACTGAGATGAAATCACCATCTGGCATAAATTAGCCAAAACATTTTAATGGATCAGGCTATGCCTCAGAACTCAAATACACAACATTTAACACAATTATGTAATGTTAGGTAGGTATTTAAAGGCTGATTAGAGTTCATTTTATTTCTTCGAAGGAGATCTTAGTTACAGCTTTAGCCTTGACCATTTGCACAAGGGTAATTCTAAAAAGTCCTCATTCTTCAAGGTGTGATATGCAAACAGGGACATTACCATTTTTATTATCACACATGGTATTAAAATTTGCTACATTAAAACCGAAACATTTTATACATTATTAAGGGCTGGAATTTTACATTCAAATACATTTTTAATTCATGACTTTTTTTTATTATTTATCTTTACTAGCAAAGTGTACTCTTTCATTAAATGGCTAATTTGGAATTGTATATTTTATGTGTCATTAGTTATGTGGCTTAGGTAATGTTTTTTTTTTTTTTTTTTAACTTCAGTATGAAGGCTTTAGAAAATGTGGTGCCAAATGGACCTCACAAACATGTAAAATGATCATTTAAGCATATATTATCAGTTAGTATTGCCATCTGAACTGCAAAATAAAAGCTTCAGAAATATGGATCTGTTATTAAACATGGCTAAGTATGGTAGTAAAATTATTAAATTTTATGTCTGCATATTTTAAAGTCATAGTGTGCTTTGCGTATTTCTTCTAGATCTCTGCAGTAATCTAGTGTGAAACTTTGCTTCTGTGCAGAAGCTTTCTGTAATAAAAAACAGTCACTGCTGTTCTCTCTCCTTGTACAGGGTGACTGGTCTTGGATCCACCCCTCCTGTAGATCTCTGCAGGCAGCCTGTGGTGGGTGACACTTCTGGGTTCCTCCCAGGCTATGTACAGCACAGTGATGTCATTACTACTTTTACGAGTGTAGCTAGATGCTTGGCTAGAGACAGAGAGGGATTTAGGACACTGTGCTGCAATGCACTTCAGCTAAATGGGTTAACACTACCTCACCTCCATTCACCAGGGGGAGCTGACAAGCAGAAGGAGCTCAAGAGACTTGATGGATGGCAACAATAAATAAAGGGAGATGACGTTTGGGAGGGAAACTTCACTATGGCAGTTAACGGACAATTGGACTATGATTCCCAATGTGAACCAAGTATAAAGAGAGAGACAGTTGTATTTTTCACAGGCTGAATACCGAGGGACTCTCTTTGCTGCAAGGAGACTGAGGTGTGCACATCATTGCTCCTGTGTACACATCAACCTGCCAAAGGTTGCAGCTGTGTTTTGAGGACCAGAGTTCTTCCAGACAGATCCAGAAGTGAACTGACATTTGAACAGTGAGACTTCTTTTTCTGTATTGCTGGGGCTGGTGAGAAGACACTGCTGCCATAAACCTGTTGCTGCTAGCAGAGACTGAGCACCAGTGCCTCCAACACCCAGGGCAAAGATGCCAAACCTTGCCCCCCCCCCCCCCCCCCCAAGTGAGCAGTCACTCACTTGTCAAAATCACTGCCTCGGTCACTACTTCTGTAAGCCTTGTAATAGAAGGAAGGAACCCTCATCCCAACAGTAAACCATTGTGCCCAGGGCAGGCACCCCTCTTGCCTGCCCCTCGCCTGGCCCTGCAGAGCACATAGGGAATGACCATCTAACTAGCACTATTATTTACTGCATGCAGACTTTACTGGGGTTATACTCATCTGCACCACAGTAAAGACTGGGATAGCTGTTTCACAAAAACTTTTCCTATTATCCATAGTAAAAGGTAACTCTTTAGGGAGTTTTAAAATTCATTGCTGCCTTTAATATACTGTAGATACAGCCTACTGTTAACAGAGGATTTGACACAGTATTCATTATCATTGATATTACTGTATTCTAATGCCATTACCTATTGCTGATTTTGTGGATTACCAGGTTTACTTTAATTTAGCTGCATAGAATTCTATTCCATGCTGTTATAGCTTAGTAAACATATTGTCTAGTGAACTGTGATATATCTCAACCTACACATACTCATTTATGTGCATATTGCTATTTATTGCAACCTATGACAATATTTTGGGTTAATTTACCACTAACCAGTTTGATGTTTGCTTATTTTTGCACAGGGTTTCTATTTCTGTGCTCCTGGTAACAGTGCAGTATCTACGGCATTTTCTTAACCTGGTGTATTAGTGGGGCTGAGGTTGTTTTTGGAGTTGAGGCAGAAGAAAAGAGAACCCAATCTACCAAGTGGCTTCTTCAGGGGTAGAGCTACACAAGATAATATCTGGGTTTATAAATACATATGGTGCACACAAAGTGGATTTATATTCTTTCTTTCTGAGGAATATATATAAATGAAAGCTTGAGTGCCCAGAGTTCAGCTTTTACTACAAATAAACATGTGCTTGTCATATCTTTCTTTTGCCTTTTAAATATTATTCATGTATTGTTTGACCTCTGCTAACAATCCCTGTATTTACAAAGGCTAATAGTTTGCCAGATAGCAATGCTGAAGAGTTGCCATAATGTTGTTCTCGTCACTCATATGATGCTGAGCACATTGCACTTGTGCACACCCAAGCCACCATTCCTCACTAGATTCTAGTTGCCACCTTGGGCCATTCAACAGAGAAATGTCTTTTATGTGGATATCAATGCTGGAGGGATATCATTGTCATGGTAAGAGCAAAAATAGAAATTCTACCATGTGTCCAACATTAACTTTAACAACGCTTATCACCTTAGTAATTTGAGTTGTAAAGTTATTGTGTGCTCTGACAATGTACTGTGTGCTCAAGGGGATGGTTCACACCACAAAAATGCACTCCGTTCCGGATGCATTTTTGCATGCACGTTTTTTATGTGTTCCAGTGTGCTTTTGATGTGTTTTTGTTGGATTTTTCCTAATGCCTTCCAGATTATTGTTTTTCTTCTTTTTTTCAAAATTCCAAATCCACATTTTTTTGTGGACTTTACGAATTGAAAAATTGCTTATTACAAATTTTCCTTAAAAAAACTGCTTTTAAACCTTCGGAAGTTAATCATATTTATATCAAAGAACTGTTGAACTGTTCAAAAATGTAATCTGCCTATTAATTTTTCGAGAGGTCTCCCTGGCCAAAGGCTAGTAGGGAGGCCAAGGAGACCTTTTGGATATTAATAGGCAGATACATTTTTGAACAGTACAATGGTTCTTTGATATAAATTTGATAAACTTCTGAATGTTTTTAAGCTATTTTTAATCAAATTTGTAATAAACAATTTTTTGCCTTTTCTTGTAAAGCCCTCTTTGTACCAGTAAGGTCCACACAAAAATTAGCATTTGGAATTGTATAAAAATGTATGTGGTACGCCACAAGCAACCGTAAACCTTTTTAAATACGGTTCTTCTTTTTTCTGTTTTATTCTTTTACTGGACTGGGATCCGGTGCGTTTTGATGCGTTTCGGTGTGTTCAGGTGCATTTTTTATGTGTTTACTAAGTTCCAGTACAGTTCTGTGCAGGAAAAATGCAGCATGTTCTACATAGTTACATAGTTAGTCAGGTTGAAAAAAGACACAAGTCCATCTGGCTCAACCAATAAAGAACAAAAAAACAGTAAAGAAAACACAACCTTACAATCCCATATACACAATCCTATAGCCGCAGTTGATCCAGAGGAAGGCGGAAAACCCCAGCAAAGCACGATCCAATTTGCTACAGCAGGGGAAAAAATTCCTTCCTGATCCCCTGAGAGGTAATCGCATATTCCCTGGATCAACTTTACCTATAAATATTAGTACCCTGATAAATTATATACACCTAGGAAAGAATCCAGGCCTTTTTTTTCTACTTTTGTTTCTGGAACCGAAACACACTGGAACTACAAGCACTGATGTGAACTATGCCATTGAAAACCACATAACCTATTTTCTTTGTTTTTTGGATGCAGAAAAAAAGCACTGGAACACATGTGGTGTGAACTAGCCCTCACTGTGTTATATGCCTGTTTCCTACTTGCATTTGCTGTGTGTATGTGTTGGTGGTCTGTCTGTCTGGTGTGCTCTGTACATGTCTACTGTGGCTGTATGTGTGTCTGCCCCTCAATTTTAGGGAACATGATAGCAATAAAGGGGGATAGAAGCAGACACACAAGATCAAGCATTCCAGGGGTGGGGTAGGGGTGGATTACAACAATAGTGGGGATAGCAGCAAGAAAGAAATCTTGTATGAGCCATGAGGTTGTTAAATCTGTACAGGAAGTCTCCAGTACTACTGACAGGAAACAGGAGGTAATTTTTAGGTCTTTATGGTAAACTTGCATCTATATTACTGCTATTTCACATCAATATGTTAAAATTTGTGTGATGTTTATCTTGTTTTTATGTCCCTTACCTAAATTATCGACTAACCTTAAACTTTACAACCTTACTGCCCTCTTGGTCCTTTTGATTATGGTGTGAAAAGTTTGCTGTGATAGTCGCATGCCTGATATAACTGATTGATTAACCACTGAAGGTTTGGAAGGTTTTACCCCCTTAATGACCAGGCCATTTTTTGCGATACGGCACTGTGTTACTTTAACTGACAATTGCGATCATGCGATCAAATATATATCTGTAGCATACAGCTTCTACGCCATCCATTTGATTGGCGGGGGATAACTTTTTTGACACCTTTTTCTTTGTTTATTATACAGTTTTTTCTTATTGTATCCTTTTGACTGGCTGGTAATGTATATTTGAGGCATTGGTATCACAAGCCTCCTTCATACCTACCTCCATTAATCCATCCAGTTTGTTTTTGGGCTTCTTTTTTTCTCCCCCTTTTTGGTGAGTTATTTACCAGTTATCATTTTTGATATCTATATCTAACAGCTATATGCTCATTATATTTTCTATAGTCATACATTTACATATATATATATAATAACAAACCTTTTATGATAATCTTTATTTGATATAAATCATTAAACCCAGTTTTGCGTGAATATGTATTTATTTTACTGTATTACTCTCTAATATTCCTCAATACCCTTGCAACCATTCATTTTTACATATATCTGTTCAGGACTCCCATGCTCGCCTGGGAGGCTTTTTTTTTTATATCTGTCCTGGCTCAACTGGAGGCCTCTTTCCCCATTCTGTCTCTGGGATCATTCTGGTCATCTGGGAATGATTGTGGACACCAAGGTTACTATCAAGCTATGTATGTGTTTATATGTAATTATATCTGGCCATAGGCCCTTCATTGGCAGTTGACCCCCTTTTTCTATATATATTGCTGTATTTATGACTGTATTTTCTCTTTAATAGATATGAATACAAGTTCTCTTTATAACTGTGAAACAAACTCTGTTAGGATAAGACCCCTGAAGAAGCAGACAACATACCATGAAACATGTTGGGCAAGACCTATATACATTGGGCACCATGTTTCTGGTGGTAGCATGAGAGCTTATTGTTTCAGTTATGCTTGATTTTTAGATGTATCATTATATGTCTGTATTTATGTGTTCTTTTTTTATGATTGTGATTTAATGAATTAATATGATTTTATGATCTGTTACCTTTACTTTACTGTACCCTTAAAGTCCCCATGCCTCATTCACTTCCTTTCCCTTTATCTTATTTACAAGCAACATAGTGTCAACGGGACAAGGGACAGAATTATCTGCAAGTAACACATTGTTAGCACCTGAATCAGTCCTTTTAAGGAACTTAACCTGAGTTCACCAGCATAATAGTTCAGGCCACAATAAGCTGGTCAGCAGAAAAAAAGGGGGTCAGGACTATATCCCAGACTGCTGGGCGGTTGTGGTGGTGTAGTACTCTCTAGATGGGATTCCCCCTGTATAGGATTCAATAGGAAATGCTATCTATAACTATTTGTTAAATGTGTATATACAGTATTTACCATATATTGGATTGGATACTGTATTTTTGTCATTGTTTCATATTCCATTTCTGTTTGGGGTGTTGTGTATACATCTGCATTAAATATTCCTCACCAGGTGTGTTAGTGTGTGTGTGTGGTGCTATTTGCAGAGTCATGGGAACAGGAACAGGGGACCTGGGAAATTACGGCACCTTTGGGGGTAAGCGCTTCAAATAAATCATATATAACACAGATCTGAGTAAGAAGTTTAAATATATTCCAAAAGAAGAGAATGTATATAAAATAGTAATATACATTTCAGAAAATTTAGTTAAAAAAGCACCTATATTAATGGTGTGTTTGCGATTAGGTACTGTAACCTACACCAGGCAGTACTTTTAAATATTAAAGTGATTGTAAAGTCTTGGTTTTTTTTTGTTTTTTTTTAACCACTTTAAGACCAGCCGCCGCAGATATACTGCGGCAGGCTGGCTCTCCTGCGCAAACTGCCGTTCCCGTACAGCGGCTCGCGGCGGCAGGTCTCGGCGCTCTCTAGCCCTGCAACTAAGCAATGGGTCAGGCGGCCGCAATGGCCACCAGGAATCCGGCAATCGCTGCAGGGACTGACAAAGGCGGTGTGCCATTGTAAACACGGCGCACCGCTCATCTGTCACTGATTGAAACAGGGCTCCTGTGTTCCTGTTATTTCAGAACACAGAAGCCCTGTTTACATCCACCGAGTCTGGTCCCCATACATTTAGAATCACCCCCTAGGGACACATTTAACTCTTTGATCGCCCCTGCTGTTAACCCCTTCCCTGCCAGTATCATTATTACAATAACAGTGCATATTTTTAACACTGATACTGTAGTAATGTCACTGGACCCCCCAGAAGTGTCAAAAATGTCAGTTAGGGGTTCGATCTGTCCGCTGCAATGTCGCAGTCCCGCTAAAAGTCGCAGATCGCCGCCATTACTCGTAAAAAAAAATTAGAAAATAACAAAAAATTTTCCCCTAGTTTGTAGACGCAATAACTTTTGTGCAAACCAATCAAAATACACTTATTGGGATTTTTTAACAAAAATATGTAGCAGAATATAAATTGGCCAAAAAATTATAAAAAAAATTATTTTTTATTTTTTTTTTTATTCGGAATGTTATATAGTACAAAGTGAAAAACACTGCTTTTTGTTTCCAAAATTGTCACTCTTTTTTTGTTTATAGTGCATGATCAAATACTGCCAAAAGAAAGCCCTTTTTGTGGGGAAAAAAAAGGACATTAATTTTATTTGGGAACAGTGTCGCACGTTAGCGCAGCTGTCAGTTAATGTAACATAGTGCCGAATCGCAAAAAAAATGGCCTGGTTATTAAGGGGGCAAATCATTCCGGTCCAGAAGTGGTTAAAAAAAAAACATGTTATACTTACCTGCTCTGTTGCAGTGGGTTTGCACAGAGCAGCCCAGATCCTACTCTTCTCGGGTCCCTCATTGCAACTCCTGGCTCCTCCTGCCTATCCAGTGCCCCCACAGCAAGCAGCTTGCTATGGGGGCACCTGAGCCAAGCTTCAGCTTCCCTGTCAGACACAAAGCTGTCATTTGGCCATGACCCCTCTCTCCTAATTGGCTTACTGACTTTGATTGACAGCTGTGGGTGCCAATGGCGCAGCTGCTGTATTTCAGTCAATCAGGAGGGAGAGTCCCGGACGGCTGAGGGACTCGTGGATATCACTGGATAGAGATCAGGTTCAAGTAAGTATTGGGGGTGCTGAGGAGCAGGCCCGGACTGGCCATAGGGCAGACTGGGCATATTCCTGGTGGGCCGTGGCTCTCACTCATCAGTCATCACAAAGATAAGACTGTCTGACATGCAGTGAATGTAAGCCAGTAAAGCCACAGTCACTCCTATCTACGGATTCCCGACTCCTCCGTTCATCCGAAGTCTCCCTAATCTGTTTACTGCAGCTACTAATCACTCCCACACACACCTTGCTCTCCTTCCCAGGGCACCTCACACTCACTTGTCTGTTCCATCTCCGCCCCCATACATCTCTCTCTACCTTTCCTGTACGATCACACAGTAAGTCACAGTCACCGATCCTCCTTGCTTCTCTGCCCTGTTGATTTTTTTGTCCTTCTCTAATCTGTTCTGTCTATAAATCTCTACAACACTTGTGCTGCATCCTCTGGTCTCAGCTCAGCATTCCACACACTGATCTTACACCCTTTCCATCCCAGTTTGTTTTTAGCTCTTCTGTCCTGTCCCCACACAGCCTAGAATATTCAAATTTTCTCTGCACCCCATCACTTTGCTCTTCTCTAGTACATACCACCCCACCCTACTCATTGATTCACTATTTTCTTATTCCTAATAGTGGGTTCACATAGGTGAGCAGCAGGATGGCCGCAGCATGATTGTATGTGCAGTTTACCCACAATTGTAAGTGCACTTCCATTAAATTCTATCAGACCGCATGTTTTCATGAAAGCAAATCTCAGTCTTGCATGCTGCATCTTTGATGCACGTTCTGAAAATGCACAGTCCATGAGAATTCATTGGGAGCGCACCTAAATCGGCAGGTAAACTGCACATACAATCGCACTGCGGCCAAACCACCGCACAAAAGTGTGAACCTGCTTGCATGTCAGGATTGTGCACAAAATTGTGGCTTTCCTGACAAACACAGAAGCGTACTGCCCTTTAGTAGGTGCTCCGCAGTGCCATTGATGGGTTAAGGGCACCCCCGCACACATTTTTACACACACCCAAACCACATGATGCCACAGCACTGTGTAATGTGACATGTTTTTAGAAAAGGGTCATGGACTTATTTTCCAAATTTCTCACCTGTAGCGCAGCCTATCAATCAAAACATTTTGGGATGCATAACATCAACGCTGCATCATGGGCTTACCCCACACAGCTGCCTTTGAAGCTTAAAGGGGTGGAGAGGGTAAAACCTCAACTAAACCCCCTTATTTTCTGACCCTCCCCCCACCACCACGTGTAAGCAAGGCCATAGGGCTTATTCACACAGGTTAGAGGGAGGAAAAAATAGGCAGTTGAGCTGCATTTTAAGTGCCCCAACCACCCACCTGAACAAGGAGATACTGCCAATTAGGGCTTTGCACATGGCAAAAGTGAAATGGCATGTACTGCACACTATAGAGGCTCAGTAGGTCAGCATTTTTAGGGATAAAACAGATGGTAGTAACTTATAGCCCCCTCACCACCTGTCAAACAACAGCAATGATAGCAGCATGTTTGAATGAGCCCTTAGAGACCTTTCACCCCCCTTCCTCCCTCAGAGCCCTCCTAGAGCCCTTTAGGTCTATGCACCCTTCAGAGTCCACCTACCCTCCCTCATCCCACTGACCTAGAGGCCAATCAGTTCTCCTCAGATTGACACAAACAACATACTGTAGCAGTATCATTTGCTCCCAGTCATACCGTCACCACAGGGACATTTTTTCCTTCTGGTGACCACTACCCTATATGTGTGCACCAATTTTAAACTCTTCGGGTCGCTGCAGTATAACACTAAGTACTATTTCAGTGCATGTCGCAAACATTACGGACCTTACACCACTATTAGTCCGATCCCAGGGGGGCGCAGTTTACCATCTTTGCCCTGTGCGCTGGATGACCTTGTCCCAGCACTGGACTGTCACTGAGACACGGCACTGTCAGCCGGGCAGCGGGCTGATGCTGAGCCCAGCTCCGCGGCGCGGCCAATCAATGCTGCACAGCCAGGCCTCAGGGGGTGGTACTGGTAACGAAGAGGGTGGAGCAGAGCAGAGGGACCCCCTTCTGCCTGATATCGTGACGTGACGTGAAGAAGCGGGGAACACTTACTTGACTGTGGACTTGACTTCCCTCACTGTGGTCGGCTCCGCGTCCAATCAGCCTTCTGCTCAGGGGGGGTGTGAATCACACCCCCATGAGCAGAAGGCTGATTGGCCGTGGAGCCGGACAAGTCAACAGTCAAATGTTCCTTCACGTCAATATCAAGCAAAAGTGGGTCCTCTCTAGCTTGCTCGCTCCACCCCCTTCCCAGTGTTTCTATTCAAACCAGCCAATCAAAGTAATGTGTGAAGCTCAGGGGGCTGGAAAAAGGGGTCAAGTGACTCTGCAGAGAAGCTCGCCTTGTGGTTTTATAAGAGTGCAGCGGGAACACTCTGCAGCCACACCGCACAGCACACCCAAGGTAAGTGGAGGACTGGAGAGAGAAGTGACTTCTACTTAGGGATTTATTTTGCAGATAGGCTGGGCTGGCACTGGCAGCAACAATTTTATTCAAAGAAATCAGGATTTCTTCTGCAAATAGGCTGGCACTGGCAGCAACAATTTAATTCAAATCAGGATTTATTTTGCAAATAGGCTGGCCTGGCACTGGTGGCAGGCATAGTACTAGTCTAGTTGCAGAAGAAATCCTGATTTGATTAAAATTTTTGCTGCCAGTTCCAGCTTATTTGCAGAAGAAATCCTGATTTGAATTGGTCATGTCATGTGTCTGATGAGATTGGTTTTTGTTAATTGTCTGATCTGATTCCCCTGCCAGGCCTATTTGCAGAAGAAAACCTTATTTTTCCTAATTTTTTGATCATGTGTCTGATGAGATTGGTTTTGGTAAATGTTTGATCTGATGATGTCACTGCCAGGCTATTTGCAGAAGAAATCCCTATTTTTCCTCATTTTTTGATCATGTGTCATGATGACATTGGTTTTGGTAATTGTCTGACTCTGATGCCAGCCTATTTGCAGAAGAAATCCTGATTTGAATAAAATATTTGCTGCCAGTGCCAGCCTGCCAGGCCAGGCTATTTGCAGAAGAAATCCTGATTTGAATAAAATTGTTGCTGCCAGTGCCAGCCTACCAGGGGCTGATCTGAGGTGTGAAGGTGCAGGAATTGGGGCTGATCTGAGGTGTGAAGGTGCAGGAATTGAGGTGATCTGAGGTGTGATAGTGCAGGAATTGGGGTCATCTAAGGTGTGAAGGTGCAGGAATTGGGGTGATCTGAGATGTGATAGTGCAGGAATTGGGGCTGATCTGAGGTGTGATAGTGCAGGAATTGGGGTGATCTGAGAGGTGACAGTTCAGGAATTGGGGCTGATCTGAGGTGTGAAGGTGCAGGAATTGGGACTGATCTGAGGTGTGATAGTGCAGGAATTGGGACTGATCTGATGTGTGTAGGTGCAGGAATTGGGGCTGATCTGATTTGTGAAGGTGCAAAGCTCACTTGATTTCTTACCATTATTCAAGCGGTTTACAGCAGTTACTTTATATGAAGTTGACAGTTGTTATTTATGTATCTGGCACTCCCAATTTCTTTGAAAACATTTTTCGGCACACTGTGCCCAAAAAGGTTGTCTACCCCTTGATTAGAGTAACCCTCATCTTGTGCTGCTTCATACTATTTTTAGGACTCAACCATCAAAACAGGATTTAAAGTAAGACAAAAAAAACAGCATCATATGGCAGCTCTGATCTAAATTGGACCCAGTCTGTCAGATTAAACTAAAAAAGGTACTGTAATCGAATCCACACATCCTGGAACATTAAATCCTGTCATCAACCATCCCGACGAACGTCACGCCCCACCATGCCCCTGTCACGCCCCGTCACCCCCTCCCGGGCTGCTCAGTCCAAAATGCCCGGGCCTATTTTTTGTCCCAGTCCGGGCCTACTGAGGAGGCTGCTACACACAGAAGGTTTTGATATATATAAATATATACATACATAGAATGCATTAAGATAAAAAAAACCTTCTGAATTTACAACTCCTTTAAAGAGGTTGTAAACCTCCAAATTTAAAAAAAAAAAAACGAACACCTGAAAGAAAAACACATAATGAGCTAGTATGCATCTGATTAGCTGGAGCCACGATGACGTCACTCCTGTGCATGCTTTCGGGAGCTGACGGTAACGGCACGGGGCTCTGAAGGAACTGCACGAACGGCCGTTCCTTCAGAGCGCATGCGCCAGTGATGTCACTGGCTGCATGCAAAGTAAATATGTCCTAAACAGTACATGTTTAGGAGATATTTACAGTACCTATAGGTAAGCCTTAATATAGGCTTACCTATAGGTACAAGTTGCAGAGGAGGGTTTACTTCCTCTTTAACTATCACAAAGTGATACGATACATAATACACTTTAGAAACATTGGTATTCTAGATTGTAAGCTCTAATGAGCAGGGCCATCTACGTAATTCCTCTTGTATAGAATTGTATTGTAACTGTATTGTCTTCCCTCATATTGTAAAGTGCTGCGCAAACTGTTGGCGCTATTTAAATCCTGTATAATATTATTAATAATAATAATAATAATAATAAAAAAGCAAACCTGGGGTGAAATGTGCAGTATTTCTAAGTACCACAGTGGGACTGATCATGCAATGATAGAAGGCATACCCTCCTACTTCGCACACACTTCCAGCAAGTGCACTGGTATGTTAGTGTTAGAAGAACAAAATAGGGTAAGGATCTGCACTAATGTCATCTAAAAAAAATATTTGCAATCTATTTAACCATCCTAGAGGGCATTGTTTTTATTCTAAAAGAAACTCAAATGTAACTTTAACACATCTTTTATAGCTTGCAACAAGGCTATGAATCATACTAGCTGATGTAGGTTTAATGTGACATTGAAAGAGTACATTTAAATGTGCCCTTCTTAATTTTTAAAGGTGTGAATATTGCCTTAATTGTTTTTGTAAAAGATAAATTGAACTAATTGCTATGGGAGGTAGTAGCTAATTTTTCACAAAATGTGCATGTTTTAATAACTTCAACGTCAGCAGTGTAATCAGTATCTGGCTATCCAAACGATGGCAACAGTATTCAGACAGTTTTTTTTAAATATATGTAATTGTATAAATATACTGTTTGTGTGTATATATATATATATATATATATATATATATATATATATATACATATACATATATATATATATGTATTGGGATTTGGGAAATCAGTCTTTACATTCTCAGTTCCGAAAGTCGATGACTTTACCCACTTGCCTACTGGGCACGTATACCCCCTTACTAACCATCCTTGGGGGACCCTTTGCTCCAGCCCGGCACGGGGTCCGGGTCTATTCTACAGGACCCAGAGATTCCCGGCGGTGGGGACCTTCCCTGCTGACATCTCCGGATGTCCTCCCCACTTCCGGGATACGCCGCTGCACGCACTCTTGCGTTTCAGCGACGTCATATCCCGTGCCGGTGGGAGACGCCCGCCGGCTACGCCTCCGGCCTTGCGTTCCGGTGACGCACTTCCTGCGGTCATCGGGGCGTGGCTGTGGGCGGGTCGGGCGAGCGCCGCTCAGGGATCCCAAGGCCACTAGGGGGTGGAGATGCAATCAGTTTGATTGCCTTCACCGGACAGCGCTCCTTTATAGGCACCACTCCCAGCATGGAGTACTGTGTACATCCACTGCTGGGAGGAAGTTTGCCTTGGAGTTCGCTGTCTGAAGGTCAGTTTCTATCATTTCAAAAGGTTTTACTTATTTTTCCTTGTATGCAAATATGCACATTTAATTTATGCTATGACTACCTCTCCATCTTTTATATACCCAGCTTCACTGGGTATTCTTCATAGTCATAAATTTGTAGAGCATAGGCTCCAACTGATCCTGTGCACTGGCCCCCTCTTTTTGCAGCAGTGTCATGAACCATGCTTGATCTTAGTGAGACGCTATATGTGCATTCATTTGACGCACACCCATTAGGCTATTGCCATATATGTATGGAGTATTTCCATATACGCGCACATTTTTAGTTTTGCTGTGTCATTGTACTCTATGTACACTGCACCTAGATAAAACAAATACTCTGCATTTTTTTTCTTCTTTTACTTATTATATGCATTTCCTTGATATCTACAGCATTACTGTGACTGACCCCCGCCCCCTTGGTTGAGCTAGTTTGGACTCCAGCTGGAGCAATATGGGCCCCCTCTGGTCTGCACACTTTCCACTATCACATGCTTACTGACATCCCTCTTTTGGACCTACTCCAAGTACCAAACCTTCCTCTTATAGACAAGGCTGACGATGATCTCTGTGGGTGTCGTTAATGTTCCATGTTTTCAATCTGTGGCAAAACAACTGTGGTGTTCATGCGTCCTTCAACCATGTAAGTGTATACAACGATTTCTATATTTACAACGCTGTGTTATAATGAATGTATGTTCATACTCAAAAAAACATGTTTATACCAATATTTTGTTACTGTATTTTATTATATCGACAATTGTTTGTTTGCTTTGATATATCTTTTCAATACTTACAGATAAAATTATTCCCACAAAAAATCCCTGAAGAAGAGGTTCTCACCTTGAAACGTCGGATCTTGTGTGAAATAATTGGTTGAGTGATTTATACACCTCATACAAATATCAGTTTTGCCAATAATTTTATTAGTTTTCACTGTTTACTTGTGCATGTTTACCTTTTACCATTTTGTGTAATAAAATTTCTATATATTTAATATTTTCTCTTGTATACTTTTGAGTGACCTTCAAAGTCCCACCCCAAGGGGAATCCTCAAATATGCTATATATATATATATATATATATATATATATATATACACACACACATATATATATATATATATATATACATATACATATACATATATATATTGGGATTTGGGAAATCAGTCTTTACATTCTCAGTTCCGAAAGTCGATGACTTTACCCATTTGCCTACTGGGCACGTATACCCCCTTACTAACCAGGCCAATGTTCAGCTTTCAGTGCTCTCACACTTAAATGACAATCACTCAGTCATGTACCCATATTCAATTTTTGTCCTTTTTTCCACACAAATAGAGCTTTCTTTTGGTGGTATTTAAAGCGTAAATCCACTTTTGTTGAGAAAAAAAATATTCCCCTCTTGGTGATCTCTGAACATTGCAGGGATTTTAACAAACTTTGTTGCAGATTCCTACCTTTTGTTATTCTAAAGAAATCCTGGTTTGTTCCTCATTGCCTCTGTGCTGAGTGAGTCTAATGAGACTGCTTTCAAAATGATCAATCAGTTGTGCACCTGAAGAGCTCTAATGAGGAAAGCTGCTGGGCCTGCATCCCTTTAGTGGTGATTTCCTATTGGGAGTATTTTACCAAAAACGAAATTTCAATTGCAGGGGATGCAGTATCTAGGTCAGACTTCTGGGGAAATTGGTGAGCCAATAACACAAGCAGGAAATAATGTTTCTGGGGGGTGTTCTGTACACACTTGTTTACAGAAAACCTCCAGGTAGCCATATTGCATTGCATTTTCAGAAAATTACAGAACTGTAGATTCAAAAGAAAAGGTGATTTTTAATAGCATTCAATTACAAAATCACTTGTGTCGCGATTGTATACAATATACAATTTTTTTCTTTATTTGCTATTTTTTTTTCCCATGAAACCGGAGTTACCCTTTAATCACCGCTGGATTTTTCATTTTTTGGACTATAAATAAAAAAAGACCAAAGATTTTGTAAGAAAATAAAAAAAAAAAACGAAAAAAAAGAAAATAATTTTTTTCTTATTATAAAATTTAGCAAATTAGTAACTTTTTTTGACCAAAATTTATACTGCTACATGTCTTTGGTAAAAATAACACAAATCAGTGTATATTATTTGGTCTTTGTGAAGGTTATAGAGTCTATAAGCTTTGGTGTCAATCACTGAAAATTGAGAAACACCTGATCTCATCTGTTGTACTGATCTAATTTCTTGAAACACTAACAAGCCAACACAGTGCAAATTCCCCCCAAATGACCATTTTTGGAAAGTAGACAGTCCAAGGTATTTAGTAAGAGGCATGGTGAGTTTTTTGAAGTTGTAATTTTTTCCCACAATTATTTGCAATATGAAGATTTTTTTCACAAAATTGTAAATTTAACAGGTTATTTCTCTCAAATGGCATATGCATACTTGCATCTACGCCCCAAAACACATTCTGCTACTCCTCCTGAGTATAAGGATACCGCATGTGTGAGAAGTTTTCACAGCCTACCCACATAGAGGGGCCCAAAAATGCAGGGAGCACCATCAAGGGTTCTAGGGCCATAAATTACACATCTAATTTCTTGACTACCTATTACACTTTTGAACGCCCTGGAGCACCAGGACAATGGTAATACCCACCAAATGACCCAATTTTGGAAAGCGAACACCCCAGCATATATTATATGAGGCACAATGAGTTTTTTGAACATATAATTTTCTCCACAAGTTTTTGAAAAATGTGGAAAGAAAATAAAAATGCATTTTTTTGTACACAAAGTTACATAGTTACATAGTTAGTGAGGTTGAAAAAAGACATCAGTCCATCCAGTTCAACCTATGATGTGTGTGTGTGTTTGCTGTTAACCGTACATTGTATACCCCTGTATGTTGTGGTCTTTAAGGTGCCCATCTAATAGTTTTTTGAAACTATCAATGCTCCCTGCTGATACGACTGCTGTGGAAGAGAATTCCACATCCTTACCGCTCTTACAGTGAAGAACCCCTTACGCACTTTAAGGTTAAACCGTTTTTCCTCTAGTTTTAGTGAGTGGCCACGTGTCTTATTGTATCTCCTTTCTCTGAATAGTTTGTTCCTTATGCTAGGGTCGCCATTTGTACATTGATATCATACCCCCCTCAATCGTCTCTTCTCCAGAGAGAATAGGTTCAGTGCTTGTAGTCTTTCCTCATAGCTGATGTCCTCCATTCCCCTAATTATTTTTGTTGCCCTTCTCTGGACTCTTTCCTGTTCCAGCACATCCTTCCTGAGGACCGGTGCCCAGAACTGGACAGCATACTCCAGATGTGGCCGGACCAGAGTCTTGTAGAGTGGGAGAATAATCTCTTTATTTCTGGAGTGAATCCCCTTTTTTATGCATCCCAGTATTCTGTTGGCTTTGCTTGCAGCGGTTTGGCATTGCATGCCACTGCCAAGCCTGTTGTCTACCAGTACCCTCAAGTCCTTTTCCATCCTAGACTCACCCGGAGCCCCCCCCCCCCTAGTGAGTAGCTTGCTTTCTGGTTTCTGGCCCCCAAGTGCATTACTTTACATTTTTCAACATTAAACCTCATCTGCCATGTGGTTGTCCACCCCATTATTTTGTTCAGGTCCGCTTGTAAGGTTTCCACATCCTGCATAGAAGATATTGGCATGCTTAGTTTAGTATCATCTGCAAATACTGAGATTCTACTAGATATCCCCTCCTCTAGATAATTTATGAATAAATTAAACAGGATTGGTCCCAGGACAGAACCCAGGGGGACCCCACTTTCCACACCCGCCCAATCCGAGTACTCCCCATTAATCACCACCCTCTGGACTCTCCCCTGGAGCCAGTTCTCTATCCAGGTACTCACCTTATGGTCCATACCTACCTTCCTTAGTTTGTACAGTAAGCGTTTGTGGGGAACGGTGTCAAAGGCCTTTGCAAAGTCCAGGTACACCACATCCACAGGCTTTCCTTTATCTAGGTGGCAGCTCACTTCATCGTAGAAGGTTAATAGATTGGTTTGGCAAGAACGATTTTTCATGAATCCATGCTAATTACTACTAATAATATCGTTTTCATTACTAAAGTCTTGTATATGGTCCCTTAACATCCCCTCCAAAATCTTGCAGACTACAGATGTTAAGCTGACCGGCCTATAGTTACCCGGGATACATCTCGGCCCCTTTTTAAAAATTGGTACCACGTTGGCTTTTTTCCAATTAGCTGGCACCATACCCGTCTGTAAACTATCCTTAAAGATCAAGAATAATGGTCTGGCAATCACCTGGCTGAGCTCTTTAAGAACCCTCGGGTGCAAGCCATCCGTTACCGGTGATTTATTTATGTTAAGTTTCTCTAGTTTAGTTCTAAGTCTATTTTCTGTTAGCCATGGCGGCACTTCCTGAGGTGTGTTGTTTAGTTCGGCCTTACAAGCTGGGTTCGTGTAGCCCCCCGATTCTTTTGTGAAGACTGAAGAGAAGAAATTATTTAACACTTCCGCCTTTTCTCTGTCCTCAGTGGCCATATATCCTTTGTCATCTTTTATGGGGCCAATGTGTTATGGCCTCGCTTTCTTGCTGTTTATATACTTAAAGAATTTATTGGGGTTCTTTTTACTCTCCTCCGCTATATGTCTCTCGTGTTCTATTTTAGCCACCCTGATTTCGTCTTTACATTTCTTATTACACTCTTTGTAATTCTTAAATGCTGCCAATGACCCCTCAGTCTGGTATTTTTTGAAGGCCTTTTCTTTAGCACTAATATGCATTTTTATGTTGGAGTTTAGCCACCCAGGGTTTAGTTTTGCTCTTTTAAATTTATTTACCTTTGGAATGCACTGGCCAATCCCCTTGTTAAGTATGCTCGTGAAGCACTCCCTTTTTTCCTCCGTGTTCTTTGTTCCCAGGGTTCTATCCCATTTGATATTTTCTAGCAGTGAGCGCAGTTTTGGCAAATTGGCTCTTCTGAAATACAGTGTCCTTATATTACCCTTGTGCTTCCTATTACTGTAATTAATACTGAAACTTATTGTCCTATGGTCACTGTTTCCTAAGTTGCCCCGTATTTCTATATCCGTGAGCAGGTCTGTATTGTTGGTAATTAGTAGGTCAAGTACCGCATTGTTTCTTGTCGTGCATTCACCATCTGACCCATGAAATTGTCCTGCAAAACATTTAGGAACTGTCGAGCCTTGGCTGAGTGTGCGGTTCCTTCTGCCCAGTCTATATCTGGATAATTAAAGTCCCCCATTATAATGACATTTCCCATCCTTGCTGCCAATCCTATCTGTAAAATGAGGTCCGCCTCCGCCTCCCCCTCCTCCCTCTGGTTGGGGGGGCCTATAGCATACGCCCAATATTACCTTCCCCACCGTGCCTTCCCTTTAAAGCTCTACCCATAGGGATTCTGCCTCATCCATAGCTCCATTATTAATATCATCCCTCATATTTATGTGTATACTGTTCTTAATATACAGACATACCCCTCCCCCTTTTTTACCTTCTCTATCTCTGTGATAAAGGGAATACCCCTGAATGGTCGCTATCCAGTCATGAGAGCTGTCAAACCAAGTCTCTGTTATCCCCACAAAATCTAAGTCCTCCTCAAACATCAGTAGCTCCAGCTCTCCCATCTTGTTGCCCAGGCTTCTGGCATTGGTATACAAACCTCTTAATTTTGACCGGTTACATATATCCTCATTTGATGTTTTTAGGCTGCTCTCTTGATATTTCCCCATACCCACCCTGGGTTTAGGAGCTCCGAACACCCTACCGCTAATGCCCCCATTTGTGCCCTCTGAATCTTGCTTTCCACTGGCTAATTCTACATCTGTACCCTCACCTAGTTTAAAAGCCCCTCTAACTTTTTGGCCATCCTCTCACCCAGTACGGCTGCACCCTCCACATTTAGGTGCAATCCGTCCCTTCCAAAGAGCCGGTGGCCGACTGAGAAGTCGGCCCAGTTCTCCAGGAACCCGAAACCCTCCTTACTACACCAGCTCCTCAGCCACTTGTTAACTTCCCTAGTCTCCCTCTGCCTCTCTGGTGTGGCTCGAGGTACAGGTAGTATTTCGGAAAATACTACCTTGGAGGTCCTACTCCTGAACTTAGCTCCTAAGTCCCTGAAATCGTTTAGGACTCTCCATCTTCCTCTGTCTATGTCATTGGTACCCACGTGTACCATGACAGATGGGTCTTCCCCAGCCCCACCCAATAATCTGTCCACCCGATCCGCGATGTGCCGAACCCGAGCGCCCGGCAAACAACAGACTGTTCGGCGCACACAGTCTTTGTGACAGATTACACTGTCTGTCCTTCTAATAATTGAGTCCCCTACCACTAGCACCTGTCTTTCCTTTCCCTTTCTCCCGGCCTCACTGGAGGAGTTCTTCCCCTGGCAGCTAGGGGCGTCGCTCTTCTCCAGCAATGCTGGTCCCTGACTGGTTTCCCCAACATCACACAACGGGGAGTATCTATTGGGGTGCTCCAGCCCAGGATCAGCCTCCTTGCCTTGTCCCCTTCTACCCCTCCTAACTGTCACCCCTCTATTTTGCTCTGATGCCTGCACCTCCAATACTCTGCCCACCTCTGTGCAGACCCCTGCCTGCACTTGACTGGTACGATCCTGGCTCTCCTCCGGTATGGACATTCATCTCAGTGTTGCCAGCTGCTTCCCTAGATTCAGGACCTGAGCTTCCAGGGAAGCAACTTGCTTACATTTTGCGCATTTGTACTCGCCCTCGATCGCATGACCGAGGAACACATACAAGATGTACACCGAGTCGCATCCATCCATCCATTAAGTTGTCCATTTAAAATATATTTCTAACACACAGCATGTACATACCAAGACCTACACCCCAAAATACATTCTGCAACTCCTCCTGAGTATGGTGATACCACATATGTGAGACTTTTACACAGCCTGGCCACATACAGAGGCCTAACATGCAAGAAACACTGTCAGGTGTTCTAGGTATATAAATTACACATCTAATTTCTTGATTATTTATTACACTTTTGAAGGCCCTGGAACACCAGGACAATGGAAATGACCCCATTTTGGAAAGCAAACACCTCACATTTTTGTAAATATTTTATTCTATCTTTTCATGTGACAACACTGAAGAAATAACACTTTGCTCCAATATAAAGTAGTGAGTATACAGCTTGTATACCAGTGTAAATTTGCTGTCCCCTTCAAAAAAACTCAAGACGCACCCATTAATGTCTAAACCGCTGGCAACAAAAGTGAGTATACCCCTAAGTGGAAATGTCCAAATTGGGCCCAATTAGCCATTTTCGCCCCCCTCGTTAGTGTTACAAGGTCTCAGGTGTGAATGGGGAGCAGGTGGGTTAAATTTGGTGTTATCACCCTTACTCTGTCAAACTGATCACTGGAAGTTCAACATGGCACCTCATGGCAAAGAACTCTCTGAGGATCTGAAAAAATAATTGTTGCTCTACATGAATATGGCCTAAGCTATAAGAAGATTGCCAAGACCCTAAAACTGAGTTGCAGCACAGAGAGAGACCATACAGCGGTTTAACTGGACAGGTTGCACTCAGAAAATTCCTCGCCATGGTCGACCAAAGAAGTTGGGTGCACGTGCTCAGCATCATATCCAGAGGTTGTCTTTGGGAAATAGATGTATGAGTGCTGCCAGCATTGCTACAGAGATTTAAGGGGTAGGGGGTCAGCCTGTCAGTGCTCAGGCCATATGCCGCACACTGCATCAAATTGGTTTGCATGGCTGTCATCCCAGAAGGAAGCCTCTTCTAAAGATGATGCACGAGAAAGCCCGTAGACAGTTTGAGGGAACCATGAATGCCAACATGTACTGTGACATACTGAAGCAGAGCATGATCCCCTCCCTTTGGAGACTGGGCCGCAGGGCAGTATTCCAACATGATAACGACCCCAAACACACCTCCAACATGACCACTGCCTTGCTAGAGAAGCTGAGGGTAAAGGTGATGGTCTGGCCAAGCATGTCTGCAGACCTAAACCCTATTGAGCATCTCTGGGGCATCCTCTAATGGAAGGTGGAGGAGCACAAGGTCTCTAACATCCACCAGCTTCGTGATATCGTCATGGAGGAGTGGAAGAAGACTCCAGTGGCAACTTGTGAAGCTCTGGTGAACTCCATGCCCAAGAGGGTTAAGGCAGTGCTGGAAAATAATGATGGCCACACAAAATATTGACACTTTGTGCCCAATTTGGACATTTTCAATTAGGGGTGTAGACATAATGGCTGTGTGTTGAGGTATTTTGAGGGGACAGCAAATTTACACTGTTATACAAGCTGTACACTCACTACTTTACATTGTAGCAAAGTGTCATTTCTTCAGTGTTGTCACATGAAAAGATGTAGTAAAATATTTACAAAAATGTGAGGGGTGTACTCACTTTCGTGAGATACTGTATACGCCTGATATTTTTGTAGAGAAACTCATGCCGATGTAACTTATTGTGACTAATAAGAAATCTGGCCCTGATTATCACAAAGTAGTTATACAACTTATGCAGTGGCCAAGTACTGTATGTAACTAAACATACAACTAGTAGCAAAGTGTAATTTCCATTACACTATGAGTCTTTTCAACCTGTCATTTTTTTCCACACATTTTTGGAAAATGTGGAAAGAAAATGAAAACGCATATTTTTTTACACATTTTTTACACATTTTTACGGCACTGATGGGCACAGGTGAGCAATGTAGTGGCACTGATGAGCCCTATGGTGGCATCGTAGGGTACTGATGAGCACTGTAGTGGCACCATAAGGCACTGATGGGCATTTTAGTGGCACTGATGGGCGCTGATGAGGATCCACTGATAGGGTGGCACTGATGAGCACTCTCTGATGGGCACTGATGTGCACTATCGGGCACTGATGAGCATTAATAGGGCACTGAAGTGTTACTGATGAGAACTGTAGTGGCACTGTTGATCGCTTTAGTGGCACTGATGAGCCCTGACTGATGGAACTGTAGGACACTGATGTGCACTGTATGGCACTGATGGGCACTGTAGCAGCACTGATGAGCACTGTAGTGGCACTGTAGGGCACTGATGAGCATTGTAGTGGCATTATAGGGCACTGATGAGCACTGTAGTGGCCTTGTAGGGCACTAATTAGCACTGTAGTTACACTGCAGTGGCACTGATGGCACTGTAGTGGCACTGTATGAGGCACTGTAGTGGCACTGATGGCACTGTAGGGGTGCTGGCGGCACTGTAGTGACACTGATGGCACTGTAGGGGCACTGTGATTGCACTATAGGAGCACTGATAGCACTGTAGGGACACTGAGATGGCACTGTAGAGGCACTGATGGGGCACTGTGATGGCCCTGAAAAACACTGTAGGGCACTTATTAGCACTGTTGTAGCACTCAGGATCATGCCAAGCAACTCTGCTGCAGTGTTTCTCTCTCCACACACCAATACAGTGTGTGAGGAGAGGAGAGAGAAACACCACAGCAGTGCGAGCTGAACACATCATGATCCTGGTTTGTTGACAAGTGAAAAGTCCCCTCTCAGTACAGACCCCCCTCCCTCAGTACAGACCCCCCCGCCACTAAGTACAGAACACGCTCCCTCAGTATAGACCCCCCCACTAAGTGCAGAACCCCCCTCCACCAGTATAGACCCCCTTCCCTCAGTACAGACCCTCAGTATAGAACCCCCCCACAAAGTGCAGACCCCCCCTCCAACACGATAGACCCCCCTCCCTAAGTACAGACCCCCCTCACTAAGTACAGATCCTCCTCCCACACTATAGACCTTTCTCCCTCAGTACAGACCCCTCCCCCTCAGTTCAGACTCCTATCTATCAGTGCAGATGCCCCTTCATAAGTGCAGACCCCCCTCCATCAGTGCAGATCCCCCTGCATCATTATAGACCCCCCCCTCAGTGCAGACCCTTCATCAGTGCAGACCCCCTCCATCAGTGCAGATCTCCCCCCTCAGTATAGCCTCCCCCTTCCATCAGTACAGACCCCTCACTATAAGTACTCCTGAAAATGCCCATTGGCGCTTCCTTGACGCCAGCCGGCCCCCACTATCGCTGAGAAACTTCGTAGAACACAGAAGTGCTGAATCCTCGACTTTTAATCCAGAAGATTCCAGACTGAAAACTGTAGAACTCCTGACACTGTTGTGTTGTATGAATCACGGAATACTGTCCCCCCGCTTTGGCCAGCTTGAGGTAGTATGAAGTAGAACTCTGTATAGCTGTCCTTGCACTGACACACTCTATAAATCCAAGGCCCAGCTGCAGATGGCCCCTTTGTAACTTGAAATCTTCAGGGTCCACTGACTATGTACCCCCTTTTTTAACTTGCTGACTCTGGATCCCAGAACCTCTTCTTGAGTGGTCCCCTTCTAACTCTAGGCAGACCCCCCAAGGGCAATCCACAGTACTTACGCCCTGTGTAGGCTTTCCTGGGACTGGACCCCTCTCGCTCTGCGCAGGTTCTTGGCACACCGGATCCCCCCCCCCTCAGTACTCTCTCAGCACTCTCTGGATACTCAGGCGACAGCCCAAGATATCCTCTTCCTCAGACAGGAGGAGAGACAGCCGTACTCTCCCTCCTGGGATTCTGCTCCCGCTAAAGACACCGTGCCACGCACTTCCCTCCAAACTTATACCCACTCCCAGAATCCCTTGCAGCCTAATCTGCCTTCTGGGGTGGTTACAAGCTGGGATGTGTCCCCTGATTGGGCTTCCTCCACTGCCCTATGAGAAGCCTCTCACAGGAGCCAGTGGGGAGACTTCCCCCTCAGCAAACACACCTGGAAACCATGACACCCTAACCAAATAAATCATAGCCTTGCTGTTAAGCAGACAAGGCCCACTATACATTTACCTAGCACCTACCTGCAGGGTGCTACAGTAATATTATGTCCTTTATGTGGGTGTTTAAAACTTTTATCTTTAATCATAGAGTTACACTGCAGACAGTTAAAACATGGATACAAACCAGTATTGAGTGGCCCCAAAAATGTAGTTATAGGGTTAGGTGCAGTATAATGATCAGTTTTCACAAGCCTATCTCGCAATGCAGTGGCGTAGTGTGGGTTGTCAGTGCCCCGGGCAAGGTAAGTAATTTGCGCCCCCTACACAAATCTGCTAGACCACTACACTGACACCTACACTGACTTACCTTATTCCTGCACTAACCAACCACTACACTGACCTACCTAATTTCTATACTGACACCTACACTGACCTACCTGACCACTACACTGACCTACCTGACCACTACACAAACCTACCTGACCACTACACAAACCTACCTGATCAATACACAAACCTACCTGAGCACTACACAAACCTACCTGACCACTACACAGACACCTACACTTACCTATCTTATTCTTACACTGACCTACCTTATTCCTGCACTAACCAACTTGATCACTACACTGACCTACCTCATTTCTATACTGACCACTACACAGACCTACCTGAGCACTACACAAACCTACCTGACCACTACACAAACCTACCTGACAATTACAATGACCACTTTACAGACCAACCTGTTTCCTGCACTAACTTACCTGATCACTATTCTGACCACTACAGAGACCTTTCTGATTCCTACACTAACCTACCTGATTACTAATACTGACACCTACACTGACCTACCTGACCACTACATAGACCTACCTGACCACTACACTGACCAACCTGATCACTACACTGACCTACCTAATTACTATAGTGACAATTTCACAAAATGAAATGAATGGGCTGCCTACATGCAGAACACAGGTAGCAATGTTATAAAGCTAGCCTCATATCCTTCACATCACAATCCTGTCATTACAATACTGTTCTCAGTCCCCCTGCACATCAACCCCCCCCCCCCTTCACATTACTGTCCTCAGCCCACCTTCATATCCCCCTCCCCTCACATCCTTGTCATCACCCCCCCCCCCTTTAGATTCCTATCCTTATGCCCCTTTATATCATGCCCCCCTTCACATTTCTGTCCTCAGCCCCCCTCTGCATTCCTGTCCTTAGCCCCCTTTATATCACCTCCCTTCCACCTTTGCATTCCTGTCCTCACCCCTGCACCCCTTTACATTCCTGTCATCATCCCCAGTACCCCTTTACATTCCTGTCCTCACCCCCCACCCCTTTACATTCCTGCATGAAAGCCCAAAACTGTTACCGGACGTATTTTTGACAAACTCTGACATGTTTGTTTGACTTGGATCTTTTTCAATAAAGACTTTTATGTGCAGGTATCCCTCTGGATATTTGTTCTATATATGGCCCGTGGGATGGCCTGATTGTTTTGCACTGAAGAATTGCTGAGTGCTGTTCACCTCATCCAACTGTGATATATATATCTATTTACTTAGGTGGATAATAACTATTCCCTGAGGAAGCCAAAATATTTGGCAAAACATGTCAGGATTATCACCTTATAGTTACCATTGACTATCAATCATGTCTATTAACATCCAAAATGATTTGATCCAGTAATTTTTAACATGTCCTTGTTCATATATGTATATTTTTTGCTATGTTCATAACTTTTAACTAATATAATAAAATCTATACATTTTAATATCTGTCAACGAAGTTGGGTTACTGGCACCTTAAAAATCCTAGCTCCTGATGTGAGCATTTTCTTGTGTCCTCTTTCCAATTAATGGGATGCATTGCCCATGAGCTTTCCTCTGTTAACTTTTTCCTGTGTCAGAAGACAGGGCTCTCCTGATTGAAGGACAAGAACCTCACTCACTATGCAGTAGCACTCCAGAATCTCTGGAAATGCCTGGAAAAGAGGGATGTCCACTGTTGTGCCAATATTACTGCCTCAGACCATCTACTGAGGGACCACCTAGTGGTAGGAATGAAGACTGCAGCATGGTGCAGTAGTGGTGCACCAACAGCGTTTGTCTTGAGGGGCAGAATGGGGCCTGGTTGGTCCATACCCAAAGAGGAAAATTTCCAGGAAGCATGGCGTGACCCTGTTCTTTTCCTACAGATCTGGAACCTCTCCCTGCCACTAAACACTGTCCCTGACAGACAGGTGACCTGTCCCTACACTACCCACTTAAAATGCGCACCAAGCCCAGTAGCCAGGGTCTTAAATAGACTCTTCCTGACACAAGATAGCTGCCAGAATCACATGGGCTGCCAGCATGACATCTGATGCACTTGTTCTACAAAATGCCCCTGGCATTAAAAGCTGTGTTTGTTTGCTGTCCTGCAGAATAAAACTGCAGGACAAACCTGCTTGGTTCTTGGGTGTCTTTATCTCATGCAAAGCGTACAGCGGTTAGTTAGGAATGAGCTTCAGGTTTGGCTTGACCATAATTTCAACCCTAACTCAAGGTATTTGCAGATCATTAAACAGTCAAATTTCAATAGCAAGTTTCGCCATTTTGCCAACCCAACTAAACACCTGGCTGCAGCAGCAGAATCCAGTGATGACTTCTTCCCACTGGTCAGCTTGTTTCAAATTTTAAAAACAAGTCAGTGGGCATTGTGGATGATGTCGTTGGTGTCAAGGGGTTCCTGTGGCTGAGCATGGTTCAGGAGAAGGGGGCTGTACATACTTCCCCCCCCCTTTCCTGGACAGCCAGGATGGATGGCTTCATGTCTGGTATGGATTTTTAGGTGGTTCCCATGTCTGTTGTGAATGGGGCCCCACAAAAATCCATGCCAGGCCCTTACCCTAGATCATTATGTTTTATTTTTTGTGTTAGGGTCCCCCCCAAAAATCTATATTAGACCCCTATCTAAAAGTTATTTAAAATAAACATTGGCCCCCATCTAAATCCAAGGCAATCATGCTGTCCAGCAAAGTAGATCCATCAATCACAATGAGCGATGTCCCAATGTCCCATGGACATGACAACCTGCACCACGACAATTCTTTCCTGTCACATTCTTGTCATAAATAACAGAGCCTTAGTTGGCTTCTGAATGTCAGAAAATCAGCCCAGATGACTGGCTGCGTTATTGACCACATACGGTATTTTTTTTTTTCATTGGTACATGTCCCCTATGTCAGTGTCCAATTAATCATGCCCTTTTTTACCATAAGTTTATAAATTGTCCATGAAAAAGGCCAGAAAATAAATAAAACATTTGGCTCCCATAGGCTTCAGTAGGAATCAGGTTTTCTGCAATGTTCGGAACATGTTCAGTGAACCAAATTTTACTTTCCTCATCACCACCAGTTGAGCCTGCCCCTCTAATACTACATAAATAACTATGTATATTGTAGAGCCTGTGCCTTAAAGGAGAAGTACTGCCAAAGCTCGATTGGATGTACTTCTCCTATGGATCACAGGATTGCAGTTCGTTTTGCACTCCTTTGACCCGTTTTCCGCACACAGCGGGCTGAAGTTCAGTCCAGGCTTGGGCAAGATCCATTGGCCTGAATAGAAAACCACTGTTTAGAGTGTTCTTTGTGCTTCCCTCCTAGTCTTTTGCTGGTAAGCATGCCACTGTGAATAGGTGTATTCTTCTTGGGCCTCTCCCCAGTCATAGGTATACGCTAAGGCCTAAGAACGCTTTAGCTGTCTAAGCTGCTTTGCTGCCTCCGAGGGCATATCCATAAAGAGCTAGTGCAAGAGATGCCTATCTGTGTGGAGCATCTCTAGAGAAGTTAGGAAGATGGCTACCTATATGGAGCATCCTTAAAAGAATCTGGGAGATGACTAGTGTATGGTGGCATCTTTGGGAAAACCTAATATGGAAGATGGCTACCTGCTTGGGACAAGCAACTGTAAGTGGACATTGCATGGACCTCATTCCTCAACATTCTAAGGTACCCGTGACTGCTTGCATTGGGTAAAAGGACCAACAACTGCTGGAAATCTGCTCTTAAAGTGCCACAGATTTTTTTGCTGCTACTAGAAAGCCCTAACTCTCTTTATCGAGTGAATAAACTATAATAAAGACTAAATTGACTGGCTACTAACTGTTTGTTTTTAATCCACAATAGGCCAAAGACACACCCTGAGATGGTAAATGTTAGCCTGCCACCGCACCCTATAGGTTATCCTACACTGCCCAAGTGTGAGGTATTCTACAATATTATATATTATTAATTAGTGAATATACACACACACACACACACATACCCACATTCATTCATGTACACAAACACACATGCAAATTAGGAAACAATAGGCTAATTAATTACAAAACTTTATACTCAAAGGAATAAAATTCAATAAAAATTACACATTCATCTCTGTTCTAGTTCAACCTCTACTTATACATAAACAGAAATGGCATTTCCCTGTATGTTTGTTCTCTTGCAGTTCATGCTATAATGCCGATCTTTGTCATAAGTTATTCCCTGTGAACCTTTCCTTATTAACAGGTCGTTTATTTTGCCAGTTTTAATTGCTACCATCTCTCTGAAGACCACTATTCCATTAATTGCTTAATGCCTGGAGTCAAGAATAGTCTTTCAGCTATACTTCCCAGTAGAATTCTTCCACTGGGGTTGTTTCTGTCCTAAGTGCTGAAACATGATTCTCAGCAAGTCTCTGTTTTTTCTTTTGGCATTCTTGCAAGCCTAATTTGTTTTTTGCCCAGACTGCCAGTTGTACTATTTAGCCCCAGAAGTCCCTTTGCACATAAATGAGTATACTTATCACAATGTATGCACAGTGTATAGTGAAGTTTCAGTAAAAGCTTTGCTTTGCTTATGTGCCTTATAAACTACATAAGTCAGACAGTCAGTATTAATAGCACAATATAACTCAGTGAATACAGAGAGAACCCTATCAATGTATGGAGACATGCTGCATATTCCAGAAGACCATAGGTAGATGCAGTGTGAGAATTGTTTAAAACACCAGCTTCATTCATACTGTACAAGCAGACTATTAAAATGCAAATTTTTTAGGTCAATCATTTCTGCATTCCACCTCTGGAGTAAGAATGGAAAGTTAATTTCAATGCTTTGTTTCTGCAATGAAGAAGTAAAAATTAAAAGACAGTAAAAAGTAGACTAACAATCCAACAGCAATACAATAATTGGATGTAGAGTGGAGGTGCATGCAGGAGTCAATTTAGGATCTCAGTGAATTGTTCTGTGAGAATATGCTTGCTGTGATATGTACATATGTCTGTTGTACATCAGCTTGTGTCAAACTGAGGCACACCCTGCAGGAAAATGTAAAGATACTGTACAAACAACATAAACAAAATTCCCATAAAACATTACTCTGAATAAATTAATCTATACAGTGCATTAACCACTTCAAAAATGGACACTTTCAACCCTCGCCAATTTTCAGCTTTCAGCACTGTCACATTTGAATGCCCATCATGCAACACTGTATCCAAATTATTTTGTTTGCAATTTTTTATTTATATTTTTTTATAATATATACATTATCTCACAAAAGTGAGTACACCCCTGAGATTTTATGCATGTATTTTATTATATATTTTCATGTGACAACACTGAAGAAATTACACTTTTCTACAATGTAAAGCAGTGAGTGTACAGCTTGTATAACTGCGTAAATTTGCTGTCCCCTCAAAATAACTCAACACACAATCATTAATGTCTCAACCGCTGGCAACAAAAGTGAGTACGCCGCTAAGTGTAAATGTCCAAATAGGGCCCAAAGAGTCAATATTTTGTGTGGCCACCATTATTTTCCATCACTGCCTTAACCCTCTTGGGCATGGAGTTCACCAGAGCTTCACAGGTTTCCACTGGAGTCCTATTCCACTCCTCCCTGACAACATCACGGAGCTGGTAGATGTTAGAGACATTGCACTCCTCCACCTTCTGTTTGAAGATGCCCCACAGATGCTCAATAGGGTTTAGGTCTGGAGACATGCTTGGCCAGTCCATCACTTTTACCCTCAGCTTCTTTAGCAAGGCAGTGGTCGTCTTGGAGGTGTGTTTGGGGTCGTTATCATGTTGGAATACTGCCCTGCGGCCCAGTCTCCGAAGGGAGGGGATAATGCTCTGCTTCAGTATGTCACAGTACATGTTGGCATTCATGGTTCCCTCAATGAACTGTAGCTCCCCAGTGTCGGCAGCATTAATGCAGCCCCAGACCATGACACTCCCATCACCATGCTTGTCTGTAGGCAAGACACACTTGTCTTTGTACTCCTCCCCTGGTTGCCGCCACCTACACTTGACACCATCTGAACCAAATAAGTTTGTTACCCAGAAGATATGAGATTTAATTTACCTCAGATAATATTCGGGTAAAAAATGAGATTTCTTTGACTATGAGTGAAAGCTTCAAAACAGCGATATTAGTTTTATTGGTATATAATCTGAAAGCCTAAATTAATTTACAACAATCTATCTATAGTACATACAACAAAATGGAAAATATTCCTAGTTTAACTGAACAAATATAGAGTATGATACTCCTATACAAACACAACACTACCAATACAAAGAGGACAAGCAATGTATACCTTAAGATCCATAATTACCCTTCTCATGAGTGTTTCATCCTAGTCTGCTTGCAAGAGGAAGTCCCTCTCTTTCCACCTTCACTAATATAGAACCATATCGCACAGACTTGTATAGGGCTATTCTGATTGGTTCAGCTATCCTGCCCTGTTCCTCCCTCTGGGCGTATCTCATTCAGGATTGGACAACTTCCTCCTCGCCTAGCTTAGCATAATTCAGCCCCTTGCTAACCCCTCTGTTGGAGGGAGAACCTGTTTATTTACTTTGAAAATGAAAATTAAGATGCAAGGTTCATCTCCAGGGCCCATTGTCCAACCCTTCAACCGATAGTCAATCTTCATTACATATCTTAATAAGAGTTCTTTGATGTGGAGGATTGAAATAAGGGTGGACGTGACGTAATCTATTCACCTAATTTCATTGGCCCCAGGAAGTCTGGCTCCCAGAAATGTAATTACAAAGTGATACTATTTGGCATATCAACAGGCTACCTCCCAGCTAACAGACAGCGCGTCATTCAAACAGACTTGTTGAATGGGATTCATTTTATGTGTTTAAATGTGAATAGCAGGCTGGCCTTTCCAATGGACTTGTTAAACTACATTCATACTACTGACTGCTTGTCTGTGTTACACAACTTACAAATCTACCACTCATATAGCAAATATGAGTTTTGAACTCAAAAATGTGTACATTTATATTTACATTAATATTTACAATTACAACATGGAGATTTATACATAAACTCCTCATCAGGCAACAGTCTAATGGAGCTTACACATAAACTCATAAGGCAACAGATGCCCGCTTGGGGCCTGCAGAAAGCAAAGGCCCTGCTTGGGGCCTGCAGAAAGCAAAGGCCCCACATAAAATAATGGTTTAGGTGTAATCTCCTTTTGAGTTTTTGTCATTGCTATCTGAAATACAACTAGTTGAAAAAAAAAACTCTATAACCTCTCCGTCTCTACAGCCCACATTCCTGGATCTCAGTATCAGCAGTTTATTACTTGTTCTGGATGTAATAACTCCATAATAATAAAAAAAAAAATACTAAGAGACCAAACTACAGAGAGGGAAAAAAATGAGGATCTTAATTCTCAATAATAATAGTATGAGAGTCCATAATGCAAATATGGTCCTGTTGCTCTTGCTTCTGGGACGGCCTTCCATGGGGATTCCAAATGGATAAAGCGTATTCCGCAACAGGCTTTGGACCAGCTTTCCTGGCTTTCTGTGATTATACTTTATTAATGTGGACACAGGTAGGGAAAGAAACACGTGTACTTTTAAGACATATGCATTCAAATGACTGCTTATCTTGTAATTCTGAGTAGTAAGGACCTTTGTTTAGCCTTGCTATAGATTTACTGTGACATAATAGTGAGACCCTCTTTCATTGAAATGTTTAACAATTTAAATAGTTACCCCCTTCAGCCAGGTGCTTCTAGATTTTCATCACCCACTGTATTCATCCATTGTCATATGCCTGCAGATAACTCTGCCCTGCCTTCTGCTGGTTACCACGGTGTGGTGGGTGACCCTTCAAGTCTCCAGGGGGGTTCTGTTGCTACCCGCAACTCCCCACTGACTCTGTTTACTGAAACTGTGTTCAGTTATCTAAACCCCGATGGGCTATTGGCTGGTGCCACACAATTGTGCATGTAGTTTCGTCCTTTGATACCGTATGTAGCTACTGTAGGAGTCATGCCTTTTGGCAGGCCGTGAGACAGAGGTCATTCCTTTAGTAGGTTCCGAACAGAGTAGGCAGTGTCAACCAAGCAGACAAAATAACGTAATATCAGAATGCGGATAAGTGTGATGTCACCAGTTACTCGTGGCTTCAGGAATAACTAAACTAAATTACTTTTAAGTACAATTGTACTATACTATGCCAGCTATTTGCCAATCACTATGAGTCGCACAAGTCCCAGTATATCTATATGATATGCAAGCGATGCTCTTTGAACTTAATCATGGTACCCAAAAAAAATTGACCAATGATTTTAACTTGGAGAAAAAAAAACTGACCACATGTGATGACTGTCACATATCTGGGCTGTAGAGCAGACTGTGTGTAACGTACAAAACAAACAATTGTTGAATGACTGTTGCCAAAACCTGGTGTTATTGTTACTATTGCCATAGTTGGTAATAGCTAAACAATTATACAATGGTGGAAGGGATACAAAACAGTTGGGAACTGGCCCATACACAAAATGCTCTATGGAAGCTTTAATATTCTATACCAATATTTAAATGTTCTCACTATATTTGTTCCCCATACTCCCCTCTTTTTTTTTTTATAGCAAAACCAAACTATGGAATCACCCCAAAAATTAAGGTGATAAAGGAAAGAAAGAAAAATAGTTAACAAAAAAATTTGAATAAAAAAAAAAAAATTAAAATAAAATAAATAATAAAATAAAAAAATAATAAAAAAATATAAAAAATTAAAAATAAAATAAAAAAATATAAAAAAGGAAATAAAGATTAAAAATTAAAAAAAATTAAATTTAAAAAAATTAAAAAAAAATTAAAGTAAAGATGTGGTGCTGGCTCAACATTACCTTTGCCCTACACCTTTCTCTTTTTAAAGAGAATTAAAGCTGTATGTTAGTTCAAAACAAAAAAATAATCAAAATGCTTGCAAACTTTGCAGCTATCCAAAAGACACTCCCTGTATGGTAGGGAATTACCATATCAATTGGTCCTCTTTTAATATGACTGTGTAAGTTAGACTTTGAAAAAAAAAAATAAAGAAACAACAACTGTGTAAGTCAGGCTTTGAACACACAGGCATAACATCTGTACTTCTGTGTAGGGGTATATATACACACACACACACACATGTATGTATATATACACATACACATATATAGGTGTGAAAGTAGCAGAAACCTATGCTTGCGCTAATGAAATAATTAACAGGCATATGTCTCCGTCCCTATCACACCTATATGTGTGTATGTGTATAAATAAATATAAGTGTGTGTGTATATATACCCCTATACAGAAGTTCAGATGTTATGCCTGCCTCCAAAGATGCCCAAAAAATGCCCAAAAAAACCGCCTGCGCCAAAAAAAATGCCCAGGTGTGTTGTTGCAGGCGGTTTTTTTGGGCATTTTTTGGGGGTCTTTGGAGGCAGGCATAACATCTGAACTTCTGTATAGGGGTATATATAGACACACACTTATATGTATTTATACCCATACACATATATATAGGTGTTATAGCAGAGAAGCCATATGCCTGTTAATTATTATGAACTAAATGTATTCTCTCTTGAAAAGTGGAGCTTAAGGGGGAATATGATATTTTATCTACAGATACATAACTGGTCCATATAGTGAGGCTGGTGCAGAGTTATTCACTCTAAGGTCATTTCAAAGGGCAAAGAGGCACATGTTTGGGGAAAAATTTATTTGCTCTTCACATACAGAAGGGCTTATTTAAAGTAAGAGCTGAGATAATGTGGAATAGACTCCCTCACAAACTAAATAAAACAAAATGTATTCTTTGCACTACCAATACTAAATTGCAAAAAATCTAAATACCTCTTCTTTATGCAGCTAAACATGGTCATGTGCTCCCACACAATTTATACATTAAAAAATGCAGCACAACAAATCATATGCCAATATTGTGAATATGTTCTGTTTGTAAACTGAATGTGTTACATACTACTACAATTCAACAATCATGTGCACTAATACCCTGCCTTGTGTCCATATGTTATAATCAATAACATTTCAGTGCAACAGATAAAATCCTTGACTCCTCCAATCAGTGTCTGTGTAATATCATTCCTGTGGTCACCATCATTGCTCTACCAACATCCACACCAACTGCTAACCTAGAAAATTACCTATAATTAAGTTACTTCTAATAGCACCTTGTCGTTTAATACAGGCTTTCACCCCCTCTGGACATTTACCAAATGTACCAATGGTGTATGTTCCATCTTCTATACACATCAGGTTCCAGGGCAAGCTGGCACTTCACCACTTTACAATAATGCTCAAAGAAATGGGAATACTATTGTCATGCAGTATATTAAAACTCACCCCTTCCTTTAAAAATATAAAAGGTAAAACACTCACAAATACAATGCACCTAAATCCAGCGCTAAGAGGTATGGTCACTTTAATATCAATGTATTGTCACCTTAAGGTTAGGCTCTGGTATCACATTGTATAAAAAACCTGCCTTACTTCTAGTTCCGGGAATACATGATGATGTCACGTAGCTCCACCACTAACGTGCTTCATCACGTGACTTGTAACTTCTTCAAAGGGAAAAGAGCTGTGACAAAAATTATATATCCGTCCCTTATTTATCTGATAACCTAGCAAGCAGTGTCATATTTTTCAGATTTTTCAAAAAAAATGAACTACTTGTCAACCATGCTATAGCCGAATGACAGCTACAATGCGGTCGCCCAGTTCTGGGAGGGCATCTATCGATGTTCTCCCACATCCATACCCCCCCCCCCACATGCCTGCTGTGGCATGCATCCAGCACGATCTGTGATCAGCTGTGTCCGAAGGAGTAGAAGGGTAAAGGGCCAATCACATCGGCCCTTTACCATGTGATCACAATGTAAACACACTTGCCGGTTATCGGCATTTCTCTCCTCATTTTGTCACAGTGTAAGGAGAGGAGAGCCGGTACCCAGCCAGTGTGAAAGGGGACATCTACACTCATAATCAGGGCACTGATCATCAGTGTCCTAAAAATCAAACTAGCCCCAACAGTGCCCATTATTGCTGTCAATCAGTGCTTCCTATCAGTGCCCATGAATTCCGCCTATCAGTGCTCATTAGTGCCACATATTAATACAGCCTCATCAGTGCCTCCTCCAGTGCCCACCAGTGATTCCTCACCAGTGCCCATCAATGCCACCTCATCAGTGCCCATCAGTGCAGATTATCAGTGCCCATCAGTGCTGCCTATCAGCGCCCATCAGTACAGCCTATCAGTGCCCATCAGTGCTGCCTATTAACCACTTGCCGACCGCCGCATGAACATATACTGCGGCGGTCAGCCCCTCACAGGCAGAGTGACGTATCAGTACGTCACTAGCCTGGGAGGGTCTGGGGAGCAAGCGCCGCCGGCGGCGGCGCGCTCCCACTCCCGCGTGGTCACGCACCCCCCCGCGCCTGTGACCGGCGGACCCGATGTCCGCCGGTCACTCTGCGATCGTCGGGGGAGAGGGAGAAAGGCAGGCAGCTTGTGTAAACAAGCTGCCTGTCAGTTCTCCCTGTGTAGAGACACTGATCATACGGTTCTACTATGTAGAACCGTTGATCAGTGTAACTACACCTCAAGCCACAGCCAATCACAGTTAGAATCACGCCCCTAGGGACACACACAGCCCCTCCCTCTCAAATAAAGTTAACCCATTCACTGCCAGTGTATTTTTACAGTAACAGTGCATATATATAGCACTGATTACTGTAGAAATGTCACTGGTAACCCCAAAAGTGTCAAAAATGTCAGTCAAGGGTCCGATCTGTCCGCCGCAATGTCGCAGTACCGCAAAAAAAATCGCAGATCGCCGCCATTACGCGTTAAAAAAAAAACAACAAAAATGACAAAAATCTTTCCCTTTGTTAGTAAACGCGATAACTTTTGCGCAAACCAATCAAAATACGCTTATTGTGATTTTTTTTACCAAACATATGTAGCATAAAACAAATTGGCTGAAAATGTTAAAAAATTTTGATTTTTACTTTTTTTTTTTTGGGAATTTCATATAAAAAAATGTGAAAAATATTGTTATTTTTGCAAAATTGACGCTCTTTTTTTGTTTATAGCGCGTGATCAAAAAATCGTACAGGTGATCAAATACCACCAAAAGAAAGCTCTGTTTGTGGGGAAAAAAGGACGTCAAATTCGTTTAGGTACAGCGTTGCACAACCGTGCAATTGTCCGTTAAAGTCACGCAGTGCCGAATCGCAAAATACCCCTTGGTCTTTTAGCAACCAAATCCTCCGGGGCTTAAGTGGTTAATACTAAAGAAAAGGCCTTCAAAAAATACAAGGCTGAGGGGTCATTGGCAGCATTCAAGCATTACAAAGAGTGCAATAAGAAATGTAAAGGTGAAATCAAGGCAGCTAAAAAAGAACACGAGAGACATATAGCGTAAGAGAGTAAAAAAAACCCCAAGAAATTCTTTAGGTATATAAACAGTAAGAAAGCGAGGCCAGAACACATTGGCCCCATAAAAGATGACGAAGGGAAGCTGGCCATAGAGGACAGAGAGAAGGTGAAAGTGTTAAATAATTTCTTCTCTTCAGCCTTCACAAAAGAATCAGGGGGGCTACACTAACCCAGCTTGTAATGATAAATTAAATAATACACCTCAGAAAGTACCCCCATGGCTAACAGAAGATAGACTTAGAACTAAACTTAGAAACTTAGAGAAACTTAACATAAATAAATTACCGCGACCGGATGGCTTGCACCCGAGGGTACTTAAGGAACACAGCCAGGTGATAGCCAGACCATTATTCCTGATCTTTAAGGATAGTCTACAGGCGGGTATGGTGCCAGCTGATTGGAAAAAAGCCAAAGTGGTACCAATATAAAAAAAAGGGCCAAGATATATCCCGGGTAACTATAGGCTGGTCAGCCTAACATCAGTAGTCTGCAAGATTTTGGAGGGAATGTTAATGGACAAGACTTTAGTAATAAAAACTGTACTATTAGTAGTAATCAGCATGGATTCATGAAAAATCGTTCTTGCCAGACCAATCTATTAACCTTCTACGATGGACCCTCCCATCCTGGACATACTGTTCAGAGACCCTTCCTGGGCATACTGTTCAGAAACCTTGCCAGCAGGTGGTGCTGTGGAGCAGAGCGCGGGATCAGAGGCTGTCAGGGCGTGCAGGAGAGAGGAGTGTGTGTGGAGTGTGTGCGTGACCGACCGCGTGTGAGTAACACCCCCCCCAGGAGAGCAGCGGCGGGGAGCGGCGCTCGAACCCCGACCCCCCCCCAGAAGCGAGCGGCGAGCGGGTCGGTAACCCCCCCCTCTCTTGTTGCGGGTGGCGAGCGGAACAGTAAACCCCCCCCCTTTTGCGGCGAGTGGTGCGGACCCCCCCAGACAGAGAGGGAGCAGAGGAGACTAGCGAGCAAAGGCTGACCGGGAAGTGACAGAGGGAGGCGGGTGCAGAGCGGAGACTGACCGTCTGAGGGAAAGAAAAAAAAAAAAAACAGCCAGGAACTGCTAGAGACAGACTTAAAGGGACATACACTAGGTAAGTAAGACTGGTGACTGAGATTGTACACTGACTGAGGGTGTAGTGTAGTACCTGAGTATCTGTGAGTACCTGAGTATCTGGGAGTACCTGAGTATCTCGGAGTACCTGTGAGTATCTGTGAGTACCTGAGTACCTGAGTATCTGTGAGTACCTGTGAGTATCTGTGAATACCTGAGTATCTGGGAGTACCTGAGTATCTGGGAGTACCTGAGTATCTGGGAGTATCTGTGAGTACCTGAGTACCTGAGTATCTGTGAGTACCTGAGTATCTGTGAGTATCTGTGAGTACCTGGGAGTACCTGAGTATCTGTGAGTACCTGAGTATCTGTGAGTACCTGAGTATCTGGGAGTACCTGTTGCTACCTGAGTGTCTGGAAGTACCTATCACTACCTGAGTGTTTTGCGTCTGACCGGGCTGTGCGACTCAGTGTTGTGCGTCTGACCGGGCTGTGCGACTCAGTGTTGTGCGTCTGACCGGGCTGTGCGACTCAGTGTTGTGCGTCTGACCGGGCTGTGCGACTCAGTGTTGTGCGTCTGACCGGGCTGTGCGACTCGGTGTTGTGCGTCTGACCGGGCTGTGCGACTCGGTGTTGTGCGTCTGACCGGGCTGTGCGACTCGGTGTTGTGCGTCTGACCGGGCTGTGCGACTCGGTGTTGTGCGTCTGACCGGGCTGTGCGACTCGGTGTTGTGTGTCTGACCGGGCTGTGCGACTCGGTGTTGTGAGTCTGACCGGGCTGTGCGACTGAGTGTTGTGCGTCTGACCGGGCTGTGCGACTGAGTGTTGTGCGTCTGACCGGGCTGTGCGACTCAGTGTTGTGCGTCTGACCGGGCTGTGCGACTCAGTGTTGTGCGTCTGACCGGGCTGTGCGACTCAGTGTTGTGCATCTGACCGGGCTGTGTGACTTAGTGTTGTGCGTCTGACCGGGCTGTGCGACTTAGTGTTGTGTGTCTGACCGCGCTGTGCGACTTAGTGTTGTGCGACTCAGCGTTGTGCGTCTGACCGGGCTGTGCGACTCAGTGTTGTGCGTCTGACCGGGCTGTGCGACTTAGTGTTGTGCGTCTGACCGGGCTGTGCGACTTAGTGTTGTGCGTCTGACCGGGCTGTGCGACTCAGCGTTGTGCGTCTGACCGGGCTGTGAGATTGTGAGTGTTGGGTGACTGACCGGTGTCAAGTGAGTGGAGCGGAATACCAGAGGGTTAGAAGGTAGCGTTAGGAAGCCAGGAAATAGCCACATAGGATAGACTTAAATCGCTGAATCCCCATTGGATTAGATAGTAGGTACAATGCCCGGCGGGTGTGGAGATGCGACTCGGTGTACATCTTGTGATATGTATGCGTTCCTCGGTCATGCGATCGAGGGCGAATACAAATGCGCAAAATGTAAGCACGTTGCTTCCCTGGAAGCTCAGGTCCTGAATCTAGGGAAGCAGCTGGCAACACTGAGACGAATGTCCATACCGGAGGAGAGCCAGGATTGTACCAATCAGGTGCAGACAGGGGCCTGCACAGAGGTGGGCGGAGTATCGGAGGTGCAGGCATCAGAGCAGAGCAGAGGGGTGACAGTTAGGAGGGGTAGAAGGGGACAAGGCAAGGAGGCTGATCCTGGGCTGGAGCACCCCAATAGATATGCCCCGTTGTGTGATGTTGGGGAAACCAGTCAGGGACCAGCATTGCTGGAGCAGAGCGACGCCCCTAGCTGCCAGGGGAAGAACTCCTCCAGTGAGGCCGGGAGAAAGGTAAAGGAAAGACAGGTGCTGGTGGTAGGGGACTCAATTATTAGAAGGACAGACAGTGTAATCTGTGACAAAGACCGTGTGCGCCGAACAGTCTGTTGTTTGCCGGGCGCTCGGGTTCCGCACATTGCGGATCGGGTGAACAGATTATTGGGTGGGGCTGGGGAAGACCCAGCTGTCATGGTACACGTGGGTACCAATGACATAGGCAGAGGAAGACGGAGAGTCCTAAACGATTTCAGGGACTTAGGCGCTAAGTTGAGGACTTGGACCTCCAAGGTAGTATTTTCCGAAATACTACCTGTACCTCGAGCCACACCAGAGAGGCAGCGGGAGATTAGGGAAGTTAACGAGTGGCTGAGGAGCTGGTGTAGTAAGGAGGGTTTCGGGTTCCTGGAGAACTGGGCCGACTTCTCAGTCGGTCACCGGCTCTTTGGTAGGGACGGATTGCACCTAAATGGGGTGGGTGCAGCCGTACTGGGTGCGAGGATGGCCAAAAAGTTAGAGGGGCTTTTAAACTAGGGAATGGGGGGGAGGGTACAGATGTAGAATTAGCCAGTGGAAAGCAAGTTTCAGAGGGCAGAAATGGGGGCATTAGCGGTAGGGTGTTCGGAGCTCCTATACCCAGGGTGGGTACAGGGAAAAATCAAGAGAGCAGCCTAAAAACATCAAAATTACGAGGCTTATATACCAATGCCAGAAGCCTGGCCAACAAGATGGGAGAGCTGGAGCTGCTGATGTTTGAGGAGGACTTAGATTTTGTGGGGATAACTGAGACTTGGTTTGACAGCTCTCATGACTGGATGGCGACCATTCAGGGGTATTCCCTTTATCGCAGAGATAGAGAGGGTAAAAAAGGGGGAGGGGTATGTCTGTATATTAAGAACAGTATACAGGTAAATATGAGGGATGATATTAATAATGGAGCTATGGACGAGGCAGAATCCCTATGGGTAGAGCTTCAAAGGAAAGGCACGGTGGGGAAGGTAATATTGGGCGTATGCTATAGGCCCCCAAACCAGAGGGAGGAGGGTGAGGTGGACCTCATGTTACAGATAGGATTGGCAGCAAGGATGGGAAATGTCATTATAATGGGGGACTTTAATTATCCTGATATAGACTGGGCAGAAGGAACCGCGCATTCAGCCAAGGCTCGGCAGTTCCTAAATGTTTAGCAGGACAATTTCATGGGTCTGATGGTGAATGCACCAACAAGAAACAATGCGGTACTTGACCTACTGATTACCAACAATACAGACCTGCTCACGGATATAGAAATACGGGACAACTTAGGGAACAGTGACCATAGGTCAATTGGTTTCAGTATTAATTACAGTAATAGGAAACACAAGGGTAATATAAGGACACTGAATTTCAAAAGAGCCAATTTCCCTAAACTGCGCTCGCTGCTAGAAAATATCAAATGGGATAGAACCCTGGGAACAAAGAACACGGAGGAAAAATGGGAGTGCTTCAAGAGCATACTTAACAAGGGGTGGGCCAGTGCATTCCACAGGGAAATAAATTTAAAAGAGCAAAACTAAACCCTGGGTGGCTAAACTCCAACATAAAAATGTATATTAGAGCTAAAGAAAAGGCCTTCAAAAAATACAAGACTGAGGGGTCATTGGCAGCATTTAAGCACTACAAAGAGTGTAATAAGAAATGTAAAGACGAAATCAGGGCGGCTAAAATAGAACACGAGAGACATATAGCGGAGGAGAGTAAAAAGAACCCCAAGAAGTTCTTTAAGTATATAAACAGTAAGAAAGCGAGGCCAGAACACATTGGCCCCATAAAAGATGATAAAGGAAAAATGGCCACTGAGGACAGAGAAAAGGCGGAAGTGTTAAATCATTTCTTTTCTTCAGTCTTCACAAAGGAATCGGGGGGCTACACGAACCCCGCTTGTAAGGCTGAACTAAATAATACACCTCAGGAAGTGCCGCCATGGCTAACAGAGGATAGACTTAGAGCTAAACTAGAGAAACTTAACATAAATAAATCCCCGGGACCAGATGGCTTGCACCCAAGGGTTCTTAATGAGCTCAGCCAGGTGATTGCCAGACCATTATTCTTGATCTTTAAGGATAGTTTACAGACAGGTATGGTGCCAGCTGATTGGAAAAAAGCCAACGTGGTACCAATATTTAAAAAGGGGCCGAGATATATCCCGGGTAACTATAGGCCGGTCAGCCTAACATCAGTAGTCTGCAAAATTTTGGAGGGGATGATAAGGGACCACATACAAGACTTTAGTAATGAAAACGGTATTATAAGTAGTAATCAGCATGGATTCATGAAAAATCGTTCATGCCAAACCAATCTATTAACCTTCTACGATGAAGTGAGCTGCCACTTAGATAAAGGTAAGCCTGTGGATGTGGTGTATCTGGACTTTGCAAAGGCCTTTGACACCGTTCCCCACAAACGCTTACTGTACAAACTAAGGAAGGTAGGTATGGACCATAAGGTGAGTACCTGGATAGAGAACTGGCTCCAGGGGAGAGTCCAGAGGGTGGTGATTAATGGGGAGTACTCTGATTGGGCGGGTGTGGAAAGTGGGGTCCCCCAGGGTTCTCTCCTGGGACCAATCCTGTTTAATTTATTCATAAATGATCTAGAGGAGGGGATATCTAGTACAATCTCAGTATTTGCAGATGATACTAAATTAGGCATGCCAATATCTTCTATGCAGGATGTGGAAATCTTGCAAGCAGACCTGAACAAAATAACGGGGTGGGCAACTACATGGCAGATGAGATTTAATGTAGAAAAATGTAAAGTAATGCACTTGGGGGCCAGAAACCAGAAAGCAAGATACTCACTAGGGGGGGAACCTCTGGGTGAGTCTAGGATGGAAAGGGACCTGGGGGTACTGGTAGACAACAGGCTTGGAAGTGGCATGCAATGCCAAGCCGCTGCAAGCAAAGCCAACAGAATACTGGGATGCATAAAAAAGGGGATTCACTCCAGAAATAAAGAGATTATTCTCCCACTCTACAAGACTCTGGTCCGGCCACATCTGGAGTATGCTGTCCAGTTCTGGGCACCGGTCCTCAGGAAGGATGTGCTGGAACTGGAGAAAGTCCAGAGAAGGGCAACAAAAATAATTAGGGGAATGGAGGACATCAGCTATGAGGAAAGACTACAAGCACTGAACCTATTCTCTCTGGAGAAGAGACGATTGAGGGGGGATATGATATCAATGTACAAATACTGTACTGGCGACCCTAGCATAAGGAACAAACTATTCAGAGAAAGGAGATACAATAAGACACGTGGCCACTCACTAAAACTTGAGGAAAGGCGGTTTAACCTTAAAGTGCGTAAGGGGTTCTTCACTGTAAGAGCGGTAAGGATGTGGAATTCTCTTCCACAAGCAGTCGTATCAGCAGGGAGCATTGATAGTTTCAAAAAACTATTGGATGGACACCTTAAAGACCACAACATACAGGGGTATACAATGTACGGTTAAAAGCAAACACACACACACATCATAGGTTGAACTGGATGGACTTGTGTCTTTTTTCAGCCTCACTAACTATGTAACTATGTAAGTGAGTTGCCATCTAGACAAAGGAAGGTAGGTGGATGTGGTGTCTTAAAGAAAATAATATTGCTGCGCCAAGTCTATCATTGGAGATAAATAAATAAATAAAATTATTTTTGGTGGATGTGGTGTACTGTATCTGGACTTTGCAAAGGCATTTGACACAGTCCCCCACAAACGCTTACTGTACAAACTAAGGTATGTAGGTATGGACCATAGGGTGAGTACCTGGATAGAGAACTGGCTCCAGGGGAGAGTCCAGAGGGTGGTGATTAATGGGGAGTACTCGGATTGGGTGGGTGTGGAAAGTGGGGTCCCCCAAGGTTCTGTCCTGGGGCCAATCCTGTTTAATTTATTCATAAATGATCTAGAGGAGGGAAGATCCAGAACAATCTCAGTATTTGTGGATGATACTAAATTAAGCATGCCAATATCTTCTATGCAGGATGTGGAAACCTTACAAGCAGACCTGAACAAAATAATGGGGTGGACAACTTACATGGCAGATGAGGTTTAATGTTGAAAAAAATGTAAAGTAATGCACTTGGGCATAAGAAACATGAAAGCAAGCTACTCACTAGGGGGGGGGGGGAACCTCTGGGTGAATCTAAGATGGAAAAGGACCTGGGGGTACTAGTGGACAACAGGCTTGGCAGTGGCATGCAATGCCAAGCCGCTGCAAGCAAAGCCAACAGAATACTGGCATGTATAAAAAAGGGGATTCACTGCAGAAATAAAGAGATTATTCTCCCACTCTACAAGACTCTGGTCCGGCCACATCTGGAGTATTCCGTCCAGTTCTGGGCACCGGTCCTCAGAAAGGATGTGCTGGAACTGAAGAGAGTCCAGAGAAGGGCAACAAAAATAATTAGGGGGAATGGAGGACATCAGCTATGAGGAAAGACTACAAGCATTGAACTTATTCTCTCTGGAGAAGAGACGCTTGAGAGGGGATATGATATCAATGTACAAATACTGTACTGGTGATGACCCTAGCATAAGGAACAAACTTTTCAGAGAAAGGGAATACAATAAGACACGTGGCCACTCACTAAAACTAGAGGAAAAACGGATTAAGCTTAAAATACATAAGGGGTTCTTTACTATCAGAGCAGTAAGGATGTGGAATTCTCTTCCACAAGCAGTGATATCAGCAGGGAGCATCGATAGTTTCAAAAAACTATTAGATGGGCACCTTAAAGACCACAACATAAAGGGGTATACAATGTACGGTTAACAGCAAGCACACACATCATAGGTTGAACTGGATGGACTGATGTCTTTTTTCAAGCTCACAAACTATGTAACTATGTAACAAGCTTAGGAGATGTCTATGGTTCTGTTCCAATAAGTGTCTTCATACACAGCTGGTCTTTGGGGTTGAGAAAGGCTAGTAAACTGAAAAGCATGTTAAAAACCTTTAAAGGATAAATTCCCCTTTAAAAATATATTAAGAAATGCAAATTATTGCGGGGGAAAAAAATGTGCATTTACTAAAGCATTGCACCTGCGATCAGTAGATCCACCCTGCTTTCAAATAGTGGAGAGAAGATCCCTGGCCTGCTGTCACGGGGGGGGGGGGGGGGTGAGGAAGCAGCTGCAGAAGCTGGAACATGTTATATGTTCCACCCTAAAAAGCAGTGGAACATGTACCATGTTCCCAAAGCTGAACGTATTCTTTACCCAAAAGTCAACTTGGAAGCTCTAGAATCTTTTTAAAGAGTTTTAAAGCCAGAGGAAGAAATTATATATTTTTTTTCTGTTTCGTAGCATCTGTGAATCTGTTCCTGTGTTTTGATCGTCTGTTGCCAACCTCTGCTATACCTGACTCTGCCTGAATTCTGCCTGTACCGACCCCTGCCTTCCCTCTGACCTACTCTTCTGCCTACTCCCTTGGATGATCTGCCTTGTTGTTGCTAACTCTGGCCTGGTTCCTGAATACTCTGCTTCCTACTGTCTGTGTCTCTCTTGCAAACCTTGACTGTGTGACCTTGTCTTGCCCTGCATACCCGCATCAGCACCGACTGACCCGTGTCTACCTCCAGTCTGTATCCCATCTGTCTTCTTAGCACATCACAACACACATCTGCATCTGCTGGCAGAAGACTTTACAGATACTCTGTGCTCCAGCATTCCCTGTTGCATTTACTAGGGCTCCTGAGTCAGAGCTGTAAGAGAGGCCTACCTCTGCTCTTCAGACTCCATTACATTACATTACAGTACCAAACGGCCGTGTCAAATCCTGAAAGAGGCGCTTCCCTGCTGGAGGAAATTTGCCAACATATCACTGCCCTAACCCAAGCCATCAAGAGCCTGCAAAAGGGCTCAGCTTGAGAGATGCTTTTAAGCCCTGCCTGTACCTGTGATCTCGGCAACTACTACCAGTACAGTCTCATCAGCTCCATCCATGGCTCAGTCCCCAGTTGATGCTTGGCCTACTGTGATGATGTTCCCTCCTAAGCCCAGGGTGCCCATCCCAGAAAGATTTTCCAGTGATCGGACCAAGTTCTGTGCTTTCCGTAATTCCATAAGGCTTGTCAGCTTTACTTTGCTTTACAAACCCACACCTTTTCAAAAGAAGCCACCACAGTGGGGTTTGTTATCTCCTTGCTCCAAAGGGAACCTCAGACGTGGGTCCATCGTCTCCTCGAAAAAGAGGATGCCAAGTTGTCAACTCAAAATACCTTTTTCAACTCGCCCCGTGTGGATGCTACCCAAGTTGCCAACACCAGCTAGCCCAGACCCTTTAGCTCCACCTGCAGCCGACGAACAAGAACCTATGCAGCCAGGTCTCCTACATCCTTCAACTTGTGTCTCTACTGTGGGGAACCAGGCTACTATGTATGGAACTGCCCAGCTAAACCACATAGGTGCCTTTCCATCTCTTCTACCAGCAGACCACCTTCCCTGTCAACCTCAACTCAAGAAATGCTGCCTATTTCCTTCCAGCTTCTGGGAGGAATTGTTACTGTGTCTGCGATTATTGACTCTGGGGCCTGCAGCTGCTTCGTAGACTTAACTTTTGCCACGCAGCATCAAGTTCCTGTAAGATCCAAGGTTGATCTTGCTGATGGTTCCAGTATTATGTCCTGGACTGTAACCCAGGAAACTATTCTTCTACGCATTTTCACTAGCTTTTTATATCATAAGGAATTACTGTGCCTGGTTGCTATCTTATCACCTTTGTACCCTGTCTTCCTGGGTATGCCGTGGCTACAGGCACATAATCCCTGAATCAACTGAGCCACAGGGGAAAAAGACTTTCAATTATCTTACTCCGGGGATCATTGTCTGCCACATTATTTGGTCCAGACTAAATCCTGTTGTGTATTGACTCTGATTATGAACTACCTCTAGTGGTCCCTGAAGTTTATGATGACTTCTTTGACATTTTCAACGAACAAGGGGCTGCCTCCCAGCCAACCCACAGGCACTATGATTTCCCTATCGAATTACTACCTGGGGCTGAAATTCAGTTCGGACAGATTTTCCCTTTATGGGCAAACAAACTTTATACCTTGAAGGAATATTTGGATAACAATTTCATTAAATAATTCATTTGGCCATCCATGTTTCCTGCAGGAGCTTGGATTCTCTTCATGGAAAAGAAACATCATTCCCTTTGGCCCTACATAAATTACAGAGAACTAAATAAAATCACAGTGAAGATTCAATAACCTCTCCCGCTGATCCCTGACCTGTTCCAGAGGCTCAGATCTGCTGCAATCCTTACCAAAAGGACAAAATAGAAACTAGACTTGCAGAAAGTTTACAACTAATGCATCTGGGAGGGGGAGGAGTGGAAGACAGCCTTTCGCACTGGGTTTGGCCACTTTGAATACTTGATGATGCCCTTTGGTCTGTGCAAAGCTGAAAAAATTATTTACTTCTGCACCCATCCTGAATCATTCTGATCCAGCCCTATCTTACATCCTTGAGGTAGATGCCTCAAAGTACGGGGCTGGTGCGGTCCTATCACAACACCAGGAACTAAAGACCTAGCTACAACCAGTAGCATATTTTTCCATGTAAGCTGTCCTCTGCTGAAAGAAATTATGATGTGGGTGAGCGTGAGTTATTAGCAATTATGTCTGCTTTGGAGGAATGGAAGTACCTTTTAGAAGGAGCAGCACATCCCATCCTGATTTATACAGACCAAGAAAACTTGAAATACCTGAAGGCAGCCAAGCAACTGAGTTAAGCCAGGTGGGCACTTTTCTTCTCCCGATTTGTGTTTCACATAACATACAGAACCCAGTCCAAGAACATCAAAGCAGACGCTCTTTCACAGATGTTTGATGATCCTAAGCAGCTACTCTCTTCTGAGACTATCCTGCTTGCTGGAAATGTCTTGCTATTACAGGTAGACCTTCTGGTCCAGATCAAGCAGGCATCAATAGGAGTACCACCTCTTCCAGAAATTTCAGTTACTACTAGGGAAGAGTTGCTGTGGTTTGAGGATAAGGTCTTCATGCCTGAAGGTGTCCGTTTGGCTGTGCACCCACTAGCTGGCCACTTTTATGGGGGTTTTTAGGACTACCGATTTGATACAGCGCCTGTTCTGGTGGTCCGATCCCATTAAGGACTGTAAGGCTTATGTAAATTCCTGTGTCAACTGCAACCATAACAAGAGAAGCTGGAATAAAGCTTGGGGTTTGCTCAGGCCTCTACCAATTCCAGATAGACCATGGAAGATGCATTGTTGTAAAGTTGTGACCTAACTTAATTGTAGGTCATTTTTCTAGGTTAGCAGTTGTTGTGGATAGTGGAGAAGCATTGATAATGATCACAGGAATAATACCACGCAGACACTGATTGGAGGAGTAAAGGACTTTATTTGTTGCACTGCAAAGATATTTGTTATAATATATGGACACTAGGCAGAGGATTAGTGCACATGAACAGTGAATTGTAATGTAATTTATTAGATCCATGGACCTATATGAATAAAGATTGTTTTAAAATGGGCTGTATACATTCCTAAATGCACAGAATATAACTGGGTATTTTATATTTTACAGGTAAAATCAACAAAGGATCACAAAGGAATTTTTTTTTCCACTGGAGAAATCTGGACCATGCTCTATATGGATTTTTTTTTTCATTCCTTTGGATCAGCTGTGGATATAGGATTCTGTATTTGGAGGTTTTATATGGATTTATTGTATTTATTTTCTCTATTGTTTTAACTAGATGGACTTGAAAAGTAACCTTCTGTCTAGGACTGTAAGACTCCACTTAAATCAATGCTTTTTTAATGCTTTTTGCAGAAACACAGGACATTTTTAACATGGGTTCCAATCCAAAACATTTACATTGATGCATTTTTGTGCCTCTGTGTTTTGGGAAAGGGCCAGGGACTTTTTAAAGGCAAAACACTGCTTTTTTTGCTTTTTTGGCTCAATAGACTTCAGTATGTGTATATGGGATTGTATGGTTGGGTTTTGTTTTTTATTGGTTGAGCTAGATGGACTTGGGTCTTTTTTCAACCTGACTAACCAAAATAGAGAAGCTGCAGAAAAGCATGTAGTGCGTTTTTACTGTGTTTTTACTGCGATTTTGCATCTTGCCTTTTTAAATCTGCCCAACAACAAATATGCCTTTAAAAAAAAGCATAAAAAAATGCAGCACGCAAATCGTGGAAAAATCACGGTAAAATTACGGTTAGAAAATGCAAAAAGCAGAAACACTCAAAAGCAACTTGCATAGGTGTGAAAGGAGCCTTAGTGGGCAAGATTTATTAACTTCAGTTTCCTATGACTTGATTTGGCCAATTCTTACAAGTAACTAAAGAAATGTCTGCCATTTGTACAGCTCTGGTGGTGTAAGCAGATTGCATTGTTATTTTTTTAATTCACACTGTACAGTACTGTTGACAACTGTATAGTGACTTTTTAGCTGTTATTACTGTAATGTGCAGACAAGAATTTGATGAATGGGTTAAAATAGAATATTGAGAACCAAGTAAAAAACACCTGCCTTACATGTATTAAAAGAAAAGCATTTGCAGAAATCTACATTGGCCTAATCCTTAAGGCAAACTTAATCTATCTGAAAGATGCACTGTCATTTATCTCCTTTGAGAGATTAGAGCAGAGGAGGAAAACAATTTGCAGGATTTCCTCTAGACATTTAAATATTTTTATTTTTGTGTAAAGGAATAATTATCACTTTTACCACCATTATTTCTAAAAGGTCAGAATGTAATCTATGCCTTCTCAGTTGTTAGAAAGGGCTTATCTGCCAAATTCAACTCTGCAAAGCTTTTATGCATAGTGAACATAGATCTAACACAGATAACTAAACAGGTTTTTATTGTTAGTAATGGATTAGCAATCAGTTAAAAAAATGAAAGATGTTAGATCATTTTAAAAACAATTACCCCTAAGATCCAACTCTGGGTGATCCTTTTGTCATGTTCAGACTTAGATGACTTCTGAGTATCAGCCAGTGGAATTGAGTACATTTTTCATCCAACTCACTGATTTTGTATTCTCTTCAATCATAAAAGCATGTGCAAACAAATTCCTATGCTTATTCTCTGCACATGACTGGGTGTTAAAGTTAAATGTGGATTTACTTGGCAAGGTACAGCGTAAAAAAATTACTTTATATTTTTTTTCACAGATAGTACTTGAAATAGTTTAAGGGAATATACATTTTTCATGTTGTGGTAACATGGGGGTAAAATGAATGGTAACATTTGAACTGCATTATGGTATGTTCTGGTGCCATGAATTTTAAATGGCACCCTAACTCAAAGTTACAGTAGTGGGCAATGCACCCACACTGAAGAGCACCACAAAGCATATGCCTAATATTGAGGTGCTCTACATTAGATTAAAAAGGTCAGAATTTTTTTTTTCCAATTGAGCTGCATTACAAAATACCTTAATGGATAGTAACGCATTGCAATAATGGAAGGGATAGCGTGAATGGGGCTCAAAGAAAAACGCCAGGAATTATTTTTGAAAAAACTGCAGGAGATGTGTAATGTGTTAATTACATTTACCTCTTGGTGTTCTGCCAATAAGGACTATGCCCTTGACAATGAAGACAATGACAGTGATGCAATCCTTGTTGTCAAAGCTTTATGTTAACACGTGTGAGAACGATCAGATATGGCTACTGGACTGATGATTTTTCGCTTAAGATTTTTTCGCTCATGATTATAGGAAGAATTGGCATTGAGAGAAGATTCATCCAAATAAGGGTAAAAAATGTATTTAGAATACATAATAATGAATAAAATAAACATATTACATTCATAAAGGAAATCATTTATTCAGTGTAAGTGAACATTATTTTTTTCTCATGACCAGTGTCCAAAAACGCTTAAGCCCAATGGATACAGTCGGTTATAGGCTTGATAAGAGTTATCTGAAAAAAGCTAGGGAAAGGTTTGGAATACAATGTTTATTTGTTTTTATGCAATGACTACATAAAGATAAGTATTTAGTAGCGATATATTCTTCAACCAGTAGATAGCAATGTTTATAAATCTGTAGCTGCTCTATGATAAACTTTATGTCTTTTCTCTATATATTGAAGTTTCCTCTCTGTTTGTTCTGTATAGCTACAGTATATACAGAATTTCTAACAGGTTTTGGGCCAGGTCATAGCCCTGACACCAAGCCAGAGAAAAGCTGAGGGCCACATTATAGCCCAGTCATAGCCAGCTTCTGCAAATAAATGCAAGATACAGCAACAGAAAGAAGACTGCAAAATGATAAAATAAATTGCCAGTAACACAGCATCAAAAAAACTTTAATTTGTAAATCTGACAAATCAAAACTACCAGTCTTGGAAATTCAAGATGAAAATGCTGCTGATAAGAGAAGGTACGTGGAAATGTGGAAATTAAGTCAGACCAGAACACCTTTCAGATGAGTAGAGTGAGAAAGACCAAAAAGCTCAAAAGCACAATCTCTCTTAACAGGGGCTTCTGGCAATTTTTTGGCCCAGGGGCAAGTACAACCCAGAGGCCCATGGTGCAGTGACTCGACCCCCATCTCAGACATTATAAAGCAAAAGAATAATAGTGAGGATCTTACCTCACTGATTAGGTGCAAATTAGCCCGCTGCTACTTTGACCTCTGGGTCTCTTCCCTCCTGTGCGGTCACATAGGATGTTGAGAGGAAATGATAAGGGAGGTGTCACTTCCACCCTTTATCACTTCCTCCCTGCCAGCACTACTGTGGAACTAGCCAGCCGGCCCACTGGAAAAAATTCTGCTCCTCCCACCGCCAGATCTTAGTGTATTCAAGTCCTGCATACTGCAGAAGTGAGAACAGGTTAGTGGATGGTCTCACAGCTGTCATGTGCACTGTTTCAGTATTACTGGAGGCCAGTGTTGCCAACCTACAAAAGTGACATTTACTGACACGACACCCAAAATTTACTGACACAGCCTGACATCCAGCTTTCAGTCTGTCTTCAAAGAGACTTTAGATAGAGGGGCATCCAACTTGGGGCAATTTTCCTATAAAGCTACGTATATCTTCCTCTGCAAAAGGAAATTGCCTTTTTAGGTTATTTGGTATAAATGCCTTCCTCTCAGGCTCCTTCTATTCCCTTTCAATGGTATCTGTCATCCCGGGAAGGTGAATAGGCATTTAGTTCTTGTTGTTTCTCCTCAAGCTCCAATGTATCATATATTGCCTTAAGGAGCTCCACCATCTCTTCCATTGGGAACAAAAATATCTGCGTTTTTGAAACCCTCTCCTAAATCTCTCGCTCCTGATGAGCTGGAAGAATCTACCTCCAGTTCCCCTGAGATCCCCTTTTCGACCTGCTTTCTAGTAGAATTATTGCCAGCAGCAGCCTTGCCGCTGGATGTGCTGAGAACAGCCTCACTATGCAGGTTCCTGTAACTAGTCTTTGATGGACTAGGATGTCAGAGTCATCTTTTCCTTCATGGAATGTATAAAAATCTCTAATTCTTTCTTTACAAGTATATCAAAAACTTCTTGACAAGGGCCCCTGCTATGAACTACCCAACCTCCTCTTGCAAGATGCACACTTTTTGCCTTCTGAGGGTACCTCCTCTCTTTTTTCTCTTACTGGGCCCCCCGCCTGGAAACAAAAAGGAGAGCAAGAAAGACTTCTATAACAGACCTGCCATGCAATATCCCCCCCCCCTCCCAGAGACTACAGTTTAACTTGCACAACTCACTGCCCCAGTAAGCAAGATGAGATGAAAAATAATGTCTGTGCCCAAGCTCTACACGAGGACAAAACCTGCACTCACCAAAACACAGAGTCAGGAATTTGCCTAAAGAACAGACGTACAAACCCAGCAGCATCTGGCTCTTACCTTACTGCTGGTCTCCTCCAGCTCTGGCAGATCTTTCTCTATGCCGGCTGCCCTTGCAGCTACCTTATCCAGCCTCACAACTCCACTGCATTTAAATAATAAAAGCAATGCATGATAAGGGAAGCCATGAGACTGATAGGAGGCACGACGGCAGCAGCTCTGGGGCGGCCACTTCTGATGACATCATTGCAACAAAATGCATAGGGCAGAGCTACCAGCATCTTTTGCGCCACTTCCTGTTGGAGCCCGTGGAACGCATTGCACCCAGACTTTCTGTTTTTTCTCATGCTGTTTAATACATCAGCTTGCTGTAAGTGCACTGGAATGTTTTTATAATAAAGGTACCCTTCTTTTTGCACTAGGGGCTATCGTTCTTCATGTCTCCACAAATGTAATGAGATATAAAGAAAAGGAACTCCACCGTATATGAGCCATAGGGCTGCTATTCCAAAGACAGGGTGATATTCAGATGTGGATCCTAGGTCTGCTGTCCCTAACAGATTGTTTAGGAAGTCTGCTACCCCCCCAAAGGGGAGAGCTTCCTGGTGAGTGAGGCACTATAGGGGGAGCCCGGCTTATGGAAAACCAGCAACATACACTTATTTCAGCATATTTGGAGCACCTTTTAAGAGCATCTGTTACTTTACGTTTACGTTTGATTAATTTTCAAAAGGACTTTACTTTATAGTATGCAGTAACTTTTGTATGTAACTGCACAGCACTTAGCACTTTTAAAGAGCACTGGACACTTTTTTGCTCATGGAAAAATATTTATTGCTGTATAATTTCTGGTCACAGAAGCATTTATTTATTTATTTCTGTTGTTTGTTTTGCATTTATCTTATATGTAAGTTTGAATGCATCACTATGAGCCCTTATATTTTAAGCACTAAGCACTTTTTTCATAGTAAATTCCCAGCAATATATGTAAAGCAGCACCCCAACCACTTTACACCTTTTCCATAATACAAAAGTGGCCTACATAAACAGGCAAGGTGGGACAAAATCAGACAAACTTATGTAAATAGTAGAAAATTGATAAACTGGGCAAAATTAAACCTTTCATCCTTGAGAACGGTACACCTGAAGGGGAGTCTAAATCTGGAAAAAAGCCCAAGCCACAAGAAAATATTGTAGATGGTGGGGTGCTTGCTCAGATCTGCAAAAAATGTGGAACACCAGAAGTAGACCTCTTTTACAACCTGTGCAATGCAAAGGTAAAGAGATATTTTTCAATGCAGGAAGACCCACAGAGTTTGGGAATAGAAGCCCTAGCTCAGCCTCATGAAGGAAACTTCTATACGCTTTTACCCCTTTTCATCTTATTCCCTGAGTAATCCAAAAACTCTAAACTACAAAGGCAAAAATGATTCTTATCACGCCTTTCTGGCCAAAAAGGACATGGTTCTGGACATTGCTTTTGCAAGAAGCATTATCAATCCTTGAATACTACCTGCAAGTCAAGATCTCCTTTTCCAGGGAAGATTGTATAATCCTTAGGGGGAGAAACTAGCCTTAGCGGCATGCCTTCTGAGAGGAAGCGGGTGATCCTGAAGGGTCTTTCTGTAAAAGCAGTGAGTATTGTCTTGAACAGCAGGAAGGATTCCAAAATGATTCTGCTGGTGGCATTAGTTTCTACGCGTAGGATTAGCAGGTTGCAAGTTTTGCAAACCCTACTGCACTGTTCTCATGGACAAGGCTATCCTCATATCGGATCCGGCATTCCTACCTAAGGTGGCTACAGATTTTCACAGAACAGAGGAAATAGTTATTCCCTCCTTTTGTGGCAACCCCGCTAACACTAAGGAGCAAAAATATAACAAAATTGATGTCAGAAGGTGTCTCATTTTGGATATTAAACAGATGAAGGAGTGGAGAATATCATCCAGCCTGTAAGCCTATAAGCAGGTAGAGTTGTATGCTGCCCCAGCCAAGAGGGTTAGTGTTAATTTTATTTCACGGTTCTTTCTTGTTTCGTGGGATTTTTGGGTCTGATGCACTGGTTCTGTGTATTATAAAAGGGACAGGGTCCAGACCCAAGGAGGCCTGCAAAACTGCTCTTGGCTGTTCATCCTTCTTGTTCGTTGTACCATTGACAGAGTCCATCCTACTAGCCTACTAAAGTATGCCGAGACCAGAGTGCCTGCTCGTGAACATCTAGCATTAAGAGGCTTCTACAGCATATGGGGATTGCTGGGACCGCCAATACACCCTGAAGATGTAAATCCTGAGCCTTCATCCCAGTCAATGCCTTCTGAGAGGAAACACGTTGGTTTGAAGTAGCAAAGGGACGTCAATTAGCATGTACTGCACTGCAGGCAGCCGTGCAAGATTTTATCCCATATTGCTCATATTCATTGTCCTTGATACTAGGGAGCACCATAAGCCTGGATACATTCCCTGGGGCTGGCTAACCACTTGTCTTCAGAGGTGCTTCCAGTCACACGCATTTGATCTCTTGGTGGGATTATCTGATTCACTAAGCGGGCAATATTCACATAAAGAGCACAGCGGTGACACACTTTCCATTGTGGAATATTTGCCCCATTTATTATTTGTCATTTTTTGTGAACAGATCGTGGCTACTTATTCACAATTTTTTATTTTTTTTTATCTAGTGACACTTTGCCATTTGAACATTCACTATTGTTTTATTTTCTTTTTTGCACATTGTTTATTGCGTCTGTTTCCTAATCCTTTTTAGGATAATATCTCAGTCAAAAACAGTGCATTTTATTTTTTTTACAACATATAGGGGTTGCTGGGACCCCCAGTCCACCCTGAAGATGTCAGTCCTGGACACCACCATCATGGACTCAACCAGTTATGAACTCCTGTGCAGGTATGCTGGGGCAGCCACCAGCCTGATTTAGGGATTAGTCTGCTGCCAAAAGCCTCCATTAAACAGAGTATGACAACTGCTGCTGACTACGCTATTCAATTTCGTACTCTAGAAGCAGAGGTTGGTTGGAACAATGAAGCTCTTGTAGCTGCTTTTTCCCATGGTCTCTCTTATAACATTAAAGATGAGATTTCAGCTTGAGATATACGGTACCTAGGAATCTTGAGGAGTTGATCTCATTTGCCATTCTCATTGATACCAGACTCCTAGAGAAGCCTTCCTTTAAGGAGGGCCTGTGGGAGCCTCCTGTACATTTGACTCCGAGCTTTGATTTCCCACCCATGCTTCCCTCACCTCCTATGTCTCCTGGGCCTGAGTCCTCCAGTGAAGTAGAGCCCATGCCGCTGGGTTTCACATGTCTCCCTGCCGAAGATTGGGTCTTTAGAAGAAGGGAGAGATTGTGCCTGTACTGTGGCCAAGCGGGTCACTTAAAGTCTTGTCCTACCCATCTGGGAAATGCCTGCATGTGAGGTCCTGTACGGGGCAGACCTTAGGTGTCATCTTTGCATCCCAAGTTATCCTAAAGGACAAGCCTCTAGTTCCAGTTACCCTTTCCTGGTCTGAGTTTTCAATCGATACCCAGGCACTAATCAATTCTGGGGCTGAAGGCTTGTTCATAGATAGTGCCTTCGTGTCAAAGCAAAAGCACTCAATACCGCTGCAGCTTTGTGCCTCCCCACTTGCCATTGAGGCTATTAATGGGAGACCTCTACAGCCTGCCCATGTGACTCATGAAACTGCTCCATAGACCATGGCTGTAGGGGCTCTTCACCATGAGATAATCCAATTCCGAGTAATTTCCTCACCTAATTACCCGGTTGTCATTGGTTATCTTTGGTTACAAAGGCACAATCCCTCTTTTGATGGGCGTAGTGCCAAGGTGGTCATGGTCACCACAGTGCACTAATACAGGTTTTCAGAAAGTGATTAAGGTAATGTGCACATTTTCACTCTCTTCATTGCCAAAGGAATGCCATGAATTCAGTGATGTCTTTGACAAAGGTCAGGCTGGTATTTTGTCGCCACATCAGCCTTATGATTGCACAATTGATCTTCAACATGGTGCCATTCCTCCTTGTGTGGCTGGATTTACTCTGTCTGTCTTGGAGGATAAGGCTATGAAGAAGTAATGTTGCAGATTAATTTTCCCGGGGGTTCATCAGCAAATTCTTTACTCCTACTGGTGATGGCTTTCTTTGTGAAAAAGAACAGTGGTGAACTGAGACCTTGTATCGATTATAGGGGTCTTAATCGTATTACATTTAAGAATGCTCATCCGATCCCATTGATTACGGAATTATTTGATCACCTCAAGGGAGCAAAGGTCTTCACTAAGCTCGATTTTGGAGGGGCATACAATCATGAGGACTAAGGAGGGTGACAAATGAAACACTGCATTTAATACTAGGACTGGACACTACAAAACCTTGTAATGCCCATTGGTCTTTGCAAAGATCCTGCAGTATTCTAGGAATTTATTGTCCTTACAATGTCCTCTGAGATATGCTGCAGCAATGTATGGTGGTTTACCTCGATAATATTCTCATATATTCTAAATTCCTAGAGAACCACCACACAGACGTCTACTGTGTGCTACAGTGGTTGAGAGAGAACAATCTGTATTTCAAGTTGGAGCAGTGCGAGTTCCAGCTTAAGCAAGTTACATTTTTGGGTTGTCATCTCTACAGATTTTCAATGTACTCAGGGGAAACTATCTGCAGTCCCACAGTGGCCTCGACTCTTAGGTCTACGTCCTCTACAATGTTTTCTTTGCTTTGCCAATTATTATCTAAAATGTATTCCCATTTTCTCTTCTCTGGTCAAACTCCTGATTGATATGACCAGGAAGAACGGCAACCTGCAGAACTGGTCCCTGGATTCCATTAAAGCCTTAATCCCTCAAGGCTGCTTATCTTACCCTTCATTCTTGAAGTTGATGCGTCTGAGAATGGAGTAGGCGTTCTCCTGTCTCAACATCCTACCTGAGAGCTCTATGCATCCCTGTGGCTAATTTTCTAAAAAATTGTCTCCTGCAGAACGCAATTAGGAAATTGGGGACAGAGAATTATTAGCCATCATTGTACTTAGTTACATAGTTACATAGTTACATAGTTAGTGAGGTTGAAAAAAGACATCAGTCCATCCAGTTCAACCCATGATGCGTGTGTGTGTTTGCTTTTAACCGTACATTGTGTACCCCTGTATGTTGTGGTCTTTAAGGTGTCCATCTAATAGTTTTTTGAAACTATCCCTGCTGATACGACTGCTTGTAGAAAAGAGAATTCCACATCCTTACCGTTCTTACAGTGAAGAACCCCTTACGCATTTTAAGGTTAAACCGCCTTTCCTCTAGTTTTAGTGAGTGGCCACGTGTCTTATTGTATCTCCTTTCTCTGAATAGTTTGTTCCTTATGCTCGGGTCACCAGTACAGTATTTGTACATTGATATCATATCCCCCCTCAATCGTCTTTTCTCCAGAGAGAAAAGGTTCAGTGCTTGTAGTCTTTCCTCATAGCTGATGTCCTCCATTCCCCTAATTATTTTTGTTGCCCTTCTCTGGACTTTCTCCAGTTCCAGCACATCCTTCCTGAGGACCGGTGCCCAGAACTGGACAGCATACTCCAGATGTGGCCGGACCAGAGTCTTGTAGAGTGGGAGAATAATCTTTTTATTTCTGGAGTGAATCCCCTTTTTTATACATCCCAGTATTCTGTTGGCTTTGCTTGCGGCGGCTTGGCATTGCATGCCACTGCCAAGCTTGTTGTCTACCAGTACCCCTAAGTCCTTTTCCATCCTAGACTCACCCAGAGGTTCCCCCCCTAGTGAGTAGCTTGCTTTCTGGTTTCTGGCCCCCAAGTGCATTACTTTACATTTATCAACATTAAACCTCATTTGCCATGTAATTGCCCACCCCATTATTTTGTTCAGGTCTGCTTGCAAGGTTTCCACATCCTGCATAGAAGATATTGGCATGCCTAGTTTAGTATCATCTGCAAATACTGAGATTGTACTCGATATCCCCTCCTCTAGATCATTTATGAACAAATTAAACAGGATTGGTCCCAGGACAGAACCCTGGGGGACCCCACTTTCCACACCCGCCCAATCCGAGTACTCCCCATTAATCACCACCCTCTGTACTCTCCCCTGGAGCCAGTTCTCTATCCAGGTACTCACCTTCTGATCCATACCTACCTGCCTTAGTTTGTACAGTAATCGTTTGTGGGGAACGGTGTCAAAGGCCTTTGCAAAGTCCAGATACACCACATCCACAGGCTTACCTTTATCTAGGTGGCAGCTCACTTCATCGTAGAAGGTTAATAGATTGGTTTGGCATGAACGATTTTTCATGAATCCATGCTGATTACTACTTATAATACCGTTTTCATTACTAAAGTCTTGTATGTGGTCCCTTAACATCCCCTCCAAAATTTTGCAGACTACAGATGTTAGGCTGACCGGCCTATAGTTACCCGGGATATATCTCGGCCCCTTCTTAAATATTGGTACCACGTTGGCTTTTTTCCAATCAGCTGGCACCATACCCGTCTGTAAACTATCCTTAAAGATCAAGAATAATGGTCTGGCAATCACCTGGCTGAGCTCATTAAGAACCCTCGGGTGCAAGCCATCCGGTCCCGGGGATTTATTTATGTTAAGTTTCTCTAGTTTAGCTCTAAGTCTATCTTCTGTTAACCATGGCGGCACTTCCTGAGGTGTATTATTTAGTTCGGCCTTACAAGCTGGGTTCGTGTAGCCCCCCGATTCTTTTGTGAAGACTGAAGAGAAGAAATGATTTAACACTTCCGCCTTTTCTCTGTCCTCAGTGGCCATATTTCCTTTATCATCTTTTATGGGGCCAATGTGTTCTGGCCTCACTTTCTTACTGTTTATATACTTAAAGAACTTCTTGGGGTTCTTTTTACTCTCCTCCGCTATATGTCTCTCGTGTTCTATTTTAGCCGCCCTGATTTCATCTTTACATTTCTTATTACACTCTTTGTAATGCTTAAATGCTGCCAATGACCCCTCAGTCTTGTATTTTTGAAGGCCTTTTCTTTAGCTCTAATATACATTTTTATGTTGGAGTTTAGCCACCCAGGGTTTATTTTTGCTCTTTTAAATTTATTTCCCTTTGGAATGCACTGGCCAATCCCCCTGTTTAGTATGCTTTTGAAGCACTCCCATTTTTCCTCCGTGTTCTTTGTTCCCAGGGTTCTATCCCAATTGATATATTCTAGCTGCAAGCGCAGTTTAGGGAAATTGGCTCTTTTGAAATTCAGGGTCCTTATATTACCCCTCAGCTTCCTATTACTGTAATTAATACTGAAACTTATTGACCTATGGTCACTGTTTCCTAAGTTGTCCCGTATTTTTATATCCGTGAGCAGGTCTGTATTGTTGGTAATCAGTAGGTCAAGTACCGCATTGTTTCTTGTCGGTGCATTCACCATCTGACCCATGAAATTGTCCTGCAAAACATTTAGGAACTGCCTAGCCTTGGCTGAGTGCATGGTTCCTTCTGCCCAGTCTATATCTGGATAATTAAAGTCCCCCATTATAATGACATTGCCCATCCTTGCTGCCAATCCTATCTGTAAAAGGAGGTCCGCCTCACCCTCCTCCCTCTGGTTGGGGGGCCTATAGCATACGCCCAATATTACCTTCCCCGCCGTGCCTTCCGTTTGAAGCTCTACCCATAGGGATTCTGCCTCATCCATAGCTCCATTATTAATATCATCCCTCATATTTACCTGTATACTGTTCTTAATATACAGACATACCCCTCCCCCTTTTTTACCCTCTCTATCTCTGCGATAAAGGGAATACCCCTGAATGGTCGCCATCCAGTCATGAGAGCTGTCAAACCAAGTCTCAGTTATCCCCACAAAATCTAAGTCCTCCTCAAACATCAGCAGCTCCAGCTCTCCCATCTTGTTGGCCAGGCTTCTGGCATTGGTATACAAACCTCTTAATTTTGATCGGTTACATTTATCCTCATTTGATTTATCCCCTCGAGGGCACTATTGTACCAGTCCTCATTCTGACTGACCATAAGAATCTCACATTTTGAGGCAAAATGCTTATCTCCCAGAAGGGCATGGTGGGCTCTTTTTCTGTCAAGCTTCAATTACATACAGTAGTCTCATTATTATAAGGGCTGATTGATTGTCGTGGCAGTTTTCCTCCTCTTCCAAGATGGAGTCTGTTCCTACTTCTGTGATACCTCTGGGCTGTATTTGGCCACTATTCACACTAGTCTCATTTCAACTTTGGGTGAGTGAATTCTGGCCTCTCAGATCCACTCTCCTCCTGAAAAATCTCATGACCGCTGCTTTGTCCCTGAGAAACTCCACAATGCTTTGCTCTAGACCTACCATTCTCCCTAACCAGCTGGGCACTCAGGTAAGAAGTTAATCTATGTCTCAACAATTCTGGTAGCCTAGTTCCTGCATTGATGTAGAGGCCCTTGTAGCAGCTTGTCCTGTGTGTGCTCAGAATAAAACACCCCCACACCTTCCAGTGGTCCTCCTACAACCCATACCAAGTGAAGAGAGGCCTTGGAACCACTACTCTATTGATTTTATAATGGATTTACCCAACACCCAGGTAAACAAAGTTATTCTTATGGTGGTTAACTGTTTTTTAAAATTGTTTAATTGTGTTCCGCTTAAGAAGTGACCCACGCATCAATTTTCAGTCTGGAGGTATTTCGTTTGCATGGGATACCTAAAGTTATCATCTCGGACAGGGGTAACCAGTTTGTGTCCAGGTTTTGGTGAGCCTTTTGAGCACAGTTGGTAGTTTAGCTTTCCTTCTCCTTGGCAAATCACCCGCAGTCCAATGGGGCCACAGAACAGGCCAATCAAATCTTGGAGTAGTTCCTATATTGCTATATTTCTGACCACCATAACAACTGGTCAGACCTGTTATCTTGGGCGGAGTTTGCTCACAATAGTGCCATCAATGCCACTTACTGATTATCTCCATTTATAGCGAACTATAGGTTCCAGCCATCCATGTTGCCTGACACATTTGTTCTGAAAGGAATCCCTGCACTATAGGAACATCTTCAGGAACTTCATTCCACATGGGTGCAGGTCCAAGAATCCTTGCTATGCACCGGAAAGAGGTACAGACTCCATGCTGACCGCCAACGCCTACCTGCGCCCTCCTACCAAATTGGGTAGAGGGTCTGGCTGTCTTCCTGTAACCTCAGACTCTTTGTTCCCTCACTAAAATTGGCGACTCAGTATATTGGGCCTTTCTGCATACTCTGTAGGAATTATCCGGTGGCTTGTACATTGGTTCCAACATGCGTATCTTCAACGCATTCCATGTTTCCTTATTAAAACCTTTGGTGTGTAACAACTATAGTGCTTTGGTACCACGCCCATGCTGGGTTCAGGTTGACAACCATGAGGAATAGAAGATGCAGTCCATTGTTGACTCCCAAAGGTTTTGTGGATGCATACAATACCTTGTTTTGAAGGGGTTTTGAAGGGGAATTGAAGGGGTTACGGTCCGGAGGAACACTCTTGGGTCTCATCCTTGGACATTCATGCTCATGCCCTCCCTTGTGCTTTCCATAGAAATGTTTCCCTAAAGCCCCCTCCCCCTTATTGGGGAGGGGTCCTTAAAGAGGGGGTACTGTCAGGGCTGGGCTTCTGTTTACTAGCAGCTCTTTCTTTCAGTGCACAGAGGATAATTACCAGCCATTCATTGTTTCCTCAGTGACTCACCTGATAACCATTATCTGCCTCATTAGTCCAGCCTACAGCCAGTCCCTTTTGGCAATTTAAACAGCTTTGCTCATTCCCTCTGTGCCCTCGCGTGTTCAACATCCCCAGTGTGTTTTTGCTGTGTTCCTGTGTATGACTTGGCCTGGCTGACTTCTCTTCGGATTCCTGCTCCTGATTTTTTGCTCCTGACAACGCCGGCCTTTGGTTTCTTGATCCTGGCTAGTCTGATTACCTGGTCTGGCTTTCAAACCCTGGCTTCTGTTTTTGACTAGGCTTCTGAACTGTTGTTATTTTTGCTATTACATTAAAGGTGTAATTTTAACTGCATTTTCTGTCTTTTCCTGGTAATGGTTCCTCACAGGACCATGGCAATAGTTAGCTAGTTAGAACTTCCAGGCTTGCCTAACAAGAGTGAACTTGATTAACCATGTCTGCATCTTGAATGGCTCCTGCATGAGGCAATTTCCACAAATTGGTGGATATCCTGATAAGGGGCATATAAAGCAACTGGACCTGGAAGGATGTGTACATACTCCACATGCAATGTCTCCAGCGATCATGGCTGCCCAACTATTACCAGAGTGAATCCCTCCACTCACCGTTTCCGGGGAGCAGTATCAACCAGTATATGGGTTTTCCCTCTGCTGTTCAGGCACTCAGGAAGAATTTCAGGTCCTCTGTCAGACATGCAAGTGGTTCATGGCCATATTTGCCCTTCAGGCTCGCCTCCACATCTGTAAAACACTGCTATTCTGGTGCATGTTTGAAGAGGAACCCTCCAGTGCGATCAGTCCTGATGACCTTCCCAAGGTTACCTCTGCTGCCGGAGCGGATACTCTCACCGAACCACCAGCAAAGATTCTTAAACCCTAGCGAAAGTCACTTCACTGGGATGACCTCCCCCACTCTGCTGATACTGAGATCCCTTCATTTTCATGGCCTGCCCAAGGGGATCTCCTGGGAAAGTCTCGCCTTTGACCTTGAGGAAGAATTAGCACCACCACTGTATCCATCCTTGTTTTTTCCTTATGCCTACCTACCCTAAGGTAAGGTACATTACGAAGCATGGATTACCCATTTAGCCTAGTTTCAGCAATATATGGAGACCTATGTCAGGAGAACATACAGGCGAGTGTTCCCATATGTACCTGAACAACTCTTCCTAAAACTTGACAAATTGTACAGCAGAGCCTTCTGGGAGAAATTCAATGTACCAGAATGCATACGCAGCTTCCGACAACAAAAGGATTATGTCAAAGCAGTGTTCCACTGCCTGTACCAGTTTTTCACCATAGCGAAATGGGTGAAGGTAGCCATCACAAAGCTTATAAGGCAGCTTCTCTGACTCCCCCACTGGGAGTCAAATTGCATTCGACAAGGGAAACATCTACTTTCTGGGCAGAAAAGGCTGATGCCTCCCCCAGGCAGATCTATTGGGCAGCTACATGGTCTAGTTTACAAATGCTTGTCAACCACTACCGCTTAGACCTAATCTCCAGCTATGATCAATCTTTTGAAAGAAAGGTCTTGCAAGCTGGCATCCCCCCTTAAAAATTACATATTTTTAGTTCATCCTCTCATATAAACTGTCCTGCAAGATGACTAAGGAAAGCACAGTTATTACCTGTTAACTGAATATCCAGGAATCATTCAGGACAGTGCAGTTGCCTCCCGATGCTGGTATCAATGCTATATAAGATTTTAATATATGGATTGTTATTCTCTCTAATTATCTTGTAGTGCTCTTTTTTAGGCCTTTGGTTATATTTAAAAACTGAGAATCCAGGGGTTACATTTTTTTTTCTTAGGATAAGTGAATCATGTGCTTCCTGGTGGATGGAGTCTCTATCTCTTATGTAACCTGTCCCAGAAGATTCCTGAAAATTCAGTTAGTCAGGTAATAACCGTTTTTTTTTTTTTTTTTACTTGGCAGTAGGGAATGTACTGTACCTGTTTTCTTATACCAGGCAGCTTGGTGAGCAAAACCACATTTATCTGTAGCACAATCTTTCCCTTTGATAAATAGTTAAAAGGGGACGTGTGATTTTAGCATATGTAGGATGTTTATCTATCAGAATTTCCAGAGCATCAGCAGTGGAAGAAAACATCTATCCCTTTGATGCATTTAGGGAAAGCATAATAAAACCTCTTATGTTGTTTATCTGAAAATAAAGTAAACCAAGTACATAGTTGAGAAATTCTTCCCGTGGGATCCTTGGGATACAAGTTACCTTTTATGCACTTTTTATGCAAAAAAAATAGATCTGTTACAATTAGGGATGATCGAACGGTTTGGGTCGACCATCGGTTCGACCCGAACATTGACTGTTCGAAATTCGGCCGAATTCCGAACTTTTTGCGGAAAAAGTTTGGAATTCGGCAACCAGAACCGACCAAAATGCAATGGGACATGAACTGGGCTTTAAAAGCCCGTGATTGGACCAGAAACATCAGTAAAAGCCAATTGAGGGGGCAGGAGGATGGTAGGAATGTGATTGGAGTGACTAGGGGGTCCAGAGGCCAATCAGTAGTGAATATGCCCCTCAGTATATAACATAGCCCCGCCAAATCTCTAGCACTGTAATACAGGGGCTGTGGAAGAGAGTGGAAGCAGTTCTGTTACTCCTGCTGCAAAAGTGTCATTTAGCAATTATTAGTGTGAGGAAAGGGATATCTAGTGTAGTTAGGGTACTATATACCACTATAATTAGATTCAATAATCTAGTTTCTGTAGGGAACCAGACAGGTAAGGAATAAAGTTGTGGAGATGTTTAAAGCAGGGTTAGGTTATAAAACAATATCCCAAGCTTTGAACATCTCACGGAGCACTGTTCAATCCATCATGTGAAAATGGAAAGAGCATGGCACAACTGCAAACCTACAAAGACATGGTCATCCACCTAAACTGACAGGCCAGGCAAGGAGAGCATTAATCAGAGAAGCAGCCAAGAGTCCCAGAGATCCACAGCTCAGGTGGGAGAATCTGTCCACAAGACAACTATCAGTCGTGCACTCCACAAATCCATTGTTGAAAGAAAGCCAGAAGAAGTCCTGTTTGAGGGATGCAATGTGGGGGGGGGACAGCAAACATGTGGAAGAAGTTTCTCTGGTCAGATGAGACCGAAATTTAACTCTTTGGCCTAAAAAAAAAAGGGCTATATGTGGCTGAAAAATAACACTGCACATCACCCTGAAAACACCATCCCCCCCCCCCCCCCCCCGTAAAACATGGTGGTGGCAGCATCATGTTGTGGGGATGCTTTTCTTCATCAGGGACAGAGAAGCTGGTCAGAGCTGATGGGAACATGGATGGAGCCAAATAAAGGATAATCTTAGAAGAAAACCTGTTAGAGTCTGCAAAAGGGTTGAGACTGGGGTTGAGGTTCACCTTTCAGCAGCACAATGACCCCAAAAATACAGCCAGAGCTACAATGGAATGGTTTAGATCAAAGCATATTCATGTGTTAGAATGACCCAGTCAAAGTGCAGACCTAAATCCAATTGAAAATCTGTGGCAAGACTTGAAAATTGCTGTTCACAGACTCTCTCTATTCAATCTGACAGAGCTTCAGCTATTTTAAAAAGAAGAATGGGCAAAAATTTCACTCTCTACATGTGCAAAGCCGGTAGACATGCCCAAAAAGACTTGCAGCTGTAATTGCAGGGAAAGGTGGTTCTACAAAGTATTGACTCAGGGGGCTGAATACAAATGCACGCCACATTTTTTAGATATTTATTTGTAAAACATTTATCATTTTCCTTTTACTTCACAATTATGTGCCACTTTGTGTTGGTCTATCACATCCCAATAAAATACATGTGTTTGGTTGTAACATCACAAAATGTGGAACATTTCAAGGGGTATGAATACTTTTTCAACATACTGTAAGTATAACATGTTTTTTACTTTTTTTTAAATTACAATCTCTAGAATCCATTTAAGTGTGCACATGGTTGCATGTCTAATTAGGCTTCAGTGCCCGCAACATGCCATGATACTCCTGACATCAAGCTTTTACCTATCCACAAAACATGTCTATACACTACAGAACATATTGGAAGTGCTTGGTAATGTAATTAATTCATATTTAAAAAGCTTTTAACAAAACTTTGACAGGGGTTTTGTTTATTTTTACTATGTACTTGACATGTTTCACACCCTTAAACATAAACTAAAAAACATAATATGTGAAAAATATCAACTCTCATTGTGGCAGCCCAGAATTCAAAAAATAAATGAGGGTGTGCATACCCACGCACCAAATGAAGCACAGCATTAAAGTACAACTTTATAGAGGTACTATAAAATATTATCCAACAAGATATGTGAGTTTAATACTTATAAGTGGAGGCTGGGGTTTTAACACACTCTTAAAAGTAACCTCTCATAACTGACTGAGGCTCTTTTTTCTAACCAGTTTATTTATGTCCCTGAAAATAACTCAAAAAGCTGTACATCAGTGTCGCAGAGACATAAACACAAGGGGCTGGGGCTCAAAAAAACTCTTTAGGCTCCGTTCACATGTCAGCGTTTGGATCGCGGGCAGAACCAACGCGGTTCCGCCCGCGATCCGGAGATTTATTGCAAATCGCGGGACGCCTAGCGTTGCCCGTTGATTTGCAATAGCCCCCCAAACGCCGAGCGATGTTGCCGCGATTTCCGCCTGCCGAATCGCGGCAACATCGCGCAAACAAAATCGCGGGACGCAATACGCTCCAAAGAAGTACAAGAGCTTCTTTGGAGCGTATTGCGTCCCGCGATTTTGTTTGCGCGATGTTGCCGCGATTCGGCAGGCGGAAATCGCGGCAACATCGCTCGGCGTTTGGGGGGCTATTGCAAATCAACGGGCAACGCTAGGCGTCCCGCGATTTGCAATAAATCTCCGGATCGCGGGCAGAACCGCGGCGGTTCTGCCCGCGATCCAAACGCTGACATGTGAACGGAGCCTAAGAGGCATAAAGTGGAAGCTGGGGCTCTAATACACTCTTTAGATAAGCAGGAGGTTCATGCATAATAGGCACCTACTCCAGAAAATCCAGTCAGAATTATATTATCAGGAGATACTTGCATGTCCTCTTGTATGATAGCGATTTATCTGGTATATTCCCCATTAACCCCTTGATCACCTATGGGAGGAGAAATCTAAAGCATCTGTTGGTACATTGCCATAGAAAAGAAAATCTCGGCCACTGGTCACCCCAACATGGCTACCTGAAGGACCTTAGGGATGTTTTAGGTGTGGACACAGAAAACAATCACAAATAGTGCAGCGGTTAGGAAATTCATGAATCCGAAGATTGGTGAGATGGTTATGATTTAATTGTTTCTCAATTGTAGTTCAAAAAGGGATATTTATGTGTTCTTGCCTGCTAATTATGTGTGGGGAAAAACATTCCCCAGTTTAAGTGTCGTGTATTGAAGCATGTCAATGATATAACATTTATAAAAAAACAGGCCAATTGCCAGACAAGTGTGGCGCAAACCCAATTGCAAAGCTGAAGTTCTGGATCATTCAACAGGTCTGCTTAGGACAGAGAAAATGTTATCTGGACAAAAACTTACAACGGATATTTTGCCTTGGATCACATGGATCCTGTGGTTTGAATGAGGGGTTTAAATACTTTCTGTTTGTGTGTGATTACATCCTTGACTTGCTTCTATACCCTATAATGGAAACAGTTATGCTGTGTGGTCCATTTTGGGGCAGTACAGGCAAATGTGTGACTGAATATTGTTGACTATATATAAACTGGAGTGTTTGATTGTAGAAATCTGACAAGCTTAGATGATTCTCAGTGTTTTCCTGACATCATGGAAAGTAGAGAATATTTCACACAGTGCCTGGTAGATAGCCTTCTCCTTTTTGTCCACAAGATGGTGAAGTCCTGGCAGTTATCAAACAGGAAGGGGCCGGCATTGGAGCCATCTTTGGCTTCAAGTAGAGAAGAAAGTGGTCTTGGCCACCATGTTGCTGTATGACCATGTGGTAAAGACATGGCACCCATAGGCCACTGCATTTTATTTTACATTTCTACACCCCTGTTGAAGCTCCCTTTCGGGAGCAAAAATATATTGGGCTCTTTGGGCTTAGGTTTTTTTATTTGGTTTTGGTGAACACATGTTTTTTGAGTGGAAAACTGGGGACTCTTTATGCCGGTCTATATGTGAGCTCTAATTTGGTGCCTGAGGGCGGCATTAGTGCAAATTTGGGCAGAGACTGACCAATTTGACATGCTGGGCTTTGGAAAGCTAGTTAAGCCCTTTAGTACCCTATGCCCTTTAGAATAGAGAAAAAGCCTGTATTGAGTACACAAGGGTGAAATGTGGTAACCCCCTTTGTGTTTGTCTCTGCAATACAGATGTATAGCTTTGTGAGTTCATTTGCAGAGACAAACTGATGGGGACATACTGTATGAGTCACAGTCAGCGATGAGAGACTTTTTCTAAAGAAACTATTAGAGCCTCAGACCTTTGTGTTTTATGCCTTTGCAATACTGATGTACAGTTTTGTGAGTGATTTTGCAGAGATATAAATTACCTGACCAGAACATATGAGCCACAGGCAGTCATGAGAAGCTTTATCTAAAGAGTGTGTTAGGACCCCAGCCTCCACTTAGGAGGACTGGAGACCCTTTATGCCTCCCTACAAGCGTGCTCTACTCAGGTGTTTGATAGAAGTAAACATTAGTGCAAATAAACTGACTGGGACATATGAACCATTGTCAATGATGAGAAGCTTTATCTAAAGAGTATGTTAAAGCCTACAGCTTTGTGAGTTAATTTTCAGAGCCATAAACTGACCACAATAATGAGCCACAGTCAGTGATGAGAGGCTTCATTTTAAGAGTGGGTTAAAGCCCCAGACTCTATCTATAAGTATTAAACACACTCAGTTTCTGTTACATAATGCCTTTTTTTAACTAACTCTAATAAAAGTTAGGTTTTAACCCTGTGGCTTTAATCAGTGTGTGGGTATGCGCGCCCTTGTTTTTTTTTTTTTTTAATGTTTCACACCCTTGACAAAACTGTGCTGCAACGATTGGAAAGCCCAGGACTACCCATGGCACCTTACAAATTAGATGGAGTGCGCAGTGCCCCAGACATGTACTATACTGTACACCATTAGAGGTGCACAGAATCTTTCATTCTCATGGGTCCAAATTTCATCTTTATATTATTCCTTTATTTTTGTTTCATTAGTTTGTAATTGAAACTGTTAAATCCACTTATCAAGTTTCTCAGGAGAGAAAGTGGCCACAATAATCTCTCTAGGTTCGATACATCTTAAACAAAAAAAACTCTCCTGCATAGAACACAGAAAAAGAGAGCCTTTTGGAGACAAAAAAATATAACACAATAGGGTATTAACCAAAGTGTAGATTTTATTTGTCATGCTACAAAGTGCAGAGAAATGTAAAAATGGTGTTGTTGACAACCATGAGGTTAGTAAAATAAGATGGGGTGAGAATACAAAAACAATTACCAGTGTGACAACATGTAATAAAAAACATGGATAAAAACAAATAAGTGATATAATTGCGTCCAGACTCCAGGTGTACCTTGGCATAGATGGCAAAATTCCCACGGCAAAACAGCTGTATATATTACTATTCCTAGGGTATAAACTAGGGAATTCTGGTAGCACCTGGGACACTGAATCCTTTCATATCATTACCTTGCACAAGGACTGGTAATGGTATTGAGAGGCTTAATGGAACTTAAGGAGATGAACATTGGCTTCTAGCTCCGTGCTAGTCAACACAGTACCTTTCTCAGATCCAGGACCACTGTGGCCATAATAGGGAGAAGTTCTATTGCAGTACACCCTATTGAGAGTTGTACAAGAACACCATCTTTCCATTTGTCTGGCCCCTTTTTTGGGAATAGAATTTCCACCTCCACTTCCAATGCTCCTCCTCCCTCTAGTCAAATAAGATAAGGTGAGAATACAAAAACAATTACCAGTGTGACAATATGTAACAAAAAACATGGATAAAATACGCCAGGTGCACCTTGGCAAAGATGACAAAATTCCCATGGCAAAACAGCTGTATATGACCATTCCTAGGGTATAAACTAGGGAATGACACTTGTGCCAAGCCCCTGGGGGCTCGAGCCAAGAAACAAGGCAAAAGGAGGAAGAGTGGAAAAGAGGGAGGAGGAGCATTGGAAGTGGAGGTGGAAATGCTATGATTGCGTCCAGACGCAATTATATATATCACTTTATATGTTTTTTTATCCATGTTTTTTGTTATGTCACACTGGTAATTGTTTTTGTATTCTCACCCCATCTTATTTTACTAACCTCATGGTTGTCAATAACACCATTTTTACATTTCTCTGCACTTTGTTGCATGACAAATAAAATCTACAAATAAATAAATACCCTATTGTGTTATATTTTTTATGGCGCTTTTCCACTGCATGGAACCGTACCGGTTCGGCACGCTTTTGTGCTTTTCCACTGCTGGTACCGCATAGTATAGGGTCGGAACGGTTCGGTACGGTACGGTATAGGTTTGCTTTTCCACTGCATGGAACCGAACGGTACAGTATGGTACGGCTCTGAAAAAACAGTACCTGTGGTTGTGGTTCCAACAGGTACCAAACTGGAACCATATCCCACAATCCTTTGCATGCAGTCACTACTAGCCACTGATTGATCAGAGAATCCCACCCACCCCGTTGTTATCCCACCCACTTAACTTAGTACTACTTTAGTGGAAAAGCAAACCTATACCGTACCGTACCGAACCGTTCCGACACTATACCATGCGGTACCAGCAGTGGAAAAGCAAACCGGGCCAAGCAGGGCCGAGTAGAGCCGAGCCGGTACTAGCCGGTACTTGCAGTGGAAAAGTGCCATTAGTCTCCAAAAGGCTCTCTTTTTCTGTGTTCTATACAGGAGAGTTTTTTTGGCCTTCCTAGCATTTTATTCTGTCGGTACATCTTAACCCCTTTGTGCCTAAGGGTAAAACAAATCTAAATCTCTAAGCACAATTTTGCAACTTTGACATGTGTTAGTAAAACTGTACATATCATCACAACTACTTTGTGCATCCAGGTGGATTAAACCTTGTTTTATTTTCAGGATAATTTAGGTTTCCTTTGGTGGAAAATACTACAGGATATCTCCTGACTTTTTGTTTTTTAATCAAAAGAAAACTGGCCCAAAATAGTAAAAACAAAACTTTTTTTAAATGTAGCTGTATATTTCTTTGTACTACCATAACCTTACACCAAACAACAACCCAAATAAAGTTCTCCCGATTTTGACGACCACAGCGATACCACATATGTGTATGTTAGTTGTTGTGTATTCCCGTAGTATAGCCCAGAAACAATAGTGCGCATTTTGCTTTTTTTATCCTAGCTAAAAACGCACAAACACTGATACTAATTAAAAAAAAAAAAATTCTGTCCAAAAAAAAAATACTGGCCTTTGCCCGTGACCCAAACACTAACCCTGGCACATACCTAGATCAAACCTTGATCTGGGTATTTTTTTTATTTTATTTTTTATTTTTTCATTAATATTTAATTTTTTTTTTCATTAATATTTAATTTTTTTTTATTTACTTAATTATTTTTAAACACTTTTTTTGTTTCTTTAACAGAGAAAGAAAAACACGGATTAGTCATAGCTAATCAGAGACCATCAAAGCAGTTAAGGGACCAGGAATCTCAAGTTCCAGGTCCCAATCATTAGTACCGGGCCCAGAGGCGTAACTAGAACCTTCAGGGCCCTGATGCAAGAAACCATGAAGGGCCCCCCAGACCCCTGGCCGGGGCCCTTACCTTCAAGCCCAGGGCTCTTCCCACTAATCCTGGGGCTCTTTACACTCGTTGCATGGCCTTTTATTACGGTCCCGCAGCAGGATTCTTTCACAAGTTCTGCAGTGGGCCCCCTTCCTGCAATCTTGGGGCCTCCCCACAGTGGTGCAATGCCAGGGTCCGGTTGCAAGTGTGACCTTTGCGATCCTGGAAGTTCACCCACTGGGTTGCTACCGGGCCCCCTGGAGCATGGGGCCCGGTAGCGATTGCAACCCCTGCAACCCCTGTAGTTACGCCCCTGACCGGGCCCAAGGCTCACGTTGAGACCCCAGTCTCTCTGCTGGGACAAAAAGGGAGATACACAAATCTGTGGGCCGCAGATAAAAAGCCCAGTGCAGTAGGGTTGCATATTTATGTTACATCGGTGTAAAAGTGTTAATGCTGACAATTTTCATCAATGTCGGCATCCTTTTCCCAAATGAAACTTCATCAGTGTCTTTAGCATAGCCTTTATATTTTGTAATTCCTACTTCATTAGGAAGCCAAAGTTCCTTGCAGATTTTCTCAATGAGCTCAGCATGCTTTGCAGCCTTTCCACATAAAGCCTCTCAACTGTCCTAAAAAAAAAAAAAAAAATATATATATATATATATATATATATATATATATATATACATATATATATACAAAATTGTCTACAAAGATTGTAGCAGCCTTCTTTAGTACTGTGAGTTAAAAAAGAAAGAATCAGATATAAACACTGAAGCAATTAGTACAATCTAAAAATTTCAAACACAAATGAGAGGCCTCAGAGGTACATTCTTATGTTCTTTGCCCTAGAAATAAACCAGTGGTTAGACACGTTTGAAATATTTATAAACTAAAATAAATGATATAAAATAGGGTTGTTAAACCTTTAGCCCCGTAGTTTTGATTAGTAGGTGTACTTTCCGGTCACCAAATGCACTCATATCAAATAATACCATATGGATTTTCTTGTTTATGTTATGCAATTTATTTTAGGGATGTCCAGAAAGAATTAGTAGTTTACCATGGCTGAATAGAGAAATGTTGAATAACTCATAATACAATAGTGAAATTTGTCTCCAAGGCTAATGGTCAAAACCATGATAAAGGTGACCTTCACACTTTTGTTAATGTTTATCTGATAGTAATTATCCCCTCTTTCCATAACATAATCAGATATATCATTTTTTTTTTGTTTCCTATAAATACCTTTTTCAGCGAACTTAACAGTTCTCGTCTAGGTGACAATAATGCAGCCTCCAGTCCATTAGACTTCTGGGATATCAGTGTCAAAATCCCAGGGGTCTTTTTTCTTTAAGCCACAAGGATTCTGGCCATCTGAAAGGTCATCATCATAGACGTGGTGACAATCATAAGGAGACACAGAGGTGTGCATGCATCAGGAGGAAAAGGGTTAAAGAGAGCCACCCATCCTCTATCCAGAGGCAAGAAGAGGTTTTCTGGCTTCCCTGGTGTTTACCAATCGCGTTTGCTTGCATTGCTGTTACTATAGCAACTTTTAAAGTACAGGGTTGTCGTGCTGCGTGCTTCATTTGTAGGAGCGTGATCTGTCTGAGCATAATGGATAGGGTGCCATTGAAGTTACAGGAACAGAGTAGAAGTTGGCTTCAGCTGCCCTTACTGTAAATGGCTGCCAATAATGTAAATATGATATAATTATTTGTAACAGTAGGGTATTTTTAAAAGAAGTGTATGCGATAATTAGAGATTCTAATAGTATTCTAATGTTTTTTTTTTTTTTTTTTAACTTTACTGAAGTATCTCTTTAAGTACCGTATATACTCGAGTTTAAGCCGCGTTTTTCAGCACATTTTTTTGTGCTGAAAACATCCCCCTCGGCTTATACTCGAGTCAAGAAAAAAAAAAAGGTCCCTGGCCGCTCCGACGTGCTTAAGCTTTAAAAATGGCGCCGCCCGGCGCATACATGTCACCGCGGATGCGCCGCCGCCGCTCGGGAGAGGCCGGGAATAGCCGAAAGTATACGAGCGGCGGCGGTGCGTGCACAATGACGTGTCGGCGCCGGGCGGCGCCATTTTTAAAACAAAGGCGCCTCTGGAACAGGTAAGTGAAACAGCTGCACTACCTGCCATTATGCAGGGCTGCGGGCATACTACAAGGGATGCAGTGCTGCGGGCATGGTCCACCTATACCATGCCCACAGCACTGCATCTCCTGTAGTATGCCCACAACCCCGGATCCTCTTGTACCATGCCAGTCACCCTGCATTCTCCTGTACCATGCCAGTACCCTGCATTCTCCTGCACCATGCCAGTACCCTGCATTCTCTTGCACCATGCCAGTACCCTGCATTCTCCTGTACCATGCCAGTACCCTGCATTCTCCTGCACCATGCCAGTACCCTGCATTCTCCTGCACCATGCCAGTACCCTGCATTCTCCTGTACCATGCCAGTACCCTGCATTCTCCTGCACCATGCCAGTACCCTGCATTCTCCTGCACCATGCCAGTACCCTGCATTCTCCTGTACCATGCCAGTACCCTGCATTCTCCTGCACCATGCCAGTACCCTGCATTTTCCTGCACCATGCCAGTACCCTGCATTCTCCTGTACCATGCCAGTACCCTGCATTCTCCTGTACTATGCCAGTCACCCTGCATTCTCCTGTACCATGCCCGCCGCCCTGCATTCTCACCCTAGGCTTATACTCGAGTCAATCATTTTTCCCATCTTTTTGTGGTAAAAGTAGGGGCCTTGGCTTATACTCGGGTCGGCTTATAATCGAGTATATACGGTAATCATTTTGGAAGCATATACAGTATACTATATTAGTATACTGTATTATGGGAACACTTCTTGTATTACACTACACACTTATTAAGAGATCATACAGAAATGTGTGTTAGGGAGGGGTGGAACTTGGTGGATTATCAGCTTGAGTGCCGGTTCAAACTGGTGAGATGTGGGAACCCTACAAATCCACATCGGGTTCTCGCATCGCACCCAACTCACAGGCAGTTCACACTGCCATATAGAAACTGCTGGGAGTGTCAATACAAAGTTAATGACACCCCCAGATTAGTTCGCATATCGCAGTGAGCACTATCAATTCCGACATAGGTGTGAACACCCATTCGATCTGATTCTGGTGCGGACCAAAAAAAGGGTCCTGCATGACTTTGGTCCGAAACTATGAGATGGATGCAGTGTTTAGTGTTTGATTTTACAGATTCTGTAGACTATGTCAAAGTATTTGTTTATTTCATCTCATTGGATCCAATAATGTATGTTTGCTGTTAAAGCAGTTAGCTTTCTTTGCTTTGTGTTAGGCAAAGCTGCAAGGAATTCTTCAGCTACCAAATAACTATGTGAGTATCAGTATGTAACTCAAAACTGTTCATTTCTTCAATATAGCAAATATCAGTATATAATTTTGCAAGTCTTTTTAAATATACAGTATTTCCCAGACTTAAACAATGCAAACCTGCCATCCTGATTCGCAATTTAAATGTGAATTGCATGAATGGTACTATGTAGATTCAACAGTTAAAGTGGTTTTAAAGGTAAAATGTTTTTTTATCCGAATGCATTCTCTGCATTAAGATAAAAGATGTTTTGCCATTTGCTGTGCCTTCCTACCCCCCAATACTTACTGAAGTCTTGTGTCGATCCAGAGCTGTGCCCATCTGCCGATCTTTTCTCCTCCCTCTCACAAGCTTGGATGAGAGTAGCAGAATCCATTGGCTTCTACTGCTGTTGGTAAAATCCTGTGAGCAGAGGGAAGGGGCTGAGCTGCGCTATGTGGATCAATGAATGCACACAGCCCGGCTTAGTATCGAGCCTGATGTCTGCCCCCATAGCAAGCATTTGGAGGATCCAAGATTGCAAGTGGGGGTCCCCAGAAGAGAAGGTTTGGGTCTGCTCTGTGCAATACCATTGCACAGAGAAGGTACGTATACCATTTATAACATTTATTACTTTAATTTTTTTTTAAATTGCCTTTAACCACTTGCGGACAGGTCGGCACCATTGCGTGAAAACCCGCACCTGTACAGCATTTCCTGCAATAACCTCTAGGTGGAGAGCGCGTGCTGATGAAGATCCGATCGCGCGCTGATTGGAGAGAGGGGGAGCCAATCAGCAGGTCTGCTGCCCACTCGCGATTGTTCCCGAGAGATGCAGAACAGCAGACTGCCTATGTAAACAAAACGGATCGTTGTTCTGACCAGGGAGAAGAGGGAGATCTTGTGTTTCTGCTAAGTAGGAACATGGATCTCTATCTTCCCCCAGTCAGAGCAAACCCCCCACAGTTATCAAGCACCCCTTAGGGACACATTTAACCTTCTGATCGTCCCTGATGTTAACCCCTTCGCTGCCAGTGTCATTAGTGCAGTAATAGTGCATTTTTTTTAGCATTGATCACTGTATTGGTGTCACTGGTCGCCAAAAAAGTGTCAAAAGTATCAGTTAGGTGTCCGATTTGTCCACTGCAATATTGCAGTCCCACTATAAGTCGTTGATCGCCGCTATTAATAGTAAAAAAATAAATAAATAAAAATTCCATAAAAATACCCCATAGTTTGTAGATGCTTTAACTTTTGGGCAAACCAATCATTATATGCTTTTGATTTTTTTTAACAAAAATATGTAGCAGAATACATATTGGGCTAAACTGATGAAGAAATTAGATTTTGTACATTTTTTTTTAGCTGTGTTTTATAGCAGAATGTAAAAAACATTTTTTTTTTTTTTTATTGTCGCCATTTTTTTGTTTATAGCAAAAAAAATAAAAACTGCAGAGGTGATCAAATACCACCAAAAGAAAGCTCTATTTGTGGGAAAAAAATCACATCAATTTTATTTAGGTACAGCGCCGCACGAATTGTCAGTTAAAGTAACGCAGTGCCGTATCGCAAAAAATGGCCTGGTCATTAAGGGGGTAAAACCTTCTGGGGCTGAAGTGCTTAAGCCGCTTTAATTTACATTGATGTATCTTTTTTTTTTTTTTAAACAAACAAGCGTTTATTGAGTCATGTACATAACAGGAGCAGAAAAACAGGTGTAGTCACTGTCATTGAAAACATTACTGAAACTAATGGTACAAAAAGTAAGGGCAGACAGGCGTATAATATTGCGCCACCCCCCGTCTCACAGAGATCCTGAGGAACCGGTGGGGGGCACCACGGTAGAGAAAGATAGATAATACCAGCAAACCAACGCCACATACCTGCCCAAGTCCTGTTTGTCCAAGTGAAAGAAATGGGACAATTGAGCCGCGAGATAGTATCTTGCAAAGTCCGGGACGGCCATGCCGCCCAGTTTATGGGCTTCTGGGTATGCTTCCAAGATAATTTATGTCTAGAGGTGCCCCATATGAACGTCTTCAGCAGTCTATCTAGTGTCATAAAATACCTATAAGGAATGTAAGTGGGGGAGTGCCATAGCATGTATAAAATCTTAGGGAGAAGGATCATTTTAATTAGGCCCACTCTGCCCATGACACCCAACGGCAATCGAGCCCAGATCTGCGTTTTGGTCTTGACCAGATAAAATAGAGGTTCAATATTTAAGAGAATATAGTCAGGGAGAGACCTAGTCACATGCACACCCAAGTGTTTGAATGTGGCAACCCGGGACAGGGGGAGAGCAGCCTGGTCCGCCGACGGAGGAAAACTGTCAAGGGGAAGGATAAGAGACTTGTCCCAGTTGACCGACATGCCCGAAAAGTTACAAAACTGCTGTATCAAAAGAAGGGCGCTCTGCAGGGAGGGACCTGGATTCGCCAGGTATAGTATCATGTCATCCGCGTATAGTCCAATGCGTTCCTCGAAGTCCCCTCGACGTAGACCACGTATACCCGGGTCTGAGCGTATGGCCATCACAAGGGGCTCAACCGCCAGCACGTAAACAATGGGGAGATGGGACAACCCTGCCACGTGCCACGGGACAGGGGAAATGGCCTGGATGTCCAGCCGTTAGCCACCACCCAGGCCCGCATTTGGTTGTACAGGATAGTGAGCCATTTAACAAAATTTGGGCCGAAGCCAAATCTGCGAATACATTGCCATAGGTAAGCCACTCAACAGAGTTGAAGGCTTTTGCAGCGTCCAGTGTGACCACGACCCTTGAGCCCACACAATCGTGGGCGGCTTGAAGGTTCATGAACAACCATCTGGTATTAAAAGCTGTGTTTTTAGCTGGCGAAGAACATCAATGGATGCTTCTCCCAGGAAAACAGAAGCCAACTTGAGTTCATGAATAGGAGAGCTCTCCACGGCTTCTTCCGAGATGCTCCCAAGTTTGGTCTCAATATCAGACACCCAGACTTCCATGGCTTTAGACATCGTTGCTAATGCCATAACAGGTTTGTAGGCTGCTCCAACCGTAACATAGATTCTTTTCAGATCTAAATCTATTTTCCTATCCAAGGGATCTCTGAAGGAAACCGCATCATCCAGGGGCAGAGTAACATGCTTTGCCAATCTTGTGACTGCAGCATCTACAAGGGGAGCAGACTCCAGGCGAGCAACATCTTCAGGTTTGAAGGGATACAGCTTCCCTAGCTTGGAGGATAGGGAAGACTTACCATCCCCTTTACTCCATTCTTCAGTAATCACCTCTTGCAATTTAGAGAGGGGAGGGAAGTTAATGCGCTCCTTGCCAAGGTGCTTGAAAAACTTCCGCTGTTTTCTGTGGGGAGTCACAGGATCCTCCCATTTTAGAGCTTCCTTAATGGCTCTGATCAGGGGTGAAACCAGGGCAAACTCAAAGCCACCTACTGCCCCTTCTTCTTCCGAATCACTGTCAGATGATTTTGCAGAAGTAATGCTCGGTTGAGAGGGGCCCTGATCTTCCGGCGCTTCAGCTGGAGAACTGGATGTAGTGGGACCAGGTGCTGGGACCGTACCCCATTCCTTCAGGGACTGTTGCACTATCCTCTTTACCAGGGATTCCAATCTGTGGTCCTCGGGCTCCCTCTCACCGACTGCATGAGCAAAACATGGCTCACATAGGGACTTATCCTCCGGGACATGCGCCCCACAACCCCAACAAGCTCTCTGGTGTGTGCGATGACTCTGACGTTGTGTATTGTGTCTGGGAGAGGAATTAGAGCTTCTCCCCTGCTGCCTACTCCCTGATGGAGATTCATGGCGCTTTGATCTGGAGGATGAACTCCCACGTGGTCGGACAGGGTCTCTCTCTTGAGATAAACCAGGCCTGGAAGAGCTGATGGAAAAAAGAGAAAGTCGGGGAGACACTGGATTTAGCCATGAAACAGGGACCAGCTAGCCCTCCCCCGCCCCCCCATGAAAATGCCAGCACCCACCTGTTATGAGAGGGCTGGCCACAGGAGGGTGGTGACGCAGGATCCATACTTCAGGCCAAACAACCAGACTGATAAAGAAAGGTAATATACATTAGACACCAGGACAATACAGTGATATAGTGTAAGATAACAACGCTCCATCCCCCCCTCTGCAAGTCAAACATCCATTGCACATACCTGTAGCAAGGAATCCAGAGACACAGGGAAGCTGCCGCAACACCCACAGTACTTCCCAAAGTACAGGGGAACTGACAGCTGTTTAAATTCCCCGCCAGAATGACGTCAGCGGTGATGCAGCCGCAATCGCTAGTGCGCATTCGCGAACCAAGCCTCGGCTTCATTCGCGAAGCACTGCGCATGTGCGGGACTGAGAAGCGGCCACCGATTGGCCGCAAACAGCAGAGGAGGAAGAGGAAGGTGTGCTGGAACGCAGGAAGCGTTCCAGCGCCATTGGGGCCAAAAACAAACGCCGCTAGTGACAGAAAAGGCACACACAAGATAAACATAAATCACAAATACCGCTGCCATGAAGAGCTGTAATGAGAATCTTCAGACCCTGTCAGAGTATGCCGGCCAAGCTTCAGTCAACCGCAGAGAGCTGGGGGATTTTAAATGTCACTCACCTGCCCGTGGCTGGGCCCTGGACATGCAGACACCATCCAAAGTATCCTGAGGTAAGCCGGACAAAATTGAAGGTCCTTGGAGGAGGACAAAAAAGGAACGCCTGCTGTACCTGAGAGCTGAAATTTATGGGAGGGGGGTCCTATACCCTTGGAGTGGAGGCGGGGTTAACCCACACGTAGGCTGCCATGGAGACTGTCAGGAAAGCTCTATTTGTGGGAAAAAAATTACATCAATTTTATTTGGGTACAGCGTCACATGATCGCGCAATTGTCCGTTAAAACGCTAAATCGCAAAAGATGATCATTAAGGGGGAAAATCTTCCGGTCCAGAAGTGGTTAAAAAAATTATATTCCTATAATTACAACAGAATTCATTAAATATTGTCACATCTCCACGTGTCCCCGAACCAACACTTACATTTCTCAGCATATATTTTTTTATTGCACTACTGGACACATGAAAATTCACATAAACTTTTGATTGAAATCTTTTCAATGTAGAAAACTTCTGATCTGTAACCTAAACAGAAATATCATTGTTCAGCACTGGCTGATGTACCTGCAGTTAAGTAGCAGTCTTTCTCTGCAAGCACCTGTCAATTTTTTTATGAGAAATGTCCTGAGGGAACAGAGGACAGTGAAACTCCTTTTATCAATCAATTATCAGGTCTGCGTTTCAAATACACATATACTGTAGGGTTTTTACTCCAATGACTCTCTCTCTGAAGAATATGCTTTTACCACCCAGCAACCAATACCCTCTCTCCTGACGAGGGAATGAATTGCTTCAATCAAAGGACAGGACCTCTACTGTTATATTATGGTGGCCCAAAATATGTAATCTTGAACCCTTACAAAATAATGTGCCTGGCTTGTCAGACTGGTTAATCTAACAGTAAAATCACAACTGTCATTCCCCACATAAAATATGTTATTACAGCAGTTTTGTGTCAAAACTGGAATCATTCCCAATTTCGATCATGTAAAATTTGCCTGAAAATATATTTTTTGCTTGTAAATGTATCTGATGGTGAGCAATGCTACAGTCTATATTTTTGGTTTTAAACACATAACCACCAAAAGTAGAGAGATTGGGCATTCATGTTGGTATCACCACAGCATGCATGTAAAGTTTAAAAGAAAGGACACACAACTGTCATGTGGAGAAACAATCTAATACAAATGACTGGCTGGGTATACAGTTTATTTGAACTAAAGAAGTTAACAGTTTTTAGAGATTTTTGTTTTTTCTTTTGTATTTTGTTTTTCAGTAAAATGTTTAATGAGAAGGACCAAAAAGTAAAGATAAAGAGTTTGAAAATAAAAGATAACCAAACACACAGGCGTCTAGGTGCTATTAATGAGAAAAAAATATTTATACCATTTTATATCCAGGTTTAACTTAAGTATAAATAACTTCAAAAAGCTTCTTCGATGTGCTTTTATAATAGTAAGTATTCTGGCCACTGGTCCTTTTTCATCATAATCTTGTAAGAAACAAGTCATACCTGCCATACATCTTTACTATGCTTTGCAAGGTATATTTCACTTAACAACAAGTGTTTTGACAAAAGTAGAATTTTGGATTACAGAGAGGTTTACCAGGTAGAAAAATAGCTGGAGGTTACTGAAGGCATTGATAAATACACAGTCATTCTGCAGAATATGAAACTATAGCCTTTCAGACAAAAAAATAAAGCTGAAAAACAACCCACAATGACCTACAAAATGTTTCTCGAGGCATTCAATTTCCCTGACCTTCTTTTGTCCAAAATACCAAACTCTCCTAATGTTCTAACCACAAATCAAAAGAATAACAGAGAATCCTTGCAAAGTGTCTAGTAAATACTACACATTCATTATAGTATATGTTTAGTCTTAAAGTGGACCTTTCAGTAACTTTACAAGTCTGCATCTCTCACATGTCCCAATATTATACAGCAACATTTAAAAAAAAAAAAAAAAAAAACTCTAGATTTATTAAGCACTACTTGAGTGCCAATCTAGGGTACACAACATTGTGTGTTCTGTGAGCTAGCATCTCAGGAAGCAAACACTGACTTCAGGTAATACCTACAGTATGTAGTGCTACCCCCTCCCCAGGAGGTGCTAGTAATTTGGGCCTATTTCCACCTCAGTAACTGCATACACCACCAGGCACATGGCATTTTCAGCATACTTCATTTGGTTTAAAGATCAGTCTAGGGGTTAATTTTCTGTACAAAAATGCAGGCCATATTGCACAACCTCTGGCTGCACTGTACTCTCCTGGTTGACTTGTACATATTCTGGCTGTGTTGCACAACTTTTGGCTGTACTGAGCAAACATTTAGCAGTATTGCACACTCCTGGATGTTTTGCACCACTACAGGATGCACTGCATTAGCTTGGGAGATCTAGCCCCCCCCCCCCCCCCCCACAGTCCAGTCACTTCTCCTCTGTATAGCAGGGTCAATTACTCACTCAGTCCCAGAACCCACCAACTTCCTTCTGGCTCTGCTCAGTCTCTGAACAAAGCTCCCTTTGGGAGGCCCCAAGCCTATCTGGGGCTTTAATGTCTGCAAAGTTTCCTTCAGCTTCCTCTGTCTGTCTGTGTGTCTCTCTCTTCACAGTGGTCTCCTCCTGTGGAACTGGACCCAGGAACTCTGCACCCTGGCTGTCAGGCTTCAGAATATTCATAGGCTCTCCCTCCACCTTCTGGGCACACCTCCCAGGGATTGGCCAGAGTCCTATAAATATTAAAGCTGCCTGTCCTGCTATCCCTCTCCTTATACTTCTAGAAGTCTCTAGAAGGCAGGGAGGAGTATCAGAGCAGCAGCCTTAAATACACTGAACGGCCCTAAGTAATCAACCCCTGCTTCACTGTTTGCAGAGAAGCTAACTAAATTTACCTAGCAGCCTACTCTTAACTAGGAGGTGTATAGGTGTAGTACACACCTATACAAAGAGAGCTCTGTCCTTTTAGAAAGAAAAGCAGATGATGGTATGATCAGGAGAAGTACTTACAACTCTAAAAAGTAATAAAAAGTATTTCCGAGGGTGGGTCCACTTTAGACAAAATTATTTCTGCACTGAGGAGAAATCTGTTAAGAATAAAAAAAAAAAAAAAAAAAAAAAAAAAAATTGACCCCCATGGGGCTACTAAGAAACCCAAAGGTCAAAAAACATTTCAGTTTATTTATTTATTTATTTTTAAAGAACAAGCAGGTGAGTGTACTTTACCCAACCAAGGACTAAAGGGCCTATTGTTGCCCTTCAGTACCTGATATTTTATGATGCCTTCGTGGTGTAAACTTTTTTCTTTTTGTGAATCAGTTTTTAATGGATTTCTGTTGATAAAAAATGACAGATTCCCTCATAGACAGATAACGACCAAACAGGGCCAGGGGCAAGTTAGCAAAAAGGATGAGCTAAACATTCCATCAGACTGGAGGTTTCAGCGAGGGACCCCAGTTAGTCAGACCACTCTCTTCATAATCCAGACCATATTAATTGACCTGATGGTTGTTGTATCCCCTGGGGATTCATGAGGGGTCTCCTCAATGGTGATGTAAATGCACAGGACTGTTTGCCATACATCTATATTCGGGCTATTGAATCATAATAAATACTTGAATGTTTAGGACACCTTGGAGTCTAGTGACATACTCCCTCTACATAGTTACACAATTACCCTGGTTAAAAAAAAAAAGGCACAAGTCCATCTATTTTAACCATTAACCACTTTACCTCTGGCCACTGTGCCTCTACTGCGGCACAGTGGCTCGTTATCGTCCAGCGACGTAGACCTACGTCGCTGGACTCCTCCCCCTGTAGGCGGCGCTCCCGCTGTTTTCATTCACAGCGAGTTGAGAGTTGAGAGAGTTGAGCCAGGGGAGGAGCGGCCGCCGCTCTTCCCCGATCGTTGGGGAATCTAGTTTGGAGATCCGCCCGCTCTGTTTACACATCTCCTAAGTGACAGGGAGTGACAGATCGGAATGTTCAGCACAGCTGAACATCCGATCTGTCCCTGACTCACTCAGTCACCTCCCACACGTTAGTAAGCACCAGGCATACATTAACCCCTCCCTCTCCAATAAAATTAACCCCTTCCCTGCCAGTGTCATTTTTACAGTAACAGTGCATATATATAGCACTGATTACTGCAGTAATGTCACTGGTACCCCCAAAAGTGTCAAAAATGGTAGTCAAGGGTCCGATCTGTCCGCCGCAATGTCGCAGTCCCGCAAAAAAAATCGCAGATCACCGCCATTACTCGTTAAAAAAAAAAACACCAAAAATGACAGAAATCTTTCCCTTAGTTAGTAAACGCAATAACTTTTGCGCAAACCAATCAAAATATGCTTATTGTGATTTTTTTTTACCGAACATAGGTAGCAGAAAACAAATTGGCCAAAATTTTTTAAAAAATTTGATTTTTACATATTTTTTGGGAGGAATTTCATATAAAAAAATTTTAAAAATATTGTTATTTTTTCAAAATAAACGCTATTTTTTTGTTTATAGCGCAAAAAGTAAAAATCGCACAGGTGATCAAATACCACCAAAAGAAAGCTCTATTTGTGGTAAAAAAAGGACATAAATTTAATTTGGTTACGGCGTCGCACGACCACGCAATTGTCAGTTAAATTTGCACAGCGCCGAATCGCAAAAAGTGGCCTGGACGTAAGACAGCAAAATCCTCCGGTGGTAAAGTGGTTAAAGGGGTAAAAAAATAATTTACAATCCTTAATGCACATTCCCATACCCACAGTTGATCCAGAGGAAGGCAAAAAAACAGCAAAGCATGATCCAATTTGCTCCAGCAGGAGGAAATAAATTTCTCCCTGAACCCCCAAGAGGCAATCTGATTTTTGCTGCAAAAACTGTATCTATAAATGTTAGTATCCAGTTGTATTATGTACATTTAGAAAATGATCCAGGCCCCTTTTTAAAGCAATATACTGAGCTGGAGAGAACCAGCTCTTGAGGGAGCCTATACCACATTTTCACAGTTCTTACTGTGAGGAAGCCTTTCCATATTTGGAGATTAAATCTCTTTTGCTCTAGACATAAAGTGTGCCCCTTATCCTTTGTGATGACCTTAAATTTAATAACTCAACACCGAGTTCACTTTATGGACCACTTATGTAATTTTACATGTTGATCATATTCCCCCTAATCCCCTCTTCTCAAGAGAAAATAAATTCAATTTAGTTATTCTTTCCTCATAGCTGAGCTCCTTTATGCCTCTTATCTGTTTCGTTGCTCTTCTCTGCCCTTTCTCCAGTTCCCTGATATCCTTTTTGAGAACTGGTGCCTAAATACAGTCTTTTAACTAGTTTTCTATCCATTTAATAACTGATTTTTCCAGGCCTGTAGACTTTATTCTACACATTAGCCATGTGTGGGGAACGGTGTCAAACACTTTTCCAAAATCCAAGTATACTACGTCCACAGCCACTCTGAGGTTTTAATTACCTACTCACAAAAAGAAATCAGATTAGTCTGACAACTTCTGTCTTTCATAAATCCATGCTGTCTGTTGCTTTTTTTTTTCCAGCAAGAACTCATCCATGTTGTCTTTTATTAAACTCTCCAGTATCTTCCCAACTAGTTACTTGGTAAAGACTTTGATCCCTTTTTAAATATAGGCAGCACATTGCCCTTAACCCAATCCAGTGGCACTATTCCAGTCATTAAAGAGTCCCTAAAAATGAGAAACAATTGCTTTGAAATAACAGAGCTCAATTCTTAAAGGATCTGTGGGTGTATGCCATCTTATCCAGGTGCTTTACCCACCCTTATTCTGTCTAAATATATTTCTGGACCATATCAATTTTGAGCCACTGTGGATCATATAGGGCTGTGTCAATACCATCCTCATTATGGAGATGAGCTCCCTCATGCTCCTTTGTATACACAGAGCTTAAGAAGGTATTTATTACATCTGCCTACTCTTTTTCTAAGTCACTCACTTTAGATTACTTTGTAAAGGGCCTACATGCTCAGATCTGACCTTCTTACGATTATTATGTTTGAAGTTTTTTTGGAGGTTTGTCCTACAAATGTCATTCATTTTGAATTTTTGTGACCTTGATTTCCTTTTTACATATTCTGTCTTATTTTTTGTAACATTTAAACAATCATGGTGGTTCTTCATTTTTATATTTTTTTAAAAGCTCTTTTCCTATTTTGGCTCTGAGCCACACAGATTTTATTTTTAGCCTTTTAATCATTTGCCCATGGGAATATATGTTGCATTGTGTTCACATACCATCTTTTTGAAGAATTCCCATTTCTGTTCTGTGTTCATTGATGCCAATTTTCCCTCCCAGTCTAAAGCCTCGTACACACGCATCGAAATTTGGCAGGGAATTTTTGTCCGACGACCGATCTGACGATTTTTCGGCTTGTTAGTATGATGCTTCCGACAACTGACTCCGACTTTTCGGCCGAAAAAATCTGGTATGCAGGCTACAAAATTTTTGTCCTCCGTCAAAACACGCCGATTTTCGTGCAGTCGGTACAGATTTCGACAGGGAAAAATCTTTTGAGCAAGACTGGGCATGCTCAGAGAAGAAAGAACACAAAGAAAGCAAACCAACACATGACATCACTTCTGAAGTAGAATTTTGTCAGTCGACAAAAGTCCAGTGCAGTCTAGGCACATTCCAACCAACAAAACACCACTCTGGACAAAAGACGAACGACCGGTCGGTGGAAAATTGTTGCGTGTGTACTAGGCTTAAGACTTGGAGAGCAGCCCTCATCCTTGGAGAATTTGCTCTCTTAACCTGTTGCCGACCACCCACTGCAGTTTTGCTGCAGCAAGGTGGCTCGGCTGCGAGAACCGACGTACTTTTACGTCAGTCGCGTGCGGGGGTAGGGTGTGCGCATGCACGCCTGCTGTCCCCACAATATGCTGATTCCGTTTAAAACCAATCAGTCATCAGGTCCAGGCCAATGATTTATGGCATGGACTAGGGTGATCAGTTCTGACCAATGGCAGAACCTTCTGTGCCTGTGTAATGTAAACACAGACACAGGAAATTATGCAATCTCCTCTCCTGGAGCCCTTTTCGGTTCCAGCGTGAGAGGAGAGACCATCAACTGTGAGTACACAAGCAATACACTCGCACCAGTACACATAGGCACATATTTACCCCCTGATCACATCCCAGTAAACCCTTTCACTCCCTGTCACAATGTCACTAAATACGGTATACAGATAATTTACCGATCACTGTATTAGTGTCACTGGTGAGGCCAGTTAGTGTCAGCAGAAGTTAGTAGTAGTAAGCGGCATTCCCAGATAAGTTTAGGGTACCCACCATATATCCCCTAATAAAGGTTTAACCCCCTGATCACCCCCAGTTAACTCCTTCACTGCCCTATCACAGTGTCACTATTATAGTGTACAGATCCTTTTTCTGATCAGTGTATTAGTGTCATGGGTGACATCAGTTAGCATTAACGTTACTTGACATCAATCTAGGACAGCATCAGATTGCCTGCCACATATTTAGTAATGCATTTTAACCCTTTGATTGCCAGTGACACACATAAACACACACACACACTAAACACCTCCATTACTAGTATAGTGTCTGAACAGATCAATATCTATGAGTAGATCAGAACTATACTAGTGCCCCCAATAGTATAGTATAGTATAGTGTTCCCAAAATGCAGCTTTAGCATGATCAGCCCCAACACCTGCGAGAACCTGAGTTTAGCCCCTCCGACCAGCCCCCAAGAAGTGCAGTATCCCTATCCAAAGAGCACCCCAAAGAAGATGTCGTGTCTGTAGGAAACGTGGATTTAGGCATGACCTATTATTTTGTTCCTACTGTCCTGGCCAACCTGGTCTCTGCATTGGGGACTGTTTCCGTCGCTACCACACACTAGTAGAGTATTAGTATAGGGTACAGCACAGCACAGTCTAGGGCACACTTTTCACACAGGGTCTCGAAAGATGTTGACTATCGCATTTATAGAGACCCTAGCCTGGAACAGTTTTTTTACAGTTACAAAAAAAAGTGTACATTTTAAAAAACTGTTTTTTTTCCCAAAAAATTGTGTTTGGAAAATCTCTGCGCAAATAAATTTGTAATACCCACCATTTTGTTCTGTAGGGCCACTGCTTTAAAATATATATATATATATATATATATATATAATTAAAAAGAAGAATATTAAAATACACAGATGGTCAATATTCCTGTAGCGCAAGGGTGAAGAGCAAAATCACAACACCTACCAGAAGCGTCAGCTACCACTGACAACCATAAAATAAATAAAATATAATAAAAATAAATTTTAACACCAATGCAGTATAATTCATCAATGATATGCAGCAATAGTCCATGAGACATCCGTTATGGAGAAGTAAATTGTGGGTGCAGATGTATGGGGTCACCAACCATCACCACTGTGCTCTGAAGGGGGAGATGCAATGCCCACTCACCGACTTCATAGGCTCAGCCACTCTCATGACAGAGCAAACAGACAAGTAATCACAATTTCCTCCAAATTTCCAAGACCGGAATCACTAGCTCAGGACCAATCACGTATCAGACATGCAAGGGGAGAGAAATACTCCACTAGTGTAATAACGTTTAACTCCGCTTTATTGCACACACAGTAAATATATTGCACTCACATTTCCTTGGTAAAATGACAGCATATCAGATCAGGAGGTGATCACCCATCGGGACCGGGACCCAGGCTCCACGCCGTAGGTAGCGCGCCTTCCGGGTTTGCAGACTCCTTGTTTACACGTATGAGGTTACGCCGCCTGGCCACGCCCCGACGCGTTTCGTACTTCCGACTTCCTCACGGGGGCGTATATAATGTTTGTGGGTTCAAAGTAATTTTCTAGTAAAAAAAAAAACACTTTTTCATGTAAACAAAAAGTGTCAGAAAAGGCTTGGTCTTTTATTTTTAGAAGAGTATATAGAAGAGTGAGTGATGTGTAGCATAAGCTTCTAATATTGCCAGGACTGTTCAAACACCCCCAAAATGAGCCCTTTTTAGAAAGTAGACACCCCAAGCTATATGCAGAGAGGCATGTTGAGTCCATGGAATATTTTATATTTTGCCCCATGTTTGGGGAAAATTGCAATTAGTTTTTTTTTTTTAACACAAAGTTGTCACTAAATTATATATTGCTCAAACATGCCATGAGAAAATAGCTTGGGGTGTCTACTTTCCGAAAAGGGGTCATTTGGGGGGGTTTGTGCTATCTTGGCATTATATGGCCTCCGAAACTGTGATAGGTAGTGAGGAGTGAAACCAACAATTTACGCCCTTAGAAATAGAAAGAGATGATTGTTATTTGGGGTCCTGTACACGGCTAGACTGCCAAAGTTTCACACATGGGGTATTGCCGTACTCTGGAGAAGCAGCAGAATGTATTTTGGGGTATGATTCCACATATACCCATGGAATGTGATAGCAATATATCATTTTAATGTCAATTTTGTTTTCAAACACCTGTGACAAAAACTTTAATATTCAATGGGCTCAACATGCCACACGGGAAATTCCTTGAAGGGGTAATTTGAGGGGATTTGTACTGCCCTGCCAGTTTAGCATTTCAAGAAATGAGATAGGCAGTGAGAAAGTAAAAGCTGCGTAAATTCCAGTAAATTCCACCATAGTTTGTAGACGCTATAACTTTTGTGCAAACCAATAAATAAACGCTTATTGAGATTTTTTTTTATCAATTACATGTAGCTAAATACATTTTGGTCTAAATGTATGACAAAAATTTAGTTTATTAGATATTTTTCATTAAAAAAAAGTAGAAAATGTCGGGGGGCGTGGCCGCGATGTGAAGCTGAGCGGACGCACAGGGCTCAAGCTCCGCTCCTTACCTCATCCTTCCATCTCCATCAGCATCCATCTCTCTTCCCAGCATCTCTTCTACCCCCACCCTGGGTTCCAGTAAGACAGGCGGCACCTCGCAGGCTTCTCCGCTGTCCCCAGGGAAGCTGCGTTCCGCCAAATCCTCCGGGAGTGCTTTGCGGCCTACGGTTCCTGTGGTGGCCATCTTGGACAAGCGGCCTTTTCTCCCCAGCATGTCAGCCAGCACGCAGACTGAAGCGGGCCCAGGTGGCTCTTCAGATCCATCTCTATCCGACATCCTGGAGGCTATTAAGGCATGTAAAGATACTCTTACTGTTAAGATGGACTACCTAGCTATGGACATCAGTCTCATCCGACATGACCTAGATAAATTTCGCACCAGGATGTCGGAGGCCAAAGGCCATATCTCTCACCTGGAGGACTACACCCGGGCTGATTCCAGGGAGTTGCATGCCCTTCAGCTCCAGGTCGAGGCCTTACAGGACCGGGCCATTGACACTGAGGACTGTCTCCGGCGCAACAACATCCAGATCTTGGGCCTGACAGGGCACCAGGCCAGCGGAGTTCATGGAGACCTTGCTAACATCCCTCCTCAATCTCCCCGCCATGCCTCCCACGTTTGTTGTGGAGATTCTCGGAGCGCCGCCTCAGCCTTTCGGGACCGCCCGTGCCAAGCAGTATCTCCGCTACGGCAACACCAAAATCATGCTGTTCCTGGAATACTCGCCGGAGGTGCAACGCAAGCGACATCTCTTTACTAAATCGCTCCCCTCCCGCTGGTTGCTTCCCCTGCCTGTCCTCGCCATCGCTGGGATTGCCGCAAGTATCCTGGCACAGCCCTCTCTTCTACAGCCCCTGTCTTTTGATTTCCCATGTTCTTTGTTTGTTCCCGGATCTACCCTAACTGTCACTCTCCGGATGGTGGGGACCGGCCGGTCCATTGTTTTGTTTTTTTCCCACTTGATACCCTGTCATGTCTCCTGCCTCCCTTGCCTTCTTGCCCTCTGTGATGCTTCTGGATCTGGATGTTAGTCTGGATGGATGCACGCTGCTCAGAAGCCGTTCTCCCAGTGCCTCTCTTTTCCCCATGTTTGAAATTGCTCCTGTTTGTACCGTTTTTCTTATTTTTTTCTTTTTTATTCTTTTTCTCTGCCCTCATAAACTTTGAGACTGTGACATTTGGCACCTTTCTCAGTGGCTGCGGCAAGCCCTTGGGCTGTGCTGCTAGTGCTCCACTCTTCTTTTTTTGTTCTGGGTATAGACTGCCCCCTGGTCTCCCCATGTGTTTTTTGGGGTCCCCGGGGGAAGGTAGGGTCCGCTTTTTTGTTCGGGATGTTCTGTTTTGTTTTCTGTTAATATGCTTTTTTGTTTATTCTATTTCATTGTTTGGTGCGAGGATTCCTGCTTTGTTGCTGCTCACCATGTGCCGCTATCTGGCCCAAAGCCTGCCATTGCAGGCCTCTATTACTCCCCCATGCCATGGCGACCTGTAACCCACACACCTTTTTGGAACGTCCACGGCCTGAATTCCAAGTTTAAACGAGCGCTTCTTTTCCAATATGTTAAAGCCTATAACCCCTCTATTTTGGTTTTGCAGGAGACGCACCTGGTAGGCAGAAAGCTGCAGTCCCTGAAGAGACCATGGGCTCAGAAGGCGTTTCATGCCTCTTATTCTAATTATGCTAGGGGGGTGTCAATCTTGATACATAGGTCCCTGCCCGGGGTGGTTAACGGCGGTTCACACTGACCCCCTTGGCAGGTACGTTATCCTGGTGCTCTCTGTATGGCAAAAGAGTTATGTTGTAGTAGGTATTTATGTTCCACCACCTTTCAAGACTGAGGTCCTTTATGTTGTCCTGGAAAAAATCTCTGCCAAAATGCTTCTGCTGGGGGACTTCAATGCCATCCTCTCCTCTGTTTTGGACCGGCCTGCGCCCCCCAAGGTGTTCTCAAGTGACCTCCTTAACTGGGCGGCAGCGGCCGGAGTCCAGGAGATCTGAAGATGGAAGTACCCCTCGCAGAAGGTCTACTTCAGGATAGACTACGCTTTTAGTAACCCTGTCCTGCTGTCTGACGTGGAGGAGGTAACTTACTTGCCCAGCGGTTCGTCTGACCATAGCCCCCTGCTGGTCAAACTATGTGTTCCCATTGGCTCCATGTGGCGCCTGGGCGCCCAATGGATTGACCAACTGGATATCTCGGAATGGACACCCACGGTCCTGCTGGAGTTTTGGGATATGAATACTGAGACACATTTAAAGCTTTTACCAGGGGCCACTATATCTCTGATATAAAGGCAGTTAAATTGCAGCAGTCTGCTGCCGTTTCTGCCTTGGAGGCGGCGGCCGGGGAGGCTTCTGCCCGTTATGAGCGGGACCCCTCGCCCTCTAATTTCAAGGGGCTGCAGGCCTCCGAGCGGGACCTTCACCCTCACCACTCCGAAATTACGCGGCTGCCCTTGTATCAGTCGAAACAACAGTTTTTTGAACAAGGTGATCGTAATGGTAAGCTACTGGCAATTCTATCTCAACATGCTGCCCCTCTGACCTTGGTCCCTGAGCTCACATCTCCCACGGGCGGAGCCATTACCTCGCCAGAGGAGATAATCTCGGAGTTTCGTGCTTTTTACTCCCATCTGTATACCACTACTCTCCCCCCAGATCTCTGCTCGGAGGACCTGTACCCCCTCCTGGATCCTATTGCTCTGGGTTGGTTGTCTGATCAGGAGAGGGCCAGTCTGGTCTGGCCAATTACGGAGGATGAATTTTGGGAGGTGATCCGCTCCACCCCCAGGGGCAAGGCCCTGACGGGCTGCCCATTGAATTCTACAAGGCTCATCTTGGTATTTTGGCCCCCTTGCTCGCTGCCCTGTTTAACGATTGTTTGGCAGCCGGGTCCCTCCCCCCCCTCAATGGTGCAGGCACACATTATTCTGATCCACAAAACTCCTAAAGACCCTAAATGGATGTGCCTCCTATAGGCCGATTGCGCTGCTTAATAATGATCCCAAGATAATCACGAAATAGCTAGCTGTCAGATTACAACCATTGCTTCCCTCCGTTGTCGATCAAGACCAGACCGGTTTCATGGCCCACAAATCTACCAACATTAACCTTCGCAGACTCTATACCAACTTACAAGTCCGGCATACCAACTCTGGTTTCAGAGCCGTTGCCTCTCTCGATATTGAGAAGGCATTCGGTGGAGTGTCTCTTCCTGTGGGAGATGCTCAAATGGATAAGCTTCCTCTTATTCATTAGGCTGTTACAAACCATTTACAGATCACCAGTGGCTGCAGGTCTGAAGGTGAATTGGTCTAAGTCACAGCTGTTGGCCATAGACCCGGAGGCCAGGACTGGGGCTTCTACGGATGTCTCCATGCAGTGGGTGGACAATTTTACCTACCTGGGGGTACGGGTGTCCTGGGATCCGGCAGACTTCATTGCTCTTAATCTGGACCCGGTGGTTTCAGAGATGATGGCCAAACTAAAGGCGTGGGAGCACCTCCCACTTTCTCTCCTAGGCAGAGTTAATCTCATCAAAATGAAAGTTCTCCCCAAACTTACCTATTTGTTTCGCAACTCACCCCATTGGATTCCGAAATCTTTTTTTTCTCATCTTAATAAAATATTCTGCTCCTTTTTGTGGGGCTCCCGCCCCCCTCGCTGCAATATTTTGAACCCTCATGCGCCCCCTGTCATAGGGGGGCCTTGCGTTTCTGGACTGCCACAAATACTTTTTGGCAACCCAACTGGTCACTGCGGTTTGGTGGCTGGCCGCCGGAGGCCTCTAATTCTGCAGTTGTGGTGGAGGCCGCGGTGCTGGGTCTGTAGAGGCTCTGACTCACCTGCTGTTTAGGGGCCCTTGGGCTCCTTATTCCCTGACCACCTCCGTGAAAAGGACGCTTTGGGCCTGGAGGCAGGGGCTGTCATTGGAGGCATACCCGGGCACGGCAATCTCCCCCAGCGCCCCTCTGTGGATCAACCCATCCCTGCCACTTTCATTTACCTGAACCTGTCCATTGGACTAAACACAATATCAAAAAGATTTCGGACCTCACAGGTGACTTATCCCTCCCCTCCTTCTCACATTTGGTATCTAACTGCAATATTTCGCCCTCCTATTTTTTCCGTTACATGCAGCTGTCCCACGTCTTTAGAGGCCAGTTTCCTGGGTCTACCTCTCAGCTGGTGCACTCGGATCTCGAGCGGGTCCTACGCCATGACTGCTCCGAGCGGGCTGTCTCGGTACTTCATGCCCATCTCCTCCAAATTTCTTCTCCGGAGCCCTCTGGCCTTCATGCTCATTGGGCCCGGGGGGGCCCGGACCTGGACTCGATGGACTGGCTACACATATGGGAATCCCCCTTTAAAATTCTTGTTTCCCTGAGGGATTGGTTGGTCCAATATAAAATCGTCCACAGAGCCTACATTACCCCCCACCGCCTGCATAAAATCCATGCCTCTCACTCCCCGGAGTGCTGGCATTGTGGATGGGCTCCAGGCAACTTTATTCATATTTTCTGGACGTGTCAGGAGCTCTCAGCTTACTGGTCCCGGATCTTTGAGGTGTTGTCCGCTATCCTGCAAATCTCGATGACCCCCTCTCCCAGGCTGGGCTTATTAGGCCTCTTGGATGACCTGGTTTCTCGGGTAGCGGACCGCACCCCCCTAGGTTTGCTATTTTTTATGCCAGGAATAATATTGCCCTTCATTGGCGCTAGCGGGCTCCCCCCACGCTTTTGCAGTGGCGGGGCCTGGTGGATGCGGCCATACCTTTGTACCGTGATACCTACTACCATAGAGGTTGCCCCAAAAAACACGATAGGGTTTGGGCACGATGGTTAGCGGACTCTTCCGCTGTGTTGCTACATTAATGGTTGCTGTGCCTCTGACTCATGGTCTCGCTGTACTGTACTCTATAGGTTGCCTGTATTTAATTGGGTTGGCCCTTTATGATTGCTCTACCTAGTTTGCCATATTTTCCTCTTGGCTGTATTGGCTTTTGGGCCTCACTGCTTTTTCTCCGTGTTTGTCATCGCCCCTGCATGGGCAGCAAGTTGCTGATTGATTTGTTGCTGTAATCCTTATTTACTGACTCTTTGCACCTGGTTTTGTTTTAGTATTGTCTTGTGTTTTCAATAAAAAGTTTAAAAAAAAAAGTAGAAAATGTCATTTTTTCTCAACATTTTCAGTCTTTTTTTGTTTATATCAAAAAAAATAAAAACCGCAGAGGTGATCAAATACCACCAAAAGAAAGCTCTAATTGTGGAAAAAAAGGACATCAATTTTGTTTGGGTACAGCATCGCATGACCGCACAATTGTCAGTTAAACCCACACAGTGAAAAAGATAATTGGTGCGAACCAAAAAGGGGGAACTGCGCAAAAGGAGTGATATTGACAACTCAAAACTAAATTAATGTGAAAACCAACAAAATTATTATTGAAAAAAATCTTAAGAATAAATATTTGTGGGAATTACTTCCACACTGCGAGCTGCAATAAAAAACGTAAAACGTGAATATTGTGATATGGAGATGGATATTGCGCTCAACAATCAAATCTCACAGTAAGGTGCTATAGTGCATTTAGGTGATTATGTATCACAAATAGAAACTGCATTTATAGACAAACCTACTCAGTTCATAAATGAATAAATATATGAATAATTAAATAGTCCTTCACATGGTGAATAAGTAAATAAATAAAGTCACAGAGCTGTGTGTGTGTGTGTAGAGGAGGAGGAGCCGCCGCACGTGCGGAGGAGAGCGGGGGAAGCCGCACTAGGAAGCCGGGGGCAGGAGCTCGGAGCCTCGGACCAGGGAACCAGTGCGGGGGACAGCCGGGGACAGGAGACGCACGTGCGGAGGAGAGCGGGGGAAGCCGCACTAGGAAGCAGAAGCAGTGCGGGAGACAGCCGGCGGCAGGAGCCGCACGTGCGGAGGAGAGCGGGGGAAGCCGCACTAGGAAGCAGGAGACAGGAGCTCGGAGCCTCAGACCAGGGAACCAGTGCGGGGGAGACAAAGACCGGGACCAGACTGAGACCGAGGGACGTAAGTTGGAAACAATCTGATCTGATCTCCTGGTAGGGGGGCGGGCTGGTGGGGGGACTACAAGTACAAACTACATACAAGTACAAACACTACAGGCAATACAGGCTACTAAGGGGTTACTATAGACTGAGAGGTGCTCTGCGACTTGCGACTGGTGAGTATCTTGCGACTGGTGGGTGAGCATCTTTGCGACTGGTGAGCATCTTTGCGACTGGTAAGTATCTTTGCGACTGGTAAGCATCTTTGCGACTGGTAAGTGTCTTTGCGACTGGTGAGCATCGTTGCGACTGGTAAGCATCTTTGCGACTGGTAAGTATCTTTGCGACTGGTAAGCATCTTTGCGACTGGTAAGTATCTTGCGACTGGTGAGTATCTTTGCGACTGGTGAGTATCTTGCGACTGGTGAGTATCCTTGCGACTGGTGAGTATCTTTGCGACTGGTGAGTATCTTTGCGACTTGTAAGTATCTTGCGACTGGTGAGTATCTTTGCGACTGGTGAGTATCCTTGCGACTGGTGAGTATCTTTGCGACTGGTGAGTATCCTTGCGACTGGTGAGTATCTTTGCGACTGGTGAGTATCTTGCGACTGGTGAGTATCTTTGCGACTGGTGAGTATCTTTGCGACTGGTGAGTATCCTTGCGACTGGTGAGTATCCTTGCGACTGGTGAGTATCCTTGCGACTGGTGAGTATCTAGTGACTGGTGAGGGCATTAGCGACTGGTGGGTACCCCAGGTTTAGTACCAGGGAAGTTAGAGGTAGTGTAGGTAAGGAAGAGCAGGCCGTTAACATTATCCCCATAGAGTAGTGGGTAATAATGTCCGACGGGATTGGGGATGCCACTCAGTGCACTTCTTGCGGCATGTATGCATTCCTTGATGAAACAATCGAGGACGAATACTGCTGTGCAAGATGTGAGCGACTTGTTGCTCTGGAAGCCCACATCGTGGATCTAGAGAGCACAGTGACAAGACTGCGTGGCATCTACAACCTGGAAAGGAGCTTGGACTTTACCCATCAGGCGCTGGCAGGGGTCAGCATAGAGGAGGGAGGAATAGAGGAGACGCAAGCAGCAGAGGTACGCAGCTGGGTGACTGTTAGGAATGTTAGGGGGAGGAGAGTCAGGGAGGCCAGTCCTGAGTTGGTACACCCTAACATGTTTGCCGAGTTGCAGGTTGAGGGGGATATCAACTCAGGGGTGGCAGAGCTGGAGCATGCACCCTCCCCCAGCTGCCAGGGGAGGGACGGCTCCAGGAAGAAGGGGGGCCGTAACTCAGGAAAGGTTAGAAAGGTTGTAGTAGTTGGGGACTCAATTATCAAGAGGACAGAGAGGGCAATCTGTAAAAAAGATCTCGTGAACCGAACAGTTTGTTGTTTACCGGGCGCCCGAGTTCGGCACATCGCAGATCTGGCAGACAGATTGATGGGGGGGGCTGGGGATGACCCAGCAGTCATGGTGCACGTGGGCACTAATGACAAAGTTAAAGGTAGGTGGAGGATCCTTAAGAACGATTTCAGGGACTTAGGTAATAGATTGAGGAAAAGGACCTCCAAGGTGGTTTTCTCTGAAATACTGCCTGTACCTCGAGCCACACAGGAGAGGCAGAAGGAGATTAGGGAAGTTAACAAGTGGCTGAGGAATTGGTGTAGGAAGGAGGGGTTTGGGTTCCTGGAGAACTGGGCTGACTTCTCAGTCGGCTACCGGCTCTTTAGTAAGGATGGGCTGCACCTTAATGGGGACGGTACAGCTCTTTTGGGGAGAAAGATGGCCACCAAGTTGGAGGGGCTTTTAAACTAGGAGACGGGGGGAGGGCTCAGAAGTAGAATCAGTCAGGAGGGAGCAGAGGACTGAAGGCAGTTGTAGGGTCAGCAGCGACAGTAGGTCAACAACATCAATTGGCGGGTCTGTGCGGGAAAACAGCAGACCAAACAAAAATAAACATAACCGCCAATCACGTTTAACTTCCGTAAAACTAAGAGGGGTATATGCTAATGCCAGGAGCCTAGCTAATAAGATGGATGAGTTGGAAATGTTAGTACATGAGGAGGACATAGACCTTGTGGGAATAACAGAAACTTGGTTCGACCCCTCACATGACTGGCTGGCAAATATCCAAGGGTATTCTGTGTACCGGAAGGACAGGGTAGGAAAAAGAGGGGGAGGGGTATGTCTCTATGTCAAGAAAAATATAAAGGTGCTAGAAAGGAGTGACATTACGGATGGGATGAGCATGGATTTAGAATCTGTGTGGGTTGAACTCGATAGGGAAGAAGATAAGGGAAAAGTAGTTGTGGGGGTTTGCTATAGGCCACCTAACCAAGGGGAGGAGGTAGAGCTGGAATTTTTAGCACTAATAGGTAAAGCGGCAAAACTGGGATCAGTCATCATATTGGGGGACTTCAATTATCCCGACATTGACTGGGAAGAGGGGACTGCACACTCGCATAAGGCCCGTCTATTCACGGAAACCTTACAGGATAATTACATGTCACAGTTGGTGGATTCCCCTACTAGAGAGAATGCAATCCTGGATCTATTGATCACTAATGACCCAGACATAATCTCGGAGGTTGGAGTCCAGGACAATCTGGGCTCTAGCGATCACAGGATGATCACATTTAGTATAAATAACAATATAAAAAGGCAAGTGGGGAACATAAGAACCCTAAACTTCAGAAGGGCAGACTTTCCAAAATTGTACTCAATGATGGAAAGGGTAAACTGGGACCAAACCCTGGGATCCCTGACCACTGAGGAAAAATGGGAATGCTTTAGGAACATATTAAGCAAAGGCATCTTGCAGTGTATTCCTATGGGGAATAAATTTAGAAGAGACAAAGCCAAACCTGGCTGGCTAAACCGTAGCGTTAAAAAACTTATTAAGGGAAAAAAATTGGCCTTCAAGAAATATAAATCAGAGGGCACAGTATCGGCCTTCCAGCAATACAAGGAGGAAAATAAGAAGTGTAAACACGAAATCAAGATGGCTAAAATCAACTTTGAGAGACAAATAGCGGAGGATAGTAAAAAAAACCCAAAGAAATTCTTTAAATATATCAACAGCAAAAAAACTAGGGCAGAGCATATTGCACACATAATTAACGATGATGGGAGGATGGTTACAGAGGACACTGAAAAAGCAACCGTGCTGAATGCTTTTTTCTCGTCAGTCTTTACGCAGGAAAAGGAGGGGTACACTGACCATGACTGTATGGTTAGTAGTAATACACAGGACTTGCCACTATGGCTAACAGAGGGGGAAATCAGGGAAAGACTGGATAAACTTAACACAAACAAATCACCAGGCCCGGATGGCGTACATCCGAGAGTGCTCAAGGAACTCAGTATGGTTATATCTAGACCACTGTTCCTAATCTTTGCTGACAGTATTAGGACAGGAGATGTACCAGGGGATTGGAGGAAGGCTAACGTGATTCCGATATTCAAAAAGGGCCAGAGACATATCCCGGGAAATTATAGGCCTGTCAGTTTGACATCAATAGTATGTAAACTTCTGGAGGGGATGATAAGGGACTATATCGTAGAGTATGCTAAAGACAACAACATCATCAGTAGTAACCAACACGGGTTTACAAATGGGCGTTCTTGTCAAACCAATCTCTTAGCATTCTACGAGGAAGTGAGCTGTGAGCTAGATAGGGGCAGACCAGTGGATGTGGTGTACTTGGATTTCGCTAAGGCGTTTGATACAGTTTCCCACAAGCGCTTAATTTATAAAATAAGGTCTGCAGGTATCGACAGCAGGGTTTGCTCTTGGATACGGAACTGGCTAAAAGGCCGTGTCCAAAGGGTGGTAATAAACAGCGCATACTCAGACTGGGCTGAGGTAGTAAGCGGGGTGCCCCAGGGCTCAGTCCTGGGACCAACCTTGTTCAATTTATTCATAAACAGCATTGAGGACGGGATCAGTAGTTCGTTATCAATTTTTGCAGATGACACAAAATTGGCCAGGGCAATAACTGCACAGCATGAAGCAGATATCCTACAGAATGACCTGGACAAAATTACGGAGTGGGCAACGACATGGCAAATGAGGTTTAATGTGGAGAAGTGTAAGGTTTTGCACTTGGGGACCAAAAACATAAAAACACAATACATGTTAGGAGGGGAACCCTTGGGGGACTCAAAAATGGAGAAAGATCTGGGAGTCTTGGTTGATGATAGATTAGGCAACAGCATGCAATGCCAAGCGGCAGCTTCCAAAGCCAACAGAATATTAGCATGCATAAAGAAAGGGATGTATTCCAGAGATAAGACTATAATCCTTCCACTTTATAAAACTCTGGTCCGACCGCATCTGGAGTATTCTGTCCAGTTCTGGTCGCCAGTCCTCAGGAGGGATGTGTTGGAGCTGGAGAGAGTCCAGAGAAGGGCAACTAAACTAATTAGGAGATTGGAGGACCTTACCTATGAAGAGCGGCTGCAATCGCTCGATTTATTTTCCCTGGAGAAGAGACGTCTGAGAGGGGACATGATAGCAATTTATAAATATCTTAATGGGGATCTCAGCTTAGAAAAAAAGCTGTTCATTCGAAGGAATTGCATGAGGACTCGAGGACATACAATGCGATTAGAGGAGAAGCGTTTTAACCTCAGGCAACGTGGGGGGTTCTTTACTGTTAGGGCTACAAGATTGTGGAATTGTCTACCACAAGAGGTGGTTTCTGCGGGTAGTATGGTGACTTTCAAAAGACTCTTAGACTTACATCTCAAGGATCAGGAGATAAAGGGCTATGTTAGATGATTACAGTCACACACACCTACACAGGTTGAACTGGATGGACTATTGTCTTTATTCAACCTCACCTACTATGTAACTATGTAACTATGTAACTTAAAGTGCTCGGTGCAAACTAATGTCTCAGCAGCAGACTTGGACTTGATGAGAAAAGCCTTCACCATTCAACCTCCACCCAGTGCTCAGATTAAATACTTCTTACCAGAAGAAATTGACCCCTTAATTACAGGGGGTCACAACCAGCATATGTCTCCACAGAATCTCCGGGTTATCCTCAACACTGTCTCCACATCATGCAGATAATAAACCAGTTGCCATAGGAAGCTCCCGGGCTCCGGACATCACAATGCAAAATAAAGGAAACTCCAATAGTGTAATACCGTCAGATATTATGGGTTTATTATAAAAGATTGCACTTACTCCATAGCGGTGTACAAATGCCTTAAAGTACAATTCACTCGGCTGGTCAGGTGGATGGGACGCCGATTCCGCATCTGCGCTCCACCACACCGGAACTCTACGGTCTCACGCTCCCAACGCACATTTCGTCAGGCGTGCTGACGTCATCAGGGGATCATGTGATCGTACACTTCCTCACAAGTTATATATAGGCTAGCACAGCTCACAGCATCCAATCACTAGTCACCGGAATCTGAACCGCCCATTCTTTAACAGATTGATGGGTTCTTCCCCTTAGTAAGGATGCCTTCCGGGGACATTTTAGGAGAGAATTTTTGGACAAGCTTGGCACTATTGTGGCTCTTCCGATTTAATAATTCACTTTATCGGGGCCAAAGTATGCAAACTATGTCAATGATCCTTATACTCCAAATTGCGATTATGATTAATAAATATAATAAATACAAATAAATAATGGGATGCTGTTCGCGCTAAAATACATTCCTTTTAAAATACCCAAAATACAATACATTCATAATATTACACTACATACTAAAATATTATACATTTTAATCCAACATCCTTAAAGGCTAAACATAAAAAATATGAAAATTTTAAATATAATTTTCCAGGTTGAAAGATGATGAAGATTCCTATCAATATAAAACCAATTAAAAATTAGAAATAAAGCAATTCAGATCTATATCAATATTCATACCCAATGGCTGCAACGTCTTCATTTTATAGATCCATTGGGTCTCATTCATGGAGACTTTTTTTGTCATATTTCCCCCTCTCCAGTGATTATCCACTCCATCTATGCCACAAAAGGACATAAGAGAAGGGTCCCTACTGTGGTACAGACGGAAATGGTTGGAGAGGCTGTGTTTGGGAAAGCCTCTCCTAACATTCCCAACATGCTCATTAATCCTGACGGACAATTGGCGTGTGGTCCTGCCTATATACTGCAACCCGCAGGGACAACTAATTAGATAGGTCACATGGGTAGATCTACATGAAATGAGTTTATTGATTTTGAATTTTTGACCCGTAACTTTGGATTGAAAAGTAGTAATTTTTCTGGGGTTTTTTTTAGTCATTTGGCAAGCGTTGCATTTGCCACATGGGAAAAAACCTTTTACATCCAGAAAGGTCGGCTTTCTTTTTGGGGGGTCAGGTATATTAGGTGCCAACATGTGTCTAAGATTTGGGGCCTTTCTGTATATAAAACGCGGTTTGTCAGGTAATATTTAGTTCAAAGTTTTGTCTTTCATTAAAATGGGCCAATATTTCCGAACAATCGCTTCAACTTGTTTGTAGTTCCTATTAAAATCACTTAAAAAGGCCAGCTCACCCTTGTTCTCTGTATCTTTGTTTTTAGTTTTTAATAGTTCATTTCTGGGCATCCGATGCACTAAATCTCTTGTTTTTAAAACCTCCTCAAGTCTGTATCCTTTTTCCACGAACCTGGCTGTTAAAAGGTTCGATTGGATAAGATAATCTTCGTCATTTTTACAGTTGCGTTTTATACGCATGTACTGTCCTTTTGGTATCGCACCTAACCATTTGGGATGGTGACAGCTTTTGGTGGGGATGTAGCTGTTTCTGTCGGTTTCTTTGAAATAACTCATTGTAGAAACAGACCCACCCTGTTTCACCAAGGTCAAATCCAAGAAATTTACTGACACCTTGTCCCATGTGGCCGTAAATACTAGACCATATTGATTCCTATTAATATGTTCAAGGAATAGTTTCAAGGACTCCTCTGATCCACTCCATATTAGGAGTAGGTTGTCAATAAATCTCTTGTATAGGACCAGAGAAGGATTCGGATTTGCAAAAATCTCTCTTTCTTCCCATTGGCCAAGCAAAATATTTTCCACACTCGGGGCGTACTTGGCGCCCATGGCAATGCCTTTAATTTGATTATAATAACCCCCGTCATGCCAGAAGTAACTGTTTTCCATGGCTAAACTTAAGGCATCACAAATAAACTTTTTTTGATGTGGTTTTATATTGGTTTTTGTGTTGAGAGCAGCAATAGTGGTGTTCAGTACATCATCTTGTTTTAAACTTGTATACAAAGACTCAATGTCAATTGTTACCAAAAACGTATTGGATTGTACTTCCACCTGTTCTAACAAATTAATTAAATGCTTGCGGTCTTTAAGATAGGTCGTCAATAAATCTCTTGTATAGGACCAGAGAAGGCATCCTTACTAAGGGGAAGAACCCATCAATCTGTTAAAGAATGGGCGGTTCAGATTCCGGTGACTAGCGATTGGATGCTGTGAGCTGTGCTAGCCTCTATATAACTTGTGAGGAAGTGTACAGTCACATGATCCCCTGATGACGTCAGCACGCCTGACGAAATGTGCGTCGGGAGCGTGAGACCGTAGAGTTCCGGTGTGATGGAGCGCAGATGCGGAAGCGGCGTCCCATCCACCTGACCAGCCGAGTGAATTGTACTTTAAGGCGTTTGTACACCGCTATGGAGTAAGTGCAATCTTTTATAATAAACCCATAATATCTGACGGTATTACACTATTGGAGTTTCCTTTATTTTGCATTGTGATGTCCGGAGCCCCGGAGCTTCCTATGGCAACTGGTTTATTATCTGCATGATGTGGAGACAGTGTTGAGGATAACCCGGAGCTTCTGTGGAGACATATGCTGGTTGTGACCCCCTGTAATTAAGGGGTCAATTTCTTCTGGTAAGAAGTATTTAATCTGAGCACTGGGTGGAGGTTGAATGGTGAAGGCTTTTCTCATCAAGTCCAAGTCTGCTGCTGAGACATTAGTTTGCACCAAGCACTTTAAGGACTTTATTTATTTACTTATTCACCATATGAAGGACTATTTAATTATTCATATATTTATTCATTTATGAACTGAGTAGGTTTGTCTATAAATGCAGTTTCTATTTGTGATACATCATCACCTAAATGCACTATAGCACCTTACTGTGAGATTTGATTGTTGAGCGCAATATCCATCTCCATATCACAATATTCACGTTTTACGTTTTTTATTGCAGCTCGCAGTGTAAAGGCGTTGCAGTAAAGGCGTTGCCATGGGCGCCAAGTAAGCCCCGAGTGTGGAAAATATTTTGCTTGGCCAATGGGAAGAAAGAGAGATTTTTGCAAATCCGAATCCTTCTCTGGTCCTATACAAGAGATTTATTGACGACCTACTCCTAATATGGAGTGGATCAGAGGAGTCCTTGAAACTATTCCTTGAACATATTAATAGGAATCAATATGGTCTAGTATTTACGGCCACATGGGACAAGGTTTCAGTAAATTTCTTGGATTTGACCTTGGTGAAACAGGGTGGGTCTGTTTCTACAATGAGTTTCAAAGAAACCGACAGAAACAGCTATATTCCCCACCAGAAGCTGTCACCATCCCAAATGGTTAGGTGCGATACCAAAAGGACAGTACATGCGTATAAAACGCAACTGTAAAAATGACGAAGATTATCTTATCCAATCGAACCTTTTAACAGCCAGGTTCGTGGAAAAAGGATACAGACTTGAGGAGGTTTTAAAAACAAGAGATTTAGTGCATCAGATGCCCAGAAATGAACTATTAAAAAATAAAAACAAAGATACAGAGAACAAGGGTGAGCTGGCCTTTTTAACTGATTTTAATAGGAACTACAAACAAGTTGAAGCGATTGTTCGGAAATATTGGCCCATTTTAATGAAAGACAAAACTTTGAACCAAATATTACCTGACAAACCGCGTTTTATATACAGAAAGGCCCCAAATCTTAGACACATGTTGACACCTAATACCTAATACAGTATACCCGACCCCCCAAAAAGAAAGCCGACCTTTCTGGATGTAAAAGGTTTTTTCCCATGTGGCAAATGCAACGCTTGCCAAATGACTAAGAAAAACCCCAGAAAAATTACTACTTTTTAAGTTACGGGTCAATAATTCAAAATCAATAAACTCATTTCATGTAGATCTACCCATGTGACCTATCTAATTAGTTGTCCCTGCGGGTTGCAGTATATAGGCAGGACCACACGCCCCTGATTGCCCACCATACGAGGCAGGAAGGAGATTGCTGAAACCGGAAGCAGGAAGCAGGACTTGTGTGTGTGCGTGCGTGCAGAGAGAGGATGAGGAGAAGGTGCTGCGGGGGAGCCGGTGCGGGAGATCTCGGGGAACCGAGGGGTCCGGTGACTGAAGGGGAGGATCATCTGAGCGGCGGCAGCAGCGGCAGAGGAGGACTAAGAGGGACTGAAGGACTGAGTACCCCCCCCCACCCCTCAGAAGAGCGGCGGCATCCGGGCTAGAACCCCCCTCCCCCCTGTAAAGAAGCGGGCGGTGAGCGGACCGATAACCCCCCCTCCCTTGTTGCGGCGGCGGCGGCGTCCGGTGCTAAGACCCCCCCCCTTTGTTGCGGGCGGCGTGCGGGAACCCCCCCCCCTCCCCACAGAGAGGAGCAGAGGAGACTAGCTGACAGGGATTGACCGAGGGAGGCGGGGTGCTGAGAGGAGACTGACCGTCAGGAACTGCTAGTGACAGGCTTAAAGGGACACACACTAGGTAAGTAAGACTGGTGTCTTAGATTGAACAGTGACTGAGGGGGTAGTGTAGTACCTGAGTATCTGTGAGTACCTAGTGCTACCTGAGTGTCTGTGGGTACCTATTGCTACCTGAGTGTACTGTGAGTGGGTACGTCTGACCGGGCTGTGCGACTGAGTGTTGTGCGTCTGACCGGGTGGTGCGACCGAGTGTTGTGCGTCTGACCGGGCTGTGCGACTGAGTGTTGTGCGTCTGACCGGGCGGTGTGACTGAGTGTTGTGCGTCTGGCCGGGCTGTGCGACTGAGTGTTGTGCGTCTGACCGGGCTGTGCGACTTAGTGTTGTGCGTCTGACCGGGCTGTGCGACTCAGTGTCTTGTGCGTCTGACCGGGCTGTGCGACTGAGTGTTGTGCGTCTGACCGGGATGTGCGACTGAATCTTGTGCGTCTGACCGGGCTGTGCGACTGAGTGTTGTGCGTCTGACCGGGCTGTGCGACTGAGTCTTGTGCGTCTGACCGGGGCTGTGCGACTTAGTGTTGTGCGTCTGACCGGGCTGTGCGACTGAGTGTTGTGCGTCTGACCGGGCTGTGCGACTGAGTGTTGTGCGTCTGACCGGGCTGTGCGACTGAGTGTTGTGCGTCTGACCGGGCTGTGCGACTGACTGTTGTGCGTCTGACCGGGCTGTGCGACTGAGTATTGTGCGTCTGACCGGGCTGTGCGACTGAGTGTTGTGCGCCTGACCGGGCTGTGCGACTGAGTGTTGTGCGTCTGACCGGGCTGTGCGACTGAGTGTTGTGCGTCTGACCGGGCTGTGCGGCTGTGAGTGTTGTGCGACTGACCGGGCTGTGAGATTGTGAGTGTTGTGCAACTGAGTGTCAAGTGAGTGGAGCGGAATACCAGAGGGTGAGAAGGTAGCGTTAGGAAGCCAGGAAATAGCCACGTAGGATAGACTTAAATCGCTGAATCCCCATTAGATTAGATTAGTAGGTACAATGCCCGGCAGGTGTGGAGATGCGACTCGGTGTACATCTTGTGATATGTATGCGTTCCTCAGACATGTCATCGAGAATACAAATGCGCAAAATGTAAGCACGTTGCTTCCCTGGAAGCTCAGGTCCTGAATCTAGGGAAGCAGCTGGCAACACTGAGACAGACGAATGTCCATACCGGAAGAGAGCCAGGATCGTACCAGTCAGGTGCAGACAGGAGTCTGCACAGAGGTGGGCAGAGTATTGGAGGTGCAGGCATCAGAGCAGAGTAGAGGGGTGACAGTTAGGAGGGGTAGAAGGGGACAAGGCAAGGAGACTGATCCTGGGCTGGAGCACCCCAATAGATACGCCCCGTTGTGTGATGTTGGGGAAACCAGTCAGGGACCAGCATTGCTGGAGCAGAGTGATGCCCCTAGCTGCCAGGGGAAGAACTCCTCCCGTGAGGCCGGGAGAAAGGGAAAGGAAAGACAGGTGCTGGTGGTAGGGGACTCAATTATTAGAAGGACAGACAATGTAATCTGTGACAAAGACCGTGTGCGCCAAACAGTCTGTTGTTTGCCGGGCACTCGGGTTCAGCACATCGCGGATCGGGTGAACAGATTATTGGGTGGGGCTGGGGAAGACCCAGCTGTCATGGTACACGTGGGTACAAATGACATAGGCAGAGGAAGATGGAGAGTCCTAAACGATTTCAGGGACTTAGGCGCTAAGTTGAGGACTAGGACCTCCAAGGTAGTATTTTCCGAAATACTACCTGTACCTCGAGCCACACCAGAGAGGCAGCGGGAGATTAGGGAAGTTAACGAGTGGCTGAGGAGCTGGTGTAGTAAGGAGGGTTTTGGGTTCCTGGAGAACTGGGCCGACTTCTCAGTTGGACACCGGCTCTTTGGTAGGGACGGATTGCACCTAAATGGGGAGGGTGCAGCCGTACTGGGTGAGAGGATGGCCACAAAGTTAGAGGGGCTTTTAAACTAGGTGACGGGGGGAGGGTACAGATGTAGAATTAGCCAGTGGAAAGCAAGTTTCAGAGGGCAGAAATGGGGGCATTAGCGGTAGAATGTTCGGAGCTCCTAAACCCAGGGTGGGTACAGGGAAAAATCAAGAGAGCAGCCTAAAAACATCAAACGAGGATATATGTAACCGGTCAAAATTAAGAGGTTTGTATACCAATGCCAGAAGCTTGGCCAACAAGATGGGAGAGCTGGAGCTGCTGATGTTTGAGGAGGACTTAGATTTTGTGGGGATAACTGAGACTTGGTTTGACAGCTCTCATGACTGGATGGCGACCATTCAGGGGTATTCCCTTTATCGCAGGGATAGAGAGGGTAAAAAAGGGGGAGGGGTATGTCTGTATATTAAGAACAGTATACAGGTAAATATGAGGGATGATATTAATAATGGAGCTATGGATGAGGCAGAATCCCTATGGGTAGAGCTTCAAAGGGAAGGCACGGTGGGTAAGGTAATATTGGGCGTATGCTATAGGCCCCCCAACCAGAGGGAGGAGGGTGAGGCGGACCTCATGTTACAGATAGGATTGGCAGCAAGGATGGAAAATGTCATTATAATGGGGGACTTTAATTATCCGGAAATAGACTGGGCAGAAGGAACCGCGCACTCAGCCAAGGCTAGGCAGTTCCTAAATGTTTTGCAGGACAATTTCATGGGTCAGATGGTGAATGCACCGACAAGAAACAATGGGGTACTTGACCTACTGATTATCAACAATACAGACCTGCTCACGGATATAGAAATACGGGACAACTTAGGGAACAGTGACCATAGGTCAATTGGTTTCAGTATTAATTACAGTAATAGGAAACACAAGGGTAATATAAGGACACTGAATTTCAAAAGAGCCAATTTCCCGAAACTGGAAAATATCAAATGGGATAGAACCCTGGGAACAAAGAACACGGAGGAAAAATGGGAGTGCTTCAAGAGCATACTTAACAAGGGGGTGGGCCAGTGCATTCCACAGGGAAATAAATTTAAAAGAGCAAAACTAAACCCTGGGTGGCTAAACTCCAACATAAAAATGTATATTAGAGCTAAAGAAAAGGCCTTCAAAAAATACAAGACTGAGGGGTCATTGGCAGCATTTAAGCACTACAAAGAGTGTAATAAGAAATGTAAAGATGAAATCAGGGCGGCTAAAATAGAACAAGAGAGACATATAGCGGAGGAGAGTAAAAAGAACCCCAAGAAGTTCTTTAAGTATATAAACAGTAGGAAAGCGAGGCCAGAGCACATTGGCCCCATAAAAGATGATAAAGGAAAAATGGCCACTGAGGACAGAGAAAAGGCGGAAGTGTTAAATAATTTCTTCTCTTCAGTCTTCACAAAGGAATCGGGGGGCTACGCGAACCTTGCTGGTAAGGCCGAACTAAATAATACACCTCAGGAAGTGCCGCCATGGCTAACAGAGGATAGACTTAGAGCTAAACTAGAGAAACTTAACATAAATAAATCCCCGGGACCGGATGGCTTGCACCCGAGGGTTCTTAATGAGCTCAGCCAGGTGATTGCCAGACCATTATTCTTGATCTTTAAGGATAGTTTACAGACGGGTATGGTGCCAGCTGATTGGAAAAAAGCCAACGTGGTACCAATATTTAAAAAGGGGCCGAGATATATCCCGGGTAACTATAGGCCGGTCAGCCTAACATCAGTAGTCTGCAAAATTTTGGAGGGGATGTTAAGGGACCACATACAAGACTTTAGTAATGAAAACGGTATTATAAGTAGTAATCAGAACGGATTCATGAAAAATCGTTCGTGCCAAACCAATCTATTAACCTTCTACGATGAAGTGAGCTGCCACCTAGATAAAGGAAAGCCTGTGGATGTGGTGTATCTGGACTTTGCAAAGGCCTTTGACACTGTTCCCCACAAACGCTTACTGTACAAACTAAGGAAGGTAGGTATGGACCATAAGGTGAGTACCTGGATAGAGAACTGGCTCCAAGGGAGAGTACAGAGGGTGGTGATTAATGGGGAGTACTCGGATTGGGCGGGTGTGGAAAGTGGGGTCCCCCAGGGTTCTGTCCTGGGACCAATCCTGTTTAATTTATTCATAAACGATCTGGAGGAGGGGATATCGAGTACAATCTCAGTATTTGCGGATGATACTAAATTAGGCATGCCAATATCTTCTATGCAGGATGTGGAAACCTTGCAAGCGGACCTGAACAAAATAACGGGGTGGGCAACTACATGGCAGATGAGATTTAATGTTGAAAAATGTAAAGTAATGCACTTGGGGGCCAGAAACCAAAAAGCAAGCTACTCACTAGGGAGGGAACCTCTGGGTGAGTCTAGGATGGAAAAGGACTTGGGGGTACTGGTAGACAACAGGCTTGGCAGTGGCATGCAATGCCAAGCCGCCGCAAGCAAAGCCAACAGAATACTGGGTTGTATAAAAAAGGGGATTCACTCCAGAAATAAAGAGATTATTCTCCCGCTCTACAAGACTCTGGTCCGGCCACATCTGGAGTATGCTGTCCAGTTCTGGGCACCGGTCCTCAGGAAGGATGTGCTGGAACTGGAGAAAGTCCAGAAAAGGGCAACAAAAATAATTAGGGGAATGGAGGGCATCGGCTATGAGGAAAGACTACAAGCACTGAGCCTATTCTCTCTGGAGAAGAGACGATTGAGGGGGGATATGATATCAATGTACAAATACTGTACTGGCGACCCGAGCATAAGGAACAAACTATTCAGAGAAAGGAGATACAATAAGACACGTGGCCACTCACTAAAACTTGAGGAAAGGCGGTTTAACCATAAAGTGCGTAAGGGGTTCTTCACTGTAAGAGCGGTAAGGATGTGGAATTCTCTTCCACAAGCAGTTGTATCAGCAGGGAGCATTGATAGTTTCAAAAAACTATTAGATGGACATCTTAAAGACCACAACATACAGGGGTATACAATGTACGGTTAAAAGCAAACACACACACCATAGGTTGAACTGGATGGACCGATGTCTTTTTTCAACCTCACTAACTATGTCACTATGTAACAATTGTCCGTCAGGATTAATGAGCATGTTGGGAATGTTAGGAGAGGCTTTCCCAAACACAGCCTCTCCAACCATTTCCGTCTGTACCACAGTAGGGACCCTTCTCTTATGTCCTTTTGTGGCATAGATGGAGTGGATAATCACTGGAGAGGGGGAAATATGACAAAAAAAGTCTCCATGAATGAGACCCAATGGATCTATAAAATGAAGACGTTGCAGCCATTGGGTATGAATATTGATATAGATCTGAATTGCTTTATTTCTAATTTTTAATTGGTTTTATATTGATAGGAATCTTCATCATCTTTCAACCTGGAAAATTATATTTAAAATTTTCATATTTTTTATGTTTAGCCTTTAAGGATGTTGGATTAAAATGTATAATATTTTAGTATGTAGTGTAATATTATGAATGTATTGTATTTTGGGTATTTTAAAAGGAATGTATTTTAGCGCGAACAGCATCCCATTATTTATTTGTATTTATTATATTTATTAATCATAATCGCAATTTGGAGTATAAGGATCATTGACATAGTTTGCATACTTTGGCCCCGATAAAGTGAATTATTAAATCGGAAGAGCCACAATAGTGCCAAGCTTGTCCAAAAATTCTCTCCTAAAATGTCCCCGGAAGGCATCCTTACTAAGGGGAAGAACCCATCAATCTGTTAAAGAATGGGCGGTTCAGATTATGGTGACTAGCGATTGGATGCTGTGAGCTGTGCTAGCCTCTATATAACTTGTGAGGAAGTGTACGGTCACATGATCCCCTGATGACGTCAGCACGCCTGACGAAACGTGTGTCGGGAGCGTGAGACCGTAGAGTTCCGGTGTGGTGGAGCGCAGATGCGGAAGCGGCGTCCCATCCACCTGACCAGCCGAGTGAATTGTACTTTAAGGCGTTTGTACACCGCTATGGAGTAAGTGCAATCTTTTATAATAAACCCATAATATCTGACGGTATTACACTATTGGTGTTTCCTTTATTTTGCATTGTGATGTCCGGAGCCCCGGAGCTTCCTATGGCAACTGGTTTATTATCTGCATGATGTGGAGACAGTGTTGAGGATAACCCGGAGCTTCTGTGGAGACATATGCTGGTTGTGACCCCCTGTAATTAAGGGGTCAAATTCTTCTGGTAAGAAGAATTTAATCTGAGCACTGGGTGGAGGTTGAATGGTGAAGGCTTTTCTCATCAAGTCCAAGTCTGCTGCTGAGACATTAGATTGCACCAAGCACTTTAAGGACTTTATTTATTTTCTTATTCACCATATGAAGGACTATTTAATTATTCATATATTTATTCATTTATGAACTGAGTAGGTTTGTCTATAAATGCAGTTTCTATTTGTGATACATCATCACCTAAATGCACTATAGCACCTTACTGTGAGATTTGATTGTTGAGCGCAATATCCATCTCCATATCACAATAAACCCACACAGTGCCAAATTGCAAAAAATGGCCTGGTTATTAAGGGGGTAAATCCTTCCGGTCCAGAAGTGGTTAACTTGTTCCGGCCCGCCCGCTGCCGATATACTGCGGCAGGCAGCCCCTCCTGCATGAACAGACGTAGCCCTACGTCGGTCACGTGCCTGCTGCTAGGGGGCGAGCGTGCGCCTCCGGCGCTTTACCCGTGACCCCCCCCCTTGTTGAGAGAGGACGGTCAGCTATTGAAAAAAAATAATAAATTACATAAATCTGTCCCGTAGTTAGTAAACGCGATAACTTTTGTGAAAACCAATCAAAATACGCTTATTAAGATTTTTTTACCAAAAATATGTAGCAGAAAACAAATTGGCCTGAAATGTTAAAAAATATTTTTTTTTTTTTGAGAATGTTATATAGCAGAATGTGAAAAATATTGGGTTTTTTTTTTTTTTTTTTCAGAATTGTTGCTCTTTTTTTGTTTATAGCGCAAAAAATAAAAATCGCACAAGTGATCAAATACCACCAAAAGAAAGCTCTATTTGTGGGAAAAAGAAAGACTTCAAATTTCGCATTACCTGCGCAATTGTCCGTTAAAGTAACACAGTGCCGAATCGCAAGAAATGGCCTGGTCATTAAGGGGGCAAATCCTTCCGGTCCAGAAGTGGTTAAAGAAGGAGTTTCAAGAGGTACAGTAAATACAGTAAGCACACCATATCATCAATGCTTGCTGGTAGCAAGGTGCCATGGGATATCTGGTACCTAGAAATGGAAAGAAAACCAAAGGAACGAGCCACAAAGCATGCAGGAAATCCAGGAAGATATTGAACAAGATGTGAAGCAGATGGACAGCACTCACATTTGGAAAGGAAATTTTTTCAAGTAAGCTTAAATTGGATTGTCTAAAAAATGTATTGCTATTACAATGCTGATGTCAGAAAATTAAAGTGTTTGTAAAGGCTCAAGGTTTTTTAACCTTAAGAGATTCTATGCATTGCGGGTATAATACCATGGTACATTAACATTAAAAATAGAAAGATAAAGAATCATAGAGCAGGAAGGAAATAAAGAAGAGAGAGAAAGTAAAGGGGGTAGAGAAGTAAGCCCAGGATGGCCTAGAGCAGGGATTTCCAGACTTTGGCCCTCAAGCTGTTGCGGAAATACATGTCCCATGAGGCACTGTAAATCTAACATTTACAGACATAACTAGGCATGATGGGAATTGTAGTTCCTGAACAGCTGGAGGGCCATAGTTTGGACACCCCTGGCCTAGAGGGAAGAAGGGAGAGAGAACCTAAGCAACCCTCAATGAACAGGAGATAGAAAATATTACAGCTGTGAAGACATAATATAACCAACCGGGCATCAGGGCATCAGAAGTGGAAAAACCAAGCCAAACATATCATATACTCAAAAGTGTCTTTGTCCAACGCTAGCATTTCCTCCATCCACATAATACCATTGCCAGTAGAAACCCACAGGGATAAGGAAGGAGAGGTATCTGTTTTCCAAAACAGATTAGTTAGATTAGGGATTAGTTCTTAGACTGCTGAATGGAAGAAGCTAAACAAGCTTCGTTTTTGAGAAGCCACCAAACCTGGAAGTGCTACTTCCGGGGTAGGTGTTAAGGATTCCTTGTCTATTTTATTATAGACAGCAAAAACTTGGGACCAAAAGGGTCGAGACCCGCTGCACTCCCACCAGATATGTAAATAATTCCCTTCTGCTGAGCCACATTTCCAACAAGTGGCTGGCATGGATGTGAACATCCTGTGTAGGGAGAGGGGTCCCTGTACCACCTGGAGAGACTTTTGTAATTCTTTTATTGGACTATCAAGAAATCATTGACTTATGGGTAAAATGAAAAGAAGTCTGCCAGTCTGCAATCGGAAGCAGATTTTCCCAAATCCGCAGACCACCGTCTGGTGTATGGTGGGAGTTCATCATGTGATAACTCATTAAGGATTTTATAAATTGAAGAGAGTAGATGTCTGAGTGTCTCATTGAGAGAACACAGTTGCTCATATTCAGTCAGGGATCAATGAACTTGGGTAGAAATAAACAATCCATTACAGAAAGAGGATAGGTGAAGGGCTGTGAGCCAGTCACCACCACCTGCAGGGATGAACGGCTACCCAGTATCCGGATGTACAAAGGAATGCGCCACCGGACAAGAAGTCTGAGACACTGTGCCTACTGTAAGGGATCCCATTTCCTGGGGAAATACAGGGTTATTAAATAGAGTCATCAGAGGGGATGGATCTGAGGATAGGAGGTATATATATAGGCCTTTTTTATACCAGATATTGCATAGCTGCAAGAGTCAGGGGGAACGAAGAGTGGAGCCTATGAAGATTCTGTTTGTATTCCCAAGGAAGGGTTCTAAGGTTAACAGAAGAAAGGTCTTGTTTGACCATAGTGGATGCTTTGGTAAAAGGTTGGGGGAACCACTCTTAGGGCTCATGCACACTGCAGCTCAAAGGAGCTTGAAGGAGCTCAAAGAAGCAGATCCTACTGGCTTTTGAGCTCTCATTTTTTCTGCCTAGAAATTCCCCTTCATGTTACTAGATGTGTCCATAAACACTATGGCTTTTTCATGTGTTTTCAGGCATATGCTCCTACAGGCAGAAAAAAAAAAACCCTCCAAACACGTGGCCCAAGAAGCTCAAAAGAGCTCAAAAAAGCTTGAAGAAGCTCGAAAACGCACAAAAACTTTTGTTCCGGCTTTTTGTTTTGTTTATACGGTGGTTAAGAAATGTCTTTCTAAGAAGGTTTGTGAAAAATAAAAGCTTATGCTCAAAAAAGCTCAAAGAAGCTCAAAGAGAAAGGAGCTCAAAGGAGCTTGAAGAAGCTCACTAAAACCATACACAAGATCACAAAAAAAGCACAAGCTTCTTCAAGCTGAAATAAAAGCTCAAATGCCTGTAAAAGCAGCTTTTTTTTTAGCTGTAAATGTGCATGAGCCCTAACACACGTGCTAAGACGGCTGGTTTATGGTAAAGTTCATAATCCGGGATCCCTACCTCTCCTTGGGGTTTAGGAAAGGTGAGCAATTTATGCCAAATGCATGACAAACCTCTGTTCATACAGCGCATATTGATTAGGGATCGACAGATTATTGGAAAGGTATGTATCGAGGGCCGATATGCACTTTCCCCCGATATATCGGAATCGGCCCCAGAGGTTACGATATTGCCGATATTGTCGTGACGCCATTGTGTATGTTGCGCACTGGGACAGCTTCTTCCCTCCCTCAGCCTCGTCTGCAGTCAGGGAGTCTCAGGACAGCGAGTGTACAGTACACACAGTGTGTTTAACACAGCCGCCATACATACACCCACCCAAAGCTGCCCAGTGCCAGCCAGCCACCCACAGGCCTGTACCAGCAAGTCAGCCACAGGCCCTGCCTGTACCAGCTAGCCAGCCACAGGCCCTGGGCCTGTACAAGCCAGCCACCCTCCACACAGGGTGCCAGCCAGCCACCCACCCACCAAAGGGTGCCAGACAGCCACCCACCCACCATAGGGTGCCAGCCATCCACCCATCAAAGGGTGCCAACCAGCCAGCCACCCACCACAGGATGCCAGCCAGCCACCCAACAAAGGGTGCCAGCCAGACAGCCACCAAAGGGTGCCAGCCTGAGACCCACCACAGGGTGCCAGCTAACCAGCCACCCACCACAGGGTGCCCACCAGCCACCCACCAAAGGGGGCCAGCCAGCCAGCCACCCAAGAAAGGGTTCCAGCCAGCTAGCCACCCACCCACCACAGGGTGCCAGCCATCCACCAAAAGGTGCCAGCCAGCCACCCACCCACCACAGGGTGCCAGCCAGCCAGCCACCCACCAAAGGGTGCCAACCAGCCAGCCACCCACCCACCAAAGGGTGCCAGATGTCCAGCCACCCACCACAGGGTGCCAGCCAGCCATCCACCAAAAGATGCCAGCCAGCCAGCCACCTACCACAGGGTGCCAGCCACCTACCACAGGGTGCCAGCCTGCCAGCCACCCACCACCAGGTGCCAGTCAGCCACCCACCACAGTGTGCCAGCCACCCACCCACCCACCAAAGGGTGCCAGCCAGCCACCCACCCACCACAGGGTGCCAGCTAGCCAGCCACCCACCAAAGGATGCCAGCCAGCCACCCACCACAGGGTACCATCCAGCCACCCACCAAAGGGTGCCAGCCAGCCAGTTTTTTTAAGCCTCCCTCAGCCTCGTCTGCAGTCAGGAAGTCTCAGGACAGTGAGTGTACAGTACACACAGTGTGTTTAACACAGCCGCCATACATACACCCACCCAAAGCTGCCCAGTACCAGCCAGCCACCCACAAACCCACAGGCCTGTACCAGCCAGTCAGTCACAGGCCCTGCCTGTACCAGCTAGCCAGCCACAGGCCCTGGGCCTGTACAAGCCAGCCACCCACCACGCAGGGTGCCAGCCACCCACCCACCCACCAAAGGGTGCCAGACAGCCACCCACCCACCATAGGGTGTGAGCCATCCATCCACCAAAGGGTGCCAACCAGCCAGCCACCCACCACAGGAAGCCAGCCAACCACCCACCAAAGGGTGCCAGCCATACAGCCACCAAAGGGTGCCAGCCTGAGACCCTCCACAGGGTGCCAGCTAACCAGCCACCCACCACAGGGTGCCCACCAGCCACCCACCAAAGGGGGCCAGCCAGCCAGCCACCCAAGAAAGGGTTCCAGCCAGCTAGCCACCCACCCACCACAGGGTGCCAGCCAGCCAGCCATCCACCAAAATGTGCCAGCCAGCCACCCACCCACCACAGGGTGCCAGCCAGCCACCCACGAAAGTGTGCCAACCAGCCAGCCACCCACCCACCAAAGGGTGCCAGCCGGCCAGCCACCCACCGCCGGGTGCCGCCAGCCACCCACCAACAGGTGCCAGTCAGCCACCCACCACAGTGTGCCAGCCAGCCACCCACCCACCAAAGGGTGCCAGCCAGCCACCCACCCACCACAGGGTGCCAGCTAGCCAGCCACCCACCAAAGGATGCCAGCCAGCCACCCACCACAGGGTACCAGCCAGCCACCCACCAAAGGGTGCCAGCCAGCCAGTTTTTTTAAGCCTCCCGCAGCCTCGTCTGCAGTCAGGAAGTCTCAGGACAGTGAGTGTACAGTACACACAGTGTGTTTAGCACAGCCGCCATACATACACCCACCCAAAGCTTCCCAGTACCAGCCAGCCACCCACACACCCACAGGCCTGTACCAGCCAGTCAGTCACAGGCCCTGCCTGTACCAGCTAGCCAGCCACAGGCCCTGGGCCTGTACAAGCCAGCCACCCACCACACAGGGTGCCAGCCACCCACCCACCCACCAAAGGGTGCCAGACAGCCACCCACTCACCATAGGGTGCCAGCCATCCACCCACCAAAGGGTGCCTGCCAGCCAGCCACCCACCAAAGGGTGCCAGCCAGCCACCCACCACAGGGTACCATCCAGCCACCCACCAAAGGGTGCCAGCCAGCCAGTTTTTTTAAGCCTCCCTCAGCCTCGTCTGCAGTCAGGAAGTCTCAGGACAGTGAGTGTACAGTACACACAGTGTGTTTAACACAGCCGCCATACATACACCCACCCAAAGCTGCCCAGTACCAGCCAGCCACCCACAAACCCACAGGCCTGTACCAGCCAGTCAGTCACAGGCCCTGCCTGTACCAGCTAGCCAGCCACAGGCCCTGGGCCTGTACAAGCCAGCCACCCACCACGCAGGGTGCCAGCCAGCCACCCACCCACCAAAGGGTGCCAGACAGCCACCCACCCACCATAGGGGGTGAGCCATCCATCCACCAAAGGGTGCCAACCAGCCAGCCACCCACCACAGGATGCCAGCCAACCACCCACCAAAGGGTGCCAGCCATACAGCCACCAAAGGGTGCCAGCCTGAGACCCTCCACAGGGTGCCAGCTAACCAGCCACCCACCACAGGGTGCCCACCAGCCACCCACCAAAGGGGGCCAGCCAGCCACCCAAGAAAGGGTTCCAGCCAGCTAGCCACCCACCCACCACAGGGTGCCAGCCAGCCAGCCATCCACCAAAATGTGCCAGCCAGCCACCCACCCACCACAGGGTGCCAGCCAGCCACCCACCAAAGTGTGCCAACCAGCCAGCCACCCACCCACCAAAGGGTGCCAGCCGGCCAGCCACCCACCGCCGGGTGCCGCCAGCCACCCACCAACAGGTGCCAGTCAGCCACCCACCACAGTGTGCCAGCCAGCCACCCACCCACCAAAGGGTGCCAGCCAGCCACCCACCCACCACAGGGTGCCAGCTAGCCAGCCACCCACCAAAGGATGCCAGCCAGCCACCCACCACAGGGTACCAGCCAGCCACCCACCAAAGGGTGCCAGCCAGCCAGTTTTTTTAAGCCTCCCGCAGCCTCGTCTGCAGTCAGGAAGTCTCAGGACAGTGAGTGTACAGTACACACAGTGTGTTTAGCACAGCCGCCATACATACACCCACCCAAAGCTTCCCAGTACCAGCCAGCCACCCACACACCCACAGGCCTGTACCAGCCAGTCAGTCACAGGCCCTGCCTGTACCAGCTAGCCAGCCACAGGCCCTGGGCCTGTACAAGCCAGCCACCCACCACACAGGGTGCCAGCCACCCACCCACCCACCAAAGGGTGCCAGACAGCCACCCACTCACCATAGGGTGCCAGCCATCCACCCACCAAAGGGTGCCTGCCAGCCAGCCACCCACCAAAGGGTGCCAGCCATACAGCCACCAAAGGGTACCAGCCTGAGACCCACCACAGGGTGCCAGCCAACCAGCCACCCACCACAAGGTGCCTACCAGCCACCCACCAAAGGGGGTCAGCCAGCCAGGCACCCAACAAAGGGTTCCAGCCAGCTAGCCACCCACCCACCACAGGGTGCCAGCCAGCCATCCACCAAAAGGTGCCAGCCAGCCAGCCACCCCCCACAGGGTGCCAGCCAGCCACCCACCAAAGGGTGTCAACTGGCCAGCCACCCACAAAAAGGGTGCCAGATAGCCAGCCACCCACCACAGGGTGCCAGCCAGCCACCTACCACAGGGTGCCAGCCAGCCAGCCACTCTCTCACCAAAGGGTGCCAGCCACCCACCAAAGGGTGCCAGCCGGCCAGCCACCCACCACAGGGTGCCAGCCAGTCACCCACCACAGGGTGCCAGCCACCCACCACCGGGTGCCCACCAGCCACACACCAATGGGTGCCAGCCAGCCACCCACCACAGGGTGCCAGCCAGCCACCCACCCACCAAAGGGTGCCAGCTAGCCACCCACCCACCACAGGGTGCCAGCTAGCCAGTCACCCACCAAAGGATGCCAGCCAGCCAGCCACCCACCACAGGGTACCAGCCAGCCACCCACCAAAGGGTGCCAGCCAGACAGTTTTTTTAAGCCTATATTCAATTTCAGCAGTGTCTTTGAAATTTCAATGGAAATGGATGCAGATAGAAAAATTAAAAGTGTGGTCTGGGACTATTTTTCATCTCCTTTTCCAGAAAATGCAGCAGCAGTGTGCAACACATGCACAAACAATGTAAGCATGGGATCAATAACTGAAAAAAACCACAACTATGTCAAATCTTTGGGCCCATCTAAGAGTTCATCATGTTGAATTATATCATGCAGCACAACAAAAAACAAAATGAATATCAATGTGATTTTGAAATACCTCCTCCACTATCCCAGGCAACAATAACAGATATGTTTCAGAAAAAAAACAGGTGGCTAAAATCGTATGGAAGATCCCAACTGCTGGACAGAGTAATCACAGAGATGATGGTCACTGATAATCAGTCATTTACAATGGTGCCTGATTCTGGATTTATGCGGTTGATGTCCATAGTTGAGCCAAGGTGCACACTAAAGAGTGACAAGTATTATCGAACCAAAATGCTTGGAAAGATTCACCATAAGGTCATTGAGAAAGTAAAGGCTATGCTGAAACCAGAGAATGCTGGCAACTCACTCTCATTCACGACAGACTGCTGGTCAGGACAAACAGAATCACTAATGAGTCTTACATGCCACTTCATTGACAGCGGATGCACAAGAAGGCATTTGGTGTTGAATACAAAAGTGATGCAAGGATCCCACACTGGGGAGCACATTAGAGAAGGGTTTCTAGGCATGCTAGAAGAATGAGGAATCACCAAAGACAGAGTCACGCTTGTGCTTCGAGACAGCGGAGCAAACATGGTGAAAGGAATGAGACTTGCTGAAGTGTCAGACCTCAGTTGCATGGCACACACCCTCCAACTTGTGGTAAATGATGGTCTGTCAAACCAGAGAGCGTTGTTCAACATAATTAGCATGCTGAAGAGGTGCGCAGGTCATTTCCACCATTCAGAGAAAAATGTCAAAAAAGACAACGGACAGAAGAGAGACTTTATCGTTGTCGAATAGATGCCATGTTCAGTGTTTTATTTGGGCTTCATGCGGCGGATTCTTTTGAATCTGCAATAATGAGCCTGGATGATGAATTTCATCTCTATTTGAAGGAACCAGTAACTGACAGAAGAAGTGGTGATCCTCTTCAGTGGTGGAAAGAAAATGAGGCATGCTACAAAAGACTTGCTTCTCATGCTAGAAGATGAGATATAAAATGCAGCGCTGTAAATAAAATCCTGTGTATATATGGAAACGTAAGTTCAATTAAGAATAATAATAATATGGAACAGTCCGATCCACCAATACACCATGGTAAGTGAGGAAATCCGTCTACTAGGTGCTTGAAAAAGTGAGAACCTCCACCACACGTATAGTGACCGATTGGCCTCTTACCAGATACAGGTGACCAATGCTCTCACAAAGGTCGCTAAACGTTTTTGCTCAAAGCAGGATGGTCAGATTCCCAAAAGTGTTATCAGAAGCTCCTAGGGTTCATAGATCTCCTCCCAAGGACAGGATCAACCATGTAGCATCCCTCTCAAACATGAAATATAGAGACAGGGAAAGACCATGGTGCAGTATGTTCCAATATAAAAGTTTATTTAAAATTAGATGCACTCACCACACGCAAGAGCATGAAAGGACCTTCAGTGTAAAATCCAATAACCGCTGGCAAGCGGTACGTTCAATCCGGCTTGTGACGTCGACGCTGGTGCCTCCGCCTACATGTTTCGCAGGCAACTGCGTCATCAGGGCGTGTGGTGAGTGCATCTAATTTTAAATAAACTTTTATATTGGAACATACTGCACCATGGTCTTTCCCTGTCTCTATATTTCATGTTTGAGAGGGACGCTACATGGTTGATCCTGTCCTTGGGAGGAGATCTATGAACCCTAGGAGCTTCTGATAACACTTTTGGGAATCTGACCGTCCTGCTTTGAGCAAAAACGTTTAGCGACCTTTGTGAGAGCATTGGTCACCTGTATCTGGTAAGAGGCCAATCGGTCACTATACGTGTGGTGGAGGTTCTCACTTTTTCAAGCACCTAGTAGACGGATTTCCTCACTTACCATGGTGTATTGGTGGATCGGACTGTTCCATATTATTATTATTCTTAATTGAACTTACGTTTCCATATATACACAGGATTTTATTTACAGCGCTGCATTTTATATCTCATTTTCTGTATCACATTGTGGTTTATGCTAGCTGCTTACATTGGTAGCGCGGATATTCAGTTTGTTCTTATTCTCATGCTAGAAGATACCTATCTGCTCCTCCTTCCTTGGTACCAAGTTAGCATGTGTTGAGTGAAGTGGCAGCAATTTATGAAAAAAACAGAAGCTGTTTAACTGGTGAACATGCTGAAAAGTTATGCTTTCTGCACTATAATATTGTTCTACTTAACTGGGAGTATTGAAAGTGTTGCAGTATAGTACTAGTGTCCACTCCACTCCAATCCATTCCACTGTCTAGCTTTTGTCTTGCTTTTTTTCTAGCAGTTTTGCACTGACTGCATATGCGTTCACTTCCCAGCTACCTACAGGGGAAAAATAAAATGGTGGGATGAGAAAACCCCAAAAACTGTTAAAGTAAAGATAACATAAATCTGAAAAAAAAAGAGTGGTTATAACATAAGTATAAGGAGCGTTGTCGCATATATTACACTCTTCTGACATATATTCCTACAGAGCAGCCACAATAATCTAATAGGGAAAAAAAATCACACTATCAAATGCAACTCAGGGTGCAGGTAAAATATGTAAAATGAAAAATTAACCATTATAGTCAACAATGATTATCTGAGAAGCAGACCCTACAGGATCGCAAGGGCAGAGCAAAAGCTCAGCCCAAGGGCAGGAAAAGTTCCAGGCCTAAAGAAAACTTGAGGAAAAGGAGAAGGCAGAAATTGCAGAAGAGTCAATCATCTGGAGATCTCTAGCATGATAATCTGGAGTGCTTCTTCTTGCCTTGTTTTTCACATTGTGGAATGAAAGGAAGGCCAGGAGTAGTCAGAGAGAAAGGCAGGTCCAGCAGGGACACTTGAGGCAGTTCTAGAGTGCTGAGAAAATTTGGCAGATTGCCTAGCATGCAAAATTGTCCTGTTTTGCCGTCATGACGCACCCAAAATTGGAAGGGGAACCTCCATTGATATTTGATGCGCCGTTCTTGGAGCAGCTGTGTGAGAGATCACTGCATGGCCAGAGTCGGGAGAGACAGGTCTGGGAGAAGCATGACAGGGGTGTCATTTAGGAGAATGGTATCCTGTGGTCTAGCAGCCAACATGATGTCTACCTTAACCCTATGAAAGTGTACCCAGCATAAGGTGTTGTGCACAACAGAGGAGACAGGATTTCTTGAGCCTGAGGTCCTGTGTACTCTGTCCAGTTCCAAGGGTGCATCTTTAGGCTTCTGCAGCAACTGGCTGAAAATGGCCGCAGTAAGGTCTTTAAATTCAAGTCTCTGGGATGCCACAGATTCTAATATTATTGAGGTGGTTGCTGTTTTCAAAATCGTCTTGTTGATACATGAGCTGTTGGATTATAACAGTATGAGAATTTAAGGTCTGTATAGTATTACAAAGGCCATCTGAGGTGTTTTCAATGTCCTCCATGTGAACCCCCAGGTCCTTTTTGAGCTCATTGATCTCCTGTCTATATGCATTTCACACAATGTTCAAAATCAGCCTTAGTAGGCAAGGTTTTTATGTAAGTGTGCATGGATCTCATTTGGGCTTCCATGTCCCAGCCATCAACCTGAGCAGAAGAAGGCTTGTGAGAGGCTGTGGTATCACCGTGTGAACCAGTCAAAACCAAACGAGGAGGGGGAATGGTTGCGGGAGCTCACCTGTAGGTCTGCTGCTGACTCGGGCCAAACTGGGGAAGATGGCACCGATGCAATCTTAGAGGCCTGCTTGTTTTGTAATGTTGCTGAATCGCAAGTAAAAACAAGTCACTGCGCGAGAGTCCCCCTCTGGTCTTCTCTGTGTTATTGAGCTGGTGTTTATCCATCAGTGGGGTTCAAGAGCAGGTTTTGTGTGTTAAAAGTCCAGTGGGAGCCTCAAGGACCGGGAGCTGTGCATAGATTCAATGCGCCAAGCCACACCCCTACATGCTGTAATTTAAACAGGAAGTGCTTACCCCATGTTACTTTAGCTTTGTTTATTAGAAATGAAAAATAAACTCTTATCTGTTATTTGCATGAATATAGGAGGCTAAGCCCCTGTACAAAGAAAAAAAAACAGTTCACAGCAGTTTTGGTAATATGCCTTTATTCTACATTGTGTCATCATCATATCTAGGCCAGGTCTAAACCCAAGATCATTTAAAAACTGTGATACCTCAAATTGGAAGAATTAATTTTTTCGGTCCCACTAACATAAACATCCAGTTTATTCAATTTTGCCATATTTTGGAAATGGTATAAGGTAGGTTACCCCCCAAAAAATCTATTGTAGGTTATACATTTTTTTCATAAATTTAGAAATCTTTTTTTTTTGAATAGGTTCCCGCAAAGCAGACCTTGCAGTAAAGTCACCTACAGTCAATAGGTATAAAATGCGCGTATAAAAATAGGTTCAATTTATACTTACCTTCCCCCATCTTCTGCATCCTAATGGTGTCTTCATTCTTCCAGGAAGATTCCTTAGGGATGGAAAGCAGGCAAAATCTTGTAAAAAGACACTCATATTCATTACAAAAATGTATTCTCTTGAGATTACAGCTATTCTTTCCTTTCCAGGATCCAAACGGAAGGTCTGTGATGTCATCTTGCTTAGGTACCATGGAAGGAAGATAGGGATGATAAGTTAAGAAGAATTATAGCTTTTTTTTACTTGTGCATCTACTAATAGGTTTTTTGTGAAGATAAATGCAGCTTGCCAACTGTGTAGGCTGGTCTTGCCTTTTACTGCAAGGTCTGGTTGAAAAATGTATGCCACCCTAAACATGGGTTGATCTATTACTTTCAATGGGTAGAAGTCAGGGACTGAACATTCCTTCTAGGACACATAATCCTTTCATTGTATTTCATATTCATTTTTTAAGGTCTCATTTTTACTACTTCGACACTGGAGGAAATCGAAACATTTATGAATGGAACCCTAAATAAATATTTGGTTAAAATGAAATAGTGTCATCTAAAGGCAAATACACATAAGTACCCAGTGTTCTGGCTCAACTACAAGGCCATACATTTTATCTTGAGCGGCATATAGGAATTATACAACCTGGTGATCTATATATATATATATATATATATATATATATATATATATATATATATATACTGTATATATATATATATATATATATATATATATATATATACACTGAACAAAGTTATAAATGCAACACTTTTGATTTTGCCCCCATTTTTCGTAAGCTGAATTCAAAGATCTAGGACTTTTTCTATGTACACAAAAGGCCTACATTTTCACAAATATGTCTAAATCTGTGTTAGTGAGCACTTCTCCTTTGCCGAGATAATCCATCCACCTCACAGGTGTGGCATATCCAGGGCCGGTGCTTCCACTAGGCAAACTAGGCAGCTGCCTAGGGTGCATTGCCACCTAGGGGAGCAGCCAGGAGTTGGCACTCTCTCTCCATCATGAATGATTATTGTGAGCTGAGGGGAAAGGTGGCGGTAGGGGAGGAAGAAGGGATATAGTAAGATGCCAGGTGTCTTGGGCAGTGGCGGAACTATCAGGCCCTGGCTTTCCACCACTGTTGGAGGGGCCCCAAGAGGCAGGAATGGAGCCCACCAGAGTTCTGCCTGCATGATGATCCTCTTCAGCTGGAGCTGAGCGGCCTTAACCCCAGGCAGGAAGTGACTCTCTGCACTGAGCTGGTAGGTAGCCAATCATTTCCCTGGGTTGGTATTAAGCAGGGAGCGGAGGAGAGCTGAACCTTAGCCGGAGCTCGGCACTGGAGGGCGGAACCTTTACTGGGGCAGAAGCGACGAGGCACCGGAATGGTCTGAGGAGGTTGGTGATGAAGGACATGCGGAGCTCTCTGACTGCTGCTTTTCCCTCCACCAGGAGCCGGTTGGAGCTGTGGTGAGCACAGTGGTCCAGGAGAGGAGTGTCCTGGGAGAAGGAATCAGCAGGATCACTGTGAAGGAGGGCAGAGTGGGGGCCACTCTCTTCATACCGCCCAGTTAGTGTCCCCAGAACAGGGGATCGGGGTCCCTGGATGTTACATGGAGCATCACTGGTATGAAAGGGAATCGGGGTCACCAGGTGTGCCATGGGGAATCAGAGTCACCAGGTGTGACATGGAGGATAGGGGTCACCGGGTGTAACAGGAGTTCGGGGTCACCAGGTGTGCCATGAGGTATTGGGGTCCCTGGGTGTGCCATGGGGGATTGCGGGCCCCAAGTGTGACACGGAGGAACATCAGGGTCCCCAACTGTGACATGGAAAAACATCAGGGTCTGACATAGAGGAACATTGGGGGTCACTGAGTATGACAGCATGACATGGAGGAACACGGGGGTCCCTGGGTGTGACATGGAGGAACATCAGGGTCAGTGGGAATGACAGCGTGACATGGAGGAATATTGGGGTCCAAGGGTGTGACATGGAAAAACATCAAAGTCCCTGGGTGTGACATTTTTCTTCTGTTTAAAAAAATGGAAAGGACGCAAAAACGGATGTCAGCGATGTCATCTGCTGACTTCTGCAATCCCATAGAGATACATTATGTCCGTTTTTCATCCGCAAACGAACATACGGAACGGACCCTTCAAAAGTGCATCCGTGTCCGTTTAAAAAAAAAAAAAAAGTCACTGAGCGGACGAAAAAACTGAACAGACCGTGTGAAAGGACCCTAAGGCACACCTGTGCAATAATCATGCTGTCTGATTAGCATCTTTTTATGCCACACCTGTGAGGTGGATGGATTATCTCGACAAAAGAGAAGTGCTCAGTAACACAGTTTTAGACATAGTTGTGAACAATATTTGAGAGAAATAGGCCTTTTGTGTACATAGAAAAAGTCTTAGATCTTTAAGTTCAGTTCATGAAAAATGGGGGCAAAAACAAAAGCGTTGCATTTATAATTTTGTTCAATATATATATATTCAGTAAGTCCAATACTAATAAATGTCCTGGAACCTGTAATGAGAAACATGCAACTAGCAAACATAAACATGAGTTCAACTGGATGTTCTCAGTAGATAACTGTCTTAGCATAATCATACCCTGAATGGTAACTACAGCAATGAAACCCAGTGGATCATAGATGCTCACATCTATCTAAGCGCACACATACAAAAAAAAGGTTACTTTCAAATCTTACAGGGCTACTTAACCACTTGCCGACCGCTCACATTGCTGCTACTGCAGCAAAGCGGCTCGGCTGGGTCTGGCGACGTAGACATACGTCGCGCGCATTCATGGCTCACAGGGCGTGCTCCAGCGCGCCCTGCGAGCCAATCCTGGTGTGATCCAATCAGCCACCAGATGCAGACCAATGATTTTTAGTCTGGATCTGGTGATCGGTTCTGGCCAATGGCATCATGTTTCCTGCCTGTGTAATGTAAACACAGGCAGGGGAAGTGATGTAATTTTCTCTCCTGGAGCCCTTTCGGTTCCAGGAGAAGAAAGAGAGACATCTAAAACATGAGTTTCACCAACAACACACTAACACCACCTCACATAGGCACACTTTGACCCCTTGATCACCCCTGATCACCCCCTAAAACCCCCCAAACCCCTCACAGTGTACACTATATACAGTGGTATACAGATATTTTACTAATCACTGTATTTAGTGTCACTTGTGACCCTAAATCGCTCTTGCGCTAGGCCCAAATAGGTTTAGGGCACCCGCCATCTATCCCCTAATAAAGTTTTAACCCCTTGATGACCCCCAGTTAACCCCTTCACTCCCTATCACACTGTGCACTAAATACAGTATATAGGTAACTACTGATCACTGTATTAGTGTCACTTGTGACCCCAGTTTGCGCTTGCGCTAGGCCCAAATAGGTTTAGGCCACCCTCCATACATCCCCTAAAAAGGTTTAACCCCTTGATCTCCCCCAGTTAACCCCTTCACTGCCCTGTCACAGTGTTCACTATACACAGTGATTACCGATCACTGTATTAGTGTCACGAGTGATGCTAGTTAGGCTAGTTAGCGTCAGAGTCCCACCACACCACCGTTATTTAGCATCAGTTACAGTCAATTACACTAACACACACATACACACACACCTCCATTACTAGTATAGTGTTTGAACAGATCAATATCTGATCAGAACTATACTAGCGTCCCCATAATTTAGCGTTCCCAAAACGCGGTGTTTGCACAATCAGCACTGATTCCTGCCAGCACCTGCGTTTAGCCCCTCCGCCCAGCCCACCCTACCCAGGCAAGTGCAGTAATCAATAGATTACTCTCACTTCCAAAAAACACAAATCACACAAAACGCTGCGTTAGCAGAGTCAGGCCTGATGTCTGCTAGCACTAGCAGTTTTTTTGTAGCCACCAAATAGTCCTCGACAACCAGGTGCTTTTTTACCTGTTAGTCACACTACTGTAACTTTAAATTTAGTTGCTAAAATGTCCAAACGGTGGTACAGTAGTGCAGAGGTCTACAGTATACTGACCATGTCAGATGAGAGCGATGGGGAAGCCTCACTGGCAGAATCAGGGTCAGTATACAAACCTTTAGAGAACAGCGGCTCCCTGACAGAAAGCTCCGATGACGGATGGGTCCCTGCTAAGGTCAGGCGTACCCAACCCCATTCTGGAGTTATAATATAAAAATTGCTGCGTTGTACACCATAAATAAAATATTATTAAATAATTGCAACAGCAGCTACACAAAACGATTCTGAAACAATCTAAGTAAATATATAATATAGGGGATGTAGCGCTAATCAGGAGAATAAACAAATAAAGTCCATATAAGATGATGTGTATCCATGTGACAGTATTAAACCACACCAACAGTCCTGGAAATACAAGAGGTGCAATAGACTTGCCACCAAAAAAGGTCTCCAAAATACCCTTACTGGATCAATAGACCAAAAGGTCATAAACAGCAGATGATATATATCTGTAAAGCATCGGTCTGAAGCACCATTTCCTTCACATCCTGCATTCCATCATTGGGAATATGATCGAGCCAGTTCAGGAGTAATCTTTCCAGTGACACCTGCTCTAAGGATCGGCTTTTGGAGAGTGTGGCTGTTAACCCATTGCAGTCTGGTAAGCGGCAGTGGTGTTGGGAGAGGTCCTCTGTGTGTTACATTCTTCCCCCTTTTTCACTTTAAAGCTTAATCTATCTGGTAAGCATTTGGGTCATAGGGGTGTTGGTGCTCTGTCTGGGGATTTGACTCTGGTGATGGTGTGCACCTCTCAGGGTGACCTTTAAGCATTAACAGTATTATGCTATGGAGTCTACTTTTTCCCATATATGACTACCATTGACTGATGTGAGGCGAACCTGAGCACATTCATCTGAGGCTGGTCGACTCTATTCCATCTGTGTTTGTGGGTGAACATTATCCTGTTTTGGAGTGATCCTTTTTAGAGTTATTGGCTCCGAGGACCGCATGACGGATTGTTTGGCCTGAACCTACTGTAATCCGGTAAGAGGCAGTGGTGTCGGGAGAGGTCTTTGTGTGTCACTTCTATTCCCTATATATCACTTATAATTTGCCATCTGGTAAGCATTTGGGAACTTAAGGGTTCTGGTGCTTTCAACTATCTGCCTTCTGGTGACGGTGTGCACTTCTTAGGGTGATCCATGAATATATAACAGTATTACGCTATGGAATTTAAATTTTTCCATATAAGATTACCATCTGTTGATGTGAGGATTATCCAAGCATATCGATTGGAGGCTGGTTGAACCTACTTTAGTTGAGTTTTTGGGCGAACTCTATTCCGCTTTCTGGTAAGGAGATATGAACATTGGTTTATTCATCTGACACTGGAATTTTGGAATTTGGATTGTGTCTACCATTTGGATACAGATTTGTCATCATTGTGGACTATTTATCAATTATTGTGCTTTATTTGATGATCATTTGTCGATTCAGTACATATTAGCGCAACTTAGCCCTTTACATATTTACCTTTGCTTGTCACAATTTAAGTTGCTGCTGTTTTCTATTAGTTAGCACAGTTATATTCTTTCTTTTTTATTCCATCACAAGCCACTGGTCCGCCTTAGTGATCTCACAGAAAATAAGTCAAGAAATTCCCTCTCATAGTATAGTATTTCAACAATCGTTTATTAAGATAAAAGAGAGAATTTACATTTCAGCAGAGTGGCAGCAGCATGTTTGTGTATAATGTCACTGGCATGGTTCTGTTTCCAACCAAGAAGATGGCCTCCTCAATCGTGCATGCGTCCGACCGTCCGCCTATGGGATTCATCCAACGCGTTTTATCACACGTATTGACGTTGTCAGGGGCGTAGTCTCACGGGGGAGGGACGTGGCTTTATACAGGCGAAAGGAGACGGATTGGATAATAAGGTAAACCGGAAACAGGAACCGCAATTCAATGTGTTCCACAGACCGGAAAAAAAGGGTCACTGTTAATACTCGGCCACTTCATCACCTATAGAACTGATAAATATATTGTGATGTTCAAATTAGACTTAGGTGAGGGCCAAATTAACAGCAAATAATTTTTAAGGACATTATAATATGCCTCATTTTTTATATATATTGTGCTGTAGGTACGGACATGCGGGAGTAAGTGACAGCGCCATCTTATGATAAAGAAGCAAAGCCACACTTAAGTGAAAGACACACATATCAGCCACTTCATCTGAATGCCATTTCAAATACATACAATAAATATAGAAATGCAATAACTTAAAAAAGAAAGGAAATAAATACTGTAATTTAAAAAGAAGGGAATTATCCCCCCTGTACATACAAATACATTAAATAAAGACCACAATAGGTATTAAAATACTCAACAAAATTAAGACATTAGGGGACTTATAATTTAAAATTAGACTGGATGAATATGTGCAAAGTGAAAGACTAAAGGATCTTAATCAATGGGTGTAATTAGCACCCCAAGGAGCGCACAGGGAGAAGAATCTCCTTAGGAATTATTGATAAACGCATTTAAATCCCACTCGACATTAAGCCCATGTGGGGCATAGGATTTAATTTTATAAATCCAGGCTGTTTGCAGCCTGGAAACCCCTCTAGTGAGATTACTCCCCCGCCAATTCCCCGTGTATTTGTCAACTCCAAGAAACAAGGTACCTGCTGGGTTTCTGTTATAACATATATCATAGTGTCGGGAGACACTATGTTTAGGGAAACCTTTAATAATATTTGCGACATGTTCCTTTAGTCTTATCTTAAGCATCCTGGTGGTGCGGTCCACATGTTCTAGGCCGCACGGACACTGGATACGATAGACCACATATTTAGATGTGCAAGTGATAAAAGGTTTAATTTTGTGGGTTTGTTTAGTGACATTAGTTTCAAATGTTTCACTCCTTTTTTTACCACCTGTATTCAACCTACAAATACTACAAGACTTACAAGGATAAAAACCTCCTTTATCTTGAAAGCAAGAGTTTTGTTTCTGAGGATTTATAACATTAGGTGCCACCTGTAATTTCAGGGGAGGCACCCCCCTAAAAATCACAGGGGGCAAATCGGGCAAAATGGGACCCAAAACCCCATCGTTACGCAGCACGTGCCAGTGCCTACGCAGAATTTTCTTAACAGAGTAATGCTGGGCTGAATAAGAAGAAAAGAAAGCATGCTGGAAAATTTTGTTCTTCTGTCTTGTTTCCGGTTGTAACAGGTCTGCCCCATTTTGTTGGTCTGCACGTGCTATGGTAGAATCCAATTCTATTTCCTTATAGCCTCTCTCCATAAATTTTTGTTTAAGGGAGACTGCTTCTTTAAGGAAATCATCCCTCCTTATGCAATTGCGTTTAAGCCTCAAAAATTGACTGACAGGAACGGATCTCAACCACGCTGGATGATGACAGCTGGTCTTGTCTATAAATCTGTTCCTGTCAGTCTCCTTGAAGAACGTAGAGGTGATGATGTGATCATCCACTATCCTGATGTTCAGGTCTAAGAAATGAATCTCAGTTTTACTGCACTCAAAAGTGAGGACAATACCCCTATCATTTAAATTCAAAGTGGTCATAAAATGCTCCAGTGATGCGATGTCACCATCCCAAAGGAGGAGGATGTCATCTATGTACCTACGCCAGAGCACACGCTCTGGCCTAGAGACACCTCCGACGACATCCTCCTCCCACCTGGCCATAAAGAGATTAGCCATGCTGGGCGCAAACTTTGCGCCCATAGCTACTCCTCGACTTTGACGATAATAGATGTTTTTAAACCAAAAATAATTATGGCTCATCGCAAAGTCGAGGAGAGACATCAGAAAGTCTCTTTGAAGCCCTAGCAATACATCCTGTCCTAAGTAATGAGCCACCGCCTCCCTCCCATGTTGGTGGGAGATTATAGTATATAATGAAGAGACGTTTGCGGTGGCAAGAATGTAACTGTCTTTTAACCTAATGTTGGGGGATAATTCCCTTCTTTTTAAATTACAGTATTTATTTCCTTTCTTTTTTAAGTTATCGCATTTCTGTATTTATTGTATGTATTTGAAAAGGCATTCGGATGGAGTGGCTGATATGTGTGTCTTTCACTTAAGTGTGGCTTTGCTTCTTTACCAGAAGATGGCGGTGTCACTTAGTCCCACATGTCCGTACCTACAGCAAAATATATATAAAAAATGAGGCATATTATAATATCCTTAAAAATTATTTGTTGTTAATTTGGCCCTCACCCAAGTCTAATTTGAACATCACAATATATTTATCAGTCCTATAGGTGATGAAGTGGCCTAGTATTAACAGTGACCCTTTTTTCCGGTCTGTGGAAAGCATTGAATTGCGGTTCCTGTTTCCAGTTTACCTTATTATCCAATCCATCTCTCTTCGCCTGTATAAAGCCACGTCCCTCCGCCGTGAGACCACGCCCCTGACGACATCAATATGTGTGATGAAGCGCGTTGGGTAGATCCCATAGGCAGACGATGGAACGCATGCGCAGTTGAGGAGGACGGCCATCTTCTTGGTTGGAAACGGAACCATGCCAGTGACATTATACACAAACATGCTGCTGCCACTCTGCTGAAATGTGAGTCCCATTCTGGAGTTGCTGAGATGCAAGAACCGGATGTTTCTCGTATGCAGCAGAGTGCCAGTACTAGTGCCGCTCACACTTATCATGATCTGGCAAGCATGAGCGGCCTAGTACACCCTGGACCTAGACATACCAGCACTGCAGTAAGACTTGGTGACGTGGCGAGTCCCATAAGTGCAGTTGAAGCTGGTGCGGTGGCTAGCACGAGTAGTGGCCCGCAGCCACTGCGTAGACAGGCCTGCAGAGCCCATAGTGCCCTCCCTGAAGCTCTGGCATATCCTAATTTGCAGCCCACAGATTCTACAGTGCCCGTACTTCCCCAATTCACTGGCCAACCCGGAATTTGAGTGGAAACAGCTGGTTTTAATCCCCTTAATTTTTCTGAGCTGTTTTTCTGTGAAGATCTTTACAGATCTATTGTGGATCAAAGTAATTTGTATGCTAGTCAATTTATTACCGCTAATCCAAATTCGCCCCTTGCCAGAGAATTCGGCTGGAAACCTATAACGGTTTCCGAATTTAAGATCTTTCTGGGCCTTTCCTTCAACATAGGCATTACAAAAAACAGTGAATTGCGGTTATATTGGTCCACTGACCCAATTCACCAAATGCGCATGTTCTCTGCTGCTATCTCCAGGGTTCGATACGAACAAATATTTTGGTTCATGCATTTCAACAACAATGAACTCTGTCGTCCTCAGGGAGACCCTGAATTTGACCGGCTCCACAAAATTCGGCCCCTCGTAGACCACTTCAATCAGCGGTTTTCAGCCTTGTTTACCCCTGAACAAGATGTCTGCGTTGACGAGTCCCTGATTAAGTTTACTGGCCACCACAGTATCTCCCCAGCAAGCGTGCCAGATACGGGGTCAAGCTGTATAAGCTCTGTGACAGGGCCACAGGCTATACAGTTAGTTTCCGTGTCTACGAGGGAAAAGATAGCACTGTGGAGCCCCCAGACTGCCCAGACTACATAGGGAGCAGCAGTAAGGTAGTTTGGGACTTGGTGTCACCCTTATTTGGAAAGGGGTACCACTTGTACATGGACAATTTTTTCGAGCGTGCCACTTTTTAGACATCTCTTTCAATTACAAATTGGCGCATGTGGCACCTTGAGATCTAATCGCCGGGGCTTCCCCCAACGACTAGTAAATGCCCCACTGAGTCTGCAGGAGAAAGCCTGCTTGAGGTGCGATGAATTGCTTGCAGTGAAGTGGAGGGACAAATGGAACGTTTTCATTCTGTCCTTCATTTACCCAGACATGGCAGTCGAAATTACTACGGTCACCGGTGTTGTTGTTGATAAGTCCCTCTGTGTCCACGACTATACCCATAAATTGGGAGGGGTGGACTTCAACGGCCAGATGATGGGACCGTACTTAACCGGTTGCCGACCGCCGCACGACTATATCCTGTGGCGGTCAGCCCCGGCCAGGCAGAGTGACGTATGGATACGTCACTCGCCTGTCACTGACTTGAGAGCCAATTGCGGGCGGGCGCGCGCCCGCCGCGGCTCGTTCACTGACAAGTCAGTGCGTGTGACCGGCGGACCCGATGTCCGCTGGTCACACTACGATCGCTTCGGTGAAGGGAGAAAGGCGGAGCGGCTTATGTAAACAAGCCGCCCGTCATTCTCCCTGGTGTAAAAATGAAGATCAGACGGTTCTACTATGTAGGACCATTGATCTTTGTTTTTACACCAATAGCCATGTCCCTATACAGTTAGAATCACGCCCCTAGGACACACTTAACCCCTCCCTCTCCAATACAGTTAACCCCTTCCCTGCCAGTGTCATTTTTGCAGTAACAGTGCATATGTATAGCACTGATTACTGCAGTAATGTCACTGGTAGCCCCAAAAGTGTCAAAAATGTCAGTCAAGGGTCCGATCTTTGGTGACGCTCTTTTTTTGTTTATAGCGCATGATCAAAAAATCGCACAGGTGATCAAATACCACTAAAAGAAAGCTCTGTTTGTGGGAAAAAAAAGGACATCAAATTCGTTTAGGTACAGCGTCGCACGACCGCGCAATTGTCCGTTAAAATCACGCAGTAAAAAATCGCAAAAAACCCCCTGGTCTTTTAGCAGCCAAATCCTCCGGGGCTTAAGTGGTTAATTGCCCGTAAGGCCAGACGCTGGTACAAAAAAGTGTCTGTATACTTATTTCAATTGGCTATTTACAACGCTTTTGTCTTATACAAAGCATCTGCCGGAACATTATCCTTCCTACACTACCAAGAAGAGATAATCAGAGCCCTTCTGTTTCCAACAGGTGCTCATGCCCAACTTCCCCAACCGGCTGCATGAGAGGCATTTTCTGGAATTCCTCCCGAGTACCCCTACCCAAAGATACCCCCAAAAAAGATGCCGTGTCTGCAGCAAGCTCGAATTTAGGCGTGACACCCGTAATTATTGTCCCGACTGTCCTCACCGACCTGGTCTTTGCCACGGTGACTGTTTCCATCGCTACCACACACTAGTGGATTATTAGCGTAGGGTACAGCACGGCACAGTTTAGGGCACACGTACACAGGGTCTCAAAAGATGTTCGATGGCTATCATCATTTTGAGAGACCCTAACCTGGAGCCTGGAACTTTAACGTTGAAGAAAAAAAAAGTGTAAAATAAAATACAAAAAAAACATAAAAACATAAAATAAAAATTAAAAAAAAAACATAAAATAAAAAAGCCAAAAATAGTTGTTGTTTTTCTGTTCTTACTCTGCTCTTCTACTTATACTCTTCCTACATTTACTGTTTTTCATTGGTACTTTTCAGGTACCAATGTAATGTTTTATGTTTACTGTTCACTTTTCCTTGCAGGTACTCATCTGCTGCCACACTGATTTTATATATTCTGACACAAACAGCGTTTGCGCTCAGCATATATGGAAACCTCTTATGGCAGCGCTGTGATAGGTTGATTTCACCACTGCAGTTAAAATACCTTTAGGTATACGTGGAATTTTGTCATGTATTCCTGCCATTAAGAAGGGCGTTTGGATGTTTGGGGCAGTTAATGGTGCGTATACTACACAATTTTCCTGCAAAGATTTCTGTTAGGTTCTCTTTTTTTCATTCAGCCAACAGGCTGCATAAAAAAAAAAAAACCTAAACTATATGCCAAACAAGGACCAGCAATGTACTGGTACGTTGCTGGACTTATACCAGGATGATGCCTGCAGATTTAGGCATCATCTTGGTATCATTATTTACAGCCAGCGGTCGGCTTACATGTAAAAGCAATCCTAGCAGATAATTGGCCGCTAGACTGCTTTTACAAGCAGTGGGAGGGGACTCCCCCCCCCCCCCCCGCCGCCTTCCGTGGTTTTTCTCTGGCTCTCCTGTCCCACCGGTTAACCCGAGAGTGCAGCCGGTGGTTCACTTATCTAACCATAGAGCTGATTAGAGATGAGAATGGCTCCAATCATCTCTATGGCCTAAGATACCGGAAGCTATGAGCATTTCATGACTTCTGTTTCACCACAAATAAACAGCTCCATTGGGAAATTGGGAAAGCATTTTATTACACCAATTTTGGTGTGGTCAGATGCGTTAAGGTCAGAGGAGAGATCTAGAGTCTAAAAGACCCCAAATTATTTTAAAAAAAGAGTACCTGTCACTACAGATTGCTTTAATAGGGGATATTTAAATTCACTGTGATAACAATAAAAATGATTAAAAATAAATAAATTAAAGGAAAGGTGTCAAAATAACATAAAAAGCAAAATAAAAAAAAATCAAGCCCCCTTGTCCCCCGTGCTTGCGCGCAAAGGCGCACAGAAGCATTGGTATAGTGTCATATGTAAACCACAATTGCAGCAAGCATGTGAGGTATCACCGCGAACGCCAGGTTGAGGGCAGTAATTCTTGCAGTAGACCTCCTCTGTAAGTCCACAGTGGTAACTTGTAAAGACTTTTAAAGGCTTTTAAAAATGTATGTAGCTTGTTGCCGCTGCACGGGCGTGCGCAATTTTTAAAATATATCATGTTTGGTGTCTATGTACTCCGCATAAGATCATATATAAAGCAATTAGGAATTATATGTGTATTTCTGCATTAAATATAAAAAAGTGTTTTTTTTTTACAAAAATTGTGTTTGGAAAATCTGTGCCCAAATACCGTGTGATGAAAAAAATTGCAACATCCACCATTGTGTTCTGTAGGGCCTCTGCTTTAAAAAATATATAATTTTTGGGGGTTCAAAGTAATTTTCTAGAAAAATAATTTTTTTTTATGTAAACAAAAAGTCACAGAAAAGGCTTGGTCTTCAAGTGGTTAGAAGAGTGGGCGATGTGTGGCTAAGATTGAGCATAAAATGCCTGTACCGTACAAACACCCCCCAAATAACCCCTTTTTGGAAAGTAGATACCCAAAGCTATTTGCTGAGAGGCATATTGAGTCCATGGAGTATTTTATATTTTGCCCTAAGTTTCAGGTTTCAATTTTTTTTTTTGTTGTTTTTTTTTACACGAAGTTGTCACTAAATTATATATTGCTCATGCATGCCATGGGTATACATAAAATGACACCCCAAAATACATTATGCTGCTTCTCCTGAGTACAGGGATACCACATGTGTGAGACTTTTTGGGAGCCTAGCTGTGTACGGGACCCCGAAATCCAATCACCACCTTCAGGTTTTCTAACGGCATAAATTGCTTATTTTACTTCCTCACTACCTGTCACATTTTCGGAGGCCCTGACACAAAACCCCCCCAAATGACCCCATTTTGCAAAGTAGACACTTCAAGCTATTTGCTGAGAAGCATGGTGAGTCCATGGAATATTTTATATTTTGCCACAAGTTTCAGGAAAATTATTATTATTTTTTTTTGTTTTGTTTTTTTACACAAAGTTGTCAGTAAATGATATATTGCTCACACATGCCATGGGAATATGTGAAATGACACTCCAAAATACATTCTGCTGCTTCTCCTAAGTACAGGGATACCCCATGTGTGAGACTTTTTGGCAGTCTAGCCACGTACAGGCCCCTGAAAACCAATCACCGCCTTCAGGCTTTCTAAGGGCGTAAATTGTTGATTTCACTCCTTACTACCTATCACAGTTTTGAAGGCCATGAAATGCCAAGATAGCACAACCCCCCCAAATGACCCCATTTTGAAAAGTAGACACTCCAAACTATTTGTTGAGAGGCATGGTGAGTCCATGGTGGTATTTTTCAGCTCTCATTTATTTTGGAAAATGAAGAAAAAAAAGGAAAATGCATTTTTTTTCCTCTTTTTTCAATTTCCAAAACTTTGTGACAAAAAGTGTGATCTGCAAAACACTCAACATGCCTCTCAGCAAATAGCTTGGAGTGTCTTCTTTGCAAAATGGGGTCATTGGGGGGGGGGGGATTTGTGCTATCTTTGCATTTCATGGCCTTCAAAACTGTAATAGGTAGTAAGGAGTGAAATCAACAATTTACGCAATTGGAAAGCCTGAAGGTGGTGATTGGTTTTCGGGTCCTGTACGCGGCTAGACTGCAAAAAAGTCTCACACATGGGGTATCCTCATACTCAGGAGAAACAGCAGAATGTATTTTGGGGGTGCCATTTCACATATACCCATGGCATGTGTGAACAATATATCATTTAGTGACAACTTTGTGTAAAAATAAAAAATAATAATTTTCCCGGAACTTGTGGCAAAATATAAAACATTCCATGGACTCACCATGCCTCTCAACAAATAGTTTGGAGTGTCTACTTTGCAAAATGGGGTCATTTGGGGGGGTTGTGCTATCTTGGCATTTCATGGCCTTCAAAACTGTGATAGGTAGTAAGGAGTGAAATCAACAATTTACGCCCTTAGAAAGCCTGAAGGTGGTGATTGGTTTTTGGGGGCCTGTATGTGGCTAGACTGCCAAAAAGTCTCACACATGGGGTATCCCTGTACTCAGGAGAAGCAGCAGAATGTATTTTGGAGTGTCATTTCACATATACCCATGGCATGTGTGAGCTATTTATCTTTTAGTGACAACTTTGTGTTAAAAAAAATGTAATTTTCCCAAAACGTGTGGCAAAATATAAAATATTCCATGGACTTACCATGCCTCTCAGCAAATATCTTGGGGTGTCTACTTTCCAAAATGGGGTCATTTGGGGGGGTTTGTGCTATTTTAACATTTCAGGGCCTCCGAAACCGTGATAGGCAGTGAGAAAGTACAGTGAGAAATTTATGCCCTTTGAAATTCTGAAGGTGGGGATTGGTTTTTGGGGTCCCGTACACAGCTAGGCTCCCAAAAAGTCTCACACATATGTGGTATCCCTGTACTCAGGAGAAGCAGAAGAATATATTTTGGGGTATAATTACACATGAGCAATATATCATTTCAATGACAACTTTTTGTAAAATACATTTTTTTTTTTTTTAGTCATATTTCAAACACCTGTGACAAAAAAATGAAATATTCAATGAGCTCAACATGCCTTTCACTACATTCCTTCAGATTTCTACTTTCCAAAAAGTGGTAATTTGGGGGGTTTTCTACTGCCCTGCCATTTTAGCACTTCAAGAATTGAGATAGGCAGTCATAAATTAAAGCTGCGTAAATTCCAGTATTTACACCATAGTTTGTAGACGATATAACTTTTGCGTAAACCAATAAAAATACGCTCATTGAGAATGTTTTTGTCAAAGACATGTAGCTAAATACATTTTGGCCTAAATATATGACAAAAATTTAATATATTGGATATTTTTTAACTGTCAAAGTAGAAAATGTAAATTTTTCGCAAAATTTTTGCTCTTTTTTTATTAATATCGCAAAAAATAAAAAGCACAGAGGTGATCAAATGCCACCAAAAGAAAGCTCTATTTGAGGGAAAAAAGGACATACATTTCATTTGGGTACAGCATTGCATGACTGCGCAATTGTCAGTTAAAGTCACACAGTGCCAAGTTGAAAAAAGTGGCCTGGTCATTAAGCAGGAAAATCCTCCGGTCTTAAAGTGGTTAAAAACACCTGATCTTAATAAGTAAATATGGGGATTTAGTCACACCATATGGCCATACCATGCTTAAGCCCACCACTGCGTCAAAGTACCCCATTTTCAGTAGGTCCTACACTATCATAGCAAGAAAGATAAATCCCACTTCTCTTAACCATGGGAGATACTTACTCCTTACATGGGAGGAGTATGCTAGCTGCAGATTCTACTGCTTAAACTGCACAATAACTGCACTATAACTATTTACTGGTGGGCACTGATAATGAAGTACTGGTGTGGGAGAGTGGGATGCTCTACCCCAGGAGTCTGGTCAGGACTCCTTATGTAACAAACAAACAAAGGGTTGGGGGGGCACACCCCAAAGCATACATTTTTAAAGCTAGTGCTGCTATAAAAACCAATATACAAATAGAACCACAGAGAATAGCACACACATACAAAAAAAGGGTACTTTCAAATCTTACAGGGCTACTTAAAAACATCTGATCTTAATAAGTAAATATGGGGATTTAGTCACACCAACACTGTAGAGGTCGTCATCTTTGTGTTACTTGAGATACCATGTTGCAATTATTAGTCCTTTGCAAAATGATCAGTAGAAGCACAACACCTGAAACATACCCCAAATGTCTTTAAAAGCACTTTGCGTTCTTCAAGAGGATTTTTCCTAAAGCAGATACATTTTTTGAGGGCTTCTTGCGAATGGGACACTGTCGGTTAGGGTTTTCAATCTCCCTACTCTGTTTTTTTGCAGCCATAACTGTGGTAGGAATGGTTAGGATGTCAGTCTTTTTCATGGATACTGGGTCTCTATGGTTCCTATAGTTTCCCTGAAGACTGGTACTCTTAGGAAAGGGTAATAACTCTACTCACTATAGGAAAAACTTGGATCGTTCTTGGTCTCTGCAATATTCCTGATGAGTTGTCAGAAGAAGGAAAATGGAGGGAAGGAAACCTTGTTCCCTTTTTTGTATGATGACCCTAGTGCAGACCGTTTTTCTTGCAAATCATATGGGAGCTTGAAGACGATTGTGTTTACCCCTCTGGCAGTGTCCAGGTAACTGAGTCTGGGTAGTTTTGGGTCTGCCTTGGCCAGCTGAAACTCAAAGAGAAGTCTCTGGAACTCCTTGTTGTCCTTATCAGATATCATTGGGAAACTTTCCAGAAGCATGAACATTATAGCATTTTTTTTACAGCTTCTGGACTGCCATAACTTTGCTCTAGTCGATCCCATGCAGCCGTGAGGCCTGCTGTAGGACTGAAAAAAGTGGTGAAGCTATTAGTGCTGTTCTGATGACCAAATAAATATATATATATATATATATATATATATATATATATATATATGTAAACAACAAATCTTCAATGTGCATTCATAATACATTACTATATAATAATACATAATAAATAAATAAATTAAAGTGCCAGTGCTATATCACTGAACTGAAGTTCAAATGCATGAAACAACTAAAAAAAGTATTATTATTATCAGCTTCAGATTATGCCCAATAGGAGGGGTGAAACGCGCCAAGCAGAAATCTAGCGTCAGACGTAATTTCTGGTCGGTGGAATGCACCAACATCATTTCTGGTATAGCAGTGAACCGCACGCTGAGACGGCGCTCTCCCAGTATACGGCTAAGTGCATTACTAACATCAGATGTAAGTATATTACTTTTGCTTTTTATCCTTAATAAATGGTTTTACGCTATGGAGGCTCTTCTTTGATTATCTTTGGGTACCGGAGAGTCCAGGAATCACAGGAGATAAAGCCATTCCCCACTGTCTGAGTCCACTGGGAGAACCTGGGATAAATTCTTGTTCCAGCTCCATAAGTGGCAAAGCAAAGTCTCTGAATATACATTTGATCTCCCCATTGTTTGGTGAGTGGGGACACAAGAGGGGAGCACGGAGTGGTCTGCACTATTAAGTATTCAAGCATGAGCACTTTTATGAGGATCATCTATTTTCAGCTGTTTAAGAGCACAAGCACTTAATGCATAAGGACTTTATCTGACCAAATCCAAAATCATTTTTTGTAGTTGTTTCATGTATTTTCACTTCAGTTTAGTGATATAGCACTGGCACTTTAATTTATTTATTTATTATGTATTATTATATAGTAATGTATTGTTAATGCACATTGAAGATTTGTCGTTTACATACTGTATATATATATATTTATTTGATCACTAAAGCAGTGCTGATAGCTTCACTATTTTTCAATCAAGGTTCACATTACCTATATCAGCAGCAGCCTATGAGTATTAAGCTATTTTTAATTAGTGCTATAGGAAGAGTAGCGCTGATACATTTCTCGCTACTGCTGTAGGAATGTCCATGAAAACGGATCTTAAAGGCCTGACACATGCAGCAGACAGAGAACCAAGCCATCTGATCAAATCTAGTTCTCCAGCAGCTTTAATACCAAGATCACCGATTGCAGTTCTGAAGGCACATTTCCAACTTCTGTAGTTTTCAGGTTGCTCAATAAAACTTGTAAGACCAGTCTTTGTGAGCTCTCTGCAAAGTGTGTACCTCACATACTCTGCTTTCTCAGTTGTCTCTGCCTTTATCCAAGACATTGTTGGCTGAATAGTGCTGATTGTGCTATCTATGACATTGTTGTTAAAAGACTCAGGGAAATACGGTGCAGCAGATGCATTCAGGCGAGTTGCTTGCTTGAAGTCAGTTCCAATGGTACGTTGATTTGAGGCTGTACTAATAACAGGAGATTGATGACTTGCTTGCAGCTTGCTCTGATGCTCTGTGGCATACAAAGGAAGGCTAGGTAGGCAGGAAGAAAAGGCATGTGCTGTCTGAAGTGCTGATTCAGTTTCCAATTCTGCTCTTTTTTCTGTGTATGCGACTTGCACTTTGTTGGCTCCGCTTCAGCGCAGGCACTAATAAGTTGCTTACTGAGTGTTGAGTTTATTGAACTATTGGATTTAGAGGACTTCTTAGAACATCTGGTGGAAACGGATCTGTGAGATGCAGTGTCCTGTTTGTTTCTGCCTTTAATTTGGTTTGCTGGATAAAATTGTCTCTTTCTAGATTAGGAACCTGGAAGCTGTTTAATTCCTCTAGTGAATCATCCGTGTTCATACTTTGAAAAATATTATTTAACTTGTTAATGGTAAGCTGATAGAGCTCATATGAGGCAGAAAGTTGGCAGTATCAGCAGCTCATTTTCAACAGACACAATGTTAGATTGAGTAACAACCTTTTCCCATAATAACTTCAGGCTAGCTGTCAGTTCAGTTCTTCATAATTCTCCATTACTTTCCAAGTTGGTTTGACTGAGTGTTTGGGTATCTGAGCTGCCTCAGGGTCTTTTCTTGGGGCTGCTGTGTTTTCACATTCAGCCTAGGTTCACACATATGTGATGTCAAACATTGCATGTGATTTGCACTGCATTGCTGTGCAGATCACATGTGAAGTCTGTTCAAATGCGAATTCAGACATACAGTTGTATGGCTGAACTCGCCTTGGATTCACACGAAACACCCATGTGATCCAATCCCTGTGCAAATTCACAGTTTGCACTGTGATCTGCGAACTGATCTGGGGTGTCATTAACTTTGTATTAACACCCGCAGCGGTTCGCAGAGGGCAGTGTGAACTGCCTACGGGGGAGATGCGATGCGGGCACTAGAATTGCGCTAGTTTCCGCATTGCATATGTGTGAACCCAGGCTCAGAGCCTTTGTAACTCATCTTGACACAGGCAGATAAAGACTGAGTGATAAGCCAGCAAGATCTGTGTGCTGTAATATGAAACCATGCAGCCTGGACTCAGGTTATGGGGTTTACATGTGCTGCTCTCCTGTCCTTCCTTGCACTGAGGGCAGTATATCTTGTTTGTATTAGAACTGTCACCCAGAAATCTTGTAATTAAGCTGTGTAGTTATGGACACAGAGAAATGATAATAAATCACATAGTGTAAAAAAACACCTAGACTCTGGACACGTGTTTACTTGACTATCCTCTGTAACTTTAGTCAAATCCTGATATACTGTAGAAATAGCAATATAGTAGATAAGAGATTTCCTGCTGATTTCTAATCTCTTTCCTAAAGATGACCTGCAACATGTGCTGTCTGGGTTTTCCACCTTCCTCCTGTCTTCCTAATGTATGCATGGTTTCCTGAGTATGTTTATGACACAGACACTGAAAATCTTCAGTCAGAAGGCTCACTCCTGCACGTCTCATCGCCCCCCAATGTCTAGAATCTGTTTAAGGAAACATGCAGACATATCCTAAAGTCTCCTAACTTGTTTATTCAGGAAGATTGTGCAGGTATCTCAATAATGTGCATGTAATTTACTAAAAGCTGGCCCGCAGAATTCAATTAACACCCGTTAACAGCTGCTAAATGATATAATTGCCTATCCTTACCATCCACTCAAATGCTAATGCTAATTGTTTCTAATTTACTGCTAATCACAAGTACACACCCAAAAGAACAAAAACCATGCAAATGCTGTATGTTTATTTATTTATCAACAAGTCCTTGAAAGTTCTCCAACAGCGGAAACTAATTTTATATGGGAGAAAAATGAGGCTCATTAGTATTATTACAGCTCCTATGGAAAGTGTTCTTGATGAAGCACGTTGGGTGGGTTACACTCATCAACAAACAGGCTCTACATATTTAGTTGTTAATTGAAATAAAATGTTCTTTGCAGTACTGTACTTAGTAATCGCAGCATTTAAGTCATAGTAGGGTGCTGTTTTCTGAGTTTATATGTTTCTCCTGCCAGATCATCAGCGTTAGCTTTCAAAGTTGTGGCGATGATTAAACTTTCATAGACATGCAGATCTATCAAAATGAGGTTACTTTTTTATATTAGGTGTTAAACCGAAAAGGTAATCGGCCAAATGATCAGACAGGGAGTTGCCTTATGTTTATTAAATAAGTGCAAAGTTAGAGGCAATAATGCAAAATAGGTTCAGGATGGCAAAAACATGCATACACTGTAGAAAGCATAAGAAAAATGCACAAACATGGCCGCTTCACAGCAATGTCTCTGTGATTCAATCAGGGTAGCACAAAGCTTCATAGCATAGCCTCTTCAAGACTTTACCAACAGAGAATCAAGTTGAGATCAAGTAGTTCAGTCAAAGAGTTCAGACCACAGCCACTTGAGATTATCTTCATAAACAGTGATCCTCATAACGTGACTGCTTGATGCCTTCATCTTTCTAGGAGGATTCTTTGGGAATGAAGAGCAGGCAAAAATAAACAGTGTCTATCATAACGTGACTGCGTGACCTCTTTATCCTTCCAGGAAGATTCCTTGGGAATAAGTAAGTGCCACGCAGTAGCTTGGACTTCTAAAGAATCTGCGTGCTATTTTGCCCAGACATGATTGCTCACATGCTAATTCCGACAGTGGAGGACCTCTGACCTGGCTGTAGAACACTTACCAAGCCACTGCTGTGTCATTAGTTGTGACTTCTCTGAGCTGCTTTATGAGGTTGTCAGGTACCACAAATCAGACTGAGACAGAAACTGCAGTAAAAATAACACCTTTGATGTAATGGTAATAAATGGTACAGAACAGAAATGTGGTCCAGACATAAGCCAGGGGTTGGAAGCCAAAATGGGAAGTCTGACGAGCCAGTGATCAGGAAACAAGAAATCAGTGTAGTCAGAGGCAGAGGAACAGAACGGACGTCAGCCAGTCAAATTCTTTTACAGGAACACAGCAGAGAAACTCCAGATATGTTGACCAGGCGAAGGCAGGAAAGGAATGAACAAGGCAGCTTAAATAGCTTGAAGGGGCTGGTTGTAGGTGGGACTGAAGAGCAGATAATAACCAGGTGAGCCACTGAGGAAACAATGAGTGCTGGCAATTATCCGACAGCTGAGGAGCCTGAGCACAGAGAAGAGAGCTGCTGCGAGCCCAGCCCTGACAGTACCCCTCCTCAACGACTCCTCCCCCTCAGAGGAGCAAACATGATTAACTTCTCCAGATCCGTAGGTATGTCTCAGGTTGCTCTCTCGTCTTTAATGGTATCTGAGAGAAGATGAGAAAAAGCAGCCATGAGGGCCTCATTGTTACAAGCAACCTCTGCTACCAGGGTACAGAATTCAATGGCATAATTTTCAACAGTTCTCATACTCTGTTTTATGGACATGAGAAGTGGAGCAAGTGGGAATGTCAAGTACCCTTTTAAAGGAAGCCACAAACTCAGGGTAACTCAGGACAATTTTTTTGCATCTCCCATAGAGGGTTGCCCAGGCCAAGGCACTATCAGAAAGCAAAGAAATAATGAAGCCTACTATTGCTCTGTCCATGGGGAATGCCTGGGGCAGCATCTCAAAGTATATACCAACCTGGTTGAGAAACCCTTTGCATTGAACTGGATCACCCCAAAAATGCTGGGGAAGCGGGGCAGAACAAGACATACCTCTTACAGAGGTAAAATTTGAGGCTGGTGCCTGCACAGAGACTGGAGTAGCAGCAGGGATGGCCTGCAACACTGGTTGAACCGGAACAGCCACAGTGGGAGGAGCCAGGTGAACAGTACAAATCAGGAGCATCTGTAGCGCTATGGAAAAATGATTCATGGATTCATTCATGGTCCTGCTCATTCAATCTGGAAAAAATATTACCACTAGGTGGATTGCCTGCATCTTCTGAATTCATGGCCTTTGCCTACTGTACGGAACCATGAATCAGACTGAGACAGAAAATGCAGTAAAAATACAGTACAGTACAGTACAATAGAAGTACATCTTTAATGTAATGGTAAAAAATGGTACAGAATAGTAAACTAGTAAACGTAGTCAAAACATAAGCCAGGGGTTGGAAGCCAAAACGTAAAGTCAGGCGAGCCAGTGATCAGGAAATCAGAAATCAGCGTAGTCAGAGGCAGAAAAACAGGATTAGGGACCAGAAGGGACTCCAGCCAGGCAAAGTCTTTCACAGGAACACAGCATAGAAACTCCACATATGTTGACCAGGCGAAGGCAGGAAAGGAATGAACAAGGCAGGAACCCAGGAGGTTGTAGGAAATGGGGATAAAGGGGCCTTAGCCTGCACGGGAGCACGATGAGTTAATGATCACTCCGCTACACTCCAACCAATTTAAATTTGCTGTCCCTGGCAAGTTTCAGATAAATCAGATTTATCCCATGCATACAAGGGGTCTCCCAAAGTAAGGCCCCTGGGACCAACTCAGGGATAAGAAGTGATATGTCTCTGTCTTCAGACACATCAGCTAATGGTGGTTCAGCAGCAGCATGAACCTGAGCTGGGGGACTGTGTAATATTATCAGGCTTCTCCAGTGAGTCTTGGAGATCCTATGAACATATTAAATAGCTTAGAGTGATGCTCCAAGAGATTTTTCAATTTGTTCCCTCATTTTAACAGCATTCAGAAAACCATAGTCCATACAGAAATGGGGGGTGTTCTCCTTCCTCACCAAGATGATTGGAACTGTCCATAGGCTCTTAAACCTAGTACCAAAGGGCTGAATGTTGCTATTGGCCCATGTGGAGTGCAGTCGGTTTGCCAGAAGCCAACCAATCGGCCGGCTTCTGTCCTAAGGGCATGACCAAAAAAGGTCTACCAATCGGCTCTGGATCAGCCCTCTCAGCCAGTGGCTGAGAGCACTGACCAAAGTGTTCTGGCGGGGGGGGCCACCCCCTGTCAGAACAAAGTAGAACAGCAGGGGAGATTGTTGTACTAACCTCGGATAGCCCTCCTGAGCTGTCCGTTTTTTTGTTCAGCCTTTCTGGGTTGAACGAAAAAAAAAACTACTAGTGTGTACAAGGCTTTACTTTCTTCGATTACCCCTTGTCCATTATATAGCCACTATATATTGTGCTATCAAGAGAATTTCTGAGGCACCACACCCCTACAAATACATTTAAAGAAGGTTGCCTACCAGAGATTAATGGGACTTTCCAATTGCTGCATATACTTACTGATAAACCCAAAAAACTAAAATATATTCCATTATTTATTCACAATGCTTAAAGTGATAGGTACTCTTTTTGATTATCAATATACAGCGGTCATGTGACCCATGTCTTTCCCAGCCCATCTGCAGGGAAACATCAGTGGGAGGGGCGTCTAGTCCTCTGCTGACAGTAACAAGTTTACAAAAAAACAGCCTTCAGAGTACAGAGGAAAAATACATAATTAATTTAAAATAGATGTTCCAAACCATCATACAAATATGTATTTAAACTCAAATCTTTATTATGGTGTGTGCTATCTAGGGGGACAGTTCTTCCAATCACAGCCTGCTTCACACCCCTACAACATGTGTCTATATTTTGTATATGCTTAGAATTACAGGGAGGTGATGCGCCCATCAATCAACATGTAATATCCTGTCCCTATTGTGTTTAGTTGTTTAGTGGGCATAGACAAGGGAGGGAGTGGGTTGTCCTTCATCTGGAGTGTACAGTATATGCCCACATGTGTAACTCTATAGTCATTTGGGCTGCACAGATAAGAAAAAGAAGGAAATTAAGAACTTAGAAGGAAACTTAAACTGGAGCATGCCCAGTGAATGTGGCAATGGCTGGTATACACATTCTCAGATGGCAGTGGGGACACAGACAAGGAGGGAGGGACAGTGAACAGCAAAATCAGAATAAATGGAATAAATATCTGATGTAATTGTTGTAATTAAACTAATGTATTTGTTGACCAATGTAATAATATGTTACATGCTCATTTCACTTACATTACCCTTATTGCCTGTAAGAGATTATGAAGGGAGCCTGGCTATCCCAGCGGGGTGGAGGGGCCTTTCAAATTTGAAGATTTGAAGCAATGATATGTGGCTGATCATGAATCCTGCTATGCTGCAATGCCTGCCATCTACCTCTGACAGCTTGCTACCTAGAGAGTGGGGGAGGGATGTGAGCACTGCCAGTTAGGGTGATGTCCCGGATTTCCCCCTCTCCTATTGGGCTGTTAGTTAGTGGGAGAAGCAACTAGAGTCCTGACAGGGATGGCAGCTCGTGCAACATGTGTAATGTGTAGCTGCTTTCACACAGTGAAGAATATACAGTATATGTAGGGATGAGTCAATGGTTCAGTCCAAACTTAGATTTAGACCAAACCTTGGTTGTTCAGGTGTTTAAACATTTGTACCTTTGCCAGTTTGGCCCCCTGTAAGGCAAGAGCCAAGCATCATAGAAGCAGTGTTTCTACTATATACAGCTTCCTGCTGTCAATGGTTCCCAAGAAAGCAGCGGGTGCTGGCACCGGCTGTGTCCCCAGCAACTGCCACTTCCAACATTACATTGCATGGCTGGGAATCCCTGGCCATGTACAGAAACGGATAGGGATAGCAGTGACATTATTCCCAAATTAGGGTCTCTAGACATATTTGAGCAATGGCATTGACCATATTTGACACTGTCCATATTTGGTCAATGATGTCACTACTATCACCATCTTTTCCCTTATAAATCCAATGACAGCTCAGAGAGCTGTCATTCCGTGAGCATTACCAAAGGGATTAGTTGTGTGTTTCGAATCTATCAGGATTTTGATTTCAGCAAGTTGTCAGGCTACAGGCATCATGATTGGCAATTGATTTACACTGAGGGACATTTTTGGAAACTTTTCTTTTTATAATAAAGGGTATTTATAATGTTTGGTTGTGTTTAATTCTAGGTAATTTTTTTTATGAATGAGTAGGGGTATTATGTACTCCTTAGTCATTAATTTAGGTGGTATTTGGGGGCCACCTTGTTTTTAAAGTGGGCTTCCACATTCTGAGAAGCCACCCACCCACAGGCCTCCACAACCACTGGCCAGAGTCATGGGGAAGAGGCAATAATCTTTGTCAACATGGGGGCAAGGTCTCTCCTGACAAGATACCACCCTTATAGGGCATGTGGACTGGTATGGTTCAGTTATTGCCGCACACTTGTCATCCTTCCTACTCTGGCCAGCCAGGCTGCATACTCAGATTAAGGGTCTGATATGTATTTTTATCGGGAATGCATTTTTTCTATTCTTTTGACAATGATTTGCCTGTTAGCCCTGAGAATGGGCATTTTTATTTTCACAGATTTGGCTCCCATTGATATCAGTGGGGTTCAAGTTTTGTATCTGAATTTCTTTGAAGTTCGCTGAACCCATGGCAGTTTGGCTCATCCCTGTATATGGAAAGGACTGATCCCTGCCACACTGGTAAGGGAATCGGTTCTCCTCTGCTGCATGTCTGGGGACTAAAGAAATAATTTAACATTGCCATGCTTTTGAGTACTACAGTATATGGAGACATATTGAGAATCTATTGTAATGGTTAAGAAATTATATATGTAAATCCCTCTTTGCTAACAACATGGAAGAAACTTTCCTTTTAAAACCGTAATCATTCCTGTTTGAAAAGTTGCTTGCAATATATCTTCCTGGATACAAAAAATATTACTGAAAAGTAATTACTAGAAACTTGTATTTGCCTACAAACACCAGATATTGGAAACATTTACAGAAACGCATGGAGAACACATGTAACTACAGACTTGCTGGGACCAATGGACTGTTCTGGAATACTGATTTGCCAGAAGACCCCAAGAACATGGACTTCTCTGTTCAAGCATTGCCAAGTATGGATTTTTCCCAAAGAGGCTTCACCTGTGAAGGTAATCTGGGGCAGCCACAGTTAGGTTTAGTTATGAGCAAGACATTATTGCATGTTATACATGTTTTGCCAAGTTTACAGTAAAATATTAAATGCGGGAAAATAGTGCTGAGTTGTTACTTTTACCATTGGAGAGTCTCATCCCTATATGAGATAATTCAAAGGACAAAACTGTATGTAATGGGACTTTATTTTCCCCTCCAATGGACAAATATACATTCCAAAAACCCTTTTTTTTTCTTTAATTCAACATGCCTTTATTGGATTCATTTAAATATTTATCATTAAAACCACACTTTGCATAAGACATCAAGTCTACCACTTGTCTCCCATTTGAGGAGATAGAGGATTTGTAGCATGGAGATCCTCCCAGAATATGAAGTGTCGGTCGATGCATTTCATGGACAAATCTGCTTCATCAGAACTTCAAATCTCTCATGCACGTATGAATTGACACTTATAAAAAGTCATAAGTATCAACCTCTGTTAGAATGCCTTGAAGTTATAATGCAATGATAGAAAAACATGCGGACACAGTCTCACCGACCTGTGGGAAGGCCACCAAATTGGGGTGTATCAGGGACTCAAAAGAGGATCAGAGTATTGTGTAAATAATTCAACGCTCAGGTGTGCACTGGCTTCATAATATAGGCAGAGCTCAGGACCCCACCCTACTGAGGGAGGTCAGTGTGTCTGAGGGGAGCCATGTGAGATGCTGCTGTGAATCAAGGTCAGGTTGGAACAGAGGAAGGCCCAAGCCTGAGAGGAAGTCCAGGAAGGACAAGCACAGCTAGGGAGCTGCAAAGAAAGACGCAGAGCTAAAGGTAGGCGTCTATGCATACCACTGGGATGTGTATGATGGTTAGGAAGACCAAAAGGTGTTTGATGGTCAGGAAGACCCTACAGAGGTACTTGGAGCAGTAAAGCTGCCCAAGAGAGCCAGGAGGCTGAAGGTTATATCTTTGCAGTGATGGCGAAAACCCCCTGCGTGGGAAGATCTATCTGTATGAACTTTGACTTGCTTTAAAATAAAAGCGGGCTGCCATTTTCTTTAAATACAGTTTTGGATTGGCGCAACTCATTGTAAACGCACCTACTGCTTAAGTTTAATCACCCCAATCTTACACATGGTGGAGGAATTGCTTTGGGCAGAGATGGCAGAGTTCCAGATCTTCGCATATCAGAAACAGTGAGTAGCAAGAAACTGTGTTCTGCTGTAGGCAGCAGTGGATGCGATTTTAATAAAGTCTGTATGGAGATATGCATTGCTTGAAAGTCTCAAAGAGACAATACAGAAACATTTTCCTGAGTTAAAAGGAATTTTGTTAGAAAAATTGCCTGTTGCAACAAAGGAGAAATCTGCTGACTTCATACGGCCTATGTTTCCTTTTGAACATGGTGAGGACTTTTTGGATGAGTTTGCGATGATTGCTTCCTTGGGGGTGGTGCAGAGGTCATTGGGCTGAATTGGTGCAGCCTTTTCTGTCAGGAGAGTACCAAAGGGTGTACCACTTGACGGGTCATAACCAAGATGTCTATGCAGGGCCTCTGATAAGGCAGTACAGCCAGCCATTCTGTACTGGGCCCAGGCACAATCAGTTTAAAAGAGGGGCTGGGGCACCTGCTGAGTTGGAGGGCCGGCCGGTCTGTCTTATTGGAGCTACCGTTCCACTTCTACCTCCCCCTGCAGTGCTGCCAGCTTCTCTTTCTCTTTCTTCCTCCAGCTGCACTGCAGGAGGATTGGTCCTAGCACATGTGCCCCTTCCATCTGCTGTCTGGGCCCCCCTGTTTGCCCTTTTTCCCCACAGCACTTCTGGCTTCCCTCCTCTCCTCTCCTCTCCTCTCCCTCCAGCAGCTACTGCGGAAACAAAGGTAGATGTTCCAGGATAGAGAGTGGGAAAAGGGACCGATAAATATGTAATTTACTGGCCCCTTCCTTTATTGAATTAACACAGTGAGCGATCGGTACTAAACACTAATGTGTCCATTCATCACTAAAGCATAGTAAACTATGTTTACTATGCTTCAGTTTGTGAATGAGCAGGAAGCCTCAGAGTGTTTCCTATTCATGAATCTGTGCTGCTGGGACTGCAAAGAAAGGAACTGATAAATCTATGTCCTCAGTCACTTTCGGCCAGAAATGGGGGCCCTGTCAGGTAGGCTGCATAGGGCCTTGTGATTTCTAACAGCAACCCTGTGACTAAGACAGGTACCTAGAAGCAATCCAATATACATGGCACTGGAAAAGTTCTGTGGGGAGAATGTTGTTTCCCATAGCAACAGGAGAAAGTCTGTTTGCAGAAAAGGGGAGCTACAGCGGAGATGTGGCTCAGATTCTTAGTGAAGATGTTTATGCCTGTTTGTGTGAAGTGGTCAGCCGAGAGAAGAGGGCACAGTATCCAGTATCCTGCAAGGGGTCTGACCATGTGTTTGGGTCTGTTGTTACCCCTGGCAATAGGAAACCTGTTCAGCCTGCAGGGGATATTGAAAAGTCTAAGAAGGCTGCAATATTGCCCTGTGTCCACATGGGGGCATTAGCTTGTGAGAGCTAAGCAAAGAAGGGACAATGGCCTCAATTGAAGTGTTCAAAACCTGACAACTGGAATGGTAAGTTTCTGTTACATGTGTGAAAGAGACTGAGCTTGTGTTTAGGACCGGTGAAGTAGTGGCAAATCTGGTGAGGCGATCCACTTTCAAGAGAGACATTTTGTTGTGTAGTGCAGAAGCACGGATTAATTCTGATCCAGCAGCAAGGCTGAGGTCTGATAAGAACTTGTCTTCAGGCAGTGTGCTGTGTAGCAGAAAGACAAGTGATAAAAATGAATATAATTTGTGGTGCACTAAGCTGAATAAAAATACTAAGGTATTTGAAATATACTGAGGAATAATGGGTTGATGGAGCCTGCTAAGACTGAAATAGTTCATTTCAGTGCATGGTGGTGAAAGTGTGGTACTGCATCCAGATATGTCAAGGGTAACCACAGAGAGATGTGTGCCATTGCTCCTAGCAACCGTGACTGGTGAAAGGTGTACCCAGAGACCATACAGGCACTCATGGAGTCTGAGCTTCAGGGTTCCCAGGACAACTGTGTTGCCGCCTCGACAGGCGAGTGTATTTCAAACGACATGAAAAGTGATGTACTAAGTATCCTACAGTCTCAAACTGCTAATGTGCTAAGGCAGCCTATACAAGGCAGCAATGGGGATAATGATGATGTTAAAGGAATTGTAAAGTCAGGAAGGATTTTAATCTTAAAGCATTCTATGTATTAAGATAAAAAACCTTCTGTGTGTATCAGCCGGCCCCCCCCCCTCCCCAGCACCCCCTAATACTTACCGGTCCCCCATCTCTGTCCAGTGATGTCCACAAGTCCCTAGGCTGTCCTGGACCTCTCCCCCCTGATTGGCTGAGATAACGCCCCGGCACCATTGTCAATCAAAGTCAGCGAGCCAATCTCGAGAGAGAGGGGGTGGGGCCGAACGGCAGCTCCATGTCTGAATGGACACACGGAGCTGCAGCTCGGCTCAGGTGCCCCAATAGCAAGCTGATTTCTGTGGGGGGCACTCAATAGGAGGGAGGGGCCAGGAGCAGAAACGAGGGAACCAAGACGAGGAGGATCGGGCTGCTCTGTGCGAAACCAACTGCACAGAGCAGGTAAAATGAATTTGTTTGTTTTTTTTTTTTTTAAAAAAAGACAGACTTTACAATCACTTTTAAAGGGTAGTGTGTGAGATTCTGTTGAGCCCCGTCTGTCCGCCTGTGTCTCCTTGGACAGATAGAGCAGTGCTACAGAGTGCTGGTCAGTGGTGTATTTAGGTTTTGTGCTGCCCTAGGCCTGACTAAACTTGTGCACCCCTAACTGAAATACGACCCCCCTTCTGGTAAAGGCCACACTCCTTCCTGTTTATGTCCGGCCCTGTCATCTGTAAACCACAGACCACAACCACAGTCTATCAGTACCCATCAGTGTAGCCTCATCAGTTCCCATAGGTTCAGCCTCATCAGTGCTGCCTTATCAGTTCCCATCAGTGCAGCCTCGTTACTGCCCATCAGTGCAGCCTCATCAGTGCAGCATATCAGAAAAGCCCCATCAGTGGCCACCAGTGCAGCACATTAGTGCAGCCTATCAGTGCATCATATCAGTGCCCATCAGTGCTGCCTTATCAGTGCCGCACCATCAGTACAGCTTATCAGTGCCGCCTCATCATTGGCCATCAGCGCAGCATCATCAGTGCAGACTATTAGTGCCCATCAGTGCAACATATCAGTGCCCATCAGGGCAGCATATCAGTGCCGCCTCCTGCCCATCAGTGCAGCCTCATCAATGATATTATTGCAATCATATACACTTAAACGTCTTAATTGTATATGATGCAATTCAATATGCTCACTCAAGGACAAGGATGTTTAACCACTTCAGTACAGGGCACGTCCCTCCCTTCCTGCCCAGGCCAATTTTCCCCTTTTAGCGGTGTTGCATTTTGAATGACAATTGCGCGGTCATGCAACACTGTACCTACACCAAATTTATGTCATTTCCCCCCCACAAATAGAGCTTTCTTTTGGTGGTATTTGATCACCTGTGGTTTTTTTCCTTTTTGCTAAACAAATAAAAAAAGAACGAAAAGTTTGAAAAAAAAAAAAAGTTTTTTTGTTTATGTTATACAATTTTGTAAATAAATAAGTTTTTTCCTGCACTGATGAGCACTGATGAGACTGCACTGACAGGCACTGATGAGGAGGCACTGATGGGGTGGCACTGATGGGGTGGCACTGATAGGCGGCACTGATAGGCGGCACTGATATGCGGCACTGATATGTGGCACTGATATGTGGCACTGATAGGTAGCACAGATATGCAGCATTGGTGGGCACTGATAGGCAGCATTGATGGACACTGATAGGTGGCACTGACGGGCACTGTTAGGTGGCACTGACGGGCACTTATGGGCACTGATAGGCGGCACTGGTGGGCACTGATGGGCACTGATGGGCGGCACTGATCGGCACTGACGGGCGGCACTGATGGGCACTAATGGGCACTGATAGGCGGCACTGGTGGGCAATAATGGGCACTGGTGGGCGACACTAAAGGATGGCAATGATGGGCACTTGTGGGCAGCACTGATAGGGAGGACACTGGCGGGCAGCACTGATGGGGAGGGCAATGGGGGCTCCCTGAGCCCTGATTGCCATCCCTGGTGGCCATAGTGGGCATCCCTGGGGTCATAGTGGGCATCCCTGGGGTCATAGTGGGCATCCCTGGTGGATCTAGTGGCATCCCCCCCCGAGGGTCTGCACTGGTAATCAATGATCTGATTACCAGTGCCGACCCCCCCCTGTCAGGGAAGCCACCGATCGGCGCTCCTTTACTCGTGCCTGTCAGGCACGAACTAAGGAAAGCCAATCAACGGCTGTTCCTGTTTACGATGTGACCAGCCGTGATTGGACACGGCTGATCACATGGTAAAGAGCTACGTCAGTAGTCTCTTTACCGAGATCGGAGATGCAGGGTGTCAGCCTGACACCTCGCATCACCGATCGCCACTCTGCGCGCCCCCAGGGGGCGCCCAGAGCTGTGTTATCCTGCCGCCGTCATATGACGTCCGGTCAGGATAACACAACCACATTCCCGCCGTCATTTGCCTATAGGGCGGGCGGGAAGTGGTTAAAGAAATGAAATTATATTATTGACATGATGCCTGTCATACCCAGGGGGCGGAGAAGGGTAGGCTGCAGTGCCACACTTATTAGCATTGGCGGCCATCGGGCCAGTTGTATTAATTGTGGTCGGCGGTCTGTCCGAATGACCTCACTGGCCGATATTATCATACCAGCAGGTAGCAGTGTGACCACTTTATGGGGTGCCAGACTGATTTTCCTCCTGGACCCTGCCCTTTGGCACAATTTGCCCCATTGGACTGGCACTATACTAAAAGTGTAGCGCAAGCCGGCAAGGACCCTTTTTTCGTGTGGGAGCCAGGAGGAGGCTGTTTTTGTTTTTCGTACGGGGTGCCGCTTTTTTGCTGCCCCCCTGCAAAGTGCTGCCCTAGGCCTGGGCCTTGTTGGCCTAGGCCAAGATACAGCACTGGTGCTGGTGACTGGAGAACAAACAGGATAGCCTGGGATAGTCTGGACACCAATGCTGCTGTGTTAAATGGAGAGTCTGCAGAGCCTGTAGACAGGGGTGTGTTGCTGTTGCAGAAGTTAATCCACTCTAGTCAGAAGGATTGAATAATAGGGTTGGGCTGGATGAGTTGAACGTAAGTTCGACTCGAACATCCGGTGTTCATGTATTCCTATCCCGGGGAGCTTGGCGGCAAGTTCGCCCGCCGATGAGCGCCATGTGATGCACTGCACAATTGCACCTGACCTGTATGCTTTTGCCAATCACAGCACAATGTCCTGTCAGAGCCACGATTAGCCAAAGGCAGGGTGCTTTTAGCCAATCATGGCTCAGGGGCTAAGTCCACGCCCCACATTATACAGTATAACGCTGCTGCTTACACAGCAGCAGTGTATACTGTGTGATAATAGAGATTAGGCAGGTAGTTAGTGGACAGTGAGTTAGATTAGTGCAGTCAGTGTAGTGTTCAGGATATACCCCACTTTTAAAATGTATAGATGTGTTGTAGTCCTTGGTCTCCTCTCAGTGCTCCCCAAGTTTTGTGTCCCTGTCACTTACCATAGACACCAATGTTAAATACAGGGTGCAGTGCCATGTCAAGCTGATCAATATTTCCCATAGACGCCAATGAGCATTGAAAGCTGGAAATTGGTCTAGGCAGGGAGGGGGGGTGAAAGTGTCCTGTATTTAAGTGGTTAAGGGGAACACTATGACAGAATTTAAAAAAAAACAGCATTGGGTCCCCCCCCCTAACAAGATGACACTCTTGAGCTATGACAGCTGTTTTATAGGCAAGGGGTGGGGCCACCCGGTTACATCAATTGACGGCACCCCCCCTTCTGACATCACATGCTGTCAAAGCTCAAGAGCGTAATTCGGTGGGTAGCCTCTGAAGGCAAAGCGTCTTTGAATTTGTTCTATTTTTCGGGTGCGGCGAGCGTTGTGATTGATGATGGATTTACATCGAGGGACATTATTTTTTTATTTTTGAATAAAGGACTTGTCAAAAACAGTCTTTTATGTTTATTTTTTTGTACACTTTTTTGGTGAATGGGAGGAGGTACAGGAAGGCGGGATCTGGGGGCCCCCCCACCCGCAGACCCCGCAACCACAGCCCAGGGTTTTTGGGAAGAGGCCCTTGTCCTCATCAACATGGGACAAGGTGATTTGGGGGGCACCCCAAAGCACCCTCCCCATGTTGAGGGCAAGCGGCCTGGTATGGTTCAGATAAGGGTCTGGTATAGATCTTGGGGGGGACCTTACGCCGTTTTTTTATCTGTATTTCCGGGAGCCGACAATACATTACAGCTGCGAGCAAGTTTAAATTAAACTTTTTCTTTAGAAATGTCAGTACTGCTGCAACAGGCTACATACATCGCACATAAACAAAATATTCTGCACAGAGCGCAGAGAAAAGATTGGTTAAATGGTTGGTAAATATTTAGGCAGGGAGTGTAATGAATAACCATAGATTTGTTTATTTATAAATATTAGTGAAATTTAACAAACGGGCAGTGAAGGTATATGTATATATTTGCAGCAATGTGAACACAGAAAACAAGACTGACTGACATGTAACATGAATGACAATACCAGCCGGTGTTTTACAAATATGAAAAAAATATACGGGGGAAAGAAAGGAGTTCACATAGGATGAATTCTCTTATAAAAATCTTAATTGTGCAATATTCTTCCCTGATATTTTCCTTGTGGAAGCTCGAACGCTGGAGGGTACAATGTTCCGATATCACAACGTGTATGGGAGTGGACAATCTTATTCCCATGTAGGCTTAAACGTACAAGCTTGTATGTTGAGTTTCAGTGCGGCTATACTATCTCATAGTTTCTTATAGGAACCATGTGTGATTGTTTTATCACATATCATTTGAAAGTATACTGTGGTAGATAACTATTTAGTTAACCACATAAATATGCAATGGCTTTGGAACTGATTATGGAAGTAAGTGTTATCCATGGTTTACTATGAGATGCATTATGGAGGATTTGGATAATTCAACTGGAAGGCTGACTTAAGATGATGGCTTAATCACAATAATGTTTGCACTAAGAAGTGTATTTATAGTCAGCCTCTTGGATTTGTGGCTAGGTGTAAACTAGTCAAATTGAGGAGGTGCGTTGATCTAGGGGACTTATGAAAGGTATAGTGAGCTTTTTGGAAATGTCCCAAAGGTTTCAATGAAAGAATGGGTATAGTAGTTGCTGCTTAACAGCTTTAAATGTTCGTATTGCCAAAAACAATGCTCAGTTACCTTGCAGCAGGACTGGCTGTCTCTGTCTTCACCCCTTTACAATACCTTCCTTGATTTCCGTGCTGTTAATCACTTCTATGGTTAGGTGCTAGCGTGATAAGTTGCCTTGGATTTCACGAGATAAAGTCAGCTAATCCTCCGTCCTCCATTCTGAGATGTGAGTTACTTGTGTCCTCTCTTACGGTCCGCCATCCATTAAGGAGTAAAGTTTGAAAACACCACCGGGGTGATGACGTCAACGCATTTCGCTGGAGATTGCGTAGCTTCGTCTGGACGCTGTATGTCCGAAGGCTGATCCCTTTTGTATGCGTCTTCTCAGCTGTTCGGGCTTTGTATGATTAGGTGAAAAGCGAATTTCTGGATGTGCTGATTTTGTATTTCAGGCCGTGGGGTTAGTTAGGGGAGGGAGGAGGATATCGCATTCAATTCAAACGAAACAAAACCAAACAAAACAAGACAAATTGAGACCATAACAAAAATGAGACAGAACAGGAACAATACCGTTGCAATTAGGAAGTGAGTATATCTCTTTTGGTAAAGGGTAAGAATATAATTAAGTTATTCGGTGGTATTAATTATTGTTCCAGAAAGACTTGAAAGTTCATTTCAGAGTTCAACCCTGTATTGTCATTCATGTTACATGTCAGTCAGTCTTGTTTTCTGTGTTCACATTGCTGCAAATATATACATATATCTTCACTGCACGTTTGTGAAATTTCACTAATATTTATAAATAAACAAATCTATGGTTATTCATTATACCGCCTCCCTGCCTAAATATTTACCAACCATTTAACCAATCTTTTCTCTGCGCTCTGTTCAGAATATTTTGTTTATATGCAGTAAGGTTAGGCTGGTACCGTCAAACTGACAGGCATAGGATATCACCATAGATTCATTATCTAAATCCCCTAACCAACATTATTGTACTACATACATCGCACAGATACGCTACTTTACAGGCACATTAACCACTTAAGCCCCGGAAGATTTTACCCCCTTCCTGACCAGGCCCTATTTTGCGATTTGGCACTGCGTAACTTTAACGGACAATTGCGCGGTCGTGCAACACTGTACCTAAACGAATTTGATGTCCTTTATTTCCTCACAAACAGAGCTTTCTTTTGGTGGTATTTGATCACCTGTGCGATTTTTTGATCATGCGCTATAAACAAAAATAGTGCGACAATTTTGCAAAAATAACAATATTTTTCACATTTTTTTATATGAAATTCCCAAAAAAAATAAAAATAATTTTTTTTTAACATTTTAGGCCAATTTGTTTTCTGCTACATATGTTTGGTAAAAAAAATCACAATAAGTGTATTTTGATTGGTTTGCGCAAAAGTTATTGCGTTTACTAACTAAGGGAGAGATTTTTGTCATTTTTGTTGTTTTTTTTTTAACGAGTAATGGCGGCGATCTGCAATTTTTTTTGCGGGACTGCGACATTGCGGCGGACAGATCGCACCCTTGACTGACATTTTTGACACTTTTGGGGGTACCAGTGACATTACTACAGTAATCAGTGCTATACATATGCACTGTTACTGTAAAAATGACACTGGCAGGGAAGGGTTAACTTTATTGGAGAAGGAGGGGTTAAGTGTGTCCCTAGGGGCATGCTTCTAACTGTTATGGGATGTGGCTAGTGGTGCATAGCAGGACCGTATGATCTCTGCACTTACACAGGGGAGAATGACAGGCGGCTTTGTTTACATTAGCCGCTTGCCTTTCTCCCTCTGTAACGGACGATCGCGAGTGACCGGCGGCCATCGGGTCCCCCGGACACACGCGCGGGGGTGTCCGTGAACGAGAGGAGGCGGTGGCGCACGTTTGCCCCCTATTGGCTCGCAGGCGAGTGACGTACCCATACGATACTTTGCCTGCACGGGGCTGACCGCCGCAGTATATGTACTTGTGGCGGTCGGCAAGCGGTTAAGGGGGACCCCCCACAGGCACTATATTTAAAGGAATTTTTTATTTTTTTTCCCATTTCGGTGTGGAGTCCCCCCTCAAGATCCTCAGAGCGCAAATCACACCACATGTCGGATCATTCTGATCCGACTTGTGATGCGACTTCCATTCAAATCAATAGGCTCCCATAGGGAATCATTGATTTTCACATTTAAAAAAAAAAAAAACTTATAACGTGGCTTAACGCTGTCTAAGCAAGGTTAAGCAACCTTAATCAGCCTTTAGCAGCGTCAGACATTTTTACAGCTCTGACGCTGGTCATCAGAACGCACAGGCCCAGGGTTTTTTTTTGCAGCTTAAAAACGCCTATGCCACTTGGAGCTCCTAAAAGCCTGTGTGTGCATGAGGCCATAGAATAACATGGAGGGGAGTTTTTAGGCTGCAAAAAAAACGTCTGACACTCCTAAAAGCAGCTGCAAAAACGCCCTGTGTGCATGAGGACTTTTGAATTTTCATATTCATGAATTTTCATATTTCATATTCATGTCCCATAGACTTTAATAGAGTTTGCATGTTCACTAGAACTTTTTCCCTGTTCGAGATGTTCTGTTGCGAACCGAACAGGGCGGTGTTCGGCTCATCACATTGGCAGAGGTTTTGTCCACAGCAGAACAGATGAGTAATGTTGAGTGTCAGAGGGACAGTGTACTGGATAATGACTTAGAAAGGCTCAGTGTTGCTAAAAATCAGAGGATGAGTATGACACATGCTTTTGGCAGTGCTCAAAGGGAGCTGCAAGTTTTATTAGTTACATCTGAAGTGGAGGTCTCTCTAAGTGCCTCTGCCTCTCAAGCCTTAGCAAATAGAGCCCCTCCACTTTGCTAGTAAGGAAATAGTCTCTAAAGTTGTTTGTTTAGATTTAGGGTCCTTTCACACGGTCCGTTCAGTTTTTTCATCCGCTCAGTGACTTTTTTTGTTTTTTAAACGGAAACGGGTGCACTTTAGGAGGGTCCGTTCCATTTGTCCGTTTATCATCCCGTCCGATGATAAACGGACAAAATGTATGTCTATGGGATTGCGGATGTCAGCGGATGACACCACTGACATCCGTTTTTGCATCCGTTCCGTTTTTTAAACGGAAGAAAAATAGGGTTCTCTTCCGTCTCAAAAAACGGAACTGAACAGAAAGGATGCAAATCGGATGTCAGCGGATGGTCATCTGCTGACATCCGCAATCCCATTGACATGCATTATGTCCATTTTTCATCCGCAAACGGATGGGAGGAAAAACGGACATACGGACCGCCAGTGTGAAAGGACCCTAAGGATGTTTATAAATAACTGAGATATTGTTGGAATTGATGAAAACTTTTTCGGTGTACACTTGCATGTATCCATCACAGATGGGCGGCCTGGTACTGCGTAGATCCAATCAATGGAGACAGGTGGTAAAGGTAATGTTAAGCCATGTTAATAAAAATTGGTATTGGTTATTGCAATGTTGGCTACTTGTATGGAAAGTGGGCTCACGGTTCTCTGCGAAAGTGCTTCCAAAGCAGTTGTGTGCAGAAGGCACTCAGGAGAACTGCTAGAGGAATCAGAAATGACAGACATGTTGGAAGTCTCTCTGTCTGGTGGTCTGATGGAGTGCATTACTACTGGTGTGGTCCAAGGTGCAGTTAAGCAGTGGTTGGTATATGGCGCGTATACTGTCTCACCCGCTAGACCTTGTGAGAAGGAAGGGCCTGGAAAAGACACGTAGCGGGAATTCTGTTCATCACCCACAAAGAGGTGCAGATTAAGGTACCTGGAGACACTGACAGGAAATAACAGTTTTGGTAACTGTAACAGGAAAGTGTGTACCCATTATGAATTTTGTCTCACAGTGTGCTGGGCTGCTTCCTACTGATGTTGGGTATAAGAGGCATCCGGAGCACTTTTGGACAGGTTGGAGGTGTTCGTTGAAGTACCAGAGGACACAGAAATGGTTAAAGAATCTTGTGTACAAAAATGTGTTGGAAAAGGTTGGTTGGTAGAACAATCGCTTATTGAGTGTTGGACAACAGGGAGAGATGTGAAACTTTGAGAATGTCCCATAGGGAGTAGCCACTGGCCTGTATATGATTCCCTCCACAGATACTTTCCTAGCAAACAATGGGACAAGAGTTTTGGGTGATGCTGATATATGTAATTCCTAGTGGATTGTTGCTTTTCAGTTTAAACAAAAGGATGTGGTGTTAATTAGGGATAGGGAAATGGTTCTGCCCAAGCATGAGTTCTGGTCGAACATTGGCTGTTTGCCCGTTTGATGAACTCCTGAATTATCGGAACGTTGATCGTTTGTTCGGCCCTCCGAATGACCACAATGCACTGCACCGCTGCACAATGCATTGGAATCCCTGATTGGCTGAAGCAATGAAAGCTTTTCCCGATAAGGGCACAATAAGGGCACAGAGCACTGTCAAAGCCATGATTGGAGAAAGTAATGATGAGTCCATCCAATCATGGCTCATTGCTCTTAGTCCCACCCCACACTATAAAAGTATTTTTTCAATAGTGGCCATTTGTAGTGTGATATCGGCATGGAGAGAGATAGAACAGGGCTCTGCTCAGTGCTACTAGAGAGTTAGTGTGCTATAGTGTGCTATTCTGATTCTATTGTCAGTGTAGAATATCAGTTTAGTGTGGATCTAGTGATAGTTCAGTCAGTGTGAGTGTAGTGTGACCATTTATTTTGACCTAAGTGTCACTTTAGTGTGAATCTAGTGATAGTTCAGTCCGTGTGAGTGTAATAAACGTTCATTTTTAATATAGTGTGCATCTAGTGATAGTTCAGTCAGTGTAAGTGTAGTGATCTGACCATTCATTTTTACTTTAGTGTCAGTTTGCTTTGTCAGGGCAGGTTTTTTTTAGTGCATGTATAACAAAGTATATTTTTGTGCGTTACTGCACATTTAACACAGTATATTTCTGTGCGTTACTGCGCGTTTAACACAGTTTATTTCTGTGCATTACGTGCCATTTAATGCAGTATATTTCAGTGGGTTACGTGCCGTTTAACGCAGTATATTTCTATGCGTTAGTGCATGTTTAACAGAGTATATATCAGTGTGTTACTGCACATTTAACACAGTATATTTCTGTGCTTTAGTGCACGTTTAACGCAGTATATTTCAGTGCATTACGTGCCATTTACCGAAGTATATTTCAATGCGCTAGTGCACAATTAACAGTATATTTCAGTGTGTTAGTGCACATTTAACACAGTATATTTCAGTGCATTACATGCCGTTTAATGCAGTATATTTTTGTGCGTTAGTGCACATTAACGCAGTATATTGCTGTGCATTAGTTCACGTTTAAAGCAGTATATTTCTGTGCGTTAGTGCAGTTTTACTGCAGTATATTGTATTGTGTTGGTGGAGTGTGTCTGTGTATTGTGTACTCAGGTTAAAGTGCACCAAACACCACTTTCCATTGATTAAAGTGCATCCACGTACATATTTCCACATCTTTGATACATTTTGTTAATAGGCACGTTCCCATGGCACTGTGAGGGAGCCAGCAGCGTATGTGTTCACAGGCAAAGGTAGACGTGGTCAGTCCTCAGGCAGGGCATCATTTCCTCTGTTTAGTGATTTTGCCCGCACTATCCAGCCACATGCAGACGGGCTTACTAAACCATCCTCATCCTCCTCATCCTCCATCACCCAAGCAGAGACTAGTGCGCAGTCCACTGCAGCTGCCAGAGTGGCTAAATCTGTCTCCTTTTTCACAGCTATTCCTAACATAACCCCAGCATCAGGCATGGAGGAGTCAGCTGAGTTATTTGAACACAGCATCAGCCTCTTGCTCCTCGACAATGCAAAGCCATTACTTGATTCAGATGTTGGTTCTGAGGTTGAGGAAGGTAGGAACATGAGCCTACAGAGAGGGAAAAACACTTGTACACAAATTTGCAGTCTTGTTCCCCCAGCCGCAGCATATTGCCAAGTTGTCTCCAGTGGTAATGAGGATGGAGGAGATGATGATGATGAGGTCACTGACATGACTTGGGTGCCAGATAGAGCAGAGGAGGAAAGTGAGGGTGAGGCATAACCCTAATGAGGCAGCCATCATGGAAGGGTAGAGAGCAGCCACCCTATTCCCTCACATTGTGGAGCTGTTATTTCCCAGAACCCTTCCCACAGCTCAACTGTCTGGGCATTTTTTAGCACATGCGCAGCCGATCACACTGTTGCAGTTTGCAAACTTTGTCTCAAGCACATCAAGCGTGGCAACAACACCAGTTATTTGGGTACCACATGCTGGACAAGGTATTTAACCTCCCACCACACAGCCCATTTGTTAGAGCACCTGAAAGCCACACACAAAAGTTATGCAATTCTGTTCCTCCTCCTTACTTACCTCAGTCTACCCCTGCTATACCTCATCATGACCTCTTAGCAGCCTCCACTGACAGGGATGATGGTATAGCGCAGGGTGTCCCAGGTCCTTGCAGCACATCTGCCAGTAACACACCACCAGCTGTAGACTATAGCCGGAAAATTTCTCTGCCCCATCTGCTGCAGCGTAAAAAAAATACAGTCACTGTTACCCACATGCCCAGTGTCTAAATTCAAGCTTTTCAAAGCTGCTGGCTTAACCGGGGAGGTTAAGATGGAAAGCAGAGAGTTGTCAAGCCTGGATCGTTTCCTAGAAACTGTACACGTAATATAACTGGATACTGGATATTTATAAAGTAAGCTTGATCCAGGAAATATCTGATTGCCTCTTGGTGGATCAGGAAGGAATTTTTCCCCCACTGCAGCAAATTGGATCATGCTTTATTTTTTTTTTCTTTTACCTTCCTCTGGGTCAGCTGTGCATATAGGATTCTGTATATAAGATTGTATACATTTGTTTTCCCTTCTAGTAGAACTGGATGGACTGGTGTCTTTTTTTTCAACCAGACTAACTATGGAGCTACGTAACTAGTGTCCTCAGCATCCAGCTCCTCAATCAAGCAGCAGGCTCAACAAGCATGTAGGGCATCCCCTGATGTTCCAGAAAGGCTGACTGTTTAATCCTTTCACTCACATTCAGCGGTCACCTTGCAGCCTTAGGTTCTCTGCAAATCTCCTCTCTGTTCTCTCTTTAACTTGGGAGAGTTACAACACTCCCAATCCTCTCCACCATGGTGCCACTGGGAGCTAAAGTAATTTTCTCCTAGAATCTAAAGCCAATTCAGTCTGTAAAAACTATACCTCCCACAATCTTCCACACTTCTCTCCAGAGTCTTTAGCAGTCTGCATCCTCAATGCACCCAATAGTGAATAGGGGTGGCTTACCACTGACTGAGTTATGTTCTGAATAGGAGTCTTCCCTGCAGCCATGCCTATGTAAAAATCTCCTTTGCAGCACAAAATACAGTCACTGTTACCCACATGCCCAGTGTCTAAATTCAAGCTTTTCAAAGCTGCTGGCTTTACAACTTCTGCCTTTCCATCTGATGGATTCTGCACCCTTCTGTGAATTTGCAGAATGTGCTGTACCACAATGGCAGGGCAATGGCATTGCTGGACAGAGAGAAACCTCAGGTAAGCATTTAGGGAGCTGAGGGAGGATACTGAATTGAGAGCCAGGAGAGTCACCAGCCTAGCCAGGTCATGCAGGGAGGAACACAGAGAACAGAAGACTGCTAGCAGAGATGCACATAGGAGCACAAACACAAGGGCAAGGACTGCAAGCTCTCAGGTGATATATATTGTCAGGTGTGCAACATTATTACTGTGCGATGCCCAAGCAGCAGGCCAGTGATGATGTAAACAGAGTTTATAAGAGACAGCAGTCCAAGATGGCTTTAAACAGGAAGGCAAGGTAAGACCTTAACAAGAGGCTTCCTTGTTATGGGGCTATATCACTGGTTCCGGTCGGTGGAATGCAATCATTAATTCCCTTCCTGCTTGAGTGTGGGTTTAGTAGTTTCCGGCCTGTAGCAGGTGGAACATATGGGTAGCATAAGTGGAGGCTTCCCCGCTGTGTGGCCTTATCCTAAGTTCCGGTCGGTGGAACACAATTAACAATCCCCACCTTATATTGCTGTCCTGCATATTTATACAACAGAAGCGTCTGTTTGGCCACGCCTCTGACTACGTCATTTGATGATGAAACGCCAAGGGAGGAGCTTGTGACGCATGACTCCATTACATGCTGGTGGCCATCTTGCTGGTTTGAGGAGAGGTTTTTTGGGTTGATCTCTGGAGAGTTTATAGTTGTGTTTTGCCTCCGTCCCTTAGAGTCTAGTGTGGGGTATGGATTGGTTTCTCAAGCCAAGGGGTGGGACTTTTACGGGCAAGTGAAAGATACACAGTTGTATAAAATAAATGGTTGCAATTTATTGCGAATACAATTGTATATTCAATAAACGAGATATTTTAAAAGACATTTGTGGTGATGTGAGGTGTTTGGGTTACAGACCCAAGGTGCATAGAAGAATGCTAGGTTTGGAAAAAGAGTTTCCGTGACAGTGGTGCAATATGTGTGACTTTATTTTTGATGAAAGAGACTCTGTTTCTCCAGGCTGGATTGCTTGGATGTTTCACAGAGAGTTCATCAAAACGTTGACCCGACGCGTTTCGGCTAACAGAGTAGCCTTTGTCAAGGGTTTTGTGTCACCAAGTCTGTAGAGATAGTGACGGATTTAATTATCATCTGTATATATCATAATATTTTCATATAGTTGGTTACATAATGTCGGTGAGGAAAAACACTGAAAGTACATACGTTTGACCTGTTTTGGTGATATTTATTCAAGTCTTAGAAGATCCGCAGCGAGAACCAATTGTGAGCAACCTGCAGGTATGGTGAGTGGTAAATATCAGGAGATACTGAATAAAAAGATATATACTCCGCATTATTTATTGTATATTTACATCCTCTCAATATATTTGATATAACTTATTGACCTCTGATGAAATTTTTCAATCATGAAGAACGCACCCGGCACGGAAAGCCCCTGGGCAAGCCAGGGGTTAAACTAGGCACCTCGGAATATACCATCTTCCGTAAGACCCCCCTCCCGGGATCTTGGTTCCTTCCTCCCGTGTCGGCGGCCAATAATGTGCGACTACTCTCCCGATGCGCACGCACCCCACAGGCGCGTGCGCACAACAGGGAATGACGTCAGTCGCACAAGAAGCTCGGTACACGCGGCTCACAGTGCGCACGCGCGACGGGCTTTAAAAAGGCCGGGGAATCAGCGTCTCCTCACATCACCCTCACACCGAGGGAAATGAGGAGACAGAGCGGACGCAACCTGCAGCGAACCCCCAAACAATTGTAAGTGTTACCTTTCATTGCTCCATACCCCACATCTTGCTGGTTTGAAACGCAAAAGTTTTTTACATGAGACACGCAAATTACTTGCTGCTATCAAGTGAGTGTCATTCTTGGATTTTTATCTTTTATTAAAACTGGTTTGAGGCCTTTACACTATGAGAAGTGTTTCCTTTATTTTGTTTGGAGATGTATAGGTCCAGAAGGAGATTGATTAAGTGAGCTGTAAAACAAGTTACTGCTATTAAAGGGCCCATTGGATTACTGATTACTGTGCATCTAGACCTTTGTAATGAAGGTCAGAAGTGGACGGTAAGAGGCTGTGTGATTGGGTGTCCGTAGTGGCCTCTGTATATCCAGCTGCACTTTAGGAATTTATTTGGACTTTCCTCTTGGATGTGGACTCTTCCTGAATTTATTTTTTAATTGTATAGCGCTGCACCATTCTTTTTATGTATTATATTATAATTTATGATTTCATGTTTTAAACATTATCATACCCAGGATGTCTACTAGACTCTTGTTTGGACAGATTTAGGTGAGTTATTCCTAAGAATTACAGGCCTACAATATAAAACAACAAATTTCCATGCAAAACAATATACCGCTTTAATATTTTAAAAATACTGACATAAGCAGACCGCCGGGGAGGTTAAGATGGAAAGCAGAGAGTTGTCAAGCCTGGATCGTTTTCTAGAAACTGTACACGTAATATAACTGGATACTGGATATTTATAAAGTAAACTTGATCCAGGAAATATCTGATTGCCTCTTGGTGGATCAGGAAGGAATTTTTCCCCCACTGCAGCAAATTGGATCATGCTTTATTTTTTTTTTCTTTTACCTTCCTCTGGGTCAGCTGTGCATATAGGATTCTGTATATAAGATTGTATACATTTGTTTTCCCTTCTAGTAGAACTGGATGGACTGGTGTCTTTTTTTTCAACCAGACTAACTATGGAGCTACGTAACTAGTGTCCTCAGCATCCAGCTCCTCAATCAAGCAGCAGGCTCAACAAGCATGTAGGGCATCCCCTGATGTTCCAGAAAGGCTGACTGTTTAATCCTTTCACTCAGATTCAGCGGTCACCTTGCAGCCTTAGGTTCTCTGCAAGTCTCCTCTCTGTTCTCTCTTTAACTTGGGAGAGTTACAACACTCCCAATCCTCTCCACCATGGTGCCACTGGGAGCTAAAGTAATTTTCTCCTAGAATCTAAAGCCAATTCAGTCTGTAAAAACTATACCTCCCACAATCTTCCACACTTCTCTCCAGAGTCTTTAGCAGTCTGCATCCTCAATGCACCCAATAGTGAATAGGGGTGGCTTACCACTGACTGAGTTATGTTCTGAATAGGAGTCTTTCCTGCAGCCATGCCTATGTAAAAATCTCCTTTGCAGCACAGACAGAGACATTCCTGCCAGAGTTGGAGACTGAGTTACATGTGTACTTAATAAACGAAAACTGTTCAAATAAGAGACGTTCATTCTTAGGGTTTACATGCTTTAATATTCCATTGTTCCCTGTTCTTGTAAGTATTACAATTACAGATCAGTAACATTAGAGAACAAACAATTTTTGTGTATTTGTATAGTAAGCCAATGACCTGCGCATTTATTAACATGTTTACTTTTAATTATAATTAGGTTAAAAAAAAAAAACAAGATAGGTTGTTCCAAAGGAAAAGGTTTGGGACTTTATATGAGGCAACGCCTAATCAAGGCTGAGGTGCCTCCATCCCTGGTCATAATAACAAATGGGGGAAGGGGGTAAAATTAAAATACATAGGACAATCGGCGTGCATAAGGCATAAGGTAAAGACAGGTATCATGTGGATGAATCCATGCCACAATAGTAATTTATAAAAAGCCGAAGGCCTAGCAACCTAAACACTAAGGAAAACATAAATAAGGGGGACAAGTGGGACTTTATATGAAGTGCATATTGGTTGGGCTGTATAACATGGCTTAAAGTAAACAAATGGGTGTGCAACCAAATAGTAGAAAGAACAACATTTTAATGATAATTGTCACCATCCATACAAAAGACCAAAAAGGCATAGGTATAAGTATAAAAACGATGAATACAAAGGTAACACAATGAAATAACGTATAAAAACACAGTAATCGAGAGCTGATGGATCCTGAACAGATGAAGCCATGGCTAAAATTGGGCATGTAAAACCAATTCGATATAATAGGTATTGAAAGGAATGCATGGTAACGGCTCTACGCGTTTCGTGGAGTAAATTCCACTTCTTCAGGAGCAAATGCATCCCTTGTCACTGCAAAAGAGAGAAAAAAGAGATCCCCCTTATAGACAGTAATATAATAAACATGGTAACAGATAAATAGGCGTAAATGGAGAAAGAATATAACAGCCCGATCTGAGCCAGCTTCACCCTTGGTACTTACAGCTTGATGATGAAAAAATATGGTAATGTACTGTGTGGGCAACAGTGCAACCGGGGAATGCGTCTCACCGGGAGCTGTGGGAGCCTGGTCTCCGGCCAGTAGGGGACGACAAGAGGACATCAAAGGGAAGAATTGAATAAACCCAGGTGTGTGGAGTAGATGGCATAGATGGGTAACTAGCCAACGGATACTGCATATAGAAAATGAATGTGAGAGTTAGTAAGAAGTAGGTAAAGAAATAGTAAGTATATAGAACAAGGAGTGGCCAGGGTAATAAGCCACATCCCAAAGCAAGAAACGGTAGGTATAGACCCAATAGAAGCAAAGAAACCAAGACTGCCAGAGAAAAGACTGGGAAAAAGAAAAGGAGAGATAAATGAAGATAACCAGAAGAGATGTCCTTTAATAGTACCCAATAACGGCCAACAGAACAGCTCCCATCGTCACGTCAGCACTCACAAGGAGGGAAGAGGACGCCACAACACGGGTGGCAGCAGCCAACCCGAGCCGTGGCGCCATGAACTCCCCCCATTGAGTAGTGCAGATGGAACCCAACGTGCCGACGCCGTGGCGCCAAGTGTGATGACGTCACACGTAACGGCACGGGATGCGTGACGCTGAAGCACAGCAGGCAAAGCCCTCCCACGTCCCCGCTTCAAGGCTGAGGGGGAGGAGGGAGGCTCCCGGTGTGCCTCGCAGCTCCCGGCGCCTGACGGCAGCCCGGACGGCACCACCGTCCACACAGTGACATGAATCAATACATAGTGTTGACCAACATGATCATAGTACAGGGCAGGTGGTGGCAATTGTTACAATCAATGAAAAAGTGCGGCATAGGGCACCCCATAATATAGTAGATGTGTAAAGAAGCCATATAGCCAACCAAATAAGCACTTCCATCCCTGATCAATTGCAACAAAGGAAAAGGTTTGGGACTTTATATGAGGCAACGCCTAATCAAGGCTGAGGTGCCTCCATCCCTGGTCATAATAACAAATGGGGGAAGGGGGTAAAATTAAAATACATAGGACAATCGGCGTGCATAAGGCATAAGGTAAAGACAGGTATCATGTGGATGAATCCATGCCACAATAGTAATTTATAAAAAGCCGAAGGCCTAGCAACCTAAACACTAAGGAAAACATAAATAAGGGGGACAAGTGGGACTTTATATGAAGTGCATATTGGTTGGGCTGTATAACATGGCTTAAAGTAAACAAATGGGTGTGCAACCAAATAGTAGAAAGAACAACATTTTAATGATAATTGTCACCATCCATACAAAAGACCAAAAAGGCATAGGTATAAGTATAAAAACGATGAATACAAAGGTAACACAATGAAATAACGTATAAAAACACAGTAATCGAGAGCTGATGGATCCTGAACAGATGAAGCCATGGCTAAAATTGGGCATGTAAAACCAATTCGATATAATAGGTATTGAAAGGAATGCATGGTAACGGCTCTACGCGTTTCGTGGAGTAAATTCCACTTCTTCAGGAGCAAATGCATCCCTTGTCACTGCAAAAGAGAGAAAAAAGAGATCCCCCTTATAGACAGTAATATAATAAACATGGTAACAGATAAATAGGCGTAAATGGAGAAAGAATATAACAGCCCGATCTGAGCCAGCTTCACCCTTGGTACTTACAGCTTGATGATGAAAAAATATGGTAATGTACTGTGTGGGCAACAGTGCAACCGGGGAATGCGTCTCACCGGGAGCTGTGGGAGCCTGGTCTCCGGCCAGTAGGGGACGACAAGAGGACATCAAAGGGAAGAATTGAATAAACCCAGGTGTGTGGAGTAGATGGCATAGATGGGTAACTAGCCAACGGATACTGCATATAGAAAATGAATGTGAGAGTTAGTAAGAAGTAGGTAAAGAAATAGTAAGTATATAGAACAAGGAGTGGCCAGGGTAATAAGCCACATCCCAAAGCAAGAAACGGTAGGTATAGACCCAATAGAAGCAAAGAAACCAAGACTGCCAGAGAAAAGACTGGGAAAAAGAAAAGGAGAGATAAATGAAGATAACCAGAAGAGATGTCCTTTAATAGTACCCAATAACGGCCAACAGAACAGCTCCCATCGTCACGTCAGCACTCACAAGGAGGGAAGAGGACGCCACAACACGGGTGGCAGCAGCCAACCCGAGCCGTGGCGCCATGAACTCCCCCCATTGAGTAGTGCAGATGGAACCCAACGTGCCGACGCCGTGGCGCCAAGTGTGATGACGTCACACGTAACGGCACGGGATGCGTGACGCTGAAGCACAGCAGGCAAAGCCCTCCCACGTCCCCGCTTCAAGGCTGAGGGGGAGGAGGGAGGCTCCCGGTGTGCCTCGCAGCTCCCGGCGCCTGACGGCAGCCCGGACGGCACCACCGTCCACACAGTGACATGAATCAATACATAGTGTTGACCAACATGATCATAGTACAGGGCAGGTGGTGGCAATTGTTACAATCAATGAAAAAGTGCGGCATAGGGCACCCCATAATATAGTAGATGTGTAAAGAAGCCATATAGCCAACCAAATAAGCACTTCCATCCCTGATCAATTGCAACAAAGGAAAAGGTTTGGGACTTTATATGAGGCAACGCCTAATCAAGGCTGAGGTGCCTCCATCCCTGGTCATAATAACAAATGGGGGAAGGGGGTAAAATTAAAATACATAGGACAATCGGCGTGCATAAGGCATAAGGTAAAGACAGGTATCATGTGGATGAATCCATGCCACAATAGTAATTTATAAAAAGCCGAAGGCCTAGCAACCTAAACACTAAGGAAAACATAAATAAGGGGGACAAGTGGGACTTTATATGAAGTGCATATTGGTTGGGCTGTATAACATGGCTTAAAGTAAACAAATGGGTGTGCAACCAAATAGTAGAAAGAACAACATTTTAATGATAATTGTCACCATCCATACAAAAGACCAAAAAGGCATAGGTATAAGTATAAAAACGATGAATACAAAGGTAACACAATGAAATAACGTATAAAAACACAGTAATCGAGAGCTGATGGATCCTGAACAGATGAAGCCATGGCTAAAATTGGGCATGTAAAACCAATTCGATATAATAGGTATTGAAAGGAATGCATGGTAACGGCTCTACGCGTTTCGTGGAGTAAATTCCACTTCTTCAGGAGCAAATGCATCCCTTGTCACTGCAAAAGAGAGAAAAAAGAGATCCCCCTTATAGACAGTAATATAATAAACATGGTAACAGATAAATAGGCGTAAATGGAGAAAGAATATAACAGCCCGATCTGAGCCAGCTTCACCCTTGGTACTTACAGCTTGATGATGAAAAAATATGGTAATGTACTGTGTGGGCAACAGTGCAACCGGGGAATGCGTCTCACCGGGAGCTGTGGGAGCCTGGTCTCCGGCCAGTAGGGGACGACAAGAGGACATCAAAGGGAAGAATTGAATAAACCCAGGTGTGTGGAGTAGATGGCATAGATGGGTAACTAGCCAACGGATACTGCATATAGAAAATGAATGTGAGAGTTAGTAAGAAGTAGGTAAAGAAATAGTAAGTATATAGAACAAGGAGTGGCCAGGGTAATAAGCCACATCCCAAAGCAAGAAACGGTAGGTATAGACCCAATAGAAGCAAAGAAACCAAGACTGCCAGAGAAAAGACTGGGAAAAAGAAAAGGAGAGATAAATGAAGATAACCAGAAGAGATGTCCTTTAATAGTACCCAATAACGGCCAACAGAACAGCTCCCATCGTCACGTCAGCACTCACAAGGAGGGAAGAGGACGCCACAACACGGGTGGCAGCAGCCAACCCGAGCCGTGGCGCCATGAACTCCCCCCATTGAGTAGTGCAGATGGAACCCAACGTGCCGACGCCGTGGCGCCAAGTGTGATGACGTCACACGTAACGGCACGGGATGCGTGACGCTGAAGCACAGCAGGCAAAGCCCTCCCACGTCCCCGCTTCAAGGCTGAGGGGGAGGAGGGAGGCTCCCGGTGTGCCTCGCAGCTCCCGGCGCCTGACGGCAGCCCGGACGGCACCACCGTCCACACAGTGACATGAATCAATACATAGTGTTGACCAACATGATCATAGTACAGGGCAGGTGGTGGCAATTGTTACAATCAATGAAAAAGTGCGGCATAGGGCACCCCATAATATAGTAGATGTGTAAAGAAGCCATATAGCCAACCAAATAAGCACTTCCATCCCTGATCAATTGCAACAAAGGAAAAGGTTTGGGACTTTATATGAGGCAACGCCTAATCAAGGCTGAGGTGCCTCCATCCCTGGTCATAATAACAAATGGGGGAAGGGGGTAAAATTAAAATACATAGGACAATCGGCGTGCATAAGGCATAAGGTAAAGACAGGTATCATGTGGATGAATCCATGCCACAATAGTAATTTATAAAAAGCCGAAGGCCTAGCAACCTAAACACTAAGGAAAACATAAATAAGGGGGACAAGTGGGACTTTATATGAAGTGCATATTGGTTGGGCTGTATAACATGGCTTAAAGTAAACAAATGGGTGTGCAACCAAATAGTAGAAAGAACAACATTTTAATGATAATTGTCACCATCCATACAAAAGACCAAAAAGGCATAGGTATAAGTATAAAAACGATGAATACAAAGGTAACACAATGAAATAACGTATAAAAACACAGTAATCGAGAGCTGATGGATCCTGAACAGATGAAGCCATGGCTAAAATTGGGCATGTAAAACCAATTCGATATAATAGGTATTGAAAGGAATGCATGGTAACGGCTCTACGCGTTTCGTGGAGTAAATTCCACTTCTTCAGGAGCAAATGCATCCCTTGTCACTGCAAAAGAGAGAAAAAAGAGATCCCCCTTATAGACAGTAATATAATAAACATGGTAACAGATAAATAGGCGTAAATGGAGAAAGAATATAACAGCCCGATCTGAGCCAGCTTCACCCTTGGTACTTACAGCTTGATGATGAAAAAATATGGTAATGTACTGTGTGGGCAACAGTGCAACCGGGGAATGCGTCTCACCGGGAGCTGTGGGAGCCTGGTCTCCGGCCAGTAGGGGACGACAAGAGGACATCAAAGGGAAGAATTGAATAAACCCAGGTGTGTGGAGTAGATGGCATAGATGGGTAACTAGCCAACGGATACTGCATATAGAAAATGAATGTGAGAGTTAGTAAGAAGTAGGTAAAGAAATAGTAAGTATATAGAACAAGGAGTGGCCAGGGTAATAAGCCACATCCCAAAGCAAGAAACGGTAGGTATAGACCCAATAGAAGCAAAGAAACCAAGACTGCCAGAGAAAAGACTGGGAAAAAGAAAAGGAGAGATAAATGAAGATAACCAGAAGAGATGTCCTTTAATAGTACCCAATAACGGCCAACAGAACAGCTCCCATCGTCACGTCAGCACTCACAAGGAGGGAAGAGGACGCCACAACACGGGTGGCAGCAGCCAACCCGAGCCGTGGCGCCATGAACTCCCCCCATTGAGTAGTGCAGATGGAACCCAACGTGCCGACGCCGTGGCGCCAAGTGTGATGACGTCACACGTAACGGCACGGGATGCGTGACGCTGAAGCACAGCAGGCAAAGCCCTCCCACGTCCCCGCTTCAAGGCTGAGGGGGAGGAGGGAGGCTCCCGGTGTGCCTCGCAGCTCCCGGCGCCTGACGGCAGCCCGGACGGCACCACCGTCCACACAGTGACATGAATCAATACATAGTGTTGACCAACATGATCATAGTACAGGGCAGGTGGTGGCAATTGTTACAATCAATGAAAAAGTGCGGCATAGGGCACCCCATAATATAGTAGATGTGTAATATACTTATACCTATGCCTTTTTGGTCTTTTGTATGGATGGTGACAATTATCATTAAAATGTTGTTCTTTCTACTATTTGGTTGCACACCCATTTGTTTACTTTAAGCCATGTTATACAGCCCAACCAATATGCACTTCATATAAAGTCCCACTTGTCCCCCTTATTTATGTTTTCCTTAGTGTTTAGGTTGCTAGGCCTTCGGCTTTTTATAAATTACTATTGTGGCATGGATTCATCCACATGATACCTGTCTTTACCTTATGCCTTATGCACGCCGATTGTCCTATGTATTTTAATTTTACCCCCTTCCCCCATTTGTTATTATGACCAGGGATGGAGGCACCTCAGCCTTGATTAGGCGTTGCCTCATATAAAGTCCCAAACCTTTTCCTTTGTTGCAATTGATCAGGGATGGAAGTGCTTATTTGGTTGGCTATATGGCTTCTTTACACATCTACTATATTATGGGGTGCCCTATGCCGCACTTTTTCATTGATTGTAACAATTGCCACCACCTGCCCTGTACTATGATCATGTTGGTCAACACTATGTATTGATTCATGTCACTGTGTGGACGGTGGTGCCGTCCGGGCTGCCGTCAGGCGCCGGGAGCTGCGAGGCACACCGGGAGCCTCCCTCCTCCCCCTCAGCCTTGAAGCGGGGACGTGGGAGGGCTTTGCCTGCTGTGCTTCAGCGTCACGCATCCCGTGCCGTTACGTGTGACGTCATCACACTTGGCGCCACGGCGTCGGCACGTTGGGTTCCATCTGCACTACTCAATGGGGGGAGTTCATGGCGCCACGGCTCGGGTTGGCTGCTGCCACCCGTGTTGTGGCGTCCTCTTCCCTCCTTGTGAGTGCTGACGTGACGATGGGAGCTGTTCTGTTGGCCGTTATTGGGTACTATTAAAGGACATCTCTTCTGGTTATCTTCATTTATCTCTCCTTTTCTTTTTCCCAGTCTTTTCTCTGGCAGTCTTGGTTTCTTTGCTTCTATTGGGTCTATACCTACCGTTTCTTGCTTTGGGATGTGGCTTATTACCCTGGCCACTCCTTGTTCTATATACTTACTATTTCTTTACCTACTTCTTACTAACTCTCACATTCATTTTCTATATGCAGTATCCGTTGGCTAGTTACCCATCTATGCCATCTACTCCACACACCTGGGTTTATTCAATTCTTCCCTTTGATGTCCTCTTGTCGTCCCCTACTGGCCGGAGACCAGGCTCCCACAGCTCCCGGTGAGACGCATTCCCCGGTTGCACTGTTGCCCACACAGTACATTACCATATTTTTTCATCATCAAGCTGTAAGTACCAAGGGTGAAGCTGGCTCAGATCGGGCTGTTATATTCTTTCTCCATTTACGCCTATTTATCTGTTACCATGTTTATTATATTACTGTCTATAAGGGGGATCTCTTTTTTCTCTCTTTTGCAGTGACAAGGGATGCATTTGCTCCTGAAGAAGTGGAATTTACTCCACGAAACGCGTAGAGCCGTTACCATGCATTCCTTTCAATACCTATTATATCGAATTGGTTTTACATGCCCAATTTTAGCCATGGCTTCATCTGTTCAGGATCCATCAGCTCTCGATTACTGTGTTTTTATACGTTATTTCATTGTGTTACCTTTGTATTCATCGTTTTTATACTTATACCTATGCCTTTTTGGTCTTTTGTATGGATGGTGACAATTATCATTAAAATGTTGTTCTTTCTACTATTTGGTTGCACACCCATTTGTTTACTTTAAGCCATGTTATACAGCCCAACCAATATGCACTTCATATAAAGTCCCACTTGTCCCCCTTATTTATGTTTTCCTTAGTGTTTAGGTTGCTAGGCCTTCGGCTTTTTATAAATTACTATTGTGGCATGGATTCATCCACATGATACCTGTCTTTACCTTATGCCTTATGCACGCCGATTGTCCTATGTATTTTAATTTTACCCCCTTCCCCCATTTGTTATTATGACCAGGGATGGAGGCACCTCAGCCTTGATTAGGCGTTGCCTCATATAAAGTCCCAAACCTTTTCCTTTGTTGCAATTGATCAGGGATGGAAGTGCTTATTTGGTTGGCTATATGGCTTCTTTACACATCTACTATATTATGGGGTGCCCTATGCCGCACTTTTTCATTGATTGTAACAATTGCCACCACCTGCCCTGTACTATGATCATGTTGGTCAACACTATGTATTGATTCATGTCACTGTGTGGACGGTGGTGCCGTCCGGGCTGCCGTCAGGCGCCGGGAGCTGCGAGGCACACCGGGAGCCTCCCTCCTCCCCCTCAGCCTTGAAGCGGGGACGTGGGAGGGCTTTGCCTGCTGTGCTTCAGCGTCACGCATCCCGTGCCGTTACGTGTGACGTCATCACACTTGGCGCCACGGCGTCGGCACGTTGGGTTCCATCTGCACTACTCAATGGGGGGAGTTCATGGCGCCACGGCTCGGGTTGGCTGCTGCCACCCGTGTTGTGGCGTCCTCTTCCCTCCTTGTGAGTGCTGACGTGACGATGGGAGCTGTTCTGTTGGCCGTTATTGGGTACTATTAAAGGACATCTCTTCTGGTTATCTTCATTTATCTCTCCTTTTCTTTTTCCCAGTCTTTTCTCTGGCAGTCTTGGTTTCTTTGCTTCTATTGGGTCTATACCTACCGTTTCTTGCTTTGGGATGTGGCTTATTACCCTGGCCACTCCTTGTTCTATATACTTACTATTTCTTTACCTACTTCTTACTAACTCTCACATTCATTTTCTATATGCAGTATCCGTTGGCTAGTTACCCATCTATGCCATCTACTCCACACACCTGGGTTTATTCAATTCTTCCCTTTGATGTCCTCTTGTCGTCCCCTACTGGCCGGAGACCAGGCTCCCACAGCTCCCGGTGAGACGCATTCCCCGGTTGCACTGTTGCCCACACAGTACATTACCATATTTTTTCATCATCAAGCTGTAAGTACCAAGGGTGAAGCTGGCTCAGATCGGGCTGTTATATTCTTTCTCCATTTACGCCTATTTATCTGTTACCATGTTTATTATATTACTGTCTATAAGGGGGATCTCTTTTTTCTCTCTTTTGCAGTGACAAGGGATGCATTTGCTCCTGAAGAAGTGGAATTTACTCCACGAAACGCGTAGAGCCGTTACCATGCATTCCTTTCAATACCTATTATATCGAATTGGTTTTACATGCCCAATTTTAGCCATGGCTTCATCTGTTCAGGATCCATCAGCTCTCGATTACTGTGTTTTTATACGTTATTTCATTGTGTTACCTTTGTATTCATCGTTTTTATACTTATACCTATGCCTTTTTGGTCTTTTGTATGGATGGTGACAATTATCATTAAAATGTTGTTCTTTCTACTATTTGGTTGCACACCCATTTGTTTACTTTAAGCCATGTTATACAGCCCAACCAATATGCACTTCATATAAAGTCCCACTTGTCCCCCTTATTTATGTTTTCCTTAGTGTTTAGGTTGCTAGGCCTTCGGCTTTTTATAAATTACTATTGTGGCATGGATTCATCCACATGATACCTGTCTTTACCTTATGCCTTATGCACGCCGATTGTCCTATGTATTTTAATTTTACCCCCTTCCCCCATTTGTTATTATGACCAAAGATAGGTTGTTCATCAGAACCAGTGAGATTTCTGTTGTCATTCTTGTTGTTCTGCTGTATGCTGAATGACTGCTTGGAGCAATGCTGTTTATTTTTATTTGTTTAGTTTGTATTTATCAACTCCTATGAATATTTACATATCACATTTCTTAATATTATAGCTAAAATGTCTACAGCTCCTAAATGTACATTTCTTTTTTTTTTTTTTTTTGCGTCGTAATAAATTAGTGGTAATAAATCAAAAGTTCTATGTGCAAATGATGGCTAAATAGTCAATTTTATGGTACATTAGGGAGTATATGAGCTTATTAGTGGGTGTACATTAAACAAGAACACATGTATGTCTTTAACTTACATGATGACATATGAAATCGGTCTAATGTAAACTTAATAGTCTGCAAAGAAAGAAAATATCTGTATGAGCACCCAAAGTAGTTCTGCAATATTCTAATTAATATCATTAAGACCAAAAAAAATGTGTAAAACGATGGCCATAGGTCAATGAATGCATTGCTAACCCAAAGAACTTAACTAGTAGCGGTTATTTACTGAACAATTGTCCACAATATTTTTTATTAGAAACACACGACCGTGACATGCACATACCAAGGCCAATTTAACTGAGGTTCGAAAGGGGATTTTGTTCCAAGCGCACCAACAGAATGGCAAGTAATGGAGCTAGCATTATGAAGATGTAAAGGGGCTCTTATCTCTGCTCCACAATTACAGCTTTGAAGTCCTTTCGTATTCTAGGTGTCATCACCTTCTATAGTCCTTCCAGAAGTGCAAGAGGCTTCTAGGGCATTTTCCAATGAATTTACAGTGAAGCGCTTCTCACAGTAACTTTGATTGGGTTGTGATCTGACAAATGTGCTGACCTGTCTATCAATGATAGTGCTCCAGCTTTCTGTTTCTTCACAAAATAAGTGCCTACCTAATGCCTAGTTTAAAATTAGGAATGAACTTTGGGTAAAGGTTAAACAAAATCAAGGCAACCCTAAATATGTCACATTTTGAGAAAACAGAAAATCAATATGGATATTTTCTGCAATAGCAATCAATTGCCAGTAATACACTTTCTGGCCTCTGAAATTAGATCAGGTGGTCTAGAATTGTCAACAATGGAGGCTTTGTTAAATGTCAGCCCTCTCACCATAAAAATCACAGTTCCCAACAGCCATATTGACAATTTGCTTAGCTAGGATGGGGAAATCATAAGGAATGTTGCTGATAAAATGCACAGGGACAGATTAGTAGGCACTAGTCTCTAAAAGTTGATGTAAACTCTTATTAAATGTCCTTTTAGGTAACAAAATTATGTGTAGCTAGGGAAATTTTGGGGTGGGGGAGACGTGTGTTTTTCAGTTTCTCTGAAGAATAATTCCAGGCATGGGCATTTTATACAGAAGTACATTGTTCAAGCTTGCACCAATGTAACTACAGTATGGATATACTATGCCTGGCTGATCTCCCTGGGTGATGGAAAGGGTGTGACATCACTATCCCACCTCTCCACCTCATCCAAATCGGAGAATTCTTTGCATTCATTAAAAAAATGCAAAGTTGCCTAGAAACACTCAAAGATAGTGCCCAGTTTGCATTGTTGTTTCCAATGTCTGTATTTGCTTTACCAGGCCAGGGGAAGTCTTACAATTTAAAAACTATACATTTAAATAAAACAATTTAAAATATTAGAAATATTTTAATAATGTGTAAAATGATTATATAACAGCTGCAAACACAACACACATAACATAAACAACAGTCTGACTATTAATGTCATACTCCAGAACTCCTCTCTAATTTGTTTAGTAATCAAATGCAATTTCCACCATCCTCCATTTTCCACTACCTGCCCCTCCACTGTACTGTGGAAACATGGGCAGCCTTTTTTTCTTTTCTTTTTTGTATTTTCAATGTTATTTGATCTTCCATAAATTTGACCAACCGTGAACCCCAACCATCTTCCTTCTCACAAGCACCATAACACTCTTCCTCCTTAACATCATCACAAACAACCGCTTCTATGCACCCTAGAGGAGGAGAAAATGAAGCAGTAGCAACACCAAGAAAGTGGCTGCTATGCACCCATAAGGCAGAAGAGTGTATGTCTTTTGCTGCTGACCTGTTTAATTGGGATTCTGTTCCCACTGTGTGACAGTGTACAGCCATGTGTTTCCTCATGCATGTGGTGCCCAAACGGCTGGTACTTTTACCAATGCTGATAAGCACCTATTGGCAAGCTCCATTCAGAGCATGTTGCTGTGCCCCTAAAGACCTAATTTGTGATTAAACTGAGCTGGAGATACGCTACTGCACATGCGCTGCTACTTGCGCAAGGAAATGGTGACCATCATTGTTGCTGGAATCCTATGGGACAGTAGACAGGATTCTTTAACCTTTAAAGCTAAACTTATCTATGAAAAGATGACACTTTACAACAGCTGTTGGATAAAAAGGCCGCGGCCGTTTATTATTTATATAATAACATTTAAAACTCATCAAAGCTTTCAACTTATAAATAATAAACCCGACCACTACGATCCAGGTTTATAATAATAATAATAAATAATCAATAAACATATCCATCAAAATCATCAATAAAATATAAAACATATTGTCCCCCTTTGCAAACTGACAAAGGTGACCCAAAATAATAAACTGGCCGCGACAAAACAAAAAGGGAGGGGGGGAGGGGAACCGCACGATCCGGGATGCTGAGGTGATCTGAGGGTCCTGCTACCTGAGAGCCCCCTTAAATAGGGCTGGGAACAGGCTCAGAAGGCGGGAAGCTAACTAGAAAAAACAGGTACCTCACACAATCTCCCCAGCTACCTGTTATCTCTAATATGATAGGGGCTTATTCAGCCAACCATCATCTAGGAACCCTGTTACCTCCTAGTAACTATAATCTTCCTCTCTAAGCCCGCCAAAACTAACTCCTGTCATGTCTAATTTACCTGTCACTGTCCCATATAGAAAAGGGGGGCCATAGAGACCCCCTTTTCTTTCTATGGGACAGTAGACAGGATTCTTTAACCTTTAAAGCTAAACTTATCTATGAAAAGATGACACTTTACAACAGCTGTTGGATAAAAAGGCCGCAGCCGTTTATTATTTATATAATAACATTTAAAACTCATCAAAGCTTTCAACTTATAAATAATAAACCCGACCACTACGATCCAGGTTTATAATAATAATAAATAATCAATAAACATATCCAATAGACAGGCGGCATCACACCCGCCTGTCACCACCCCACAGTGCGGCCCTCTCGGCACAAGTGCCCAGATTAGCATTCAAAATGTCCAGACCCAGGTCAGACAAATGTGTGTCATCCTTTCTATAGAGACCAGGAATTCCACCTTCCAGCTCAAGATGTCGAAAGGACGCAATTCCCATACCTCCTAGCAGCTTCTCTAAAGCCCTGTTAATACGCCTCCTGACTTTCTCCAAAGGCTTCAGGTGTGCATGTTTGAACCATGACAACCTCGGAATAATTTCCGAGAAAACAAAAGCCGTGTGAGGTGAAAAGGATTGCAAAAAGGAAAAATCATCCCTAATCCTAAAAATTAAATCAAGCGTTTTTACGTTGCCCACATCGTTTCCCCCCAGATGAATGATGAGAACATCTGGAGGGGAAAGGAGCTGCATTAGCCTACAGACTTCAAATATAAGCTCGGACCATTTCATGCCCCTCTTGCTGAACCATTGGACCTTAAAATGACGTGGATCCAAGCCGATATTCTCCGTGTAACTGCTTCTTCTAGCTCTCGCCCGGGCCCAGTGGATGAAAGAATGGCCCACAATCCACACTGAGACCCTGCGTCCTAGAAGTATTAAAACATAAAATTAGGTCGGATATATGACAAGTAGGCATTTGATCGCCATCTACCAATACTTTTTAACAACTCAGTATCAACACCCAATCTTGCAGCTTCTGTCGCTGCCCCAATCCTAAAAGAGTGGGAAGACAGTTTCAAATGATCAAAATTTGAAAATTTGATGATTAAAAAGTTTTAAAAAACGTAAGTATTTATTAAACACAGCAACGAACTGGAACTTTGTTAAAGGTTTTCCGGATTGATGACCAAAAAAGGGGCCAGGATTGGGATACCGGATCAGCAGGAACTGTTTCATTAGGAAAACTGGACAGATACAAGAATCTTTATAAACATTTAGGTGAATCCATTTGCCCACTCCTAACTGGTCGGTTTTTGAAAAGCGCAACAAAATGCTCATTGAATTGTCATAAAAAAGGACATCAGACAGTAGCAAACCAGTTTTGCCATACTTCACATCCATGGCCAACTCGGAAACCCTTACAGCAGCAAAAAACATAATGGAGAAGGCAGCTTGAAAAAGAGCAGACTCATAAAAAGAAAAACATACCTTTGTAGCAGCTTCGCATAGTCGTTCCAAAATTTCCGGTGTAATAGGTTGCCTGGAATGTCTCTGCCAGGTACACTTACGGTAACCTTTCATAGCCTGCCTTATTGAAAAAAAGGACGAACATGGGGGACAATTACGCAGCTTAACAAAGAAAGATATCCCCGCTAGGATTTTATTAATGTGGGACCACGAGTAGTGTTGTGCGAACAATTTATTCAGAAAAAACAATAGAAGATGTTCAGAAAAAGCATCAGGGCATTCACCCATTTCGTTCAAATGAGATAACCACAGAGACCAAGCTGACTGATATCCAGCCATGGTTGCTGGGGCCAATGAATTTGATATATTGTTCGAAACTAAATTTAAACAATATCCCAAAGGCGGGCCGGGTATTGATGACTCGTCTGATCTGCGGTTGGTAACAGCTGGAAAAAACGATCCATCTGTCGGCGAGACAAAGAATCTGCCAATGTGTTGTCCTTGCCCGCAATAAAAGTAGCTTTAATCCAAATGTTTAAAAGTAAGCACTAATAAACAAGATATCTCAACAACTTCAGTACAGGCGGGGACTTGGAAGACAGACAATTTATAGCGAATAACACGCCCTTATTATCTGTCCTGACCATCAAGCGCCTGTTCTGGAACTGATGACCCCATATTTCTAAAGCTACTATAATGGGAAAGAGCTCTAAAAGCACACTATTCCGGGTATATCCTAAAGAAACCCACCTATGACACCACGAGTCAGCACACCAATGATTGCGCCAAATGGCGGCAAACCCCACTGAGCCTGCTGAGTCAGTGGATAACAAAAATTCCCTATCCAAAATAAAGTCCTCTTGCCAGACAGACTTTCCATTTAAATGTATCAGGAATTGAATCCAAATTAGCATATCTTCTTTAATATCAGCTGACAGTCTGACATGGGCTGTAGGAGATTTTAAACCAGAAATTGCAGAGTAAAGTTTTCTGGCAAATAATTTGCCAAGGGGGATGACCCGAGACGCAAAGGCGAGCAAGCCCAAAAGAGACTGAACCTCCTTTAAGCAAACTTTCCTTTTGCGAATCATTATCAAAAGGCAATGTTCTAATTTGACTACCTTATCTAAAGGTAACCTGAATTCCATCATGTTGGAATCAATAGTAATGCCCAAAAACTGAACGCACGTTGACGGCCATTCAGTTTTTTCGTGAGCCAATGGAATGCCAAATTGTTTGCACATATTTAAGAAAGAATATAATAAATGCAAACAATCTGAAGATCCGGCTGAACCTAAAAACAAAAAATCATCTAAATAATGGACTATGTTAGCAGAATTAGATACTGAGGACACTACCCACTCTAAAAAGGATGAAAAACATTCAAAATAAAAACAAGACAGGGAGCAGCCCATGGGGAGACACCTGTCAAAAAAGAATTGGCCTAGAAAATAAAAACCTAAAGAATTGAATGCCTCAGGGTGCACTGGCAGCAAGCGAAAGGCGGACTTGATGTCCGTCTTTGCCATGAGTGCACCCCTGCCTAAACGCCTAAGTATAACCAGGGCATCATCAAATGTTGAGTATTGCACAGAAGCCAGGTCCTCGCTTATCTCATCATTTAAGGACCCGCCGAAGGGAAACGATAAGTGATGGATAAGCCTATAAGTATTCGGCTCCTTCTTCTGTACAATGCCCAGAGGAGAAATTCTGAAGTTGACAAAAGGAGGGTAAACAAAAGGGCCAGCAAACCTTACGGGTTGTAATTCTTTATTAATTTTCTCTGTAGCAACATCTTCCAAATAATGAACGGACTTCAAATTAGGTACCAAAGAACAACCCTGTCCTGAAAACCTGGGCAAAATAAAACCATCTCTAAAGCCCTCAGTTATTAATGTGGCCTTCACCCTGTCGGGGTACCGCTGCAGCCAGGGGAGCATTGCGGGCAGGTTCACCGGTGTTGAGGCTTTTTGGAAAAATTCCTGGGTTCTAAATGCACTGCATTTTCTTAAAACATTTGTGGACGGGGTGGGATCCTGCACAGAAGGCACATTCATGCCTATATTTGCAGGTCCCAGGCCATCGACACTGTGTTTCATTATAATTAAAGCACACTCCCTTACAAAAAGTGGAAGTGGCTGGTTGAGGCTGCTGGCCAGGAAAGGACTGTCGGTTAAGAATAGGCCATTGAGGAAGAAACAGATCTAGCCAGAGGCTGACATCTTTAACCCCCCATTTCAGGTTCGGCTGAACAGCCAACTTTTGGCGAAAAGCCACATCGTAGTTGTACCACGCTGTGCCACCAAAATTTTTAAACGCTTCCAGAACAATGTCTAGGTGTTGAAAGAGGCCAGTACTTTTGGACGGGAATCTTTCACATAAGACAGCAGAATATATAAAAAATGATTGCAACCAATTGTTGAAATTTTTTGTAACGGGGCGTTTCCTCTCCTCATCCTCTTTCTTGTCACTTTTGGACACGAAATCCCTGGCTGAGGGTAGGAGGGAGAGCATGTCTACAAAGCTACCGTTCCAAATTTTTTCTTTAACAGAATCGGACAAGTGAAACCCCAGCGGGGACATTTCACAAGTCAGAGCTTCTCTTAAACAAACCTCAGGCAAATTCTGTGCTTTAGCTAACAAGAAAGAATTGGATTCAGCGGGTAAAGCAGAAGAACCGTGAGAAGCATTTAAATCCTGTAAAATAATAGAATCAGACAAAGAATTTGTATTATTGTTACTTGGAGCGCAATTAGCGGTCTGGCCCAAACGTCAACAATAGAAGCAGTCACAGGCTGTAAAACCTCTGTAGTGGAGGGAACCAAACCAGGAGGACTGATCAAACTCTTAAAATCTGTCAAAAATTTCTGCAGCATATTAGCAATATCACCTGTTGAGGACAGAGCAGACAAACCCCTGCTCCCGTCCCTCTCATTTGTCACCAAAGGCTCCCCTCCGCTACCACCTGTAGGGGCAGAAAATGACATGCTATGGACAACGGCGCTCACAGGGTTAAAAAGCTCACCTGCAGCGTGATCAGCTCCACTCCTGGACGGGCGCTCCTGAGTCTGCGGCTGCCGTGGAGAAGCTGCCCTGGAACGGGCCAGCGTGCCGGTGACGGGGAGGATGTCTTGACTGGCATCTCTTGCACGCGAGGCGGACTTCCCTGGACGTCTTGGCGCTGTCCGGTCCACGGCGGGCGGCAAGAATCTCCGACGGGGGAGTCTTCTCCTCTTCTTGGCACCGGCATCTTCGGCGGATGGGCCCGATGTGCTGCGCCTGCGCACTTCTGATGTCACCCGATGATCTTCATCTGGTTCCGGGGTAGACGAAGATCTTCCTCTGGCCGGGGTCACTTGTTGCAAACTTCCTCCCGCCGGGGTCACTGGCTGCGAACTTCCTCTCGCCGGGGTCACGACTTGCGCACTTCCTCTCGTCATGGTCACGGCTTCAGTTCTCCAGCTCGGGCCGGCGACGGGCTCCAACTCCGCCGGCGGTTCAGTTAACGGATTCGGCAGCTCCGCTGTAGATGGGTTAGGGATAGCGAGACACCGCTTGACCCATTCTTCTCCCCCTTCTTCACCAGCTCGCTCTATCAGTCGGCGAAGGAGGCTCATCTCGATGGACGGTCTAGAAGATACAGGAACCGCACGATCCGGGATGCTGAGGTGATCTGAGGGTCCAGCTACCTGAGAGCCCCCTTAAATAGGGCTGGGAACAGGCTCAGAAGGCGGGAAGCTAACTAGAAAAAACAGGTACCTCACACAATCTCCCCAGCTACCTGTTATCTCTAATATGATAGGGGCTTATTCAGCCAACCATCATCTAGGAACCCTGTTACCTCCTAGTAACTATAATCTTCCTCTCTAAGCCCGCCAAAACTAACTCCTGTCATGTCTAATTTACCTGTCACTGTCCCATATAGAAAAGGGGGGCCATAGAGACCCCCTTTTCTTTCTATACTTCTGTGTCCAAAGACATGCGGCATTACTTCTTCCTTTTTTGTAAATTTTTATACCTTAATAAATTTCCTTTTATGAGCAGTTTTACACTATGTGGAGCCTTGTTTCTATTATATGCACAATCGGTCTTGCTGAGTGTATTCCCAGTGGATTAGTGGTTCCCTGCGGGTTGTGGATGCATGTGATGACAGTTAACCAGATAAATTTCTGCAGTTTCCTGTGGAAGAGGGGAGGTTGGAAGTGTGCCTTTTCCTTGGGTGAATTCCCACTATGCGCATTTGACCACCCATGAGGGTCACAAAATCTGGAAAGCCTTGTGTATGACCATAGATACCTTGGAGACCTTTTAAGCATCTGATCGTGATGGCTCAAGAAGTCCATACTATTTTTTCAAAACTGCTTATGGGAATTTTTTATTTTCTCCTTTTTCTGGGGTTATATACTGTACCTCCATATGAACTCTCATCCTATTACTCATTGGTTGTTTTACACATTTGTCACAGTACGTAATTGATGTTTTTGTTTTACACATTTTTTGTGTTGTTTGTATGAGATCCAGATGATATTAGGAACTGCACCTGCTAGTATAATAACATTCTGTATATTTTGAGTGTTTTTGTGCACTTTGTTTTGACATTTTTTTTTTTTTTTACACTTTAGAAACAATGTAAAGTTGTACTGTGATAAAAGAAGCTGTTGAAGTTGAGTTTCAACAGTTAAGTTTTATTTTTAAGAATAGCTTAAATCTATTGTGCCACTGTCTCCATAGGGCTTGCTGTGTGATGACTTCCTAGGCCTCCCTCTGATAGCCTGCAGACAGTTGCTGAGGGTTTTCATATATTCTTCCTTACTCCCGTTTTGCTCGTTACTCAATAAACAGTCCAGGGTATTTGGTGTTTATATTTATTGTGAAACTTGGATGGGAGAAGGGAATAGTGGGATACTCCACTGAACTATTCACAGTAGATAAGGACAACCCTAACTTGGCCTTACCCAATTACTTGTGAAAGCAGACACACTGCTTTTACCATAGTGCCACTTGTATGAAAGGATTAAGTCTTCTTGCTCTCTCTAGCAACAGACTTTATGCAACTACTTTATCTTCAGGACACTCTCTAGCATTCCCTATACTGACACCCATCCATTGACTCTTCCACTTGAAGGGGCGGCCCTCACAGAACAGGCCCCATGACACAGATCTGTACTCACTTTAGGCAGATTCAGATCCGTTCCAGTGTCTACCTTCCAGTCAGCTCTGCAGGACATCCGGGTTCAGCTCCTATCTGACTTTCAGGCCCTCAGGTCGACTACCCAAGCCCGCATGGAAGCTACAGAAGAGGAGCAGCTGCCCCTTCCCTCCAGGACCCTGCTCTCCAGCCGAAGACACGGAACACATGTGCCCCTGGCATTTATACAGTCACCCTGCATGCACCAAGGCACTTTCCTCTACCAATCACCAGGGCTGTAACAATGCCTATGCCTTCACTTGTCTGGTTTCCTCCCACTGTCCAATATCCCTCCCTATTGGACCCTGTGTGAAATATTCAGACAAGCTGAGCTGCACCTGAGCACCATGAGCAGACCCTACCAATGGATCCTGCTCCCTGGTAGGCAGAGAGCATTATAAATTTACCTGGCAATCTTCCGGGGAAGCAGAAAGACCCTAAAAATATACTCTCTGCTAGCACCTAACGAGCAGGGTGCTACATATTTTTGATCCTATTTCCACCATTCTATTCAGGCCTACTACCAGGGAATAAAAAAACAGCTGTCACAGAGACATTACCTAAAAAAAATCCTTTTCAAGCTTAATGAATCAGACTAGAGTGTTGTGGTTGTATTTAAATCAAGCAATAATGTAAGAGTAAAAACATTACACATGCAAAATATGTGATATGATGTCACTGACTCTTTTTGTGAGAATTCTACTGTTGCATGACAACATATAAGGTGTAATATAAAGTTCTTGCTCCTGTTGGTTGCCCCTAATTATGGCTTATTTGTCTGTACCCCTTTAAGAATTAGGTGAGGGGATGGGCTGTCACATTTGTATAAAGGTGTGAGGGTACCAGAAGGGGTGTGACCTGAAGGAGGCCATGCCTCCTAAATGCATTGTCATAGCAACCTTAATTGTTGTCATGTCAGGAGATCTATCCTCTGTGCACCCGGTCTGTTTGTGTCCTCAGAACTGTCGTCCTTCGCAATACATCGCGGTTGTGCGGCGCCGGCTGGTCCGGGCGCATGCGCACATCGGTCGGCTTACCCGGAGACGGAAGTGTTTACCTCCGGATGTCTCGGGTCGGATGAGGCTGCCAGCGAGTGGAGGACAAGTGGTTGGCGGGACCTGGAGGAGAGAATCGTCTTCTTCCTGGGGACACAGGGAATCGATCTGTCCTGCATGACATTCATCTACATTTGTGAGTTATATTTCACATAGCTTTGCTTTTATCCAATAAAACGATGTTATGCTAGGGCGGCTGTGCGCTCTTTCCCTTGTTTCTATTTATAAAGTGTAAAGGCATCTCACAAAAATATAATTCTAAAGATTGGCATTTTTCCCATGTTGCCCTTGAAGTTACATAAAACAAGGACCATTTCCCCACTGTACTGTATTTTTATTTTTTTCATTCATACACTTTATGGCAGTGCCCAGCTACTTTGGCAATCGCTTGCCTATTACCTTAGAAATGGCCAGAATTGATCATAAGGGTTTACCTCCTATAGTCTTCAGTGGGGGTTTATATTTAAAGGTCACAATTTTTGGACTTTGCACTGGGTTCTACCAATCTGGCTCCAGATCATTGTCTTGGTGCATGATAAAACGTGCACCAATTGTTGACCGCAAAGAATGGAATGATGTAAAATAGAATGGTAACCATTCTATTGTATTATTGCTTTGGCTCTGTAAATCCTACCTAACACTTTTTGTTTGGTTCAGAGCTATTATCCCGCCACTCATGTTTGGCGTTGTTGTGCTCTAGCACCTTAGAAGGGTGTTCCCTGGTCCCGCGGCCCCCCCCGGGCTGATTTTGTCCCATTACGCTCCTGATGCAGGTCAACATATTACTATTGTAGGGGTTGCTTCAGGGCTCAAATTCACCATGTTGGTGCATACATTTTTATTCTGCCTTAGTTTGATATAACACCTGCCTTTTATGATGTGTAGTGTATTACCAATTCTCTATATAGCAGTGTTGTTTTGGTGGCTATGTACCACATGTTGCCTGGCTGCACCTATTACGTTCTATTGGCTCTGCTCTGTATTGTTCGAGAGTGTTTTTTCTTTTTTCTTTTGTTTTGTATGTTTTTTCCCTAAAAACCTTCAATAAAAATGATCTGATTAGAAAAAAAAAATCCTACCTAACCAGAACTAAAGCAGCACAATCCTATTTTATTTTCACCACAACACTTGATAGAAGACATCAAGCATTCTTCCAGCACCCTTTCCTTTGCTCTTTGCTCCTCATATGTTCTCCTCTTCGATCCAAACATCCCAAACTTAGACTAATCTGTTCAAATACTTGCAGTCATCCACTGTGCACGGTTTGTGGTCTTTTACATATTTTAATCTTTTTTATTTGCCAGTTTCAAATAGGGATTTTTCTTTGCATACCGTTACTACATTACTCATTACTACATTATTACTGTAATGTCCAGCTATCCAGTGTTCTATTTTGCTTTTGCATATGCCACTGGTATTTGGTTTGTACTATTTAAGAAAGCAGCCATCTTTATTTTTTCCCTGGGGTTACTGTGTTTGGGCACAATCAACACCTAAAATTGATTGAGCTTTTTTTTTCATGCACATATGTGAATGCTGGTTAAAGCAGGCTGGTTGGTAAGTTTGAGCTTGGAAATCTCTTGTTTGACATACATCTTCCTTCCAGTGCTCCTTGCTGCAAAGACCAGTTATAGATTACATACTTACATAGTTAAAGAGGTTGAAAAAAGACACCAGTCCATCCAGTTTAACCTATAATGTGTGTGTGCGTGTGTGTGTGTGTGTGTGTGTGTGTGTGTGTGTGAGTATATATATAAGTGTTTATGTCAATAGTACATTGTATACCTCTGTATTTTGTGGCCGTTAAGGTACCCATGTAATAGTTTTTTGAAACTATTGATGCTCCCTGCTGACACCACTGCTTGTGGGAGAGAATTTAACATTCTTACCACTCTGACGATAAAGAACCCTTTATGTAGTTAAAGGTTAAACCGCATCTCTTCTAATTTTAGTGAATGGCCCTGTGTTTTTTTAAATTCCTTTTCACTGAAAAGTTGGTTCCCTATGCTAGGGTCACCAGTACGGTATTTGTAAATTAAAATCATATCCCCTCTAAAGTTTTCAATGCATGTAGTCTTTCTTCATAGCTGAAGTCCTCCAGTCCCCGTATCAACTTTGTTTCCCTTCCCTGGACTCTCTACAGTTCCAGCACATCCTTCCTGAGGACCCGCTGCCCAGAACTGGACATCATACTCAATATGGAAACAAAGTATACAGCGCTTAATACAATAATCTCAATCTCAGCCAACGCTTAAGATAAAAAAATTGCACAATAAATAAATTGAATAAATCAATATATCAATAAATAGATAAAAAGTCCATGAGGAGAGGAGTCCTGTAAGAAGTCCCATAAACCAAGTGATGAAATTGAAGAGACAACCTCCACCAAACACCAACAAGTGTGGCCTTTTACCGAAAGCATATGATCCCCATTACAGGGATCTCAATGCGCCTTAAAGGGAACTCCTCACAACCCCCGATGGATGGATGGATATATGATCTTCTCCTACAGGTAAAACCTCTGCACGCTCAGGAATAATCCCCTCACAGGAAATAGTGTCAACCCAAATATCACATGAATAAAGAAGAAAAACTCCTCATGGTGTAGTATGTTGAAACACAAACACTTTAATGTGTAAAAGCAAATGTAACACTCACATTTGACATGGGTATAACGAGCATCAAAGGTCAAATTCCTGTAGGGAAGTCATATGGTCGACAGTGTGGTAGCTGCAGCCGTATAGCTTCTAAGTGGAGACAGGTAGACGCTGGGGAGATGCAAATAGTGCGGACATTGCCGGTCCCCTACCGGTTTCGTCAGATGTTGACATCATCAGGGGGTGTGGCTAGACGCCGCCGATCACCCACATTAAATGGCCCAAAAACAGCGGAAGGGGAGGAGCGGCATGCGTTCCAGCCGACTCCTCCTCCCTCGCAAATGCTAACCACACATTCCTTATGCTAAGAGGAAGTGCACTAGCTTACCAATCTGAAGCCTCCGTCAGGAGCCAATCCGAAGGCACCGTCGGGAACCAATCAGTTGGGAACAATGCACTTCTTTAGACAACCCACAGCACTGGACACAAGAGCAGCTCACTCCAATGTGAAAAAAGAGAGAGAGAAAAAACCAAAGGATGACTACTGCCGATGTGCAGCGCTATGAGTGAGACTTTCCGAAAATAGGCAGGAGAATATTTTAAACCCAAATAAAGGAAATCCTCCAAACTGCAATAACAAAAACAGGGGAAACCAATACCTGCTCAAATAATGCCAATAGAAACCTGCTAATGAAATGTCAAAAATGCAGGGATAAATTAAACTAAATATGATGGGCTGAATATGCTTCCACACTATCCACCAGAGACACCCACAGGAATACACTTAAAATACTTAAAAACACACAAGTGGGATAACCCACTAGAAATTTAAAAAAGCATTAAAACTGGTATGCAAACAGTAAAAATGTATGTATGGAAATATAAAAAACAATATAAAAAAAGGCTCCATATACATGTAGAAAAGAGCCCAGAAACCAGATGCCGAAAGGGGAAAAAGCCTAGGAGTTGTTAATAAAGGAGTTGATATCCCAGTCTATGTTCATACCATGAGGACTATAGGATAGTTACCTAGGATCATACTCAATATGCAGCCAGACCAGAGTCTTGTAGAGTGGGAGAATTATTTTATCTCTGGAGTGAATCCCCTTTTTAATACATGCCAGTATTCTGTTGGCTTTGCTTGCAGCAGCTTGGCATTACATGGCATTGGTGAGCTTGTCATCTACTAGAATAGTGATGGACGAACATCGGCCGGGGCGGTTCGCGAACGTTAGCCGCAAACTTTCTCAAATGTCCGCGAACCGCAAGTTTGCGGCGGGCCCCATCGACTTTAATGGAAGGCGAACTTTAAAAACCTTTAGGTTTGCAGCAACTAAAGACTTACTAGCTGTGCACAAATAGTCCCACCACATGGACAATGTCATAACAGAAGTATTGCAATTGGAAAAGTTGCCCTAAAAATTATTTATTTTTTTTTTTACAGCAAAAAAATTTTTTTTTTCCTAAATCAGTCAGAACTGACAGCAGCCGGTCATGTCAAACACATACATGTCAAATACATATAGGGTCCATTCACACATCTGTATAATGGGTCTGCATCCATTCCACAATTTGGCGGAACGTTTACAGACCCATTGATTTTCAATTTCAGTCTGAAAAATGAGGCATTTACCGGATAAAGAAGTAAGTGTCGGCCATTCCAGGCCCCAAAAATTAGCCCACATGCGTTTCCCTGACAGCTAAGTTGTATTCTGTAGCTGGAGGTACATTAGGCATTCACAGGATACAGAAGTAAGTGTTGGCAATAAAAGGCCCCAATAATTAGCCCACATGGGTTTACCTGACAGCTAAGAACGTTGTATTCTGAGGCTGAAGCTTCATTAGGCATTCACAGGATAAATAAGTAATAGGCCCCAAAAATTAGCCCACATGGGTTTACCTGGTTTATCACACCAGTTCTACAAATAATTGGCCAGTAACTGTTGTCACTGTGTGTATCACAGTTAACGCAGCAAAAGAGGCCACATGTTTGCAAGACTAAAATACACCTTTATAAAAGTATACTGTTAAATAACACCCCACTTCAATATGTGGTATTGGGGGGCCACACCAGTGCTTTTGTCACTGTTTGTAATATTGCTGCAGAAACGCTCAACACACCAGTCACAATGCTGCACAGTGCACAATACAAATTCACTATAATATGCTTTCTATATTGCAAAGTATATTATAAGTGTATTACACCCCTATATAGTGCACTGCACACCTATAACAAATACCAGTCATTTACATGACTTTTGTGGACCTTAACCGAGCGATTTGTGTCACTGACGAATCTGTCCCTGGTGCACACAGCAGACCTTTCCCTACACTGACAAAAATGGGACAGTACACCTATACCACATACCAGCCCTTAAAATGACTTTTGTGGACCTTAACAGAGCAATTTGTATCACTGACGATCTGTCCCTAGTGCACAGAGCAGACCTCTCCCTACACTGATAAAAATGGGACAGTACACCTATTCCACATACCAGCCCTTAAAATTACTTTTGTGGACCTTAACAGAGCAATTTGTGTCACTGACAGTCTGTCCCTGCTGCACACAGCCAACCTCTCCCTACACTGACAAAAAGCAGAATGTGAAGTGGCCGCCAGGTTAGGTCTATTTATAAGGTAGGGGGTATGTCCATGTGCTGAAATGTTTCAATTGGCTGTCCCGTTCCACCTGATGGCTGTGTCATTTGTCAAAGTTCTCCCCAATGTAAACTAATATGGCCACCGTGAACAACGCCATATATTTGCAAAATCAGCGGGCTGCAAACAAGCAAAGTTCGCCGCGAACCGACCGCCGGGCGAACCACAAGGCCATCTCTATAGTAGAACCCCCAGGTCCTTTTCCGTCCTAGATTACCCTAGAGCAGGGGTGTCAAACTCAATTTCTTCGTGGGCCGCATCATCATTATGATTGCCCTCAAAGGGCCGGTTTAATCTGTAAGACTAGATGTCCAGAACACCCCACCCTCTCCTACATCAGATGTCAAAAGACCCCCCACCATGAGAAGTCAAAAGCTCTCCACCCTCCCTTACATCATAGTACACCCCTCTTACTTTGCACAGCTGCTGGGAAGAAGTTGGGGCATTGCTGGGAAGCAGAAAGTGCAGGGTCTAGAGTAGGACCAAAGGAGGGCTGGAACTCTCCTGCAGCTGCAGGAGGGGTGCGAGGGCCACATAAAATGGCCTGGAGGGTCTGATTCGGCCCGCGGGCCTTGTGTTTGACACATATGCCCTAGAGGCTCTCCCCCTAGTGAGTTATTTGCATTCATATTTTTGGCACTCCTTACAATGCATAACCTTACATTTTTCCAACAATAAACCTCATTTATCATGTAGTTGCCCAGCCCATTATTTTGTTCAGGTCTTATTGTAAGGTTTCCACATCCTGCGTAGACGTTATTGCCCTGCTTAGCTTAGTATTATCCGCAAATACTGAAATGTATGTGTTTACTGAAATTTAGCTGTTTATCCCAACCTCTAGATCGTTTATGAATAAATTCAACAGGATTGGTCCCAGGACAGATCCTTGGGGGACCCCACTTTCCAGACTAGACCATTCCGAGTATTTATCGCCACCCCTTTGGACTCGCCCCTGAAGCCAGTTTTCAATCCAGTTACTCACCCTTTGGTCCATACCCAAGTACCTTAATTTGTACAGTAAACGTTTGTGGGGAATTGTATCAAATGCCTTTGCAAAATCCACATACATCTACAGGCCTACCTTTAACCAATATATTAATCTGATCTGATTGGATCTATGAATCTGATTGGAGAAAAGCAAACGCGGCGCCAATATTTAAAAAGGCGCTGAGATATATCCCTGGGAACTACAGGTCAGTTTGCCTAACATCAATAGTCTGCAAGAAAATGGAGGTGAGATAAGGGACTATATACAAGATTTTAGTTATGAAAACTGAATCATTATTAGTAATCAGCATGGATTCATGAAGAATCGTTCTTGCCAGTCCAATCAATTACCTTCTATCAAGAAGTGAGCTGCCATCTAGCGATGCCTATCAAAATGCATGTGCTTCCATTGTGGAGACGCTCAGAAGTTAGAGCTAGGACTACAGGAAACAGGGTGTCTTGATGGGGCCTGTAGCTTACGCATGTATTTGCAAATGTGTGCAGACTAAACCCCTGTTCTTAACGCATATTTTTAGACAGGTCAATTTGGTTTGTCGCTGGCTGGTTGCGAAGTTTGAGCTTGGAAATCTTAGCATTTGTTGGTTAAAGCAGGTCTATCCTTTTTTCCTAGATTTTTTTCTGTTGGTTTTACTGTATTTGGGCACCACTAACGCCCAATATTTTCACAGCTGTGTGATGGTAGCACAAAACATACAATGTTTGAGCAGGGGTTTCACTTGACCCCAGAAGGTTTTACCCCTTCATGACCAGGGCATATTTTTGTCTGGACAGGGTTTCCTAGCTGAGTGTTTGATTTCTCCCACCTGCTTCTGGAAGAAGCTTCCAGAATATAGGACTAAGAGTGTCAAATTACCAACATGAATATTTATTATGTCCCAGTCAATCCATGGAAGAAGGCATGTAGAAGGTAACTGGGGAGGTGATACAAGTTTGGGAGGCCTTTCCAGAGTCTTCTTTTCTCTCCAGGGAGGGTTTCAGTTCTCCTGAGGCTGCTGCCCCTTGGAGATATTTACTCAGGCAAGAATTGCAGTCTGGGCCTCAGCTGGAGGCTGGATAGTTAATGGAGTTTTGCTCATCCTGGTCGCAAGAAGAATTTTTTAACTCCCTTACTAAGGATTTACCTGTGGATGCTGGGTGGGACCTGCTTTGGGACTGTAATGCGTGTTTGCTCCTGCTTTTCTACTAAGAAGTTTGTCCTCCCATTGATTTCTACTATTGTTTTGGAGTATCCTGTGATCCTAAACGCCTCTCCTGTTCAAGTTAAACAGAAATTAATAGTAAAAAGACATCACCTAGATGGAGTCATTTTTGATGGTGTGTGTGAGACTGTATGCATGACTGGCAGTCTCTGTACTACTGTGGAGGACCTGGGCATATTCTGTGTGGCCCTTACAAATCCCTATGAATCTTGGCATTGTGATTATTTTATTGTGTTCAGCATTACAACTGCCTCAGCTCTGAAATTTAAATGTGTGTATTGTGTTTGTGGTTGGCACACAATACAGTGTGGTACTAAATAAAAGATCACAATAAGCTATGCTCTGCGACTTGTTTTGCCCCATTTATATGAGGTTAATAGCTTTAGCTTTCTTACTCTAAATTGTACAGTTTACAAATGTCTTTGGCTTTATTGCCTTTTCTGCTTCAACTCTCTATTATTTCTACACAAAACATATTTTGGCAAAAACTACCAATTGCAAATTTATTCTAGGGGGGAGATCTATTATATTGGGTTGGTGCTGCTGTATGTGGGCCAATTATGTACAGTAAAACTAAAGTAAATGAAAAGGCATGCAATTCATGTGATGCCAGAATATGGTCTCACTGATTCTATCCTCAAGAGTAGTGTTGAGCGAACACGGACTGTATTATTCGTGTTCGTACCGAATAATTGGATTTTTTTTACCCGAACACGGACACGGACACTTTACTGTATGTTCGGGTAAAAATCCGTGTTCGGTCGTTTTATTTCCGGGTTTTGCATGCTTTGGCGCTCTTTTCATGGCGGGCTTTCAACAGCCAATCAACAATCGTTTAACTGGTGTGCCTTAAGCCATCCCAGCCATGCCTGCAAATGTCTTAGTAGCTGTGATTGGCCGTCTGAAGCATGTGACCAAGTCTTTATAAGTTCGAGGCAGCCGCCGCAGCAGCGTCATTCTGCTGCTTAGCTAAGGGACAGAGCACACATCAATGTGCTGGCTGCTGATTAGGGAAAGATAGGCAGGAAAAAACCATTTGTGTCCGGATAGAATTGAGGGACAGGTCGGAGTGTTTAGGCAGGGCGAGTTGTAGGCATTTTAGGGATAGAGTCTGCTGAATTATAGGGTCAGTGTCTTCTACAAACTACAATCGATATTGCTGTGTGGGGGGTGGGGTGAATCTGCACTCAATCCTGATCTACGATCTCTTCTCAATCCTGTTAGGGACAGAGTCTGCTGAATTTTAGGGAAACTGTGTTCTACAAACTACAATCGATATTGCTGTGTGGTGTGGGATTGGAGATAGGCAGGTGTCAGTGATCCACATCCATTTTTCTGTGTGTGAGCTGCAGTGAACACAATCTTTTTGGGCTGCAGTGAACACAATCTTTTTGGGCTGCAGTGAACACAATCTTTTTGGGCTGCAGTGAACACAATCTTTTTGGGCTGCAGTGAACACAATCTTTTTGGGGTGCAGTGAACAAAATCTTTTTGGGGTGCAGTGAACACAATCCTTTTTGGTGTGCAGTGAACACAATCTTTGTGGGGTGCAGTGAACAAAATCCTTTGTGGGGTGCAGTGAACACAATCTTTTTGGGGTGCAGTGAACAAAATCCTTTTTGGGGTGCAGTGAACAACATCCTTTTTGGGGTGCAGTGAACACAATCTTTTTGGGGTGCAGTGAACAAAATCCTTTGTGGGGTGCAGTGAACACAATCTTTTTGGGGTGCAGTGAACACAATCTTTTTGGGGTGGAGTGAACAACATCCTTTTTGGGGTGCAGTGAACAAAATCCTTTTTGGGGTGCAGTGAACAAAATCATTTTTGGGGTGCAGTGAACACAATCTTTTTGGGGTGCAGTGAACACAATCTTTGTGGGGTGCAGTGAACACAATCTTTTTGGGGTGGAGTGAACAACATCCTTTTTGGGGTGCAGTGAACAACATCCTTTTTGGGGTGCAGTGAACACAATCTTTTTGGGGTGCAGTGAACACAATCTTTGTGGGGTACAGTGAACAGAATCTTTGTGGGGTGCAGTGAACACAATCTTTGGGGGGTACAGTGAACACAATCTTTTTGGGGTGCAGTGAACACAATCTTTGTGGGGTGCAGTGAACACAATCTTTTTGGGGTGGAGTGAACAAAATCATTTTTGGGGTGCAGTGAACAACATCTTTTTTGGGGTGCAGTGATCAAAATCCTTTTTGGGGTGCAGTGAACACAATCTTTTTGGGGTGCAGTGAACAAAATCCTTTGTGGGGTGCAGTGAACAGAATCTTTGTGGGGTGCAGTGAACACAATCTTTGGGGGGGTACAGTGAACACAATCTTTTTGGGGTGCAGTGAACACAATCTTTGTGGGGTACAGTGAACAGAATCTTTGTGGGGTGCAGTGAACACAATCTTTGGGGGGTACAGTGAACACAATCTTTTTGGGGTGCAGTGAACACAATCTTTGGGGGGTACAGTGAACACAATCTTTTTGGGGTGCAGTGAACACAATCTTTGTGGGGTGCAGTGAACACAATCTTTGGGGGGGTACAGTGAACACAATCTTTTTGGGGTGCAGTGAACAACATCCTTTTAGGGTGCAGTGAACACAATCTTTGTGGGGTGCAGTGAACAACATCCTTTTAGGGTGCAGTGAACACAATCTTTGTGGGGTACAGTGAACAGAATCTTTGTGGGGTGCAGTGAACACAATCTTTGGGGGGTACAGTGAACACAATCTTTGTGAGGTGCAGTGAACACAATCTTTGTGGGGTGCAGTGAACACAATCATTGTGGGGTGCAGTGAACTCAATCTTTGTGGGGTACAGTGAACACAATCTCATACTTCTGAAGATTTGAGGGTGCTGCCTGTTCCATACCCCCCCTACTCCTCATCTAGCCTTTTAGGGGTACAAACAATAGTAATTGGGGCCTAGTGTGGTTGTGTACGTGTGATATACATACACTTTTTTTGGATCATATTTTCTATTCCGCTATTTAATCAAAAACCTTTGGGGATCAGTTAAATTGGGGGATAGTCTGTGTTGGTACGTGTGAGAGAGATCCACCTTTCCAAGTTGTTGGGGTTCATCTCATACTTCTGAAGGTTTGAGGGTGCTGCCTGTTCCATACCCCCCCTACTCCTCATCTAGCCTTTTAGGGGTACAAACAATAGTAATTGGGGCCTAGTGTGGTTGTGTACGTGTGATATACATACACTTTTTTTGGATCATATTTTCTATTCCGCTATTTAATCAAAAACCTTTGGGGATCAGTTAAATTGGGGGATAGTCTGTGTTGGTACGTGTGAGAGAGATCCACCTTTCCAAGTTGTTGGGGTTCATCTCATACTTCTGAAGGTTTGAGGGTGCTGCCTGTTCCATACTCCCCCTACTCCTAGCCTTTTAGGGGTACAAACAATAGTAATTGGGGCCTAGTGTGGTTGTGTACGTGTGATATACATACACTTTTTTTGGATCATATTTTCTATTCCGCTATTTAATCAAAAATCTTTGGGGATCAGTTAAATTGGGGGATAGTCTGTGTTGGTACGTGTGAGAGAGATCCACCTTTCCAAGTTGTTGGGGTTCATCTCATACTTCTGAAGGTTTGAGGGTGCTGCCTGTTCCATACCCCCCCTACTCCTCATCTAGCCTTTTAGGGGTACAAACAATAGTAATTGGGGCCTAGTGTGGTTGTGTACGTGTGATATACATACACTTTTTTTGGATCATATTTTCTATTCCGCTATTTAATCAAAAACCTTTGGGGATCAGTTAAATTGGGGGATAGTCTGTGTTGGTACGTGTGAGAGAGATCCACCTTTCCAAGTTGTTGGGGTTCATCTCATACTTCTGAAGGTTTGAGGGTGCTGCCTGTTCCATACCCCCCTACTCCTCATCTAGCCTTTTAGGGGTACAAACAATAGTAATTGGGGCCTAGTGTGGTTGTGTACGTGTGATATACATACACTTTTTTTGGATCATATTTTCTATTCCGCTATTTAATCAAAAACCTTTGGGGATCAGTTAAATTGGGGGATAGTCTGTGTTGGTACGTGTGAGAGAGATCCACCTTTCCAAGTTTTTGGGGTTCATCTCATACTTCTGAAGGTTTGAGGGTGCTGCCTGTTCCATACTCCCCCTACTCCTCATCTAGCCTTTTAGGGGTACAAACAATAGTAATTGGGGCCCAGTGTGGTTGTGTACGTGTGATATACATACACTTTTTTTGGATCATATTTTCTATTCCGCTATTTAATCAAAAACCTTTGGGGATCAGTTAAATTGGGGGATAGTCTGTGTTGGTACGTGTGAGAGAGATCCACCTTTCCAAGTTGTTGGGGTTCATCTCATACTTCTGAAGGTTTGAGGGTGCTGCCTGTTCCATACCCCCCCTACTCCTCATCTAGCCTTTTAGGGGTACAAACAATAGTAATTGGGGCCTAGTGTGGTTGTGTACGTGTGATATACATACACTTTTTTTGGATCATATTTTCTATTCCGCTATTTAATCAAAAACCTTTGGGGATCAGTTAAATTGGGGGATAGTCTGTGTTGGTACGTGTGAGAGAGATCCACCTTTCCAAGTTGTTGGGGTTCATCTCATACTTCTGAAGGTTTGAGGGTGCTGCCTGTTCCATACCCCCCCTACTCCTCATCTAGCCTTTTAGGGGTACAAACAATAGTAATTGGGGCCTAGTGTGGTTGTGTACGTGTGATATACATACACTTTTTTTGGATCATATTTTCTATTCCGCTATTTAATCAAAAACCTTTGGGGATCAGTTAAATTGGGGGATAGTCTGTGTTGGTACGTGTGAGAGAGATCCACCTTTCCAAGTTGTTGGGGTTCATCTCATACTTCTGAAGGTTTGAGGGTGCTGCCTGTTCCATACCCCCCCTACTCCTCATCTAGCCTTTTAGGGGTACAAACAATAGTAATTGGGGCCTAGTGTGGTTGTGTACGTGTGATATACATACACTTTTTTTGGATCATATTTTCTATTCCGCTATTTAATCAAAAACCTTTGGGGATCAGTTAAATTGGGGGATAGTCTGTGTTGGTACGTGTGAGAGAGATCCACCTTTCCAAGTTGTTGGGGTTCATCTCATACTTCTGAAGGTTTGAGGGTGCTGCCTGTTCCATACCCCCCCTACTCCTCATCTAGCCTTTTAGGGGTACAAACAATAGTAATTGGGGCCTAGTGTGGTTGTGTACGTGTGATATACATACACTTTTTTTGGATCATATTTTCTATTCCGCTATTTAATCAAAAACCTTTGGGGATCAGTTAAATTGGGGGATAGTCTGTGTTGGTACGTGTGAGAGAGATCCACCTTTCCAAGTTTTTGGGGTTCATCTCATACTTCTGAAGATTTGAGGGTGCTGCCTGTTCCATACCCCCCCTACTCCTCATCTAGCCTTTTAGGGGTACAAACAATAGTAATTGGGGCCTAGTGTGGTTGTGTACGTGTGATATACATACACTTTTTTTGGATCATATTTTCTATTCCGCTATTTAATCAAAAACCTTTGGGGATCAGTTAAATTGGGGGATAGTCTGTGTTGGTACGTGTGAGAGAGATCCACCTTTCCAAGTTGTTGGGGTTCATCTCATACTTCTGAAGGTTTGAGGGTGCTGCCTGTTCCATACTCCCCCTACTCCTAGCCTTTTAGGGGTACAAACAATAGTAATTGGGGCCTAGTGTGGTTGTGTACGTGTGATATACATACACTTTTTTTGGATCATATTTTCTATTCCGCTATTTAATCAAAAACCTTTGGGGATCAGTTAAATTGGGGGATAGTCTGTGTTGGTACGTGTGAGAGAGATCCACCTTTCCAAGTTGTTGGGGTTCATCTCATACTTCTGAAGGTTTGAGGGTGCTGCCTGTTCCATACCCCCCCTACTCCTCATCTAGCCTTTTAGGGGTACAAACAATAGTAATTGGGGCCTAGTGTGGTTGTGTACGTGTGATATACATACACTTTTTTTGGATCATATTTTCTATTCCGCTATTTAATCAAAAACCTTTGGGGATCAGTTAAATTGGGGGATAGTCTGTGTTGGTACGTGTGAGAGAGATCCACCTTTCCAAGTTGTTGGGGTTCATCTCATACTTCTGAAGGTTTGAGGGTGCTGCCTGTTCCATACCCCCCCTACTCCTCATCTAGCCTTTTAGGGGTACAAACAATAGTAATTGGGGCCTAGTGTGGTTGTGTACGTGTGATATACATACACTTTTTTTGGATCATATTTTCTATTCCGCTATTTAATCAAAAACCTTTGGGGATCAGTTAAATTGGGGGATAGTCTGTGTTGGTACGTGTGAGAGAGATCCACCTTTCCAAGTTTTTGGGGTTCATCTCATACTTCTGAAGGTTTGAGGGTGCTGCCTGTTCCATACCCCCCCTACTCCTCATCTAGCCTTTTAGGGGTACAAACAATAGTAATTGGGGCCTAGTGTGGTTGTGTACGTGTGATATACATACACTTTTTTTGGATCATATTTTCTATTCCGCTATTTAATCAAAAACCTTTGGGGATCAGTTAAATTGGGGGATAGTCTGTGTTGGTACGTGTGAGAGAGATCCACCTTTCCAAGTTGTTGGGGTTCATCTCATACTTCTGAAGGTTTGAGGGTGCTGCCTGTTCCATACTCCCCCTACTCCTCATCTAGCCTTTTATGGGTACAAACAATAGTAATTGGGGCCCAGTGTGGTTGTGTACGTGTGATATACATACACTTTTTTTGGATCATATTTTCTATTCCGCTATTTAATTTAACTGGGCCTCCATGCGAGACCTGTGTGCCTTGTTGCGCTGTTTTGAGTACTCCACCAACATGGCCAGTGGCAATGACGCCGTTCTCAGCTTAACTATCCCACTTCTATGCCTCCTTGAAAAAACAATTCGGGCGATGATGGAAGAGGATGTGGCACAGGATGAGGAGGAGGAGGAGGATGAAGAGGTAACATTTCCAAGGCTTTCAGGGCAGTCATTCGCAAGGGGCTCCGAGGGTGGGTTCCTGCACACGCAAACGCCAGGGACGCAATTGTCCAGCAGGGGCACAGTTCTGGAGGATGAGGAGGATGAGGAGGAGGAGGAGCTGGAGGAGGAGATGGAACCATGTTCACAGCAGGGTGGCACCCAGGCCAGCTCATGGCCATCACTGGTGCGTGGCTGGGGGGATACAGAGGACACGGACGATACACCTCCCACAGAGGACAGCCTTTCGTTGCCTCTGGGCAGCCTGGCACACATGAGCGATTACATGCTGCAGTGTCTCCACAACGACCGCCGAGTTGCCCACATTCTAACTTGTGCTGATTACTGGGTGGCCACGCTGCTGGATCCCCGTTACAAGGACAACGTACCGTCCTTAATTCACTCACTGGAGCGCGATCGCAAGATGCGCGAGTACAAGCGCACGCTGGTAGACGCCATGCTGCTGGCATTCCCATCTGACAGCGGGGCCACAGTGGAAGCACAAGGCAGAGGAGGAGGAGGAGGAGGTCGCCAACGCAACCAGGGCACCGCCAGCACCTCAGAAGGCAGGGTTAGCATGGCCGAAATGTGGAAAAGCTTTGTCAGCACGCCACAACAAACAGCAGCACCAGCAGCTCAGATGGAACGTCTTAGCAGGAGGCAGCATTTTACCAACATGGTGGAGCAGTATGTGTGCACACGCCTACATGTAGTGAATGACGGGTCTGCCCCCTTCAACTTCTGGGTCTCCAAATTGGGCACATGGCCTGAGCTTGCCCTTTACGCCTTGGAGGTGCTGGCGTGCCCTGCAGCCAGTGTATTATCTGAACGGGTATTTAGCACGGCTGGGGGCGTTATAACAGACAAGCGCAGCCGCCTGTCCAGAGACAATGTGGACAAGCTCACGTTCATTAAAATGAACCAGGCATGGATCCCACGGGACTTTTCCGTACCTTATGCAGAATAGCAATGGATACCGACCTTACCCACCCATTGTTCCATTTTTGCTCTTTCTCACTCTTTTGGGGTGTACCCTCATTTAAAATTTTTGAAAAGAAGCAGTGTTGGCTACCTCGTCCTCCTCCTCAGGGCCAGATTAATGTAGGGGCTATTGGAGCTGCAGCTCCAGGCCCCTACCTTTTATATAGGCCCCGGGTTGGCCATATTCACTGTTACCGCTCTTCTGTCACTTGTAAACACAGAAGTCTGGCTTCTATGCTCGCTTCCCCAGGCAGCACCCTCAGAACCTCCCCACACAGCGTGAAGGCCGGACAAGGAGGGACAGTTGGCGATGCATGGATGTGTTTATGGGCTTCAGAGACAGCATCCCATGTTGAATTAGGCATGCATGGCTGCACCCTTCCTCCTCTGGGTGCATGGCAAGGCACGGCCCTTAAGGCCCTTCAAAATCCTCAGCACCAAGCCCATGATGCTGTTAATCCGGCCCTGGTCCTCCTCCACCGCCGCTTTCACCTACACCGCCCATAGGTGTGCGCAGCCTATTGCATTAAGGTGTGCACCCCAAAGTTGAAATACACATGCATGTGTTTGCCAGCAGGGAGAGTAATGTATCGGGGCCATGTACCTGTAGGCAAGGAGAAATAGAGCAGAGCAGGTCCCAGGGAGATCTTTCCCATCTCCTCACTGGCAATGCTATGTGCCCTAGGTGATTAGGGTGTGCCCAGGCACACCCAGCACACCCTGTGCGCACGCCTATGTCACCGCCACATCCACCACCACCTCAACCTCCCTCCTACTCCATATGGGCCTCGTCCTTCAGAGATGAAGAAGAACATTGTTTTATTTTTCTGTTTTTTTTTGTTGTTTTAAGTTATTTCCCTATCCACATTTGTTTGCAGAGCACTTGCCATGCTCTTAATTACGTTTTGCTGCCATTTGCAGCACTCTAGCCCTTTCCTTTGGTGTTTTAGAGCCATTTTAGTGCCTTAAAGTTCGGGTCCCCATTGACTTCAATGGGGTTCGGTGTCCGGGAAAAGTTCGGTAAAAGTCCGGGACACGGACCCGGACTTTTTTTTAAAGTTCGGCCGAACCCGTCGAACACGGACATCTAGGTGTCCGCTCAACCCTACTCAAGAGCCATAATGTTCTATAATTCCACATAGAGCTTAAAAGCACCCCTAAGGCCTTTTCTTTGCCATTCAAAAAAATTCCCTTTACTAAAAATTAATGTTCTGCTCCCATTAATTTTGAAGGGGTTCGGATTCCAGATCCAAACTTCAACAATGTTTGCAGAATCAAACCTAGCTACATTTGGCTCATCACTAGTTGAGATCAATTTGGCCAAACAATTTCCGGTCATAGAATAAAAGCAAGGTCCTTAAAATTTTTACAAAAAAGTAGAAAATCATGGAATATAATAAATTGATATAGACAACACGGAAAAGAATGAATGCAACAAAAAGTATTCACAATAACAGCTCTAGAGGACTGCTGACAGAATAGCTGTACACCCTCATTGCATTAAAAAGCCCTGGGCCAAAACACAAGGCCACAAATGGGAAATTATATCTTGGCTATAGTGTGGGAAAGACCTTTCTCACACTATGGTTGAGAAATTGTGACATGCATATTCTGATGGATTCTCTATTTATATCTATGGAGAAATCAACTAGGAGAGAATGATACCTAGGTTTAAAATAAAGGCAAGAGGGATAATTCTAGTTGTGGCTTTTACAAAGGCTATACATGTCATAAATTAATAGAGCTACTGAAATTTCAACTCAATGTTTAACACACCAATATGTAAACATGTAGGTTTGCATCATCATTTTGACCCATACACAATTCAATTTATGGTTTTGGAAGCTGTCAAAAAGAACCCACAAAGGGGGCAATTTTGACAATGCCATCCTCAAAGCGGAGATTAAATGGATATACAAGTTACAGGCCACTAAACCACCAGGTCTAAACACAGCCTTATCTTTTAGACCATTTTTGGAATAATATTTGGATACAGAAACTACCTATGCCCCTCTATATCTTGGGGCTATTGCTGGTAATATTCAGTGTTTTTCTGTACACTTCTGCTTCCGGTTGTTTTTCTGTACGCTTCTGCTTCCGGTTTCGTTTTTTTTTTTTTTTTTCCCCTGTGGTATATATTTCCACTATGATTTACATAGTGGGACCAAACGTTAGGGGTGAAATATACACACACGTATACTAATGCTTGGGTCACTTGTGAGCTACTTTGAATACAAGCCCCCTATGTGATGTGGCATACTTTCTGTGCCATTCTAAAATGTTAAACAATATTGATACTATAAAAAAATGTTTGTATAAATTGTTATTTGGTTACTGTTTACATATGATTAATGTACATGTATGCAAATAAATGTCTCTTTTTTAATTGTATAAACTGTCTCTGTTCCTATAGGGGCAATTTGCTGTTGTATTGGATCCACCGGGCTGTGACACGATCCTTCCCCTTTTTTATTGGCAGGGATTCGGGCGCCAAGCCGGGGTTGGTGAGTTGAGGACATGTTTTGACACCGTCGTCTCCTCCCATATTGTTCCCCGAGTCTGCCCCTTTCTGGGCGGATATGCAGCGATCCGTTCCGCCTGCCCCGCCTCTTCCCTTTGGCGGTGGCGCGGGACAGGATCGCAAAATGGCCCCCACACCGGAAGTGGTTAGTCGGAGGTCAGTCAGGACCTCATCACTTCCGGTGGGACCGAATACTTAATGCCGGACACGGCGTGGTGCAAACAGGCCACGACTATTGTGGCGCTGCCTGATGCACCGCTATTGATGTTGCCACAATACCTATGTAAGTATCTATCTTCACTAACTACTCATCGGCTCTATGGAAAGTTTGGACATTCTTCTTATGCACCTTACTTTTGGCTCACATCTAGCATTTGGTGGTATCTACTTTGGATATGATGCTGGGGATTCTTCCTACTATTCTTTCTGGCTTTACTATTCCGGTGCATGTTCTCGTGCCCTCGTATGTATATTTCTCTAGTTCGGTTAATACACAATTTTCAGCCTAAACCCCTCTCTTATTCTTTTTCTCATACTGTGAGTGCATGACAGTACGCCTCTCTGGCAATATGGTGATATGGGTAGTCTTTTCAATTGCACACTTCTAATATGGCAAATGCACCGCTGGTTACTTCATTGCACTGTATCTCTATCCCTTATATGGGTCTTGATCTTAACACAATTGACATTGGCTGATAGCCATCATATGTGTTCCTATCTTTTACCCTTCTCAGTATATCCAGTTCCATATCGCTGATGAGTTATATTATATACTGTATTTTTCACTCCTTTCTTTCTTTTTTGATCTAAGGGAGGCAACAATTTCTTTACTGTTGGTCCTATAGATGAAAATTTCTGTGGTCCGGTACTGTTCGGTCCAGTTCCTGTCACTTAGGGAGGACGTGTTCAGCTGGACTTTTTCCAGGATTAATACTCCCCTGTTGGATGAACAGCACTTTCCCCTGAGGACAGATATGTTTGTGATGCCCCGGATACAGTAATTGGTGAGCAAACACTAATATTCTCTACGTGTATACAAATTTCTAAAATGTCTCAAGACTTATAACATGTTATTTATATTTAGAACCTATTTTGAGGTCACCAATCTCTAAATGTCCCTGAGGAAGCCTATACAATGACGACGAAACATGTCGGACTTATGTGACCCCATCACTACAAGATATGGTTCTTTTGTTGCATTACTGTATACTCATGCATTGATGTTTGATTTCATTATGAATTTGTGTCAATAAACTTTTTTGTATTTTATCTACTTACTGCTTTGCACTATTGTTTATCTAATATACACTAAGTGAACCTCACCTTTAAAGTCCCATTTCTTGGGTCGTCCCCAATATATGCATGGGCTCATTGGGGCCAATAGAGAGTCCATAGCCTGGGCGACACCCATTTCTCTTTTAACCTCAATGTTTAACTTTTCAAATGTACTAATCAATAATAAAAAAAGCTTTTTTGTGCATGTACATAATTTTGATTATAATGGGGCAGACAGGTCAGACAGGGGTCAGCCCCTATTGGTGGGTGGAATAGGGAAAGATTGGGGGAGAGTTATGGCAGAGGATAAGAAGGTTCCCATGTTACAAACAACCATTGGAAGTGGTACTATTTGTACCAAAATTAAAAACATTCAAAATAAGTGTGCAAAATGGGACAATGATTTAAAGTGTTTGTTCACCAATGCCAGAAGTCTGCCAAGCAAAATAGGTGAGTTGGAAGCTCTGGTGCATGAGGAGAACTATGACTTAATTGGTATTGCTGAATCTTGGCTTCATTCTTCACATGACTTGGCTATTAATATTCCTGGCTATGCTCTCTTTCGGAAAGACAGGGTAAAACGGAGGGATGGTGGTGTTTGTCTCTATGTGAGAAGTGATCTCAAAGTGAGTGTGAAAGATTACCTAGTTGATGTAGAGTGAATGAAAGGGGGGATTTTATCAACATATATAAATACATAAGGGGTCCATATAGTGAACTTGGTGTTGAGTTGTTCACTTTAAGGTCAACACAGAGGACAAGGGGGCACTCTTTACGTCTAGAGGAAAACAGATTTAGTCTCCAAATGCAAAAAGGTTTCTTCACCGTAAGAGCTGTGAAAATGTGGAATAGACTCCCTCCAGAGGTGGTTCTGGCTAGCTCACTATATTGCTTTAAAAAAGGCCTGGATTCTTACCTAGGTGTACATAATATAAAAGGGTACTAAAATTTTTTTCTTTTAGGTAAAGTTGATCCAGGGAATATCCGATTGTCTTTCGGGGGATCAGGAAGGCATTTTTTCCCCTGCTGTAGCAAATTGGATTGGGGTTTTTTTTTCACCTTCCTCTTGATCAACTGCGGGTATAGGATTGTGTATATGGGATTGTATGGTTGGGTTTTCAATACTGTTTTTTTTTGGTTGAACCAGATGGACTTTTGTCTTTTTTTAACCTGACAAACTATGTAACATGCATATCAACAAAACATAAACAATTTTTCATTCCATTTTTGGCTTTCTGATGATCTTAAAAACTAGTCATATCTTTTAGTAAATGGGTGAAAGATCTTTAAATGGTGAAATGTTTTATTGTAAAATGTTAAATTTACAATCATATAAATGCTTATTGTGGATCACTGATTTTTGTTTCTTTCTTTCACTCTTTATCTTCACATTTAAAGCTGAAATACTGAAACATCATTTACTGTTACTGACTTTTATGTAGGCCATGTGTCCTCATAAAAAGGAAACAAAATATATTTTATTAGTTATGTATTCATTATATATTGTAGGGGTTTTACATGCTTCCCATAATTACAGTTAGACAAAGTCCATCTAGAAAACTAGGATTAAACTGGCAGAAAAAGTATGGTTCACATACCTTAATTTGATCACAGATGAATATTTAATTGATGAGCATATAAAAGTCCTTGACGTATGAATGCATAGTGCTGCAGAAGAAACCTAGCACAATTCTTTGATTAAGTCCCTTGCCATAGCCATTATTTTTAAGAAAGATCCCCTGTTGTTAACTGTAGATCTTTATCTTGACCCTTTTCTTTTAGGATATGTCCACACATTCTGCTTATACATCAAACAGGCTACATATATCTGTTAAACACACAAGGGATTCAGATATGCAGCTTAATGATAATCTTAATGGTAGGCAAACCTCAGTTTCTGCTATACAGAAATTATTAATGCTTTAAGCATGCATGCAGTTGTTTAACCAGCTCAGCTGTCACACTTGTACACCACCTATGGACCAGAGCAACTTTTACATTCCTGCCTGTTTATGTAGCAATAAGTATGATGTTACTTAAGAAAAAAAGTAATGAGTATATCACTATTTTTTAGGACAAAAAAGATGTTTTTGGTATCTGGAAAACCTTTTTCGTGCAATCTTTTCATAATTGGCCATTTACGGAAACATGAATTGTGAGAATTCCTAGACTGCTGGGTTATACTGCCACCTACAGAAGAAATGGATACTGGCAATTAAAATTCAGTTGACCAACACATGATAACCCCACCCACAACCATCGTTCCTCAGTTTTGTATCAGAAGCCTGAAATAAACACAGAGGGGAAGGTCCTGTGTCCCTTAATAAACTCTAAGAAAAAGACTTTACAGCGAGTATAAAATTTTATTTTCTATATTGTGGGGCACAGGATTTGTTTGAATTCTTAGACAGTTGGGACATCCATGTGCAATCTAGCAGAGGGGTGGACTGCATAGCAAGAAAAGCTTACAGGTCTAAAGAAGACAACAAAAAACTGGACACCAATGTACTAAGTGTGAGGTGGAGTCTGGTCGTATATATGGGTTTGCCGCGCCATCTGAGTCACGCCCCCAGTGACGAAGTTGGAAGTGACGAAATGCGCCGGGGCGTGGCCAGACGGTGTGCCCTGTAACAACATTGACGGTGACGGAAGAATCCGGCGGCGCTTGGCTTGGCGTGGAGCCAGCTAACAGGTCCCAAAGGCTGATCATCCCCACCATTTACGTGATGTGCCTTTATTTTATGACTACAAGTGAGTGCAATTGTTCTGCTGCTTTGTGCAATAAAAACAGTTAAACGTTACTGCACTAGTGGAGGCTCTATTTTCTCCCACATGTACCAGTGTCTTGGAGGTTGGTTAGTGGACAAGAAACAACTGATGCAGATCTGGAGGTGTCTTCTCTCTCTAGCGATTTTAGCTTGTTCATGAAAGTGAATGAGCATATAGATCCAGTGAGTGTTCATTTCTGCCTTACCCCGGCACTTTGGTGGTGGATTGTTGGGTGACCCTTTCTTCTACTGCACCTACCTAGACTCCGGACTTCCAATGCACATCATGGTTTTGATTATTTATGGCTGATGGACTGTGGGACTCTATTTTATATGTTGATATTTTACATGTTGATTTTTAATCATTTGAGTACGCATCATTCATTTAAGCTGTTGTGGTGGTTATATATGACTGCCAGTGTGTTGCGCTGCTGTGTTTTTGTATTGTGAAGGTATTCTTCATATTCAATTATTCTTTTTATATAAAAAACTGGGCAGTGCCTGTAACCCCAAATAGCCATCCAAAGGACCAAAGACTTGAACCTGGAAGGCCTTATGGAACAGAAGGCCAACTGTTAGCCTTGAAAATGAAAAAAGTAGCATGATGTAAAAAAAAACAAGAAGTACAACAAATCTAGTTCATAGCATCTTGACAGAAAAAGGTTTAACACGATCCTTAAGACTGTGAAATTGGATGAGGGTCTACCTTAGTCAGCTAAAGATGATGAACAAATAAGCCTAGCTAGCCTTAGGGGGTCCATCTGGGTTTACAAAAATGAATCAGTCTGAAGAAGCAGTGGCTGACAGACAGACTCTCACAGCGCAAATATATCTAGACAATGGAGGGAATTTTTCTTCTTGAAGAACTAGAGCTAGATAGAGAATGGGAGAACAATGTCCTGGTTAATGTGAAACCCAGAACTACTATAGGCAGGGTAGAAATCCTGAGTCTTAACCACTTCTGGACCGGAAGGATTTGCCCCCTTAACCACATAACGACCAGCCGCCGCAGATGTACTGGCTCTCCTAGGCAAAGTCCCGTACATGTACGGTGACGCGCTTCCGACCCCCGCTCATCAGCTGGGGAGCCAGTGCGTGTGACAGGCGGCTCCGATGGCCGCCGGCCACTCGATATCCCCCCCCCCACCCTGACAGAGAAGGACGGATGGCTGATATAAACACAGCCATCTGTCCTTCTCCCTGAGATGATCACAGAGACCATTCGATCCTGCTATATAGGATCGCATGTCTCTATGGTCATCTCACAAGCCCAACCCCCCCACAGTTAGAATCACTCCCCTAGGCTTACATTTAACCCCTTGATCACCCATAGTATTAACCCCTTCCCTGCCAATGTCGGACCCCTAAATGTCAAAAATGTCAGTTAGGGGTCCGACATTGCGGCTGTCAATATGGAACAATCGGACCCCTAACTGACGTTTTGACACTTTTGGAGGGACCAGTGACATTACTACAGTAATCAGTGCTAAAAATATGCAGGCGCTCTGTGATCATTCCATAGAGAAGAACGGTCGGCTGTGTTTAAAATAGCTGACCGTCCTTCTCTCTCAGTGGGGAGTGATCGCGGGTATCCCCGCTGCTCAGTGGGGGCAGGAGCACGCCAGTAGTGTGCGCTCGCCCCCTAGCTGCAGGTGCGTGACAGACGGTTCGCGCAGGTGGGCCAGCCTGCCACAGTATATCTGCGGCGGGCAGTCCGGAAGAGGTAATACCACATTTTCTCTATGCAGAGTAAAAAAAAGTGCTTGGAGAAAACAAACAGTTCTGAAATGATGGCTACATCACCTCACAGAAGTGGGAACAGAAAAAAGAGAAAGTATTCTACCTGTGAGGCCTTTAACATCTGATTTCCCACTTGGATGGCACAATTTAGAGCTTGTGAGCAGTGTATCATATACCTTTGGCAATTGTCTACACCTGGAACGTACATGGCAGAAAATAAGGGAAACAGGAAGTTCTGCCGCGGGATGCAAACTACTTTTCCTGACATGGTGATACCTACAATTTCTCCTTGATGGTTGACTGAATCTGGAACTGACTTGAATGTTGTGACGAAGAAATCGAGAGTGTAGCTGAGCAAATGAGACATTCTTGAATAATGAGGCTACCATCAACCCAAGGACTCCCAAGCAAAAACAGAGAGCCAAGTGACTCCTAAACTGGAGGGTATGGTCTAAAACGTCCCCTATGGAAGAAGCACTATAGTTTGTGCTGTGTCCAGGGCCAGACTATAAAATAAGATGTTTCAAGTGAAATTTATTGAAAAATCAGAATCCACCAGAAGCATTGTAATGCCTATAAACACATATTATAATTATAAATACACACGCAATATTTAAAAAAGAAAAACACAAAATCTCTTTAACCACTTAAGCCCCGGAAGATTTTACCCCCTTCCTGACCAGGGTCTATTTTGCGATTCGGCACTGCGTGACTTTAACGGACAATTGCGCGGTCGTGCAATGCTGTACCTAAACGAATTTGACGTCCTTTTTTTCCCACAAACAGAGCTTTCTTTTGGTCGTATTTGATCACCTGTGCGATTTTTTGATCATGCGCTATAAACAAAAAAAGAGCGACAATTTTGCAAAAATAACAATATTTTTCACATTTTTTTATATGAAATTCCCCAAAAAAAATGTAAAAATCAAAATTTTTTAACATTTTTGGCCAATTTATTTTATGCTACATATGTTTGGTAAAAAAAAAAAAAAAATCGCAAAAAGTGTATTTTGATTGATTTGCGCAAAAGTTATCGCGTTTACTAACAAAGGGAAAGATTTTTGTCATTTTTGTTGTTTTTTTTTTTAACGCGTAATTGCGGCGATCTGCGATTTTTTTTGCGGTACTGCGACATTGCGACGGACAGATCGGACCCTTGACTGACATTTTTGACACTTTTGGGGTTACCAGTGACATTTCTACAGTAATCATTGCTATACATATGCACTGTTACTGTAAAAATACACTGGCAGTGAAGGGGTTAGCTTTTTTTGAGAGGGAGGGGCTGTGTGTGTCCCTAGGGGCGTGATTCTAACTGTGATTGGCTGTGGCTTCAGGGGTAGGAACAGTGATCAACGGTCCTACATAGTAGAACCGTATAATCACAATTCCTACACCGGGGAGAATGACAGGCGGCTTGTTTACACTAGCCACCTGCCTTTCTCTCTCTCCATCGACGAACCCCGAGTGACCGGCGGACATCGGGTCCGCCGGTCACACGCGCGGGGGGGTCCGTGACCGCGCGGTAGCGCGCCTCCGGCGGGGCGCACTCGCTCCCCAGAGCCTCACAGGCTACCAACGTAGACCTACGTCGCTCTGCCTGTGAGGGGCTGACTGCCGCAGTAAATATACTGTGCGCAGTCAGCATGCGGTTAACAAAAACAGCTTTTTTGTTGTAAAAATAAACAATTATTTTAATATAGCATATGTTGTAACCATATGTGACCAATACCAAAAAAAAATAAATAAATAAATAAATGAAATATATGATATATATATATTAGAGATCGACCGATTATCGGCAACACTGATATATCGGGGGCCGATATGCACTTTCCCTGATATATCGGAATCGGCCTGTTGATTTGCCGATATTTTCCTGACGTCATCGCGTATGTTACGCCACGCGCCTCCACGCACTGGACAGCTCTTAGGCCATCTCCCTCTGCCTCCTTAGTACTTACAGTCTCTTTTACCCACCGCTGCCACACTGGAGTCTGCATGCGGCACAGGCGGTCGGTTAGGAGATACGGGAGTTCTTCTTCTACATCTAGTGAGTGCAGTGACCAACAGTCTGACTCACGTTCTCTGTTCTGTGATAATTGATAACAGTGACCAACAAAAAACACTCTCTCTGACACACATTATGTATCTGTTCTGTTCTCTTCTGTAACACAGCTGCCACGTCCACCCACCCACCAACCACAGCTGCCCGGTGCCAGCCAGCCACCCACCCACCACACAGTGCCTGCCAGCCAGACAGCCACCCACAACAGGGTGCCAGCCAGCTACCCACCACAGGGTGCCAGCCAGCCACCCACCACAGGTTGCCAGCCAGCCAGCCACCACAGGGTGCCAGCCAGCCACCCACCGCAGGGTGCCAGCCAGCCACCCACTCACACACCACACGGTGCCTACCAGCCAGCCAGACAGCCACCAACAGGGTGCCAGCCAGCCACCCACCCACCACACGGTGCCTGCCAGACAGCCACCCACAACAGGGTGACAGCCCCCACAGGGTGCCAGCCAGCCACCCACCACAGGATGCCAGCTAGCCACTACACTATGCCTGCCAGCCAGCCAGACAGCCACCCACAACAGGGTGCCAGCCACCCACCCACCACACAGTGCCTGCCAGACAGCCACCCACAACAGGGTGCCGGCTACCACAGGGTGCCAGGCAGCCAGCCAGCCACCACAGGGTGCCAGACAGCCAGCCACCACAGGGTGCCAGACAGCCACCCATTTACCACACAGTGCCTGCCAGCCAGCCAGACAGCCACTCACAACAGGGTGCCAGCCAGCCACCACAGGGTGCCAGCCAGCCACCCACCCACCACAGGGTGCCAGCCACCCACCCACCACACAGTGCCTGCCAGCCAGCCAGACGACCACCCACAACAGGGTGCCAGCCAGCTACCACAGGATGCCAGCCAGCCAGCGACCACAGGGTGCCAGCCAGCCACCCACCACAGGGTGCCAGCCAGCCACCCACCACACGGTGCCTGCCAGCCAGCCAGACAGCCACTCACAACAGGGTGCCAGCCACCACAGGGGGCCTGCCAGCCAGGCACCACAGGGTGCCAGCCACCCACCCACCACACAGTGCCTGCCAGCCAGCCAGACAGCCACCCACAACAGGGTGCCAGCCAGCCACCACAGGGTGCCAGCCAGCCACCCACCACAGGGTGCCAGCCAGCCACCCACCCACCACACTGTGCCTGCCAGCCAGACAGCCACCCACGACAGGGTGCCAGCCAGCCACCAGAGGCTGCCACCCAGCCATTTTGTGTAAGCCTAAATTAGTGTCTGACTCTTTCTTGTTTCAATGGAGATGGATGGAGATAGAAAAATTAAAAGTGTGGTCTGGGAGTATTTCTCTTCTCCATCGCCAGGAAAATCAGTAGCACTGTGCAACACATGCAAAAACAATGTGAGCATGGGATAAATAACTGCAAAAAACAAAAATATTTCTAATCATTGGGCCCATCTAAGAGTTCATCATCTTGAATTGTATAATGCAGCACAGAAAAAACAAAATGAATCACAAAGGTGAATCATCCCTATCCCAGGCAACAATAACAGATATTTTTGAGAAAAAAAACAGGTGGCAAAAATCAGATGGAAGATCCCAACTGCTGGACAGAGTAATCACAGAGATGATGGTAACTGATAACCAGCCATTTACAGCAGTGTCTGACTCTGGATTTAAGCAGTAATAGTTAAAACAAGGTACACACTGAAGAGTGACAAGTTTTATCGAACTGAAATGCTGCGAAAGATTCACCAAAAGGTCGTTGACAAAGTTAAGACTATGCTGCAACCAGAGAACTCTGGCAACTCACTCTCATTCACGACGGACTGCTGGTCAGGACAAACAGAATCACTAATGAGTCTTACATGCCACTACATTGACAGCGGATGGACAAGAAGGCATTTGGTGTTGAATACAAAAGTGATGCAAGGATCCCACACTGGGGAGTACATTAAAGAAAAGTTTCCAGGCATTCTAGAAGAATGGGGAATCAGAAAAGACCGAGTGATGCTTAGGCTGCGAGACAGTAGAGGGAACATGGTTAAAGGTATGAGACTTGCTGAAGTGTCAGACCTCAGTTGCATAGCACACAGCCTCTAACTGGTGGTAAATGATGGTCTGTCACACCAGAAAGCTTTGCTGGACATTATTACCATGCTGAAGAAGTGCGCAGGCCATTTCCACCATTCTGTTCTTGCCAAGCAGCGACTGAGGTGCATTTAGGAATAGCTTGGCCTACCCAAAAACAACCTGATACAGGCTGTTTCAACACGATGGAACTCAAGGCTACACATGTTACAGAGGATGCTGGAGCAGAAGCGAGCTCTCACCATATATTCTGGTGAATATGGACTTGGAGGACATTCTTGCCCTACTGCAGATCAGTGGGACATAGTAGCCAACATTATAGAGATGCTCAAACCCATTTAGAAAGTGACACTGGAGGTGAGTCATTACGACTCATCTGTTTCCTCTGTGATCCCATGTGTGAGAGTCCTGAAGATGCTTCTTCAACAGAATGAAGGACCCAACACACGTGGCATGAAAGCATGTAGGCAGGCCATGAGGGACAGCCTCGCCAAAAGGTTTGAGAAGCATGAGGAGAATAAAACTGTTGTGCTTGCATGTCTTTTGGATCCTCGATACAAGAACCATCCTTTCTCTTCTGATGATGTATTGGCCAAGGCAAAACAATGTCTGACAGAAGATATTCAACAACAGGTGCAGGAGGTTCCTCCTGACGAAAAGAAAAGTCAAGGACAAGAAGAGAAGGTTTCTGATGTGGAAGAGCAGGATGCAGGAGAAAAATGTCCCAAAAGACAATGGACAGAAGAGAAAATTCATCGTGGTCAAATAGATGCAATGTTCAGCGTTTTGTTGGGGCCTCATGCAGAGGATTCATCAGAATCGGCAATAATGAGCCTGGATGATGAACTTCATCTCTATTTGAAGGAACCAGTAGTTGACAGAAGAAGTGATCCTCTTCAGTGGTGGAAAGAAAATGAGGCACGCTACAAAAGACTTGCTTCTCATGCTAGAAGATACCTTTCTGCTCCTCATTCCTCAGTACCAAATGATTTGGACACAAATGCACAGTGCACAAAGCAAGTTCCAAAAAGACATGGATGACCAAACAATCCAGGAGACAAGCAGTTACTCTAGGACAGTGGTTCTCAACTCCTGGTTCTCAACTCCTGTCCTCAGGACCCACTAACAGGCCATATTTTCGGTATTACCTTGGGGAGATGCAGACTAGAATACTGCAATCACTAAGCAGCAAATTATATCACCTGTGATATATTTCAGTTATCTTGCAAACATGGCCTGTTAGTGGGTCCTGAGGACAGGAGTTGAGAACCGCTGCTCTAGGAGAGCTGGGCAGGGCAGGGCCACACTGCCAGAGCCCTAAAAAATTACCTCCAGCAGGCCACTGGTGTTAATGTCTCTGACCAAACAATCAGAAACAGACTTCATGAGGGTGGCCTGAGGGCCCAACATGCTCTAGTGGGCCCTGTACTCACTGCCCAGCACTGTGGAGTTTGATTAGCATTTTCCATTGAACCCCAGAATTGGCAGGTCTGCCACTGACGCCACCTGTGCTTTTCACAAATGAGAGCAGGTTCACCCTGAGCACATGTGACAGATGTGAAAGGATCTGGAGAAGCTGTGTGCTGCCTGTAACATCGTTCAGCATGACCGGTTTGGTGGTGGGTCAGTAATGGTCTGGGGAGGCATAACCATGGAGGGACGCACAGACCTCTACAGGCTAGACAATGGCACCTTGAGGGCAATTAGGTATTGGGATGAAATCCTTGGACCCATTGTCAGACCCTACGCTGGTGCAGTCCTGAGTTCCTCTTGGTGCACAACAATGCCTGCCCTCACGTGGTGAGAGCATGCAGCCAGTTCCTGGAGGATGAAGGAATTGATACCATTGAATGGCCCCCACGCTCGCCTGACCTAAATCCAATAGAACACCTTCAGGACATTATGTTTCAGTCCATCCAACGCCGCCAGGTTGCATCTCAATCTGTTCAGGAGCTCAGTGATGCCCTGGTCCAGATCTGGGAAGAAATACCCCAGGACACCATCCATTGTCTCATTAGGAGCATGCCCCAATGTTGTTAGGCATGCATACAAGCACTGAGTACCAATTTGAGTTGCTGCAATGAAATTTCAGCAACATGGACTAGCCTGCTGCATAATTTTTTTTCATTTTGATATTTGAAGTGTCTTTGAATTCAGCCCTCTGTAAATTGAAAATGTTCATTTCCATCAAATGATGTAACATAATTTCATTCCTAACACATTACCAAGTCCAAATCAGTATAGATATCCAGCATGAGATTTTTCCCCATTGAGATCCGATTTGTGTTTTCAAAGTGTTCCTTTAAATTTTTTGAGCAGTGTATATAATTAAAGCACAGCGTCAAATGCACATCTAGCTATATAACTACCCTCCTCCATCAAGACCTATTTGGTGACTGTGACCCTTTTCTTTGAACCCCAGGAACCTCTATGTATACACTAGGTAAAATACTGCATCTATATATCATTACATTCATAGACCTTTAATTATGTATGCCTGCCCTTTGTGCTGGCAAATTTGTGAGTCTAAAATTATATTATTTTTAGATTTACAAGGAATGAGGTTAATTTATGTTATAACACCTTTGATATATAATGAGGAGATGATCCCCTGTGTCCACCCATCAGATGCTATGTGACATGGGTGCCTTTCCACCATACCATATGTGAGTGTCTATCTATTACATTATAAAGGTTTGATATAATGAAAAAAATTGTATGTACAAAAAGTAATATTGATATCTGGTATATCTAGCAGAATATGATACCCCATAAGTTGATCTTGAGGAAGCTACGGAATCAGCGAAACGCATTGACCAGCAGATGACAATACACACACCTCTATCTTCTATTTAGGAGTATAATCCACAACAAGAGGTGTCTGTATATTGGTTTCAAGTAGCACTTCTGTATCATACGAGAATCTATATTTATTGATTGTACAGTTACGTACTGACGTAATAGCATTATTATTAAATGATTGTAAATAAAGTTTGATATTTTTCATGCAATTCGTATTGTGTCTCATGTGGGTGCCAGTAAAGTCCACTGTCAGCAGAACTGGTTCTTGCTAATCATATATGGTCGTTGATGTCACCTGGGAGATCTTGTCTTTTTGTTAGAACAGCTGTCATTTACTGGACCTCTCATTTGGCATGAGTGAAGCAACAAGAACAGATGTGGGTTTTCCTTTTGGTGGGTGATGGTCATTGTGATTGATGTGCATCTACATTGCTGGACAACATGGTTGATGATAGATATACTGTATATTATGGGACATTTTTCTTTTTTTAAAAGAAATGTTAATAACTGCGTGTCTTTATTTACACTTTACTTTTTTGTTTGCAAATGAGTAGGGGGTAATTACCCCTTACAGATTAACATATGGGTCCACAATCTGAGTGCCCACATATTGTTTAAGTCGGTCCCCTCTGGCAAGGTACCCCCCATGTTGAGGGCATGTGAAAGGCTATGGTTTAGGTGAGAGGGAACACACTAGTCCCCATCCTTTCCTGGCCTTCCACGATGATGTTAGAATAAGGGTCTGGTGTGGATTTTTGTGGTGGACCTTATGCTTTTTTATTTTTGCATGGGGTTCTTCCTTAAAATCCATACCACCTGAAAAGCTTAGTATGAATTGGGGGGAACTCTCATACCTTTTCTGTGGGTTTCCCCCAATTAAAGGAGTTTTAAAGTCAGAAGGCTTTTCATCTTAATCCATTCTATGCATTAAGATAAAAAAACTTTCTGGGTGTAACAGCTTCCCCAGCACCCCCTAATACTTACCTGAACCCCTTCTCTCTCCAGTAATGTCCACGAGTCCTTTGGCCAGCAGCTCTGAGTCTGAATGGACACAAGGAGCTGCAGCTCAGCTCGGGGGTCCCCATAGCAAGCTGCTTTATGTGGGGGTACTCGATAGGAGGGGAGGGGCCAGGAGCAGCAAAGAGGGACCCGAAAAGAGAATGATCCATGCTGCTCTGTGCAAAACCAACTGCACAGAGGAGGTAAGTATAACATGTTTGTTATTTAAATAAAAAAAAAAAAACGACTTTACAATTACTTTAACATCTATATCAGACCCTCATCTAGGATAAAGGTCTGGTATAGATAGTTACATAGTTACATAGTTACATAGTAGGTGAGGTTGAATAAAGACAATAGTCCATCCAGTTCAACCTGTGTAGGTGTGTGTGACTGTAATCATCTAACATAGCCCTCAATCTCCTGATCCTTGAGATGTAAGTCTAAGAGTCTTTTGAAAGTCACCATACTACCCGCAGAAACCACCTCTTGTGGTAGACAATTCCACAATCTTGTAGCCCTAACAGTAAAGAACCCCCCACGTTGCCTGAGGTTAAAACGCTTCTCCTCTAATCGCATTGTATGTCCTCGAGTCCTCATGCAATTCCTTCGAATGAACAGCTTTTCTTCTAAGCTGAGATCCCCATTAAGATATTTATAAATTGCTATCATGTCCCCTCTCAGACGTCTTTTCTCCAGGGAAAATAAATCGAGCGATTGCAGCCACTCTTCATAGGTAAGGTCCTCCAACCCCCTAATCAGTTTAGTTGCCCTTCTCTGGACTTTCTCCAGCTCCAACACATCCCTCCTGAGGACTGGCGACCAGAACTGGACAGAATACTCCAGATGCGGTCGGACCAGAGTTTTATAAAGTGGAAGGATTATAGTCTTATTTCTGGAATACATCCCTTTCTTTATGCATGCTAATATTCTGTTGGCTTTGGAAGCTGCCGCTTGGCATTGCATGCTGTTGCCTAATCTATCATCAACTAAGACTCCCAGATCTTTCTCCATTTTTGATTCCCCCAAGGGTTCCCCTCCTAACGTGTATTGTGTTTTTATGTTTTTGGTCCCCAAGTGCAAAACCTTACACTTCTCCACATTAAACCTCATTTGCCATGTCGTTGCCCACTCCGTAATTTTGTCCAGGTCATTCTGTAGGATATCTGCTTCATGCTGTGCAGTTATTGCCCTGGCCAATTTTGTGTCATCTGCAAAAACTGATAACGAACTACTGATCCCTTCCTCAATGCTGTTTATGAATAAATTGAACAAGGTTGGTCCCAGGACTGAGCCCTGGGGCACCCCGCTTACTACCTCAGACCAGTCTGAGTATGCGCTGTTTATTACTACCCTTTGGACACGGCCTTTTAGCCAATTCCGTATCCAAGAGCAAACCCTGCTGTCGATACCTGCAGACCTTATTTTATAAATTAAGCGCTTGTGGGGAACTGTATCAAACGCCTTAGCGAAATCCAAGTACACCACATCCACTGGTCTCCCCCTATCTAGCTCACAGCTCACTTCCTCGTAGAATGCTAAGAGATTGGTTTGACAAGATCACCCATTTGTAAACCCGTGCTGGTTACTACTGATGATGTTGTTGTCTTTAGCATACTCTACGATATAGTCCCTTATCATCCCCTCCAAAAGTTTACATATTATTGATGTCAGACTGACAGGCCTATAATTTCCCGGGATATGTCTCTGGCCCTTTTTGAATATCGGAATCACGTTAGCCTTCCTCCAATCCCCTGGTACATCTCCTGTCCTAATACTGTCAGCAAAGATCAGGAACAGTGGTCTAGATATAACCATACTGAGTTCCTTGAGCACTCTCGGATGTACGCCATCCGGGCCTGGTGATTTGTTTGTGTTAAGTTTATCCAGTCTTTCCCTGATTTCCCCCTCTGTTAGCCATAGTGGCAAGTCCTGTGTATTACTACTAACCATACAGTCATGGTCAGTGTACCCTTCCTTTTCCTGCGTAAAGACTGACGAGAAAAAAGAATTCAGCACGGTTGCTTTTTCAGTGTCCTCTGTAACCATCCTCCCATCATCGCTAATTATGTGTGCAATATGCTCTGCCCTAGTTTTTTTGCTGTTGATATATTTAAAGAATTTCTTTGGGTTTTTTTACTATCCTCCGCTATTTGTCTCTCAAAGTTGATTTTAGCCATCTTGATTTCGTGTTTACACTTCTTATTTTCCTCCTTGTATTGCTGGAAGGCCGATACGGTGCCCTCTGATTTATATTTCTTGAAGGCCAATTTTTTTCCCCTAATAAGTTTTTTAACGCTACGGTTTAGCCAGCCAGGTTTGGCTTTGTCTCTTCTAAATTTATTCCCCATAGGAATGCACTGCAAGATGCCTTTGCTTAATATTGTTCTAAAGCATTCCCATTTTTCCTCTGTGGTCAGTGATCCCAGGGTTTGGTCCCAGTTTACCCTTTCCATCAATGAGTACAATTTTGGAAAGTCTGCCCTTCTGAAGTTTAGGGTTCTTATGTTCCCCACTTGCCTTTTTATATTGTTATTTATACTAAATGTGATCATCCTGTGATCGCTAGAGCCCAGGTTGTCCTGGACTCCTACCTCCGAGATTATGTCTGGGTCATTAGTGATCAATAGATCCAGGATAGCATTCTCTCTAGTAGGGGAATCCACCAACTGCGACATGTAGTTATCCTGTAAGGTTTCCGTGAATAGCCGGGCCTTATGCGAGTGTGCAGTCCCCTCTTCCCAGTCAATGTCGGGATAATTGAAGTCCCCCAATATGATGACTGATCCTAGTTTTGCCGCTTTACCTATTAGTGCTAAAAATTCCAGCTCTACCTCCTCCCCTTGGTTAGGTGGCCTATAGCAAACCCCCACAACTACTTTTCCCTTATCTTCTTCCCTATCGAGTTCAACCCACACAGATTCTAAATCCATGCTCATCCCATCCGTAATGTCACTCCTTTCTAGCACCTTTATATTGTTCTTGACATAGAGACATACCCCTCCCCCTCTTTTACCAACCCTGTCCTTCCGGTACACCGAATACCCTTGGATATTGGCCAGCCAGTCATGTGAGGGGTCGAACCAAGTCTCCGTTATTCCCACAAGGTCTATGTCCTCCTCATGTACTAACATGTCCAACTCATCCATCTTATTAGCTAGGCTCCTGGCATTAGCATATACCCCTCTTAGTTTTACGGAAGTTAAACGTGATTGGCGGTTTTGTTTATTTCTGTTTGGTCTGCTGTTCTCCCGCACAGACCCGCCAATTGATGTTGTTGACCTACTGTCGCTATTGACCCTACAACTGCCTTCAGTCCTCTGCTCCCTCCTGACTGATTCTATTTCTGAGCCCTCCCCCCCGTCTCCTAGTTTAAAAGCCCCTCCAACTCGGTGGCCATCTTTCTCCCCAAAAGAGCTGTACCGTCCCCATTAAGGTGCAGCCCATCCTTACTAAAGAGCCGGTAGCCGACTGAGAAGTCAGCCCAGTTCTCCAGGAACCCAAACCCCTCCTTCCTACACCAATTCCTCAGCCACTTGTTAACTTCCCTAAGCTCCTTCTGCCTCTCCTGTGTGGCTCGAGGTACAGGCAGTATTTCAGAGAAAACCACCTTGGAGGTCCTTTTCCTCAATCTATTACCTAAGTCCCTGAAATCGTTCTTAAGGATCCTCCACCTACCTTTAACTTTGTCATTAGTGCCCACATGCACCATGACCGCTGGGTCATCCCCAGCCCCGCCCAACAATCTGTCTGCCAGATCTGCGATGTGCCGAACTCGGGCGCCCGGTAAACAACAAACTGTTCGGTTCACGCGATCTTTTTTACAGATTTCCCTCTCTGTCCTCTTGATAATTGAGTCTCCAACTACCACAACCTGTCTAACCTTTCCTGCATTACGGCCCCCCTTCTTCCTGGAGCCGTCCCTCCCCTGGCAGCTGGGGGAGGGCGCATGCTCCAGCACTGCCACCCCTGAGTTGATATCCCCCTCAACCTGCAACTCGGCAAACATGTTAGGGTGTACCAACTCAGGACTGGCCTCCCTGACTCTCCTCCCCCTAACATTCCTAACAGTCACCCAGCTGCGTACCTCTGCTGCTTGCGTCTCCTCTATTCCTTCCTCCTCTATGCTGACCCCTGCCAGCGCCTGATGGGTAAAGTCCAAGCTCCTTTCCAGGTTGTAGATGCCACGCAGTCTTGTCACTGTGTTCTCTAGATCCACGATGTGGGCTTCCAGAGCAACAAGTCGCTCACATCTTGCACAGCAGTATTCGTCCTCGATTGTTTCATCAAGGAACGCATACATGCCGCAAGAAGTGCACTGAGTGGCATCCCCAATCCTGTCGGACATTATTACCCTCTACTCTATGGGGATAATATTAACGACCTGCTCTTCCTTACCTATACTACCTCTAACTTCCCTGGTACAAAACCTGGGGTACCCACCAGTCGCTAATACCCTCACCAGTCACTAGATACTCACCAGTCGCAAGGATCCTCACCAGTCGCAAGGATCCTCACCAGTCGCAAGATACTCACCAGTCGCAAGATACTCACCAGTCGCAAGGATACTCACCAGTCGCAAAGATACTCACCAGTCGCAAAGATACTCACCAGTCGCAAGCTACTTCACCAGTCGCAAGGATACTCACCAGTGCAAGGATACTCACCAGTCGCAAGGATACTCACCCGTCGCAAGATACTTCACCAGTCGCAAGGATACTCACCAGTCGCAAGGATACTCACCAGTCACAAGGATACTCACCAGTCGCAAGGATACTCACCAGTCGCAAAGATACTCACCAGTCACAAGGACACTCACCAGTCGCAAAGATACTTCCAGTGGCAAGGATACTCACCAGTCGCAAGATACTCACCAGTCGCAAGCTACTTCACCAGTCGCAAGGATACTCACCAGTGCAAGGATATTCACCAGTTGCAAGGATACTCACCAGTTGCAAGGATACTCACCCGTCACAAGGTACTCACCAGTCGCAAGGATACTCACCAGTCGCAAAGATACTCACCAGTCGCAAAGATACTCACCAGTCGCAAGGACACTCACCAGTCGCAAAGATACTCACCAGTCGCAAAGATACTCACCAGTCGCAATGATACTCACCAGTCGCAAAGATACTCACCAGTCGCAGGGATACTCACCTGTCGCAAGGATACTCACCTGTCGCAAGGATACTCACCAGTCGCAAGGACACTCACCAGTCGCAAAGATACTCACCAGTCGCAAAGATACTCACCAGTCGCAAAGATACTCACCTGTCGCAAGGATACTCACCAGTCGCAAGGACACTCACCAGTCGCAAAGATACTCACCAGTCGCAAGGACACTCACCAGTCGCAAAGATACTCACCAGTCACAAGATACTCACCAGTCGCAAGGATACTTACCAGTCGCAAGGATACTCACCAGATAAAGTAATCCATGTTATGCTTGTTTACAGACACAATGAAACAACTGTCCTTTTTCTGGCAATTTAACCGATGGCCCATCTGCGCTGGATTATGTACATGTACGTGATTCAGTATTTCTGGGTGGCAGGGGGGGCTCTGTCTGTGGTTTCTTTTGCTACTGTACAAGTTGCTTAGCAGATCCAGGACAATGATTTATGACTGGGACCTGCCGATCCACTTAACGAATCACAGTACAGAGCCCTGTGTTTACTAACAACACAGGGCTCTTTACAAGGAGCAGCGATGTGGCAACTCTTAGCAAAAGCAGCACACATTACACATTGTTAGGCACACAGTTAACCCTTTGATTGGCCCTAGATGTTGACCCCTTCCCAGCCAGTATCATTAGTACAGCGACCATGTATAGTATTATCACATGTAGCAGAATACGTTTTGGCATACATTTTTGAAGAAATTTGATTTTTTTACATTTGTTATTGGTCATGTTTTACTGCAGAAAGAAAAAAATCATTGGGTTTTTTTTTTTTTTTTACTCTTTGGTCTTTTTTTTGTTTATAAAGTAAAAAAGGTACCCAGTGGTGATCAAATACCACCAAAAGAAAGCTCTATTTGTGTGAAAAAAAATTATATAAATGTAAGTTGGGTAAAGTGTTGCATGACCATGTGTTAGGGCTGGGTTCACAGCAGCTCTCTTCTCTGTGCTCAGGCTGCTCAGCTGTCGGTTAATTGTCAGCCCTCATTGTTTCCTCAGTGGCTCACCTAGTTATCATTATCTGCTCGTCAGTCCCGCCTACAGCAAGCCCCTTTTGGCTATTTAAACTGCCTTGTTCCATCCTTTCCTGCCTTTGCCTGGTCAACATATCTGGAGTTTCTCTGCTGTGTTCCTGTGAAAGACTTTGCCTGGCTGACGTCCCTTCTGGTTCCTGGTCCTGTTCGTCTGCCTCTAACTATGCTGATTTCTGGTTTTCTGATCACTGGCTCGTCTGACTTCTCATTTTGGCTTCCAACCTCTGGCTTATGTTTTCACTACATTTACTGTTCTGTACAATTTTTTACCATTACATTAAGGTGTGATTTTTACTGCATCTTCTGTCTCAGCCTGATTCATGGTTCCTGACACCGTGCAATTATTAGTTAGTTAGTAAAGTAGCGCAGTGCCGAATAGCAAAAAATGCACTGGTCATGAAGAGGGTAAAACCTTACATTGCAGTGCTTAAACTTTTTAAAACTTTTTTCTTTACAAATGTCAGTTTTGCTGCAGTAGGTTGTGAACATCAAACTCTTCACAGGCAGGATCAATGCATCCCCAAGCATTTTATTTAATGCAATTTTGTATTTTTAAAGTTAGGCACTACTAAAAATCACTGCTCCCGCTAGTGATGGAAGAACATCGGCCCGGGGCGGTTCGCGAACGTCAGCCGCAAATTTTCTCAAAAGTCCACGAACCGCGAGTTCGCGGCAGGCCCCATTGACTTTAATGGGAGGTGAAATTTAAAAACCTTTAGGTCATATTTGCAGCCACAAAAGACGTACTAGCTGTGCACAAATAGTCCCAGCACATGGACAATGTCGTAAAATTTTCTTTTTTTTTTTTTACAGCAACAAAAATTTTTTTTTTTTCATAAATCAGCCAGAACTGGCAGCAGCCGGTAAATACATGTAAAGTACATATAGGGTCCATTCACACATCTGTAAAATGGGTCCGCATCCATTCCACAATTTGGCGAAACCTTTACAGACCCATTGATTTTCAATTCCAGTCTGAAAAATGAGGCATTCACAGGATAAAATGTTGGCCATTCCAGGCCCCAAAACATAGCCCACATGCGTTTACCTGACAGATAAGAACGTTGTATTCTGTGGCTGAAGGTACATTAGACATTCACAGGATACAGAAGTAACTGTCAGCCAGTATAGGCCCCAAAAATTAGCCCACATGGGTTTACCTGACAGCTAAGAACGTAGTATTCTGTGGCTGAAGGTACATTAGGCATTCACAGGATACAGAAGTAAGTGTCGGCCAGTATAGGCCCCAAAAATTAGCCCACATGGGTTTACCTGACAGCTAAGAACGTAGTATTCTGTGGCTGAAGGTACATTAGGCATTCAGAGGATACAGAAGCAAGTGTCGGCCAGTATAGGCCCCAAAAATTAGCCCACATGGGTTTACTTGACAGCTAAGAACGTAGTATTTGGTGGCTGGAGGCACATTAGGCATTCACAGGATACAGAAGTAAGTGTCGGCTAGTATAGGCCCCAAAAATTAGCCCACATGGGTTTACCTGACAGCTAAGAACGTGGTATTCTGTGGCTGAAGGTACATTAGGCATTCAGAGGATACAGAAGTAAGTTTCGGCCAGTATTGGCCCCAAAAATTAGCCCACATGGGTTTACCTGACAGCTAAGAACGTAGTATTCTGTGGCTGAAGGTACATTAGGCATTCACAGGATACAGAAGTAAGTTTCGGCCAGTATTGGCCCCAAAAATTAGCCCACATGGGTTTACCTGACAGCTAAGAACGTAGTATTTGGGGGCTGGAGGTACATTAGGCATTCACAGGATACAGAAGTAAATGTCGGCCAGTATTGGCCCCAAAAATTAGCCCACATGGGTTTACTTGACTGCTAAGAACGTAGTATTTGGTGGCTGGAGGTACATTAGGCATTCACAGGATACAGAAGAGGGTGTCGGCCAGTATAGGCCCCAAAAATTAGCCCACATGGAATTACCTGACAGCTAAGAACGTTTTATTCTGTGGCTGGGGGTACATTAGGCATTCACAGAAAAAATAATTGTCGGCCCTGAAAGGCCCCAAAAATTTGCCATTCAATGGACATGAAATGCCTTTTATGCCGCTGTATTTAGCGAAGACAAGGACCAGGAATTGTTTTGGGTGGATGGCAGTCTGGCGAATATTTGTGGCCTGGCATGAGGAATTTCAATGAAACATGGTCTACTGGTCACATGTGTTGAATTCCTCAGAGATCGATGCCTCATTCATTTTTATAAATGTAAGGTAGTCTACACTGTCATGAGCTAGACGAGTGCGCTTATCAGTCACAACCCCCCCTGCTGCACTGAACGTACTTTCAGACAGGACACAAGCCAACATTTCCATTGCAAATTGTGCAAGCTCTGGCCAGAGGTCAAGCCTGCCCACCCAGTAGTCCAGGGGTTCATCACTCCTCAGAGCCTCCACATGGCCGTTAACCCGATGTAGTCGGACACCTGTCGGTCTAGGCGTTCCCTGATGCTGGACCAGAGTACAGCTATCGATGGTTCCTCTAAAAGAAGGATCTCATTTCTGAAATCACCAAGACATCTTCAAACCGCCCTCTTCTTGAAGGCGCTGTTGGATTGCTACCCACAACTGTCTCTCTGTGACTGGAAATTCCTCTGCCAGCGCACGCAAAAGCAGAATGCAGCATTTCCCGCAACAAAGCCTGGAAGTGCTGCATTCTGACCGCCCCCTGTGATTGTGGTAACATTTCCGGCATTTTTTGTTTGTACTGGGGGTCTAAGTACGTTGCCCCCCAGTACTGGTCCTTGGCCTTTATGCTTTTTATACGGGGGTCCCCCTTAAAACACTGGAGCATGAAGGCCTCCATTCACACTAAACTGGAAGTGGTGTAGTGGCCGGCTTCCAGCTCATCATCCAGGATAATGTCGTCCTCGTTCTCCTCCCCCCATCCACGCATAACACCAGGGATCCCAGAAAGGTTTAAAGCATGCTCTTCTTGCTCCTCATCCCCCCCAGCACCATCCTCCTCTGACTCCTCTTCAGACTCCTGCTGTTGACTTGTCTCAGATGGAGTAGCACCCACTGGAAATTCATCCCACATTGTGACTTCCTCATCTTTCTGCTCCTGTTCCTCAATGGCTTGATCAATGACACGACGCAATGCACGCTCCAGAAAGAAGGCGTAAGGTACAATGTCACTGATGGCGCCCTGGCCGTGACTGACCAGTTTGGCGATCTCATAGATTGGCTGCAGAAGTAGAAGAGGTGAAAAAAACCCAAGCTCCCCAGAACCTGTGCTGCCACAGAGTTCCTACAGGTAGTCGTTAACTGCACGTTTCTGCTGGAGCAGCCTATCAAGCATATGCAACGTTGAGTTCCATCGCGTCGGGCAGTCACAAATAAGACACCTGACGGGCATATTGTGTCGCAGCTGAATGTCAGCAAGGCAAGCCATGGCTGTGTAAGCTCTTCTGAAATGGCCCGAGATTTTCCTGGCCTGCCGCAAGACGTCCTTGACCCCAGGGTATTCGGCAATGAATCACTGCACCACCAAGTTCAGGACGTGTGCCATGCATGGCACGTGTGTTATTTTGCCCTGTTTCAGCGCACTCAGCAGATTGGCACCGTGTCGCACACCTTTTTACCAACTGTCAAATTCAGCGGTGTCAGCCACTGATCTGCCTGTGAACGCAAAGCTGAAAGGAGTGCAGGACCAGTGTGGCTCTTGGCTTAAAGGCACAACAGACGCAGAACAGCATGGCAACATCTCACCTGGCATGTGGAATAGGTTCTGGGGATCTTGGGCGGCACAGTGGAAGAGCCAGTAGCAGCGGAAAAGGAGGAGTCAGCCGAGGAGGAGAGGGAGGATGGAGGAGGAGGAGGAGAAGAAGAGGCAGGCCTGCATGCAATCTGTGGCGGTACAACCAAATCTACACGGGTGCTATGGGTTACATGCTTGACGGCCGTCAGAAGGTTCACCCAGTGGGCAGTAAAAGTGATATACCTTCCCTGCCCGTGTTTGCTAGACCATGTGTCTGTGGTCAGATGTATCTTGGCACCAACACTGTGTGCCAGAGATATATTCACTTGCTGCTGAACATGGCCATACAGCTCTGGAATGCCCTTCTGCGAGAAATATTTCCTGCCTGGGACCTTCCATTGTGGTGTTCCAATGGCCACAAATTTACGAAAAGGCCTCCGAGTCCACCAGTTGATATGGCAGTAGTTGGCAGGCTATCAGTTCCCACAAGCCAGCAGTCAAACGTTGGGCAAGAGGGTCATCATTTTTTTCCGCTCCAACATTTGGGCCACAGAAGCCTGCCTTTTTCCAGAACAACGTGATGACATTATCATGGAAGGTGGAGTGGAGGACAAATGTGAGGAGAGAGGAGAAGGAGAAGAGGCTGGACGGTGAGAGCCTGGAGTGTGGCTTTGTGGGTTCTGATGGTGTTGCTCCCACTGGGCACGGTGATGGGAGTTCAGGTGCCTTCTTAAGGAGGTCGCCCACACTCCGGAGCCATGTGTGGCGGCATCCTGGGAGTGCCAGATGTGACTGTACATGGTTGATGGCTCGCTCCTGATACATTTGCAGTCTGCTTTGTACCTCTTGTGCAATGCAAGTTCTGCCTGCCTCTCCTCCCTATCTGCCGGTCCGTCTCTCCCTCTGAACTCCCCTCCTCTTCCTCTCTTGTGGGCACCCACGTGACGTCCATAGACACGTCATCATCCACGTCACCTTCCTCACCTCTAACAATTGAGATCTCAGAGTAGGCAGCAACAGCGGGGACCAACCTCCTTGGGCTGATCTGGGTACTGTCGTCAGACTGCTGAGTGGCGGCTGTTGCTACCTCCTCTTCCTGATCCGATGCCAACAATGGCTGGGCATCGCAAATGTCTTGTGATGGATCGGAAAATAATTCCATAATGTCTTTGGGGGTGCACAAAGCAGAGAGTGAAGAGGGTGCAGATAGAGAGGATGAGGAAGGTGCAGAAGAGGAAGGCAGAATGAGCCACTCAACCAAGTCTGGTGCGTCCTTTGACGTAATCAAACGTGCCTTCTGAAACTTCACACTTTGGCTCCTGCCTACTGCTCCTTCCCTACTCCTACCACCCCTGCGTAAGTGTCTGTCTCTTCCTCTGCCTGTCAAGTTTTTAAATTACCCTGTGACAATAGTTTCTAGAGAATCGCAGTATATCTGGAAAAAGGTATATAACACCCAGCTTCAATCTGTGGTATTGGGGGGCCACGGGTTTATCACACCAGTTCTACAAATAATTGGCCAGTAACTGTTGTCACAGTGTGTAGCACAGTTAACACAACAAAAGAGGCCAAATATTTTCAGGACTAAAATACAATCTTAGAAAAGTATACTGTTAAATAACACCCCACTTCAATATGTGATATTGGGGGGCCACAGTTTTATCACACCAGTTCTACAAATAATTGGCAAGTAGCTGTTGTCACTGTGTGTAGCACAGTTAACACTAGGGATGGCCTTGCAGTTCGCCCGGTGGTCGGTTCGCGGCAAATTTTGCTTGTTCGCTACCCGCCAATTTTGCGAGCACATGGCGTTGTTCGTGGCGGCCATATTAGTTTACATTGGGGAGAACTTTGACCCATGACACAGTCGTCAGGTGGAACGGGACAGCCAATTAACACATTTCAGCACATGGACATGCCCCCTACCTTATAAATAGACCAGAGCAGGCAGCCATTTTACATTCTGCTTTTTGTCATCATAGGGAAAGGTCTGCTGTGTTCATGAGGGAGAGATTGCCAGACACAAATAGCTCTGTTAAGATCCACAAAAGTCCTTTTCAGGGCTGCTATTTCGGTATAGGTCTACTACAGTCTCTTTTCAGTTTAGGGACAGGTATCCAGTCTGTGCTTTAGGGGCAGTTAGAGATCGGCAGTGACACAAATCGCTCTGTTAATGTCCACAAAAGTCATTTAAAGGGCTGAATTTTTTTTGGTATTGGTGTGCAGTGTACTATATAGGGGTGTGATCCATGGTATAATATACTTTGTAGAAGGCATATTATAGTGAATTTGTAGTGTGCACTGTGCAGCATTGTGAATGGTGTGGTGACTGAGCATTGCTGGGGCAATACTACAAACAGTAACAAAAGCACTTTTAATGTATTATAACTGGTGTGATAGACCAATGAACCCCCCCCCCCCCCCCCAATACCACATATTGAAGTGGGGTGTTATCTGAGTATACTTTTACAAGTGTATTTGTGTACTGCAACGATATTGCCTCTTTTGCTGTGTTAAGTCTGATACACACAGTGCCAAACTCACTGGCCAATTTTTTGAACAACTGGTGTGATAGACCAGTGCCCCCCAATACCACATATTGAAGTGGGGTGTTATTTAACAGTATACTTTTATAAGAGTGTATTTTAGTCCTGCAAAAATTTGGCCTCTTTTGCTGTGTTAACTCTGCTACACACAGTGACAATAGTTACTGGCCAATTAATTTTAGAACTGGTGTAATAAACATGTGGCCCCCCAATACCACATATTGAAGTGGGGTGTTATCTGAGTATACTTTCATGAGTGTATTTGTGTCCTGCAACAATATTGCCTCATTTGCTGCATTAACTCTGATACACACAGTGCCAAATTCCCTGGCCAATTTTTTGAACAACTGGTGTGATAAACCAGTGGCCCCCCAATACCACATATTGAAGTGGGGTGTTATGTGAGTATACTTTTACAAGTGTATTTGTGTCCTGCAACAATATTGCCTCTTTTTCTGTGTTAACTCTGCTACACACAGTGCCAAACTCACTGGCCAATTTTTTGAACAACTGGTGTGATAAACCAGTGGCCCCACAATACTACATATTGAAGTGGGGTGTTATCTGAGTATACTTTCATAAGTGTATTTTTGTCCTGCAATAATATTGCCTCTTTTGCTGTGTTAATTCTGATACACACAGTGCCAAACTCACTGGCCAATTTTTTGAACAGCTGGTGTGATAAACCAGTGCCCCCCCCAATACCACATATTGAAGTGGGGTGTTATTGAGTATACTTTCATAAGTGTATTTGTGTCCTGCAACAATATTACCTCTTTTGCTGTGTTAATTCTGATACACACAGTTTCAAACTCACTGGCCAATGTTTTGAACAACTGGTGTGATAAACCAGTGGCCCCCCAATAGCACATATTGAAGTGGGGTGTTATCTGAGTATACTTTCATAAGTGTATTTGTGTCCTGCAACAATATTGCCTCTTTTGCTGTGTTAATTCTGATACACACAGTGTCAAACTCACTGGCCAATTTTTTTAACAACTGGTGTGATAAACTAGTGGCCCCACAATACCACATATTGAAGTGGGGTGTTATCAGAGAATACTTTCATAAGTGTATTTATGTCCTGCAACAAAATTGCCTCTTTTGCGGTGTTAATTCTGATACACACAGTGCCAAACTCACTGGCCTATTTTTTGAACAGCTGGTGTGATAAACCAGTGGCCCCCCAATACCACATATTGAAGTGGGGTGTTATTGAGTATACTTTCATAAGTGTATTTGTGTCCTGCAACAATATTGCCTCTTTTGCTGTGTTAATTCTGATACACACAGTTTCAAACTCACTGGCCAATGTTTTGAACAACTGGTGTGATAAACCAGTGGCCCCCCAATAGCACATATTGAAGTGGGGTGTTATCTGAGTATACTTTCATAAGTGTATTTGTGTCCTGCAACAATATTGCCTCTTTTGCTGTGTTAATTCTGATACACACAGTGTCAAACTCACTGGCCAATTTTTTTAACAACTGGTGTGATAAACTAGTGGCCCCACAATACCACATATTGAAGTGGGGTGTTATCAGAGTATACTTTCATAAGTGTATTTATGTCCTGCAACAAAATTGCCTCTTTTGCTGTGTTAATTCTGATACACACAGTGCCAAACTCACTGGCCACCCAGGTGGAACTTGTTGAAGACTGCACTCAACATTCACCATCCAATTGGAACAGAGTTTTACACTCTCATACAGTGTACACAATAATATACAATGTGGGACAATCCCCCCTACCCCTTAGCATCCAATCCACATATCTTTATACATCCCATAATACGTTTCTCTTAAGGCAGACAGACAGAACAATGGGAGGTCATTAGCACTTAACAATGAGACAGGGCAATCCACATTCCCTCCCAATACACAAACAAAAGGAAAACCTTTCTGACATTGAAAGATATGTAATATACACAGCATTTAGGAATTACAGATTTCATGGCAAATGGGAATAAATCTTAATATTTCTATATGGAGATATGGCTGACAAATATGAAGCAATCCAAACCATTACTTATCTGTCTTTAAATTCCAGTGACGGTGAATACTGTCACATATCTTCCCCCCAAAGGTAGACGAACCAGGTACCAGACCTCCAATCGGTCTGTGCCTGAGTTAGTCGGGTAACAAGTCCCAAAGAGTTCATCCATCATGGCAGCTTCATTGACAAAGTTCCACATAGTTTGTAAGTTTGTCCCGGCAGGGCGCATGGAGCTCTCATAGCCGATCAGTCTGTGAAAGTCTGGTTTGGGCAGGCCAGACTGGGCTTCTTGGACACCCTGTGTCCCTAAGAGACACAGGGTGATTTATACATAAGAGCAGCCTAGTAGGCTGAGAGAGGAACTTTCCAACTTCTCTAAGGTAGGCTGTGTTCCACAGGCCCTCCCAATGTCTGCACCCACCCAGTACCCCAAACAAATTGTCGGGAAAACAGTGTTACTCACCCAGCCAACCTCTGTCTCTCTCGCAGAACATACCCGCTGCTGGGGATAAGTGTGGACTGGCCCTTCTCCTAGGAGTCCTTTCAGCCGCTGGAGAGAAGACAGGGTGGTGGGGCTCACTTCATAAGGCTGTTGGGGATCTGGGCCAACTGTCCAGCATCCCTGGGGTGTACAAATGAGGACTTTAGCTTTTGCAGGTGCTGGGCAGAGGTTGTTAGCACTCTGCCCTGTTGCTAGCTCTTCTGCTGGGTTGGGGTTGGCGAATACTACTACCCCCAGAACCTGGTTGGGGGTCTGCTGTAGAAAGGAGGGATCGCTTACCTCCTCCCCCTGGTATTCCTGCGGGGTAGGAAGGGGATCTGGACCAGCCATCCAGCATCCCTGTAGGTCTGGTGCAGAGACCACGGTCCCATCTGCACCATTGGGGTCAGGGCTGTTTTCTCCCTGTGGTTGGGGGAGAAGGATAAGTTGTCTCCTCTCCCTGGAAGGTACACTGCTGCTGGGGAGGAAGGACGACACCTTCGGCTCCCTGTAACTCCTGCTGTAGCTGGGGACCTGGGCCGGCTGCCCAGCCTCCCTGTAGGGCCAGTAGAGAGACCTCGGTCCCATCTCCACCTGCCATCGGTGGGTCTTCACAGTACCACCAGTCTGTAATCTCTCTCCAACTGAAGGGTTGTGGGTCTGGATCCTCATGTCTGACCCCATGTCATCAGCTTTGGGGAGACCCAGTAGGGCTTCCCTGGTGTCCTGGATTTCCCAGGGCCGAAACTCTGCTGGACATCCAAAGTCCCTCTCCTCAAAAGCCTCCCACAGCAAGCCCGGGCCACTATAGTCCTCACCTTCTGGCATATTGTCATCTGCCATCCAGTGGTCGTGGCGGGGGGCGTACCACTTTAGTGCCCGGTAAGCTTCATCCAGCCACAACTCCTTCCAAATCAGGTTCCACAGCTCCGTCACCCACTCATCCAGGGGTTGCTCTCCTAGGAAAGGTAACCGCAGGGCAACGTATACCTGGAACCGCTGTTCTTCGCTGGGAAGGTTCTCTCTCCGCCTCCACTGCGCATTCTCTAAGGCCTTATACCACATTTCTTTTCGAGTGAAATCTCTCAATTCCAGTATGGCTTCCTCAGATACAGGCCCATCCTGTTGGACCAAGTGTTGCTGCAACCTCCAGATAAACTCCTCCTCATATTGGGAAGCTGCACGGTTGTTAGCTCGCTCCATAATGTTACCGGTGTCTCCGAGCTGCTTCTCCTCACACTAGGACGCTATCCCACCGCTTGCCACCAATGTAACGGAACAGGGCACCCCTGACCGGGCACCTCCATTGACAGATGCTCCTAGTGCTTCCTGAGGGCTCCAAGCACTCCACCAGACACTGTAAGCTCTTCAGACTCCATGAACCGCCGCAGCTTGGTTAGGATCTTGGCATCTCCTACCCAACCTGGACCTACGACAAGGCTCCAGGTTCCTGTGGGTGAGCCTCTCTTTCCCCAGAGAGTTCAGCACGAACAAGCTCTTACACAAGCTCTTACAAGAGCTTAGTGATTCTCTAAGGGAGTATGGAAGACCATAGCAATCCCTTGCAGCAGATTCCCCCAATAAGAGACAGGACTCTAGATGAGGGTGAACTAACTCTAGAACAACTTTATTGAACAGACTTATATACAGTTTTCACCCACAAGGTACCATCCAAGTGGACCTTGTTGAAGACTGTACTCAACATTCACCATCCAATCGGAACAGAGTTTTACACTCTCATACAGTGTACACAAAAATATACAATGTGGGACAATCCCCCCTACCCCTTAGCATCCAATCCACATATCTTTATACATCCCATAATACGTTTCTCTTAAGGCAGACAGACAGAACAATGGGAGGTCATTAGCACTTAACAATGAGACAGGGCAATCCACATTCCCTCCCAATACACAAACAAAAGGAAAACCTTTCTGACATTGAAAGATATGTAATATACACAGCATTTAGGAATTACAGATTTCATGGCAAATGGGAATAAATCTTAATATTTCTATATGGAGATATGGCTGACAAATATGAAGCAATCCAAACCATTACTTATCTGTCTTTAAATTCCTAAATTCCAGTGACGGTGAATACTGTCACAACCCTCTTGTCCAACATTTGACTGCTGGCTTGTCGGAACTGATAGCCCGCCAACTACTGCCATATCAACTGGTGGACTCAGAGGCCTTTCGTAAATTTGTGGCCATTGGAACACCACAATGGAAGGTCCCAGGCAGGAAATATTTCTCGCAGAAGGGCATTCTAGAGCTGTATGGCCATGTTCAGCGGCAAGTGAATATATCTCTGGCACACAGTGTTGGTGCCAAGATACATCTTACCACAGACACATGGTCTGCCAAATACGGGCAGGAAAGGTATATCACATTTACTGCCCACTTGGTGAACCTTCTGATGGCCGTCAAGCATGTAACCCGTGGCACCCGTGTAGATTTGGTTGTAATGCCATGGATTGCATGCAGGCCTGCCTCTTCTTCTCCTCCTCCTCCTCCCGCCTCCCTCTCCTCCTCGGCTGACTCCCCCTTTTCCGCTGCTACAGTCTCTTCTGCCTAGCGCCGCCCAGATCCCCAGAACCTATTCCATATGCCAGGTGAGACGTTGCCATGCTGTGCTGCATCTGTTGTGCCTGGAAGCCAAGAGCCTCTCTGGTCCTGCACTCCTTTCAGTTTTGCATTCACAGGCAGATCATTGGCTGAAAGTTGGTAAAAAGGTGTGCGACAACGGTGCCAATCTGCTGAGTGCACTGAAACAGGGCAAAATAATACACATGCCATGCATGGCACACGTCCTGAACTTGGTGGTGCAGCGATTCGTTGCCAAATACCCTGGGATCCAGGACGTCTTGCGGCAGGCCAGGAAAATCTCGGGCCATTTTAGAAGATCTTACACAGCCATGGCTCGCCTCGCTGACATTCAGCGGTGACACAACCTGCCTGTCAGGCGTTTTATTTGTGACTGCCCGACGCGATGGAACTCAACGTGGCATATGCTTGATAGGCTGCTCCAGCAGAAACGTGCAGTTAACGACTATACAGGTTCTGGGGAGCTTGGGTTTTTTTCAGCTCGCCAGTGGCTGCTCATGCGGGGCGCATGCAGACTTCTGCGACCATTCGATGAGATCACCAAACTGGTCAATTACGGCCAGGGCACCATAAGTGACATTGTACCTTACGCCTTCTTTCTGGAGCGTGCATTGCATCGTGTCATTGATCAAGCCGTCGAGGAGCAGGAAGGACAGGAGTCGCAATAATGGATGAATTCCCAGTGGGTGCTTCTCCATCTGAGACAAGTCAACAGCAGGAGTCTGAAGAGGAGTCAGAGGAGGATGGTGGGGGGGGGATGAGGAGGAGCAAGAAGAGCATGCTTTAAACCTTTCTGGGATCCCTGGTGTTATGCGTAGATGGGAGGAGGAGAACGAGGACGACATTATCCTGGATGATGAGCTGGAAGCAGGCCACTAAACCGCTTCCAGTTTACTGCGAATGGGTGCCTTCATGCTCCAGTGTTTTAGGGGGGACCCCCGTATAAAAAGCATAAAGGTCAAGGACCAGTACTGGGTGGCAACATACTTAGACCCCCGGTACAAACAAAAAATGGCGGAAATGTTACCACAATCACAGAGGGCGGTCAGAATGGAGCACTTCCAGGCCTTGCTGCGGGAAATGCTGCATTCTTCTTTTGCGTGCGCTGGCAGAGGAATTTCCAGTCACAGAGAGACAGTTGCGGGTAGCAATCCAACAGCGCTGCAAGAAGAGGGCGGTTTGTAGATGTCTTGGTGACTTCAGATATGAGATCCTTCTTTCAGCTGAACCATCGACAGCTGTACTCCAGATCCAGCATCAGGGAACGCCTAGACCGTCAGGTGTCTGACTACATCGGGTTAAAAGCCGATGTGGACGCTCTTAGGAGTGATGAACCCCTGGACTACTGGGTGGGCAGGCTTGACCTCTGGCCAGAGCTTGCACAATTTGCAATGGAATTGTTGGCTTGCCCCCCATCAAGTGTCCTGTCTGAAAGGACGCTCAGCGCTGCAGCGGGGATCGTGACCGATAAACGCACTTGCCTAGCTCATGACAGTGTAGACTACCTCACATTTATAAAAATGAATGAGGCATGGATCTCTGAGGAATTCAACACATGTGACCAGTAGACCATGTTTCATTGAAATTCCTCATGCCAGGCCACAAATATCCGCCAGACCGCCATCCACCTACAACAATTCCTGGTCCTTGGCTTCGCTAAATACAGCGGCATAAAAGGCATTTAATGTCCATTGAATGGCTAATTTTTGGGGCCTATACTGGCCGACACTTACTTCTTTATTCTGTGAGTGCCTAATGTACCTCCAGCCACCAAAGACTACGTTCTTAGCTGTCAGTTAAACCCATGTGGGCTAATTTTTGGGGCCTATACTGGCCGACACTTACTTCTGTATCCTGTGAATGCCTAATGTACCTACAGCCACAGAATACTACGTTCTTAGCTGTCAGGTAAACCCATGTGGGCTAATTTTTGGGGCCAATACTGGCCGACACTTACTTCGTTATCCTGTGAATGCCTAATGTACCTCCAGCCACTAAATACTACATTCTTAGCTGTCAGTTAAACCCATATAGGCTCATTTTTGGGGCCTATACAGGCATGACACTTACTTCTGTATCCTGTGAATGCCTAATGTACCTTCAGCTACAGAATACTACGTTCTTAGCTGTCAGGTAAAACCATGTGGGCTAATTTCTGGGGCCAATACTGGCCGGCACTTACTTCTGTATCCTGTGAATGCCTAATGTACCTCCAGCCACCAAATACTACATTCTTAGCTGTCAGTTAAACTCATGTGGGCTATTTTTTGGGGCCTATACAGGCAGACACTAACTTCTGTATCCTGTGAATGCCTAATGTACCTTCAGCCACAGAATACTACGTTCTTAGCTGTCAGGTAAACCCATGTGGGCTAATTTTTGGGGGCCAATACTGGCCGACACTTATTTATTTATCCTGTGAATGCCTAATGTACCTCCAGCCACAAAATACTACATTCTTAGCTGTTAGTAAACCCATCTGGGCTTATTTTTGGGGCCTATACTGGCCAACACTTACTTCTGTATCCTGTGAATGCCTAATGTACCTCCAGCCACCAATTACTACGTTCTTAGCTGTTAGGCAAACCCATGTGGGCTAATTTCTGGGGCCTATACTGGCCGACACTTACTTCTGTATCCTGTGAATGCCTAATGTACCTCCAGCCACCAAATACTACGTTCTTAGTTGTCAAGTAAACCCATATGGTCTAATTTTTGGGGCCTATACTAGCCAACACTTACTTCTGTATCCTGTGAATGCCTAATGTACCTCCAGCCACCAAATACTACATTCTTAGCTTTCAGGTAAACCCATGTGGGCTAATTTTTGGGGCCTATACTGGCCGACACTTACTTCTGTATCCTGTGAATGCCTAATGTACCTCCAGCCACCAAATACTACATTCTTAGCTGTCAGGTAAACCCACGTGGTCTAATTTTGGGGCCTATACTGGCCGACACTTACCTCTGTATCCTGTGATTGCCTAATGTACCTCCAGCCACCAAATACTACGTTCTTAGCTGTCAGGTAAACCCATGTGGTCTAATTTTTGGGGCCTATACTGGCCGACACTTACTTCTGTATCCTGTGAATGCCTAATGTACCTCCAGCCACCAAATACTACATTCTTAGCTGTCAGGTAAACCCATGTGGTCTAATTTTTGGGGCCTATACTGGCCGACACTTATTTCTGTATCCTGTCAATGCCTAATGTACCTCTAGCCACCAAATACTACGTTCTTAGCTGTCAGGAAAACCCACGTGGTCTAATTTTTGGGGCCTATACTGGCCGACACTTACTTCTCTATCCTGTGAATGCCTAATGTACCTCCAGCCACCAAATACTACGTTATTACTTGTCAGGTAAACCCATGTGGGCTAATTTGTGGGGCCTTTCGTGGCCGACACTTACTTCTGTATCCTGTGAATGCCTAATGTACCTTCAGCCACAGAATACAATGTTCATAGCTGTCAGTTAAAACACATGTGGGCTAATTTTTGGGGCCTTTTATGGCCGACACTTACTTCTTTATCCTGTGAATGCCTCATTTTTCAGACTGGAATTGAAAATCAATGGGTCTGTAAAGGTTCTGCCAAATTGTGGAATGGATGCGGACCCATTTTACATATGTGTGAATGGACCCTATATGTATTTGACATGTATTTACCTGCTGCTGTCAGTTCTGATTTATGAAAAAAAAAAAAATAATTTTTAGGGCAACTTTTCCAATTGCACTACTTCTATTATGACATTGTCCATGTGGTGGGACTATTTTTGCAAAGCGAGTAAGTCTTTTGTGGCTGCAAATATGACCTAAAGGTTTTTAAAGTTCGCCTCCCATTAAAGTCAATGGGGCCCGCCACGAACTTGCGGTTCGCGGACTTTTGAGAAAATGTGTGGCTGACGTTCGCGAACCGCGCCGGCCGATGTTCGTCCATCACTAATTAACACAGCAAAAGAGGCCAAATTTTTGCAGGACTAAAATACACTCAAAATATACAGAAATATACAGAAAAGTATAATAGTAAATAACACCCCACTTCAATATGTGGTAGTGGGGGGCCACTGGTTTATCACACCAGTTGTTCAAAAAATTGGCCAGGGAGTTTGGCACTGTGTGTATCAGAGATAACACAGCAAAAGAAGCAATATTGTTGCAGGAGACTAATACACTTATGAAAGTATACTCAGATAACACCCCACTTCAAAATGTGGTATTGGGGGGCCACTGGTTTATCACACCAGTTGTTCAAAAAATTGGCCAGGGAGTTTGGCACTGTGTGTATTAAAGATAACACAGCAAAAGAGGCAATATTGTTTCAGGACACTAATACACTTATGACAGTATACTCAGATAACACCCCACTTCAATATGTGGTATTGGGGGGCCACTGGTTTATCACACCAGTTGTTCAAAAAATTGGCCAGGGAGTTGGACACTGTGTGTATCAGAGTTAACACAGCAAAAGAAGCAATATTGTTGCAGGAGACTAATACACTTATGAAAGTATACTCAGATAACACCCCACTTCAATATGTGGTATTGGGGGGCCACTGGTTTATCACACCAGTTGTTCAAAAAATTGGCCAGGGAGTTGGACACTGTGTGTATCAGAGTTAACACAGCAAAAGAGACAATATTGTTGCAGGACACAAATACACTTGTAAAAGTATACTCAGATGACACCCCACTTCAATATGTAGTATTGGGGGGCCACTGGTCTATCACACTTGTTATAATACATTAAAAGTGCTTTTGTCACTGTTTGTAGTATTGCTGCAGCAACGCTCAGTCACCACACCAGTCACAATGCTGCACAGTGCACAATACAAATCCACTATAATATGCTTTCTATATTACAAAGTATATTATATCGTGGATTACACCCCTATATAGTGCACTGCACACCAATAGCAAAAAAATTCCAGCCCTTTAAATGACTTTTGTGGACATTAACAGAGCGATTTGTGTCACTGCAGATCTGTCCCTAGAGCACAGACTGGATACCTGTCCCTAAACTGAAAAGAGACTGTAGTAGACCTATACCGAAATACCAGCCCTGAAAAGGACTTTTGTGGATCTTAACAGAGCTATTTGTGTATGGCAATCGCTCCCTCAGGATCACAGCAGACCTTTCCCTACGCTGACAAAAAGCAGAATGTGAAATGGCCACCTGCTCTGGTCTATTTATAAGTTAGGGGGCATGTCCATGTGCAGAAATGTTTCAATTGGCTGTCCCGTTCCACCTGATGACTGTGTCATGGGTCAAATTCTCCCCAATGTAAATGAATATGGCCGCCGCGAACAACGCCATGTGTTCGCAAAATTGGCGGGTAGCAAACAAGCAAAATTCGCCGCGAACTGACCGCCGGGCGAACCGCAAGGCCATCTCTACTCCCCGCCACATTAAGTTTTATATGTTTTTTTGCTTTGGTATATATTCCTCAGGGCAGTGTCCAGGTCAAATGCCATATGTTTGGCAATCCCTAGCATATTTGGCTAGAAAATGTCCATCACTGTTATTTAATGTTTCCCTCCCATTGACTTTAATGGATGTTCAGATTTAGCACCCAAAGTTTAGTCATAAGTTTAGTCATGCTAAATCTGCCCCAAACCAAAACCAGGTATGTTCCACTCTTCACTAGTCTCTACCACAGATTGGAAAACAAATCTGAATGTATCTTTCATCAACTTAAAACAAAACCCAAGTCAAAAATAAAATAAAAAATGCCCCCTCAGCCCCTTTTTTCTACAACCAAATGTCGTTAGACCTCTAAAGTGGATTCAGGGTCAACATCATTCAATCCACCAGCCCGGGCCCTGAGCCTAAGTGGTCATAGACCATCCCCAAGCCTGAGACTGAACAGGGAAAAAGAAGCTCCACAGAAGTGAGCTCATCTCTCAATCACCACTTTGCTTTCTCTTACAAGCATGCTCCTTGTCAACACTTGATTTTATTGGTTCCTTGTGCTTCTTTTTCCTCTCCTTCCCTAAGGTCTGCTGTACAGGGACTGAAAGAGGCTGATACCAAGTAACATTTAAGTACTTAAGCCCCGTACACACGTACCGATTGTCGGCCGTAAATATTCGGCCCGACGATCGATCGGCCGATTGTAGGCTTGTTAGTATGATGCTTCCGACAGCCGACAACGCATTTTCGGCCGAACAGAATCTGTCGTGCAGGCATTAAAATTTTTGTTGGCCAACACCAGAACGGCCGATTGTTCGCCAGTCAGTACAGATTTCGGCCGACAGACAGCAGATTAGCAAGACTGGGCATTCTCAGAAAAGAAAAAAGACAAGGAAAGTTAACCATCACATGGCATCACTTCTGCAGTCGGCTGCTGTTGGCCGACAAAATTCGTGTGCAGTCTTTTGCGGTTTTTAACAGACACGACAGCCCTGGACAAAAGACGGCCGAACGTTCGGCCGACGATCAGTACGTGTGTACGGGGCTTTACACTGCTTACATTTAAAAATGTAATGCACATGCGCAGCTCAGCTTACAGTGCCCGGCCGGTCTCTGAATGCCACATGCGCAGGAGTGATATCATCCACCACCGGCCAATGAAGAGGTCTAAAGACCAACACTCAGAAGAAGATGCTGGCACGGGCACAGGACCATTGAACAGGTAAGTATGGAGACTTTAGTTTGTTATATCTAAAGCAAATCATATATTTTTTATTTTGGATAAAGTAGGGAATGGTTAAAGCCCCATCAGGCTTTTTAGATTTATCAATTTATTTATTGCCATTCTTGTTCCATTATGGTGATTTGCACAATTAGGGCTTTAGTTTCCATCCTTTAGACGCATCAGGAAGTCAGAGGAAATACCAATTGTCACAAGAAAAGTGTCTTGGCTTTAGACACTAGAGATGGCTTTGCGGTTCGCCCAGTGGTCGGTTTGCGGCGAGCTTTGCTCGTTCGCTGTTCGCTGAACATGCGAACATATGGAAATATTCGCTACCGCCATATTCCATTACATTGTGAAGAACTTTGACCCATGACACACCCATCAGGTGGTACAGGACAGCCAATTGAGACATTTCAGCACATGGACATACCCCCTACCTTATAAAAAGACCTGATCTGGCTGCCATTTTACATTCTGCCTTTTGTCAGTGTAGGAAGAGGTTGCTGTGTGGAGCAGGGACAGACTGTTAGTGACACAAATCGCTAGTTAATAGGTCCACAAAAGTCCTTTTAAGGACTGGTCTAGGTGTACTATTGTTTTGTGTGCAGTATATAGGGGTGTAACACACTTATAATATACTTTCTATTATAGAAAGCATATTATAGTGGATTTGTATTGTGCAGCATTGTGACTGGTGAGCAGTTCTGCAGCGATACTACAACTACAAACGCAATTAGAAAAAAGTACTTTATTATATATATATATATATATATATATCTATATATATATATATATATATATATATACACACACCAGTGGCCCCCCAGTGGCCCCCCAAAATGACAGATTAAAGCGGGGTGTTATATAACAATATACTTTCATAATAGTGTATTTAGGTACTGCAGAAATGTTGCCTGTTTTGCTGCGTTCCCTCACTGTACACACAGTGACAAACGTTACTGGGAAAAAAAGTATTATAACTAGTGTTGAGCGAACACGGACTGTATTATTCGTGTTCGTACCGAATAATTGGATTTTTGTTACCCGAACACGGACACGGACCCTTTACTGTATGTTCGGGTAAAAAATCCGTGTTCGGTCGTTTTATTTCTGTTTTTTGCATGTTTTGGCGCTCTTTTCATGGCGGGCTTTCAACAGCCAATCAACAATCGTTTAACTGGTGTGCCTTAAGCTATCCCAGCCATGCCTGCAAATGTATGAGTAGCTGTGATTGGCCGTCTGAAGCATGTGACCAAGTCTTTATAAGTTCGAGGCAGCCGCAGCGGCGTCATTCTGCTGCTTAGCTCAGGGACAGAGCACACATACGTGCTGGCTGCTGATTAGGGAAAGACAGGCAGGGAAAACGAATTGGTGTCCGGATAGAATTTAGGGTCAGGTCGGAGTGTTTAGGCAGGGCGAGTTGTAGGCATTTTAGGGATAGAGTCTGCTGAATTATAGGGTCAGTGTGTTCTACAAACTACAATCGATATTGCTGTGTGGTGTGGGATAGGAGATAGGCAGGTGTCAGTGATCCACATCCATTTTTCTGTGTGTGGGCTGCAGTGAACACAATCTTTTTGGGGTGCAGTGAACACAATCCTTTTGGGGTGCAGTGAACAAAATATTTGTGGGGTACAGTGAACACAATCTTTGTGGGGTGCAGTGAAGACAATCCTTGTGGGGTGCAGTGAAGACAATCCTTGTGGGGTACAGTGAACACAATCTTTGTGGGGTGCAGTGAAGACAATCCTTTTAGGGTGCAGTGAACACAATCTTTGTGGGGTGCAGTGAACAAAATCTTTGTGGGGTACAGTGAACACAATCTTTGTGGGGTACAGTGAACAAAATCTTTGTGGGGTACAGTGAACACAATCTTTGTGGGGTGCAGTGAAGACAATCCTTGTGGGGTGCAGTGAACAAAATCTTTGGGGGGTACAGTGAACACAATCTTTGTGGGGGTACAGTGAACACAATCTTTGTGGGGTGCAGTGAAGACAATCCTTTTGGGGTGCAGTGAACACAATCTTTGTGGGGTACAGTGAACACAATCTTTGTGGGGTGCAGTGAAGACAATCCTTGTGGGGTGCAGTGAAGACAATCCTTGTGGGGTACAGTGAACACAATCTTTGTGGGGTGCAGTGAAGACAATCCTTTTGGGGTACAGTGAACACAATCTTTGTGGGGTGCAGTGAACAAAATCTTTGTGGGGTACAGTGAACACAATCTTTGTGGGGTACAGTGAACACAATCTTTGTGGGGTACAGTGAACACAATCCTTGTGGGGTGCAGTGAAGACAATCCTTGTGGGGTGCAGTGAACAAAATCTTTGGGGGGTACAGTGAACACAATCTTTGTGGGGTACAGTGAACACAATCTTTGTGGGGTGCAGTGAAGACAATCCTTTTGGGGTGCAGTGAACACAATCTTTGTGGGGTGCAGTGAAGACAATCCTTGTGGGGTGCAGTGAAGACAATCCTTGTGGGGTACAGTGAACACAATCTTTGTGGGGTGCAGTGAAGACAATCCTTTTGGGATGCAGTGAACACAATCTTTGTGGGGTGCAGTGAACAAAATCTTTGTGGGGTACAGTGAACACAATCTTTGTGGGGTACAGTGAACACAATCTTTGTGGGGTGCAGTGAAGACAATCCTTGTGGGGTACAGTGAACACAATCTTTGTGGGGTGCAGTGAAGACAATCCTTTTGGGGTGCAGTGAACACAATCTTTGTGGGGTACAGTGAACACAATCTTTGTGGGGTGCAGTGAAGACAATCCTTGTGGGGTGCAGTGAAGACAATCCTTGTGGGGTGCAGTGAACAAAATCTTTGGGGGGTACAGTGAGCACAATCTTTGTGGGGTACAGTGAACACAATCTTTGTGGGGTGCAGTGAAGACAATCCTTTTGGGGTGCAGTGAACACAATCTTTGTGGGGTACAGTGAACACAATCTTTGTGGGGTGCAGTGAAGACAATCCTTGTGGGGTGCAGTGAAGACAATCCTTGTGGGGTGCAGTGAACAAAATCTTTGTGGGGTACAGTGAACACAATCTTTGTGGGGTGCAGTGAACAAAATCTTTGGGGGGTACAGTGAACACAATCTTTGTGGATTACAGTGAACACAATCTTTGTGGGGTGCAGTGAAGACAATCCTTTTGGGGTGCAGTGAACACAATCTTTGTGGGGTACAGTGAACACAATCTCATACTTCTGAAGATTTGAGGGTGCTGCCTGTTTCATCCTCCTCCTCCATCCTTTTAGGGGTACAAACAATAGTAATTGGGGCCTAGTGTGCTTCTGTACGTGTGAAAAACATACACTTTTTTTTTATCATATTTCCTATTCTGCTATTCAATAAAAACCTTTGGGGATCAATTAAATTGCGGGATAGTCTGTGTCGGTACATGTGAGATCCACCTTTCCAAGTTTTTGGGGTTCATCTCATACTTCTGAAGCTTTGAGGGTGCTGCCTGTTCCATACTCCTCCTCCTCCTCCTCCATCCTTTTAGGTGTACAAACAATAGTAATTGGGGCCTAGTGTGCTTTTGTACGTGTGAGATACATACACTTTTTTTGATCATATTTCCTATTCCGCTATTCAATAAAAACCTTTGGGGATCAATTAAATTGCGGAATAGTCTGTGTCGGTACGTGTGAGATCCACCTTTCCAAGTTTTTGGGGTTCATCTCATACTTCTGAAGCTTTGAGGGTGCTGCCTGTTCCATACTCCTCCTCCTCCTCCTCCATCCTTTTAGGTGTACAAACAATAGTAATTGGGGCCTAGTGTGCTTCTGTACGTGTGAGATACATACACTTTTTTTGATCATATTTCCTATTCCGCTATTCAATAAAAACCTTTGGGGATCAATTAAATTGCGGAATAGTCTGTGTCGGTACGTGTGAGATCCACCTTTCCAAGTTTTTGGGGTTCATCTCATACTTCTGAAGCTTTGAGGGTGCTGCCTGTTCCATACTCCTCCTCCTCCTCCTCCTCCTCCATCCTTTTAGGTGTACAAACAATAGTAATTGGGGCCTAGTGTGCTTCTGTACGTGTGAGATACATACACTTTTTTTGATCATATTTCCTATTCCGCTATTCAATAAAAACCTTTGGGGATCAATTAAATTGCGGAATAGTCTGTGTCGGTACGTGTGAGATCCACCTTTCCAAGTTTTTGGGGTTCATCTCATACTTCTGAAGCTTTGAGGGTGCTGCCTGTTCCATACTCCTCCTCCTCCTCCTCCATCCTTTTAGGTGTACAAACAATAGTAATTGGGGCCTAGTGTGCTTCTGTACGTGTGAGATACATACACTTTTTTTGATCATATTTCCTATTCCGCTATTCAATAAAAACCTTTGGGGATCAATTAAATTGCGGAATAGTCTGTGTCGGTACGTGTGAGATCCACCTTTCCAAGTTTTTGAGGTTCATCTCATACTTCTGAAGATTTGAGGGTGCTGCCTGTTCCATACTCCTCCTCCTCCTCATCCATCCTTTTAGGTGTACAAACAATAGTAATTGGGGCCTAGTGTGCTTCTGTACGTGTGAGATACATACACTTTTTTTGATCATATTTCCCATTCCGCTATTCAATAAAAACCTTTGGGGATCAATTAAATTGCGGAATAGTCTGTGTCGGTACGTGTGAGATCCACCTTTCCAAGTTTTTGAGGTTCATCTCATACTTCTGAAGATTTGAGGGTGCTGCCTGTTCCATACTCCTCTTCCTCATCCTCCCTTTAGGGTAGGAAAAAATTTAATCGGGCCTAGTCTGTGTTTGTACGTGTGAGATACACAGTTTTTTATCCTATTCCGCTATTCAATACACACCCTTTTGGTGTAAAAAACATTAAATTGCGGCATAGTTTGCATATTTGACTGTGAGATACACCCGTGCGATACTGTTGTTCTTTTGTTCTGCTATTCAATAAAGACCTTTCTAGGGCAAGATCTTAAATTTCAGAAATATGAGGAGAGCGTCAAATAGGGGCCGTGGCCGGGGTCGTGGTGCTGCTGCTAGAGCTCCTGTTGCAAGGAGAGGACGTGGTCGATCTGTGCCAGCTACACGCACAAGTGAAACACCTTCCTCAAGTGTGAGTAGGCGACAGAACCTGCAGCAGTATTTGGTAGGGCATCATATGCCTCTAGAAGTGATGAGGCCAGAACACAGAGAGGCGATAGTAGATTGGTTTGCTGCTGACAGTGCCTCCAGTTCCTTCACATTGTCTCCCACCCAGTCTACTGCAGAAAGGTCAGAGTTGGCACCTGCAGCCAATGTCCAACCGTCTTTCACCTCACCCCCTTGCAAATCAGGCAAGCAGTCTGAGCCCCAAGCCATACAGCAGTCTCTTATTCTTTTTGAGGACTCTGTCAGCAGGGTTTCCCAGGGCCATCCACCTAGCCCTGTCCCAGAAGTGGAAGAGATTGAGTGCAGCGATGCCCAACCACTTATTTCTCAAGATGAGTACATGGAAGGACCATCACAGCACGTCTCCGATGATGACGAAACGCAGGTGCCAACTGCTGCGGCGTTCAGCATTGTGGAGACCGACAGGGAGGGCAGGGGTGAAGACTGGGTGGAAGATGATGTGGAGGACGATGAGGTCCTCGACCCCACATGGAATGAAGGTCATGCAGGTGACCTGAGTATTTTGGAGGAAGAGGCGGTGGTCGCACAGAGCCACCAGCACAGCAGAAGAGGGAGCAGGGTGCAGAAGCGGAGCGGCCGTGCCCTAGACACTACGCCTGCTACTGCCCAACGCAGCAAGGGAACGAACGCACCAAAGTCAGCTCAAAAGAGTTCTCTAGCGTGGAAGTTCTTTAGAAAATGTGCTGATGACATGACACGAGTGGTTTGCACCCTGTGCAATCAGAGCTTGAAGTGAGGCATAAACCTTCTCAACCTGAGCACAACCTGCATGATCAGGCATCTAAGTGCAAAGCACGAGCTGCAGTGGAGTACACACCTTCAAAATCAAGAAACGTCTCTGGCTCATCCTGCTTCCTCTTCTGCTGCAGTCTCGGCCGCTCCAGCCACCTCTGTAGTCATACCGGCACCTGCCACCCCGCAAACAGACGATCTGTCAGCAACACCACCACCTGGGTCACCAACAACCATCTCCACAATGTCCCATGGAAGTGTTCAGCTTTCCATCTCCCAAACACTTGAGAGGAAGAGGAAGTACCCCCCTACCCACCCGCGATCCCTGGCCCTGAATGCCAGCATTTCACAATTATTGGCCTTTGAAATGCTGTCATTCCGTCTGGTGGAGACGCACAGTTTTAAAAACCTTATGTCGGTGGCTGTCCCACAGTACGTCGTGCCCAGCCGCCACTACTTTTCCAGGCAAGCCATCCCTTCCCTGCACAACCAAGTGGGGGAAAAAATCAGGTGTGCACTGCGCAACGCCATCTGTGCCAAGGTCCACCTAACTACCGATACGTGGACCAGTAAGCACGGTCAGGGGCGTTATATCTCCCTAACGGCACACTGGGTAAATGCAGTGGCGGATGGGCCTGAGGCGGATAGCAATTTGGCGCATGTCCTTCCACCACCGAGGATTGCAGGGCGCTTCAGTTTGCCTCCTGTTCCTAACTCATCCTACTCCGCTACCTCATTCTCTACCTCCTCCTCATCCGGACAGCGTAATACCTTCACCACCAACTTCAGCACGGCCAGGGCTAAACGACAGCAGGCAGTTTTACAACTTGCCTGTTTGGGGGACAAACCACACACCGCGCAGGAGTTGTGGAGGAGCATGGAACAGCAGACAAATGAGTGGTTGCTGCCAGCGAGCCTCAAGCCCGGCCTGGTGGTGTGCGATAATGGGCGAAATCTCATAGCAGCTCTGAGCCTAGCCGGTTTGACGCACATCCCTTGCCTGGCGCATGTGCTGAATTTGGTGGTGCAGAGGTTCCTTAAAAACTACCCCGATATGTCAGAGCTGCTGCAGAAAGTGCGGGCCGTCTGTGCGCACTTTCGGCGTTCTCACCCTGCTGCTGCTCGCCTGGCAGCGCTGCAGCGTAACTTCGGCCTTCCCGCTCACCGCCTCATATGTGACGTGCCCACAAGGTGGAACTCCACCTTGCACATGCTGCAAAGACTGTGCGAGCAGCAGCAGGCCATAGTGGAGTTTCAGCTGCAGCACGCACGCGTGAGTCGCTCTGCGGAACAGCACCACTTCACCACCAATAACTGGGCCTCCATGCGAGACCTGTGTGCCTTGTTACGCTGTTTTGAGTACTCCACCAACATGGCCAGTGGCAATGACGCCGTTCTCAGCTTAACTATCCCACTTCTATGCCTCCTTGAAAAAACAATTCGGGCGATGATGGAAGAGGGTGTGGCACAGGATGAGGAGGAGGAGGAGGAGGATGAAGAGGTAACATTTCAAAGGCTTTCAGGGCAGTCATTCGCAAGGGGCTCCGAGGGTGGGTTCCTGCACACACAAATGCCAGGGACACAATTGTCCAGCAGGGGCACAGTTCTGGAGGATGAGGAGGAGGAGGAGCTGGAGGAGGAGCTGGAGGAGGAGATGGAACCATGTTCACAGCAGGGTGGCACCCAGGCCAGCTCATGGCCATCACTGGTGCGTGGCTGGGGGGATACAGAGGACACGGACGATACACCTCCCACAGAGGACAGCCTTTCGTCGCCTCTGGGCAGCCTGGCACACATGAGCGATTACATGCTGCAGTGTCTCCACAACGACTGCCGAGTTGCCCACATTCTAACTTGTGCTGATTACTGGGTGGCCACGCTGCTGGATCCCCGTTACAAGGACAACGTACCGTCCTTAATTCACTCACTGGAGCGCGATCGCAAGATGCGCGAGTACAAGCGCACGCTGGTAGATGCGATGCTGCTGGCATTCCCATCTGACAGCGGGGCCACAGTGGAAGCACAAGGCAGAGGAGGAGGAGGAGGAGGAGGAGGAGGTCACCAACGCAACCAGGGCACCGCCAGCACCTCAGAAGGCAGGGTTAGCATGGCCGAAATGTGGAAAAGCTTTGTCAGCACGCCACAACAAACAGCAGCACCAGCAGCTCAGATGGAACGTCTTAGCAGGAGGCAGCATTTTACCAACATGGTGGAGCAGTATGTGTGCACACGCCTACATGTAGTGAATGAGGGGTCTGCCCCTTTCAACTTCTGGGTCTCCAAATTGGGCACATGGCCTGAGCTTGCCCTTTACGCCTTGGAGGTGCTGGCGTGCCCTGCAGCCAGTGTATTATCTGAACGGGTATTTAGCACGGCTGGGGGCGTTATAACAGACAAGCGCAACCGCCTGTCCAGAGACAATGTGGACAAGCTCACGTTCATTAAAATGAACCAGGCATGGATCCCACGGGACTTTTCCGTACCTTGTGCAGAATAGCAATGGATACCGACCTTACCCACCCATTGTTCCATTTTTGCTCTTTCTCACTCTTTTGGGGTGTACCCTCATTTAAAAATTGTGAAAAGAAGCAGTGTTGGCTACCTCCTCCTCCTCCTCAGGGCCAGATTAACGTAGGGGCTATTGGAGCTGCAGCTCCAGGCCCCTACCTTTTATATAGGCCCCGGGTTGGCCATATTCACTGTGACCGCTCTTCTGTCACTTGTAAACACAGAAGTCTGGCTTCTATGCTCGCTTCCCCAGGCAGCACCCTCAGAACCTCCCCACACAGCGCGAAGGCCTGACAAGGAGGGACAGTTGCCGATGCATGGATGTGTTTATGGGCTTCAGAGACAGCATCCCATGTTGAATTAGGCATGCATGGCTGCACTCTTCCTCCTCTGGGTGCATGCCAAGGCACGGCCCTTAAGGCCCTTCAAAATCCTCAGCACCAAGACCATGATGCTCTTAATCCGGCCCTGGTCCTCCTCCACCGCCGCTTCCACCTACACCGCCCATAGGTGTGCGCAGCCTATTGCATTAGGGTGTGCACCCCAAAGTTGAAATACACATGCATGTGTTTGCCTACATGTACATGGCCCCGATACATTACTCTCCCTGCTGGCAAAGAGAAATAGAGCAGAGCAGGTCCGAGGGAGATCTTTCCCATCTCCTCACTGGCAAACAGAGCGATAATGCTATGTGCCCTAGGTGATTAGGGTGTGCCCAGGTACACCCGGCACACCCTGTGCGCACGCCTATGACACCGCCACATCCACCACCACCTCAACCTCCCTCCTACTCCATATGGGCCTCGTCCTTCAGAGATGAAGAACATTGTTTTATTTTTCTGGGTTTTTTTTGTTGTTTTAAGTTATTTCCCTATCCACATTTGTTTGCAGAGCACTTGCCATGCTCTTAACTACGTTTTGCTGCCATTTGCAGCACTCTAGCCCTTTCCATTGGTGTTTTAGAGCCATTTTAGTGCCTTAAAGTTCGGGTCCCCATTGACTTCAATGGGGTTCGGTGTCCGGGAAAAGTTCGGTAAAAGTCCGGGACACGGACCCGGACTTTTTTTTAAAGTTCGGCCGAACCCGTCGAACACGGACATCTAGGTGTCCGCTAAACCCTAATTATAACTGGTGTGATATACCAGTGGCCCCCCAAAACGACAGATTGAAGCGGGGTGTTATATAACAATATACTTTCATAATAGTGTATTTGGGTACTGCAGAAATTTTGCCTCTTTCGCTGCATTACCTCTGCTACACACAGTGACAAAAGTTACTGAAAACGTTTTTTTATAACTGGTGTGTGATAGACCAGAATGAACAACAAGTGGGACACAATCATGAAGTGGAACGAAATTTATTGGATATTTCAAACTTTTTTAACAAATAAAAAAACTGAAAAATTATTCAGCCCCTTTACTTACAGTGCAGCAAGCTCTCTCCAGAAGTTCAGTGAGGATCTCTGAATGATCCAATGTTGACCAAAATGACTAATGATGATAAATAGAATCCACCTGTGTGTAATCAAGTCTCCGTATAAATGCACCTGCACTGTGATAGTCTCAGAGGTCCTTTTAAAGCGCAGAGAGCATCATGAAGAACAAGGAACACACCAGGCAGGTCCGATATACTGTTGTGGAGAAGTTTAAAGCCGGATTTGGATACAAAAAGATTTCCCAAGCTTTAAACATCCCAAGGAGCACTGTGTAAGCGATAATATTAAAATGGAAGGAGTATCAGACCACTGCAAATCTACGAAGACCTGGCCGTCCCTCTAAACTTTCAGCTCATACAAGGAGAAGACTGATCAGAGATGCAGCCAAGAGGCCCATGATCACTCTGGATGAACTGCAGAGATCTACAGCTGAGGTGGGAGACTCTGTCCATAGGACAACAATCAGTCGTATACTGCACAAATCTGGCCTTTATGGAAGAGTGGCAAGAAGAAAGCCATTTTTTAAAGATATCCATAAAAAGTGTCGTTTAAAGTTTGCCACAAGCCACCTGGGAGACACACCAAACATGTGGAAGAAGGTGCTCTGGTCAGATGAAACCAAAATCGAACTTTTTGGCAACAATGCAAAACGTTATGTTTGACGTAAAAGCAACACAGCTCATCACCCTGAACACACCATCCCCACTGTCAAACATGGTAGTGGCAGCATCATGGTTTGGGCCTGCTTTTCTTCAGCAGGGACAGGGAAGATGGTTAAAATTGATGGGAAAATGGATGGAGCCAAATACAGGACCATTCTGGAAGAAAACCTGATGGAGTCTGCAAAAGACCTGACACTGGGACGGAGATTTGTCTTCCAACAAGACAATGATCCAAAACACAAAGCAAAATCTACAATGGAATGGTTCACAAATAAACATATCCAGGTGTTAGAATGGCCAAGTCAAAGTCCAGACCTGAATCCAATCGAGAATCTGTGGAAAGAACTGAAAACTGCTGTTCACAAACGCTCTCCATCAAACCTCCCTGAGCTCGAGCTATTTTGCAAGGAGGAATGGGCAAAAATTTCAGTCTCTCGATGTGCAAAACTGATAGAGACATACCCCAAGTGACTTAGAGCTGTAATCGCAGCAAAAGGTGGCACTACAAAGTATTAACTTAAGGGGCTGAATAATTTTGCACGCCCAATTTTTCAGTTTTTTATTTGTTAAAAAAGTTTGAAATATCCAATAAATTTCGTTCCACTTCATGATTGTGTCCCACTTGTTGTTGATTCTTCACAAAAAATTACAGTTTTATATCTTTATGTTTGAAGCCTGGAATGTGGCAAAAGTTTGAAAAGTTCAAGGGGGCCGAATACTTTCGCAAGGCACTGTACCTTCTTCCACATATACTGCGCTTCTCTAGAGACTTTTGTCACAGGGTCATTTAAAAAATGACAGGCAGAGAAAGAGGCAGGCCCTTCCACAGGGGTGGTAGGGGTAGGTCAGGAGCACCAGGCCGGAGCCAAAGTGGGAAGTTGCAGAAGGTGCGTTCAATTACGTCGGAGGATGCACCAGACTTGGTTGAGTGGCTCACTCAGCCTTCATCTTCTGCACCCTCCTCATCCTCTTTATCTGCATCCTTTTCACTCTGCTGTGTGCACCCCCAAAGACACCACCACCAACACCATATAACCTCCTCTTGAGTCCCTGGAATTATTTTCCGATCCATCACAACACATTTTCAATGCGCAGCCATTCTTGGCATCGGATCAGGAAGAGGAGGTAGCAAAAGCCGCCACTCAGCAGTCTGACGACCGTACCCAGATTAGTCCAAGGAGGTTGGTCCCCGCTGTTGCTGCCTACTCCAAGATCTCTAATGTTAGTGGTGGGGAAGGTGACATCGATGATGACGTGTCTATGAGCATCACGTGGGTGCCCACAAGAGAGGAAGAGGAGGGGAGCTAAGAGGGAGAGATGGACCAGCAGATAGGGAGGAGAAGTAGGCCGAACTTAGATTGCACAGGAGGGACAAACCAGACTGCTAATGTATCAGGAGCGAGCCATCGGGGCCTGTGAATGCCTAATGTACCTCCAGCCACAGAATACAAAGTTCTTTGCTGTCAGGTGAATGCCTGTGGGCTAATTTTTGGGGCCTGTAATGGCCAACACTTATTTATCCTGTGAATGCCTAATGTACCACCAGCCACAGAATACAAAGTTCTTTGCTGTCAGGTGAACGCCTGTCGGCTAATTTTTGGGGCCTGTAATGGCCGACACTTCTGTATCCTAAAAAAAGAATGCTTGTCGATCGCAGATTCGCTTAATACTTCTGGTATGTCAGTGTCCATGTTGTGGGACTATGTATGCACAGCTAGTAAGTATTTTGTGGCTGCAAATATGACCTGGAGGTTTTTCATGTTCGCCTGCCATTAAAATGAATGGGACCCGCCGCAAACCTGCAGGTCGCGAACATTTGAGTGAGTTTGCGCGATCGCGTTAGCGAATCGTCCCATCAGATGTTCGTCCATCACTACTAGACACACTAGCGTTCTCTGACATGGGTCTCCAGAGAAGAGAATGAACCGTTTAGTTAGAGACCAGTTAGAGACTGAACTGCTACTGACAGCCACATGTCTCAGACAACAGTCAAAAGCCAACCATAATGATTCCCATATCATGTTATAAATTATTACAGTTTGAAAAGTAAATTAAACAGGTTAAAACATTAGATATAAAACTTTAATGTGTTAGGTTTACAGTATTTTATCACTCTTTTATTTCTCAGCTTTTAATAAAAAAAGGAAACAACGGTATTTCAATTACAGGCCTTAAATGTCCTTAAAAAATATAAAGCCTATTTTAGTAGGCAAATTAGTCATGGAGTTAGTTACAAGGTAATTGGTGCATATTTACGTTCTAAATATTATTTAAGTATCTTTGCTTTAATGACCTCCCCTTATAAAGTAGTTATGTAGTAGTAGTTAACCACTTAAGCCCCGGAGGATTTGGCTGCTAAACGACCAGAGGGCATTTTGCGATTCGGCACTGCGTGACTTTAACGGACAATTGCGCGGTCGTGCGACGCTGTACCGAAACGAATTTGGCGTCCTTTTTTTCCCACAAACAGAGCTTTCTTTTGGTGGTATTTGATCACCTGTGCGATTTTTTGATCACGCGCTATAAACAAAAAAAGAGCGTAAATTTTGCAAAAATAGCAATATTTTTCCCTTTTTTTTATATGAAATTCCCCCAAAAAAAAATGTAAAAATCAAAATTTTTTAATATTTTCGGCCAATTTGTTTTATGCTACCTATGTTTGGTAAAAAAAATCGCAAAAAGCGTATTTTGATTGGTTTGCGCAAAAGTTATTGCGTTTACTAACAAAGGGAAAGATTTTTGTCATTTTTGTTGTTTTTTTTTTTAACGCGTAATGGCGGCGATCTGCGATTTTTTTTGCGGTACTGCGACATTGCGGCGGACAGATCGGACCCTTGACTGACATTTTTGACACTTTTGGGGTTACCAGTGACATTTCTACAGTAATCAGTGCTATACATATGCACTGTTACTGTAAAAATGCACTGGTAGTGAAGGGGTTAACTTTATTTGAGAGGGAGGGGCTGTGTGTGTCCCTAGGGGCGTGATTCTAACTGTGATTGGCTGTGGCTTCAACTGTATGCAGAGTGATCAATGGATCTACATAGTAGATCCATGTGATCAGCTCTCATACAGAGAGGAGAATGACAGGCAGCTTGTTTACACAAGCTGCCTGACTATCTCCCTCTCCCCCGCCGATCGCAGAGTGGCCGGCGGCGATCGGGTCCGCCGGTCACGCGCGCGGGGGGGTCCGTGACCACGCGGGAGCGGGAGCGCGCCTCCGGCGGCGCGCGCTCGCTCCCTAAACCCTCACAGGCGAGCGACGTAGACCTACGTCACTTTGCCTGTGAGGGGCTGACCGCCGCCGTAGATAGTCGTGCGGCGGTCGGCAAGTGGTTAAAATGCCATTGGGGGCCCCAAACCCCAGGATACACTACAATGCAAATATGTGTAAAATGCATATATACTAGTATGGAAATTCCAACTTGAAGAAAGTCAAAGACTGGCCCTCTTTGTTGCCTCTGAAACTTTATATTTGTCCTTCACGTGAAGAGTTGCCTTAATGTTAAATAAGGAGTTGTGGGAGGTAATAGTTGATGACAAAGGATATGAGTGTGAGGATGCCCCAATTTCCTTACAGATGGCACTCTTTATAGATCAAAAGAACAAAAGGTTTGCTTTAAGTATTCAATGTGCAAAATATGCATACATTAGCTATAATTATATATTTTTTCTGTTATTTTTTCAAGCTCTTTCTTTCTAAACTTTGAAGCCCTGAAGTCGGAAAAGTCAGATCACAGTAACAATCTGAAACTACTTCAAAAGAAGCACACACAGAAGTGGAGTATAAAGCTGATAGCACACACCGTGTTTTGTCTGCTCTTAGGCAACACTTCTACTTTTAAATATTTAAAATGGCTTAAATGTTCACTTTAGGTACACACTTGTTAGATTTGTTATACATTCAAATGTGAACACGCTGATAAATCAAGCTGAAAGGATTATGAGGTAGTGTATCATTTATACACCAGAATTAATCACAGTAAACCTGTAATATTGTGTTATTAATAAAATAGAAACCCCATAAATAGACATGGGTCATGCCAGCAGGGGAGTTGGGTGGAAGATAGAGATGAAGTGCTGAGGAGAGGCTGTTGATGGCCCTTGAGGGACCCCTGTTGGGGAGAGGTTTTACCACGGGCTGGAGGCTCGGGATAGCTTGCCTAGAAGAATCCTACCACAGGAGGCAGTTGAAGGAGAACCTTCAGGAGAGCCATGGGACAGAGCAAAGACAGACAGTGAGTAAGGTCAGCCTGTACAGGAACAACACAAGGGAAGAAACTGTCAGCTGTAACAGTGCTCCCTGAAGACAGCAGTGGGCTTAGTCATCCTTACCCTGGGGAATCTCCATGGAAGGGCAGTAGGGCAGGACTGGGGAAGTGTGTGTCAGTCAGAAGGACTGGGGAAGCAAGCAGCCAGGTGGGCTGGTATCTTCGCAGCAGTAGAACTGGGCTCAGGATCTACAGAGAAGCAGAAGGAGATGCTATTCACTCCATTTTGGGCTGCCCTATCCACCCAAGGACAAGGTTTTCTGTGATAGGCCAACACAAAGTGGCACATAATTGGGAAGTGGAAGGAAAAGGATAAATGGTTTTCAATTTTTTTTTTTTACAAATAAATATCTGAAAAAACTGTGGCATGCATTTGTATTCAGCCCCCTTTACTCTGATACGCCTAACTAAAATCTTTTGGAACCAATTGCCTTCAGAAGTCACCTAATTAGTAAATAGAGTCCACCTGTGTAGAATTTAATCTCAGTATAAAAAAGTTGTTCTGTGAAGCCCTCAGAGGATTATTAGAGAACCTTAGTGAACAAACCGCATCATGAAGGCCAAGAAATACACCAGACAGGTCAAGTTGTGGAGAAGTTTAAAGCAGGGTTAGGTTATAAAAAAATATCCCAAGCTTTGAGCATCTCATGGAGCACTGTTCAATCCACTGTCCAAAAATGATAAGTTTTGGAAAGAGTATGGCACAACTGCAAACCTACCAAGACCTGGCCGCCCACCTAAACTAATAGGCTGGGCAAGGAGAGCATTAATCAGAGAAGCAGCCAAGAGGCCCATGGTAACTCTGGAGGAGCTGCAGAGATCCACAGCTCAGCTGGGAGAATCTGTCTACAGGAGAACTATTAGTTGTGCGCTCCACAAATCTGATCTTTATAGAAGAGTGGCAAGAAGAAAGCCATTGTTGAAAGAAAGAAGTCCTTTTTGCAGATTGCGGGAAGCAATGTGGGGGACACAGCAAACACGTGGAAGAAGGTGCTCTAGACAGATGAGATCAATATTTAACTTTTTGGTCTAAAAGCAAAACGCTATGTGTGGCGGAAAACTAACACTGCACAACACCCTAAACACACCATCTCCACAGTGAAACCTGATGACAGCATCATGTTGTGGGGATTCTTTTCTTCAGCAGGGACAGGGAAGCTGGTCAGAGTTGATGGGAAGATGGATGGAGCTAAATACAGGACAATCTTAGAAGAAAACCTGTTAGAGTCTGCAAAAGACTTGAGACTGGGCAGGGGTTCACTTTCCAAGAACAATGACCCTAAACATACAGCCAGAGCTACAATGGAATGGTTTAGATCAAAGCACATTCATGTGTTAGAATCGCCCAGTCCAGACCTAAATCCAATTGAGAATCTGTGGCAAGACTTGAAAATTGCTGTTCAAAGACGCTCTCCATTCAGTATGACAGAGCTTGAGCTATTTTGCAATGAATAATGGGCAAAAAAATTCACACTCTATAGATGTGCAAAGCTAGTACAGACATAACCAAAAAGACTTGCAGGTTTAATTGCAGCGGTGGTTCTACAAAGTATTCACTCAGGGGGGCTGAATACAAATGCACGTCACACTTTTCAGGTATTTGTAAAAAATATGTAAAAACTATTTATAATTTTCCTTCCACTTAACAATTATGTGCCACTTTGTGTTGGTCTATCACATAAAATCCCAATAAAATACATTTACGATGTTCTAACATGACAAAATGTGGAAAATGTCAAGGGGTATGAATACTTTTTCAAGGCACTGTAATTAATAAAGCTACTAGTATTTTGAGAAAATCATGACTCTCCCAATATAATCAACAGAGCTCTGCTGTCCATTTGCTAGCTGGTCCATTTTGTTGTATTTAAAGGAGCAGTGTCAGCATTCCTGATACAGAGCAGGTAGCAGTCACACTGACAGTAGAGTTCTTGTGACTACATTCTCCCAGCGTAATCTGAAGCATTAAAGGGTAACTCCCCTTTCGTGGGGAAAAAAAATCAGCAAATAAAGAAAATACAATATAGCGTATACAATTGCGACAAAAATCATATTGTAATTGAACGTTATTAAAAATTGCCTTTCCTTTTCAATCTGCAGCTGTTGTAATTTTATGAAAATGCAATGCAATATGGCTACCTGGAGCTGTTCTGTACACAGAATGTGTACTGACCACACCCCAGAAACATCATTTCCTGCTTGTGTGATTGGCTCACTGATTTTCCCAGAAGTCTGCCCAAGATACAAGTCAGATTTCTGGCATCCCCTGCAACAAAAATGTCATTTTTGGTGAGATACTCCCAATAGGAACACGTCTGATGTCGACCCAGCAGCTTTTCTCATTAGTGCTCTGCAACTGCCACAGCAGATAGATAATTATGAAACCACTCCCATTTGACCCACTCAGCACAGAGGCACAGAGGAACAAACCATGATTTCTTCAGAATAACAAAAGGTATAAGTCTGCAACAAAGTTTGTTAAAATCCATGCAATGTACAGAGATCACCCAGAGGGGAATGTTTTTTTCTCAACAAAAGTGGAGATACGCTTTAAGCTTTAGTTTGACACCTTGGTACTCCTAAAAACACTAGTTGCCTAATGGTCAGGCTAACTCACAAAGTCACGTAGTGTGAGGACTTGTGTGGTACCAGACGTGACGTCACCATGCATATCGGCCGCCGGCTGGGATTTAATTTATCGCCGCTTGTTCAGCATTTGCTGCAGCATTATTACCTATAGAGATGCCTGTTTTTTTTCTTCAAAAATGTGAGTGCACTTTATGCTTTTAAATAAAAAGGTTACCATTCAGTATCACACTATGAGCATTTGTGTTTCACATGCCTTTTGATACCGGGATTGAAACCGCAAAGTGGAGGGCTCCGGGATAACCATTATCCATGTGGATATTTTTGGGAGACAATCCCTAAGGCGTTTTTTGGCTCTCTGTTGGTTTGGAAGCCAATTAGTTCTGCAAGCAGCCTCCCTTCACTGATTGGATCGATCCACCGAGGATTTGGGAAGCTGGTTCTCTTTACACATGCATCTGTTTATTCCCTTGGAAAACGCATTTGGGAACAACACTACCTTTTTTTTTTTTTTTTTTTTTTTTTTTGCACTTTTTGAACTTGATTATTATTTATGTATATTTTTATGTTGTGCTATCTGCATAAGGTGTTTGAGGAATTGATTGCATGTTTATAAGTAAACACAAGATCATTTACATTTTTTGTCACTTATATTGATAAGTGCTGCACTTTTTGTTTATATATATATAATATTTGTCTAGTGCATCCCAAGGCAAAGCATTTCCTTGCAATGCACTGAGGGGGCCGTCTGCTGGGTCCATGTGTGCATATTGGGATGCCACTGAAAATTGATTGTAAGCTAAAATCAATGTTTCCCATCTAAACATTAAACATCATTGGTGACATTTGTGCTTTGCTATTATTAATATGCCTCACATTATACACGTTTGTATTCATTTCCTATAACAATCACATCTTTATGGCTTAGGTAACCAACATTTAGGATCCAAAGGCACTTAAATTGATGATGTTATTCTACTGTGAGTTTCCTAAACAAATGTTCAAAATTATATGTATGCATTAAATGACCAAATCAAAATAACCAAAGTCAAACTTTGTGAAAAATGCAAAAAAAATAATAATTTGAGAAATAGCAAACAGAGAAAAGTATGCTGCCTTTTATATATAACACATACAACAGAGCATTTCTTTACGGAGGTAGAAAACCAATAATTGTATTTTTCTTTCAAACCTGTGTTTATAGGTATTATTCATGTTACTGTATACTGTGTGAGACTAAGCAGACATTGTAAGGTGCAGTGCGTGGTGTTTTTAGTAGCCATCAGAATCATTTGTTGAGTGTATGGCAACAAAAGTTATCAATATTTCAATTTACTTGGTGGTTCCTGCTTTGGGCATTCATGAAAAATGTTAGCATAGCAAGATACTATGGTTCGTGTTTCTACTTTTTTTCACTGAATAGAACTGATATACTGTACAATACAATATTTTATATTAAACCCTGCTGATACTGAGTTCTAATAATAATAATTACATTTTACTTGTAATATTTTAAGCAAAATGTACATTTCTTGTACTATTAAATGTTTCCATCCATGGAAGATAAGCCCTTTTGCAGGTGATTTTTACTGCAGATGCCTAAGGAAAACCAGTTCAATAAACAAAACTAGACATGTCATAAGGGAAGAGAGTAAAGGAGACACCGATAATGAAGGAACAGAATTAGGAATAACATTGGAAGATAAAAAAAAAAAAACATTGCAGCAGTGGGGCTACAAAAGGTGATGAGATACCAGTGGGGTGAAGAATTTAAAATTCTGTACCACAGTTAGGATGGACTTTGAAGTTAGCTTGAAAGTAAATATTGATTTTAATGTTGACTTCAATGTTTAATACAAAGTTCAGTGTTGGCATCAAAGTCCAGCTGGCCTAGTACCAATATACTCCCATTAGTGTTTGAAGATCTTGTGTGGAATGTAAATTTTAATGTTAAATATTCTCAAAACAGAACACCTTCAATACCCATTTCTTAGTTGGACATTCCTGTATACTTATTCCAGTTAGCTGATGTCAGTACTTTGCAAGAAGTTTGCAAATGTGCATTGGCCAATTCTGCTTAAGCATGCAGTCTGATCTTTTCTCATTTTTTTTTTTTTAGTGGCCTCATGAATTTATCAGCAAAAAATGTGGAAATCTCATCTATGGAAGCTAGTTACATTCCATAATCTTATTTTCTATTTCTGTCATTTTATGTTAAAAAAATAAAGCAGACATTCAAATGGGCAGCTGTAAACAAAACCTGCATTTTCATATATGTATGCGTTTTATTTTTTCATATTAACATTTGCATTGGCAGTCATAATTTTTTAATAAATATAATGTAAAGAACAATCAGGGCTGGGTTAATGCAGAAAAACTGAAGCTCACTATGGTTGCAAACTACTGCCCAACTTTCCCATGTCTAGCACATAAGCCTGCCAGTTTACTTTTGTACATCTGCACCATGCACTACATATAGGGTACAAAAAAATGTCATGTAGCACTAGCAACATCTTGTAGGTTGTGTCCCTGTGCTGTAACGTCTAGATTTTAATTCTCTGCTCCATATGTTTTACTTTTTAAGCAATTATAGCCAACCAGTTAAAGCCCAACTCATTGTCAGGAATCAACAGCAGGGATGGCAAAATCTGAGTGGCTACCAAAGGCGGCACTTTAATTAGGCAAATTAGGAAGTTGCCTAAGGCCTCGCAGCCTCTAATTTGCCTAAAGAGATGCCTCTGAGCCTGGCAGCAAAGGTTCTCGCAGCCATCAGCACAGTGCCGAGTTCTGGCTGATCTGTAAGTTGTACAATTTGCTTTGATGGAGGGTTGCAATCAGGACCAATTTACCGGGGGACGGGAGCTCACTGACATCTTCCGATCACAGCAAGATAAAGCCGCTCAGCAGAGCCAACGCCGACAGTTCCTTCTGCTCCTCCTCCTCCTGCCCTCTCCTCCTGTGCTTGCCCCACCCACACTCCCCAACAGTGTTCTGCCTCAGAGAAGGGGATGTGTGAGTGGCAAATTTGAAGCCCAGCAGCAGCCAGAAGAGGAAAGATTGAGCCTGAGCCATCAATCCAGTCCCTCCGCTGTCTTTCCTGCCTGGGTACTCTAATGTGAGGGGTGACCTTCCTTCCTTCATTCATCCCTTTCCCAACCCATTTCTTTATTTTTTTTATTTATTTCTTTCTCCCTCCCTCTTTCTTTCTTTCCTTTCTCTCCATCTCTTTATTTCTCCCTCCCTCTCTTTTTTTCTCCCTCCCTCTTATTTCCCTCTTCTTTCTTTCTTTATCTCCATCCCTCTTTCCTTCTTTTTTCCCCCTCTTTTTTCTCCCTTCCTCTTTTTTTCTTTCTCTATCCCTTTCTCCCCCCCCTCCTCTTTCTTTTTCTCCCTCCATCCTATTTATTTTTCTTTCTTGCTTTCTTTCTTTCTACCTCCCTCTTTCCTTTTTTTTTCTCTCTCTTTATTCTCCCTCCCTCTTTCTTTTTTCTCCCTCCCGCTTTTTTCCCTCTTCTTTCTTTTTCTCCATCCCTCTTTCCTTCTTTTTTTTTTCTCCCTCTTTTTTCTCCCTGCCTCTTTCTTTTTCTCCCTCCCTCTTTCTTTCTCTATCCCTTTCTCCCCCTCCCTCCTCTTTCTTTTTCTCCCTCCCTCTTTTTCTCTTTCTTTCCTTCCTTCCTTCCTTCCTTTCTCTCCATCTCTTTCTTTCTACCTCCCTCTTTCCTTTTTTTTTTCTCTTTTATTCTCCCTCCCTCTTTCTTTTTCTCCCTCCCTCTTTCCTTTTTTTTTCTCCCTCTTTTTTCTCCCTGCCTCTTTCTTTCTCTCCTGACAGACTCCATGGCAGCATATGTATTGGGTTTGGCACCGCCTCCAAACCTACCCATAGGACATCACTCCTATAAATCTTTGCACCTGTTCAGCACACGTGTTCCTTTTTTGTCCTCCAAAGGATTACCTGTATCCTACCTGAAGATGGATCCCGGGAGATGGATGTCTCTACCAATCGGGTATAAAGTTCTCCAATAAGCCCCAGCTGCTGCGGGGTATGGAGTAGGGGCGAAGATGCTGCTGCGGGGTATGGAGTAGGGGCGAAGATTTTTGGCCTTTGGCCAAAAAGCCCAGCTGCTGCGGGAGGCCGGTACCCTAAGAGTGTCATTAGTCCGGTGTGTGATCATCCATCCCTGGTGGACAGCGGTTTGTGAGTAAATATTTCCATGGTAGCTATATTGTGATTTGCTCATGTAAAATCGCCTCTTATGTTTACCTGTGTTTCTCCTTGTTTTCCCTGGTGGCTAGCGGTCCGGGGCCGGTCAGCGATCACTTCCTGATCGGCCGCCGGTTCTGTGCGCTACTGCGCATGTGTGACGCCTCGGGAACAAGGCTTGGTTCTCACGCATGCGCAGTGGCAGTGCGGCGCATGCGCAGTAGGTTTTTTCGGGGGCGATCACTGATGACGTCATAAGGCGCCATATTTAAATCCCCAAAGCTGTCAGCAGTTTCTGTGTGTATACATGCTGCTGATGGTAGAAGTCTATAGTGTTGCCAGCTGGTTTTCTTCCTGGAAGAACCTCTTGCTGCATTGCTGCTGCTCTGCTCGCTTCCCCACCTGGCTTCCTGGTGAGTAACTGACCCCCAGTTTGAGAGCTTCCCCCCCCCTTCCCCCCCATATTGCTTCATGGTTTCTGACATCGCTGTCCGGCTCATCCCTGTAGGTCAACGCCAGAATGGAAGCTACTCTGCCCTCCGGTGGTCAGCCCACCCTTAACAGGTATTGGGTCTTCTCAGGTTGGGGTGCGGGTTACAGGGGGGGGGACTGGAACACAGGTGTTCCTAGCTTCCTGTCTGTGTTTCTTTGTTTTTCTGTTTTGTTTCAGCCCTCCTCGTTCAGAGACTAGGCACTCTTCTCAAAGGAGTGAAAGGCGTTCAAGTTCCCACCACCGGCACTCTTCTCGGAGGTCCCCATCGGGTTCCCATCATCATAAGAGAGCGTCCACATCAGCCAGTCACTCACGAAGACCTGAAAAAGCAGGTTGTTGGGGCTGTGGCGCTCGTGTCCCTGAACAGAAGTCCCTGTGTGACAGGTGTTTTTCCCAGGCTGCGGGAGAAAGGGATACTTCCGACCAGCGTATTGAAGCCCTGGTCAAAAGGGTAGTGAAGGACTCTTTAGCAGAGATGGGTGTCAGTCAATCCCAAGGCTCTGCAACGGCTCCTCCAAGCCCTCCCCCTGTAACGCTTCAAACGCAGGAAGACTTTGAGTCTGCCCATACAAGCCATCAGTCGGTGCTCTTGTCGGGTAGCGGCTCTGAAACTGAGGACCCCTGCCTGGGGTTTGAGTACACCTTAGTTCCTTCTCTGGTAAAGGCGGTCAGGGAGACCTTAAATTGGGAGGAGGAGTCAGCTGTTCCCCCTTGCAAACAAAATAAATATTTTAAGCAGCTCAAAAAAGAGTGTGTTAATTTTCCCTTCCTGGGAGAGTTGGGAGAAATTATCTCAAAGGAGTGGAGTAAGGTGGAGCGTAAGAATTTCTTAGTCTCCAAGATGGCCAAATTATACCCTTTCAAAGAGGAAGATGTTAAAAATCTTGAGTCTCCTCCTTTAGTAGACGCAGCAGTGATGAGACTGGTCAAGCACGTGACCCTTCCCCTGGAGGATACGGTCTCGTTTAAGGATCCACTGAATCAAAGAATGGATTCTGACTTGAAAAGGATTTTTCTCATGGCAGGTATGGCCTGAAAACCGGCCCTGGCTTTAGCCGCTCTATCTGAAGCTATAGAATCATGGGCTGACATGGTGGATGAATCTGTCAGAACAGTGTCGGAAGAGGTTGCCAGGAGTTCCCCAATCCAGGAGCTTAGGCTGACCTTGTCATTTCTTGGGGAAGCTTCCATAGATCTGATCCGGCTGTTGGCCAGAGTTATGCTGTCCTCAGTCACAGCTAAGAGGGCCCTATGGCTTCGCCCTTGGGTTGCTGATCCGGGATCAAAACAAGTTTGGTGCCATATTCCCTTTGAGGGGTCCTCCCTTTTCGGGAACAAGCTCGACGAGGCCATAACTCAGGCTACGGGCGGGAAGTCTGGGTTTCTTCCCCAGGATCTGCGCCAGTTTAATGTTAAGAAGGGGCAGCCTAGCAGGAAGTTTGTCCCAGATCGGGCCAGGGAGGCTCGTACTTACAGACCTGGTCGAGAATTCAACCGAAATTGGAGGTCCAGACAATCTTCCAAGAAGACTTCAAAGAATGTCTCCTCAGGTGACCGCGAGCCCACTAAGTCTTTTTGAAGTTGGACCCGGTCAGGCATGCCAAGTGGGAGCAAGTCTACTCTCCTTTCGTCATGTCTGGGCGGCTTCGATTCGGGAACCCTAGACCATCAGGATGGTGTCTTCAGGTCACAAGTGGGTCTTCAAAGAGATGCCAGGTTCAAGATTCCTGCCTACTGCTCTACCATCCCTAGTAGAAAGGCGTCAAATTTTACTTTCTTACGTCGATTCTCTCATTGCTCAAGGGGCTGTCATCTCCGTTCCAGAGTCCGAGCGAGGCCAAGGAATATACTCTCCGCTTTTTCTGGTTCAAAAGAAAAAAACGGGTCGTGGAGACCAGTCATAGATCTGACTTTCTTAACCCTTTTTATAAAAAAAAAAAGAGAGATTCAATATGGAGACCCTGCTATCCATACAACAAGCAGTTCAGCCGGCCGATTGGACTTCGACTTGAAGGACGCCTACTTCATGTCCCTGTGGCAGAAGATTTTCAAAAGTATCTCCGGTTCGCAGTGGGAGGCTCACATCTACAATTTATCTGTCTCCCATTCGGGCTCTCCACATCTCCACGGACCTTATCAAAAATCTTATTGGCCGTGGTAGCCCTGTTGAGAACGAGAGGTATTTGGCTCCATCATTATTTGGACGACCTCCTCCTGTTGTCTCAAGACAGAGATCAACTCTTAGTTTATCTAGAACAGGTTGTGTCTACTCTCCAGAAGATCAGTTGTCTACTGAACGAAGAGAAAAGCCATTTAACTCCAACACAGTCCCTGGTTTACCTTGGCGCCCTGTTCGACACGGCGAGGGCGACAATCTCCCTTCCAGAAGAGAAGATAGGTACAGTCCGGGACAGAGTTCGCTTTGCCCTCATCTTCTCATCTTCAGGCACGCCAATGCCTGAAGGTGATCGGGACTATGGTCGCAGTAGTCCCCATGGTGAAGTGGGCCCTGTGGAGGATGAGACCCTTTCAGAAGGGATTCCTGCAACAGTGGGACGCATGGCACCTGGATCAGCCTATCTTCCTGACTCCAGCCATGAGAGTGAGTCTCCCTTGGTGGTTATGCAGAGGTCACCTGCTGAACTGCCACTCACTGAGGCCAGCTCCGTGGGTAGTGATCACCTCGCCAGCAACATAGGCTGGGGTGCCCACTGTCTGTCGGAGGTGGCTCAGGGCAAGTGGAGTTTCCCTACTCGAGGGATAGTATCCAACGTCCTGGAACTTCGAGCAGCATTCCAAGCTCTACGAGCGTTCTCTCATCTGACAAAGGATCAACCTGTCATGTTACGACTGGACAACACCTCAGCGGTAGCGTATGTGAGGAGGCAGGGAGGAACGCGCAGCTGGTCCCTATTGAGGGAAGTGGAGCCGATCATGTCATGTGCACAAAGAAATCTTTCAGATCTGTCGGCAGTCTATGTTCCAGGAATCCAGAATGTCCAAGCGGATTTTCTGTCCAGAGTAGACCTGGACAACAACTAGTGGTCCCTTCACAGAGAAGTATTCAACTGGATTCTGTCGTTGGGGTTCTCCCCAGAAGTAGACCTCTTCGCCTCCCCCTGCAACCACAAGCTACAAAAATACTACACAAGGTTCAGGGATCTCCAGGCATTCGGGGTAGACACCCTCTCGGATCAGTGGAGATTTCACAGGGCATACGCATTCCCACCAGTTCCGATAGTATTACAATTCCTTCGGAGACTCAGGTCGGAGCCAGTGGAGATAAGACGGTGATTCCCTTCTGTCCCAACAGGCCATGGTTTTCCCTTCTGATGCTTCTCAGTGTCCCAGACCCAATTCCACTGCCCATCAGACCGGATCTGTTATCCCAGGGGTCTGTACTCCATCCATACCGGGCTCGTCTACATCTGAGGGTCTGGATGTTGAAAAGGAGGAGGTTGCAGTCATTAGGTTGTCCTGAGGTTGCAATTTCTACGCTCCTCAGTGCCAGAAGAGACTCGACAAATAGGGTCTACCAGAGAATCTGGTCAAGGTTTTCCTCACAGTTGGCTGCAAGGCCTGATCCTCAGTCTTCCATCAAGATCCAGGATGTGCTGAGCTTCCTACAATCAGGTTTGGATCTCCCACTTTCTGTGACTTCCCTCAGGGTCCAAGTTTTAGCTATCTCAGCCTTCTTAAGGCCAGTCATGCCTTAATACGACAGTTCTTTAAGGGAGCAGTGAGAATTAGGCCTCAAAGAAAGCCTAGGTTTCCCAAGTGGGACCTTCCTCTAGTACTGGATTTCCTATCAGATCGTATTCAGGACACGTCTGAGTCCATTACCATCAAGGAACTTACTCTGATGACAGTTTTTCTAGTAGCGGTAACCTCAGCAAAGAGGGTATCAGAAATTGGGGGCCTCGGGGCACAAGAGCCCTTCTTGACATTCCCATGTTGGATGCGAGACCAAAAGTGACCTCGGTCTTCCACGAGAACGTTGTAATTGTGTTACCTACTTTCAGGCAAGAGGAAAACTCTCCAGTTCATCCACTGGATGTGGGTAATTGCATCAGAAAATATCTGGAAGCCACATCTTCTTTCAGAAAGTCAGAGTATCTTTTTGTTGCCTTTCATGGCAAAAACAAGGGCTCAAGGGCCTCTACGAGATCTATCTCCTCGTGGATCATTCAAACCATCCAGTGGGCTTATAGGGCTAAGGGCTTGACCCCTCCAGCAGCAGTTACAGCTCATTCAACGCGGAGCGTTTCTACTTCATGGGCAGTTTCCAGACACGTGGCTCCTGATGTAATCTGTAAAGCAGCGGCATGGTCCTCCATTAACCACTTAAGCCCCGGAGGATTTTCCTGCTAAACGACCAGGGGGTATTTTGCGATTCAGCACTGCGTGACTTTAACGGACAATTGCGCGGTCGTGCGACGCTGTACCTAAACGAATTTGACGTCCTTTTTTTCCCACAAACAGAGCTTTCTTTTGGTGGTATTTTTACTTTTTGCGCTATAAACAAAAAAAGAGCGTACATTTTGCAAAAATAACAATATTTTTCACATTTTTTTATATGAAATTCCCCAAAAAAAATGTAAAAATCAAAATTTTTTTAAATTTTCAGCCAATTTGTTTTATCCTACCTATGCTTGGTAAAAAAAAAAAAAAAAAAAAAAAATCGCAAAAAGCGTATTTTGATTGGTTTGCGCAAAAGTTATCGCGTTTACTAACAAAGGGAAAGATTTTTGTCATTTTTGTTGTTTTTTTTTTAACATGTAATGGCGGCGATCTGCGATTTTTTTTGCGGTACTGCGACATTGGGGCGGACAGATCGGACCCTTGACTGACATTTTTGACACTTTTGGGGTTACCAGTGACATTTCTACAGTAATCAGTGCTATATATATGCACTGTTACTGTAAAAATGCACTTGTAGTGAAGGGGTTAACTTTATTTGGGAGGGAGGGGCTGTGTGTGTCCCTAGGGGCGTGCTTTCTACTGTGATTGGCTGTGGCTTGAGCTGTAAGGACACTGATCAAAGGATCTACATAGTAGATCAGTGTCTTTACACCGAGGAGAATGACAGGTGGCTTGTTTACACAAGCTGCCTGACATTCTCCCTCTCCCCCGCCGATCGCCGAGTGACCGGCGGACATCGGGTCCGCTGGTCACACGCGCGGGGGGGTCCGTGACCGCGCAGGCGCGCGTTCGTTTCCCAGAGCCTCACAGGCGAGCGACGTAGACCTACGTCACTCTGCCTGTGAGGGGCTGACTGCCGCAGTAAATATACTGTGAGCAGTCGGCAAGCGGTTAATACATTTTTGTCCCACTACTGTGTTGAGCCAGCGGCTCTTTCTTCTGTAAATTTTGTTTGCAAGTTTTGTCTGTTGACAAAGTGAATTAAACTTTTTTCTGTTCAGCACCTGCCCACCCTGTGTGTACGGCGAGTTATTTCCCGATACGTATGCTGCCATGGAGTCTGTCAGGAAAACGGAAAATTTATATCAAATACTTACCGTAATTTTCCTTTCCTGATTGGACTCCATGGCAGCAGGAGTTCCCTCCCGATGTCTGTGGAGGATAGTTACAGAACACGTGTGCTGAACAGGTGCAAAGATTTATGGGAGTGATGTCCTATGGGTAGGTTTGGAGGCGGGGCCAAACCCGATACGTATGCTGCCATGGAGTCCATCAGGAAAGGAAAATTACGTATAAGTATTTGATATAAATTTTCCGTTTTTTCTCCCTCCCTCTTTCTTTATCCCTTTCTCCCCCCTCTTTCTTTATTTTTCTCCCTCCATCCTCTTTCTTTCTTCTCCCTCCTTCCTCTTTCTTTTTCTCCCTCCATCTTGCTTTTTCTTTCCTTTTTCTCCCTCCATCTATTCCTTTCTTTCTTTTTCTTTCTCTCCATCCCTTTTTCTTCTCCCTCCCTCCCTTTATTTTTTTCTTTCCTCATCCCTTTCTTTCTCTCTCCATCCCTTCCTTTCTTTCTCTCCCCATACCTTTCTTTCTTTCTTCTTTCTCCATACCTTTCTTTCTTTCTTTCTCTCTCCATCTCTTATTCTCTTTTTTTCCCTCCCTTTCTTTCCTTTTTTATTTCTCCATCCCTTTCGTTCTGTCTCTCTCTTTCTTTCTCTCTCCGTCCCTTTATTTCTTTCTTTTCCTGTTTTCTTTCTTCATCCCTTTCTTTCTCCATCCCTTTCTTTCTCTCTCCATCTCTTTCTTTCTTCCTCTCTCCATCTCTTTTTTTCCCTCCCTTTCTTTCTTTCCTTTTTTATTTACCCATCCCTTTCTTTATTTCTTTTTCTCTCCCCGTCCCTTTATTTCTTTCTTTTCCTGTTTTCTTTCTTCATCTTTCTTTCTTTCTTTCTCTGTCTCTTTCTTTCTTTCTTCCTGTAGCACCACCCCCTGAGGAGCTGCTGATTAGACTATTGGGTCTACATCCTGCCTACCAACCCCTGGAATTGGCTCGAACCCTCCCTAGGCACAACTGACACGAAATGGGACTATAATACCAAATATATTGTGTGTGTGGAAGATTCAGCGCTGAAAAGATAAATCTGCAATGAGACCAGCAGCTAACACTCAAGGGCAATCCAACTCCTTTAGTGAAATAAATAATAAATAGTGTAGCGCAGTCTGTACATAATAAGTTATTGGAATTCAATCATTGGATAAAAACTTTAAACCAATAATAAATACATAAATTAAAACATATCTAAATGGAGATAGTTCATATATGAGGCGATAACAATCGGGTGAGATTAAAAAGTCCACTTGTGATTAGGTGAAATAACAACAGGTGTGACTCCAGTGCTCAAAATCCCTCCACCAAGCAATATCTGCCTCTCACCTCCAAACCATGACCCTGCAGGGCCAGAAAGCATAAATAATCTCCACAGTAACCAACACGTGTTGCTCCAATACAAGTAGGACCAAGACTCCAGCACTTGTCAGCACAAATAAGGATATCACTGCAGCAGGTACAACTCACACTCGATTCCAAGTTTTCCCAGGATATATAAATAAAAGAGGGGGAAATCTAGTGCTCTCTGTTGTAATACTGAAGGCTTTATTCAATCAAAACATATTGCACTTACATTGTATCCGATCATAATAGGCATAGTAATTGCAGAGCGTGCAGCGTGCTGGATGGTGCCTGGTTACTTCCTGGTTAACAGCCGTAGGACCGATTGACCAATCCCCCGGGTCATGGTTTGGAGGTGAGAGGCAGATATTGCTTGGTGGAGGGATTTTGAGCACTGGAGTCACACCTGTTGTTATTTCACCTAATCACAAGTGGACTTTTTAATCTCACCCGATTGTTATCGCCTCATATATGAACTATCTCCATTTAGATATGTTTTAATTTATGTATTTATTATTGGTTTAAAGTTTTTATCCAATGATTGAATTCCAATAACTTATTATGTACAGACTGCGCTACACTATTTATTATTTATAATACCAAATGGCTACAGGAGAACACAATTCAGGATATATCACCCCAATAAGTAATAATAACTTGTTACCTTTCTCCAGCCGCAGTCCCTCTGGGTGACACAAGGTGCAACACACAGACTTTTGCTTAACCAAAGTATCTTTACTGAGAATTAAAGTACAAGTTGACTCCATAAGACATCACAAGAGTCAAAAAAAGATAGCTATTTTTGTATACTTATGCAACTAAAACATAACTCATAAGCTTTCTTTTACACAATTCAGACTACACTTTACACGCGTCTAGTCTCTTGTATCAGGTAGGCAGAACCTATTTGAATCCCAAACACACAGTTCCTTCCTTTTGGTTTGGAACCTTCGCTAGCAATCGTTGGTGCACAAGCTATTTGTAATCCAAAAGTAAGGATATATAGTCAAAAAGGGTGAGAAAAAAAAAAGGTTACAATCACCCGCAATGTTACTGCGTAATTGGGCGTATGAATCTGCTTAGTGGTGCATATATAGGCCCCTGACACCTTATGTACTTGTGTTTAAATGATAGTCTCCTAGAAGGTGCACTAGGCTGCTGAGTGTACTGCGTACTATCTGAAGTATAGTTAGCACCAGCTAAAGTTACTTTCTTCCAAGCGAGAATCAGATTTGGGCATGTGCCCTGCTCACCAAACGGCCTCTTTCTTCAGGAGCTCTCCACCTCCGATTTCTGTCACCAGCCACGCTTTTGGTTAGATGTGGGCGACACCAGTCTCTGCAGAGCATCGATGGGTTCTCTGGGAAGGCTCCTTTACTGAAGATGAAACGCTTCCACTCAGTCACTTCAGGCCCAGGCTTCAGGCCTAGTCCGCAGTATCAGCCCACAGCACTTGCTTCCTTCTAGGTGTTGTGTGAGGAGACAAGAGAGAGAGCCTGGCCCCTCCCTTCCTTTATAAAGCCTCCCCCAAAAGGCTGTGCGGTGAAGCAATGCACCCTGGTATTCCAACGGAATTGTGGATATTGTAGTATAAAGGAACTTCTGATCAAAATCACCAAACTGCAGTGTGGCAGTTTGGCCACTAGATGTAGCCGAGTTCCTGAAAATGTCCAGCAGCAGTCTTTTACAACTTGTATAAGGGGAGACCCTGCTACACACTCCCCCCACTTGAAAACTTTGGTCCCCAAAGATAACGACAGTATGTATCCTGTCACATACATTGGAAAAAAACAATTAACTCATGCACAATGGTAAACCATGTCCCTTATCAGAAGCAGAGTTCAAACCCAACAACTGCACATTAAAACACAGGGCCAACAGCGGAACCTCCCACCAATTGTTGGGGGAGGGAAGGTGGTTCTGTTCACAAACCCACGACACTTGAGTGGCTTGTACAGATGTGCCTGGGGGTGAGCTAGGGTTGTCCTCCACTAAATCTGCAGTGGAAGAACTAGGCTGATCAAGTGTTCTCTTAGAAGTAAGGACAGCTTCTTCCGAGCATTTCCCCAACTGGTCGTAAGTTAGTCTTTTGGGTGGGTGAATGACTATTCTTTCCCTCTGTTCTTTGGGAGTCACAATCTTAGAAGTGCTGGAACCAGCTGCTCCTGGGGATTCTTCAAGAGCTTCCTCCTCTTGTCCCAACGCATTGGACTCTGGGATTTCAGAAGCAGTTAATTCTTCTTCAGAGAAAGGTGCAACCTCCTCCTCAGGATCACCATCAGCTACTTCTTCTGTAAGCATGTGGAAAGGCACAAATTTAGGAGCTTCTGCCCGAAGGGTTCCTCTTTCAACCAGTTCGGATGAAGACAGGTACGCAGTCGTGGGTTCTGGTAACTGAGATGACCACATCCAATCAGATACCTCCTCTTCATCTTCCAGATTTTCAATTGGAGAATCTCCATCCCTCACATCTGGAAATGCTGTTTGAGATCTGGTGACTGGCCTGTGCCCTTGAGACGTTGAAGGGACTTCATGTGAGACTGGGTCAGGAGGTAGGCGAACTGCTTCTGAGAGAGGTAATAGGTGGTTCCTATGCCAAGTCTTCAGTGGGCCCACTCTCCCTTCCGGCCTAATCTGATACACAGGAAGGTTTGGCAGCTGCTTACAGATGACATAGGGCTGGGATTTCCAACGGTCAGCCAACTTGTGTTTCCCAGAGATACCCAAGTTCCTCAACAACACTTTATCCCCTGGCTGCAGATCCTGGATCCTAACTTTCAGGTCAAAGTTTCTTTTATTCCTCAGCCCCCGTTAATCAGATGAGACTTGGGCTTTTTCGTAGGCCGTTCTTAGACTCTTCCTCAACCGGTCCACATACCCCTTGTGAGATGCTGCTGAGGTGTGATCAGGTGATATGCTGAAAGCCAAGTCAACTGGCAGCCGAGCCTCCCGTCCGAACATTAATCGGTATGGGGAGTATCCTGTAACATCACTGACAGTACTATTGCAGGCATGTACGATGGCAGCTACATGTTTACGCCAGTACTGTTTCTTTTCTGAGCTCAGGGTCCCCAACATGTTCAAAAGAGTCCGGTTAAACCATTCAGGCTGAGCATCCCCTTGTGGGTGGTAGGGAGTAGTCCTAGTCTTTTGGATGCCTAACAAGTCTAACAACTTCTTAATCAGCCGGCTTTCAAAGTCTCTTCCCTGATCTGAATGGAGGCGTTGCGGTAAACCATAGTGCACAAAGAACTTTTCCACTAATACTTTGGCCACTGTTGTGGCTTTCTGGTCTTTTGTTGGAAACGCTTGGGCGTATCTGGTAAAATGATCTGTTACCACAAGGAGATTCCCTTGACCACTCAAGTTAGGCAGAGGAAATCAATGCACACCAGTTCCATAGACCCCTGACTTTGTAGATGGCCCATTGGGGCTGCTTGACGTTGCAAAGTTTTCCTCTGGATGCAGCGAACACAAGAATGACAGTATCCTTTAACTTCACCCCGCATACAGGGCCAGAAAAACCTATCTCTCACAAGTTGGAAAGTCCTTTCAGGCCCCAGATGACCATGATTGTCATGGAGAGCAGCCAAGACTCCTTCCCTGTATTTAGCTGGCAGGAACAGTTGCCACTTCTCTTCCAGATCATCAAAGGGGCCCCTTCAGTAGACCACCCCTTGACGTATCTGTAGCTGGTCCCATTCTTTATGCAACAATCGGGCTTCCCGAGGGGAGTCTGTTAGAAGCAGCTCAGGGCGCTGAGTCTCCATGGCTTCCAGCAAAAGTTTCCCCAAAGGGTCTTTTAACTGTTCCTTCTTCAAGTCCCCTTTTGATAGCCTAGGCAAACCTTCTTCTTCAACCTGGGTCACCCTGCAATAGCACCTGGGTACTACAGTAGCTGAGACCCCAATCTCTTCGGCTCTTGATCCTCCACTGGATCGAAATTCCGTTCCCTGACATAGGGCGTGCACTCCCTCCGAGGTTAAGTGGGCCCATTCTTCAGTAGGATCGTTGGGGGCATGAGACCTTCTGGAGAGGGTGTCTGCAACCCTATTCCCAACTCCTGGTCGGTATTTTAAACTGAACATAAAACTAGAGAGAGCGGCTAACCACCTATGGCCAGTAGCATCCAGTTTGGCAGTGGTCAGCAGGTAGGTAAGTGGATTATTATCCGTTTTGACTATGAATTCTGCGCCATACAAGTAATCTCTCAGTTTGTCTACTACAGCCCACTTCAAGGCCAGGAATTCAAGCTTGTGTGTGGGGTAATTCCTCTCAGAAGGTATCAGACTTCTGCTCACATAAGCAACGGGCCGCAGGTGACCGTTATGCTCCTGGTACAACACCCCACCTAGCCCATCTCTGCTGGCATTGACATGTAGTTCGTAGGGTTTTGAGGGGTTTGCGTAGACCAACACAGGGGCCGTGGTCAGGCTCTTCATCAACTGAATGAAGGCTTCCTCACATTGTGAGGTCCACTGATCCTGAATAGATTCCTTAGGCTTTCTAGGCCCCATGGCGGGTTTCACTGGTTTGACTAGTTCTGGAACATCATCTTCCCCTTCGGTTCTGAGTAATTCGTTGAGGGGGTCGGGCAATTTTGGCAAACCCTTCCACAAATCTCCTGTAATAGGAGCAGAAACCCAGGAATGATCGGAGCTCAGTCACATTTGTGGACCTCGGCCAGGAAGTAACAGCATCCAGCTTCTCTGGGTCGGTGGACACTCCTTCTGCAGACACAATGTGACCCAGGTAATGGACCGAGGACTGGTAAAACTGGCACTTCTCCAGAGAAAGTTTCAGGCTTTCTTCATATAACCTCTTGAGGACCTTTTCCAACCTCTCTTCATGCTCTTCTAGGGTTCTGCCAAACACAATAACATCATCCAAGTATACCAGTACCTCTATCAGGTTCATATCCCCAACGGTTCTCTCCATCAATCTTTGGAAGGTGGCTGGGGCTCCTGACAGCCCTTGAGGCATGTGGTGAAACTCAAAGAACCCCACGGGGGTGATGAAGGCTGTCTTCTCCCTATCCTCAGGGTGCATGGGGATCTGGTAGTATCCACTTTTCAAGTCTATCACACTGAACCAATTGGCCCCTGACAAGCTTTGTAAAGCGTCTTCAATCCGGGGGGTGGTATACTGGTCTGGAATGGTCCTTCTGTTCAGTGTTCGATACAGAGCCTCAGGGCCCCAGTTTTCTTCCAGACTACCACTATTGGAGAAGCGTACGGGCTCCTGGATTCTCGGATAATCCCTGTTCTCTTGAGTTCCCCCAACTGCTCCCGTAGATCTTCTAAGTCACCCAAGGGAACCCGTCGGACTCTCTCCCGAAAGGGTTTATCTTCATGTAGGCGGATCTTATGGGTGGCACTCTTTGCACACCCCACATCGAATTCATCTCTAGAGAATATTCCTTTCCATCGAATCAGTTGGGCCCTGGCTCTCTTCTTCCATTCCGGTGGGAGGGCTGTATTTCCAGAGCAGAGCTCCTCTATGGTGATTTTGCCCGTCTTCCCTCTTCAAATCCGATGGGGCAACTGGGGTGGTCGGGTTCACCTGGCCCAACAGCACCCTGGCCGGCACCTTCACTGGAGTAGTAGCAGTATTTCTGACACTCACCAAAACCTTTCCATGACTTTTCTGTAATGCCTTCAATGGGATCACTTCGGGGATCACTTCTATCCCTTTCTGTGCCTCCGATGGGCCGGATTCAAGAACCATGAAAGGGCCTGGCTGCTTCCAAGTGAGCTTGACAGAAGCCCTCAAGCAGGCCACCTCTCCCGGCTGCAACACCTTCTCTGTTTTATCCAGCTTCCAGATCTTTCCAACTCCTTCGGCAGGGGCCTTCTGTTCCAGTCCTAGACGTTGATAGGCCTGCCTTAACATGGGATGAACTTTCAGAGTCGGGGAGTCCTGTTCCTGGACTAGTTGTGTCAGCAATCGCCTGACTAGGTCAGTGTTGGTCCCTATAATGAGGGAACTCTTATTGGCTCCTGGTGGGCGAGGGCATACCACTGCTAACGTATCGAAAGTTTCAGCTTTCCCGGCCAAGGAGGGGTCAAAAGTTAACTTGATTGGCAAATACCCGTCATAGGGAAAACGTTGTGTTCCAATACCCCATATCTCCAGGTCTTCCAGCCTCTGCAGGGGCAAATGTTTGAGGTGTCTATCGTAGAAATCCCTATACAGGAGAGTCACCTGGGCTCCTGTGTTCAGTAAAGCCTTTGTATAAATTCCTTCCACTTGAATTGAGACTACAGGGGAAGGCCCCACTAGCTTGACAGGAAATTCTTTTAGAGTAGCCCTTCTGCCTGGCTCAGCTTACTGCACCCGTACTCCTTTCCTTTTTTAGTTTCTACCGGGCCTCATCTCCTCCTGGGCCTGGTGTGCATTGATTTCCCGCCTCTTATCGGCCCAAGTCGTGGAATGAGAGGCAGTTAAAGAGGGCTTTGCTCCATGACTGTGGCTCTTGAATTTAAGGGATCTCTTGGAGTCCGTTAAAACTGTTGGGCGCCCAGTTGACTCCTTCACCGGAGCCCTCTGAAGTTTTCCCCCGGCTTGCAGTGTTTGGATGCAGCCTCTTCTGGACTGGGACATACTCCTCTGACATGCCCTACCCCTCCACAATTGAAACAGGTTATCGGCCTCCTAGGTTTCTGTTCTGGTTCAACACTGGAACTAGGGCGTTTAGCAGGCTTCTCTTCTGTGTTTCTATTGGATAGAGCAGATGCCTGACTGTTCAGGATGGATACCATTTCCATTAGCTGTGACACCTGAGTCTTTAAGAGCTAGACTTATAAACCACCTTCTTCTGCACTTATCACTCTAACTCGGGCGGTTGTTTCCCGTTCTTGGCTCTTCCTTTTGTTATCCAACATGACCTCTTCTTCCCGGACCATCCTGATCAGATCAGGGTACTCCAGAATGCCACCGTCCTGGCGAGTTCGCAAAAGTATAGCAATAGGGTCTAGAGGTTGAGCTCCCCTCCGCACCTGTTGTGCTCGAGTCTCATCCACCTACTGGGGATCCAACCCCTTTTTTAACAGAATCTGATGTATGATCCTATCCAAACACCCGATGAATTCAGACAGTTTTTCTCCTTCCCTCTGGTAACAGTGCTCCAGTTGGTAAAGAAGTTCAGTAACCTTTTCTGTCCGGCCAAACACATCTTGTAGAATATCCAGATAGTCTTGTGCAGTACAATGCTTCTAGCTCAGCTTGAGGTTGCGTACGGCCTCCAATGCAGGCCCCTTCAAACTCTCTGTGATTCGCTGTTTCTTATGCTGTTCTGGTATCTCCCACTCCTCCAGGGCCTGAGTAGCGTTATCTAGCCACTCCTCGAACCCATCTTCCACTGAAGGTACAGGTTGCTTCCCAGAAAAAGTCCTGAGCTTCCTGTATCCAGCCATCAGATAGTTTGGAGGATCCTTGTTACATTTGGCTACTATTTCCCCGAGGACAGCGCATAGTTCTAAGCTAAGGATAGTCAAAGGTGGTGCCCTGAATCCCTCCTTTTGGGCACTTTCTTCTGTGCTCAGGCCCCTGTAGTAGTGGGTATAGGGTCTTCATCTGAACCTTCTGGATGTATCAGGAATAACTCTACTTGATCTGTAGTTTTTATGCTGGTGCCCTTGAAGTGATCTGGGACCCCCTTCTTCCATTCACACAATGCGTAGGTGCATTGATTGGTGTTATCTGTCCTCATGTCCATCACCCAAAGTTTCCTGTCCTTGGAGTATGTTCTCAGAACTGAGAGCAGTTGCTCCTCTGTCCAGTTCTCTCCTTTGATTTCAATCACCAGACCATTGCCAATAAGGACATTTTCTTCTGCACACCACCGGGCTGCAGCGGTAGAGTCCATTTCTGTGCGAACAGGAATTTCGTCACTGAGAGGGAACTGTTGCAGCACCGTAGAAATCCCGGACGAGCCCCCACGTGTAGCACCACCCCCTGAGGAGCTGCCGATTAGATTATTGGGTCTACGTCCTGCCTACCAACCCCTGGAATTGGCTTGAACCCTCCCTAGGCACAACTGACACGAAATGGGACTATAATACCAAATGGGTACAGGAGAACACAATTCAGGATATATCACCCCAATAAGTAATAATAACTTGTTACCTTTCTCCAGCCGCAGTCCCTCTGGGTGACACAAGGTGCAACACACAGACTTTTGCTTAACCAAAGTATCTTTACTGAGAATTAAAGTACAAGTTGACTCCATAAGACATCACAAGAGTCAACTAAGAAATATAAAGTTAGTGTCACAATAATAAACAATATGATTAAGATAGCTATTTTTGTATACTTATGCAACTAAAAGATAACTCATAAGCTTTCTTTTACCCAATTCAGACTACACTTTACAGGCGTCTAGTCTCTTGTATCAGGTAGGCAGAACCTATTTGAATCCCACACACACAGTTCCTTCCTTTTGGTTTGGAATCTTCGCTAGCAATCGTTGGTGCACAAGCTATTTGTAATCCAAAAGTAAGGATATATAGTCAAAAAGGATGAGAAAAAAAAAAGGTTACAATCACCCGCAATGTTACTGCGTAATTGGGCGTATGAATCTTCTTAGTGGTGCATATATAGGCCCCTGACACCTTATGTACTTGTGTTTAAATGCTTAGTCTCCTAGAAGGTGCACTAGGCCGCTGAGTGTACTGCGTACTATCTGAAGTATAGTTAGCACCGGCTAAAGTTACTTTCTTCCAAGCGAGAATCAGATTTGGGCATGTGCCCTGCTCACCAAACGGCCTCTTTCTTCAGGAGCTCTCCACCTCCGATTTCTGTCACCAGCCGCGCTTGTGGTTAGATGTGGGCGACACCAGTCTCTGCAGAGCATCGATGGGTTCTCTGGGAAGGCTCCTTTACTGAAGATGAAACGCTTCCACTCAGTCACTTCAGGCCCAGGCTTCAGGCCTAGTCCGCAGCATCAGCCCACATCACTTGCCTCCTTCTAGGTGTTGTGTGAGGAGACCATAGAGAGAGCCTGGCCCCTCCCTTCCTTTATAAAGCCTCCCCCAAAAGGCTGTGCGGTGAAGCAATGCACCCTGGTATTCCAACGAAATTGTGGATATAGTATAAAAGAACTTCTGATGAAAATCACCAAACTGCAGTGTGGCAGTTTGGCCACTAGATGGAGCCGAGTTTCCTGAAAATGTCCAGCAGCAGTCTTTTACAACTTGTATAAGGGGAGACCCCGCTACATTCCTCTCTCCATCTCTTTTTTTCCCTCCCTTTCTTTCTTTCTTTCCTTTTTTATTTCTCCATCCCTTTCTTTATTTCTTTTTCTCTCCCCGTCCCTTTATTGCTTTCTTTTCCTGTTTTCTTTCTTCATCTCTTTCTTTCTCCATCCCTTTCTTTCTCTTTCATTCTCTCTCCATCACTTTCTTTCTTCCTCTCTCCATCTCTTTTTCTCTTTTTTTTCCCTCCCTTTCTTTCTTTCCTTTTTTATTCACCCATCCCTTTCTTTATTTCTTTTTCTCTCCCCTTCCCTTTATTTCTTTCTTTTCCTGTTTTCTTTCTTCATCGCTTTCTTTCTTTCTCCATACCTTTCTTTCTCTCTCCATCTTTTTTTCTCTTTTTTTCCCTCCCTTTCTTTCCATTTTTATTTCTCCATCCCTTTCTTTATTTCTTTTTCTCTCCCCGTCCCTTTATTTCTTTCTTTCCTTCTTTTTTCTCTCCCCTCCCCCTCCCCCTCCCTGCCAGCCAGGCAGGTCATTTGCTTGAGTTATACTATGGCAGGAGTCTTCAAACTACGGCCCTCCAGTTGTTCAGGAACTACAATTCCCATCATGCCTAGTCCTGTCTGTGAATGTCAGAGTTTTACAATGCCTCATGGGATATGTAGTTCCGCAACAGCTGGAGGGCCGTAGTTTGAGGATCCCTGTACTATGGCTTTTCCTCACCAGCCAACAATATACCCTATCCCCCTCCAGTCTCTTGACACCCATTTTTTTCCCTCCTCCTTTGTTTAACCCTATACCAACCAGGATCCCCCAGTTTCACTCCTGTTTTCCTCTACCCTTCCCTCATCTCCTATCTCCTACTAACTTCCCCCTTTTTACCCTTTTTGCTCCTTTTCCACGAACCCATGTTTCCCAATCCCATCCCCATTTTTCTCCAGGGCTAAGGAAGAACCCTGAGGCGTCTTGTTACTGTTGGTGTTTGTGTGGGTGGGATGTGTACTGTCCCAATCCCTCATGACCCTCCTCTCCTATTGATTTCCTTTTACGAATTTAACAAAGTAAAAAAGAAAAAAACCTGCACATGGGCTATAACCATAATTAGCTCTAGCCCTTGTTATCCCTTTATCTTTTATTTTTTTGTATATATATATATATATATATATATATATATATATATATATATGTAGAACCCTCCAGGGTAGGTGCTAGGCAAACTATAGTTGGGCCTTGTCTACTGGCACCTTCTCCCCACTGTGCTCATTAAGCAGTGGAGGAAACCCGGCCAATGGCACACCCAGGCTTGTATCTACCCCAGAAAGGCAGATTCTGCCACACAGCATTCTGGGAGTGGGTATAAGTTTGAGAGGAGCACATGACGCAGCGTCTTTGGCTGGAAGCAGAGTCCCAGGAGGGAGGGTACGGCTGTCTCTCCTCCTGACAGGAAAAATCGGGTATCCCAGGTGGCTTGCCTGAGGGGGGTACAGTGCTGAGTGGAGCTGCAGAGAGGATCCGGTGTGTCGAGGACCAGCGGAGTTGAGAGGGGTCGAGTTTCAGGAAAGCACTCCCAGTCATGAGTACTGCAAACTGCCCCTGGGGGTCTGCCTAGTGAGAGGGGACCACTCCGGAAAAGGTAAGAGGGATCCAAGAGCTAGCTAGCCAGTGCAGAAGCAAAGTAAAGGGGGTGCCAGTATTGACCCTGAAGAGTGAAAGGGTGTGCCAGTGGTTGGGCCCTGAAGTGCAGAGTATACAGTGCAGAGTTTACAGTGCAGCGTGTACAGTGTTAAGAGTTGCAGCAGCATTACAAGAGTCTACCTCAGTCAGGAAGGACTGGAGGGAGCAGTGTCAAAGACTTTTGAGCTAACCAGAGCGTTAGAAGTTAGTCTTCAGTACAGTCAAGGACTTTTGAGCTAATCAGAGTGTCAGAAGTCAGTTTTCAATACAGTTCAGCAAGTCAGTGATTAAGGCAGCGCTGAAAGGCATTTTTCTCAAGTGTCCCAATTTGTACCTGGTTGAGCCAGAGGAGTATCCCACTCATTCCCTTCTCCCTTCCCCATATAAAATAAACAAACCAAAGATGCCGGACTGTTCATTGTCTCAAATCTCACACTTGGGCAATCAGCTTAAATGTGCTGTTGGTGTTTCGGGTGACCATGGCAGACCCACATCAGGCCCAATGTCTGGAAATATTGCTACATATATTATATATATATATATATATATATATATATATATATATATATACACACATATACATATACATATACACACACACACACACACACATATATATATATATATATATACACACATATATATATACATACATATATACTGTACATACATATACGTACATACACCAACTTTTTTCATTTTGTTAATTTGTTTTTGTTGTATGTATTTTTATGGTAATTATATGTATAGGCAACATTATTGCTGAATCCATAGGTGGCAAAAGTAAACTGCTTTTTAAGATAATGGACATGATACACATGGAAATGTATTCTTTGATGTGTATTCTGCAACAGAAGATTGTTAAATGATATGGGGGAGGAGTAAACTGATGCCGATGGGATAGGCAAAATGCTATTGGGAGGGGGATTGATACCGAAGAGAAATAAATCCAAAGAATAAACAATATTGAAGAAGAGATGAAGTGCTTCTGGGTGGAGGGTGAGTTGCTGCAGGGTGTGTGAAGTATTATTTGGTGTGGTACAAAGGTGCAGAGTCACAGAATGCTAGTGTGCAAAATGCATTGAACTGGCTACGTTTGCTGTTGTGAGAGGTTATGCTTTTTTTTTTTACAAAACATATTATTTGCTGTTACAACACAATATATACCATGTGGTGTAATGTAAAGATGTGTTGGAAAGTAGGGATCGACCGATTATCAGCAAGGCCGATATATCGAGGGCCGTTATGCACTTTCCTCGATATATCGGAATTGGCCTTGGAAGTTACCGATATTGCTGATACAGTAAACCCCCCTCCATTGCGGGGGTTACGTTCCGGACCCAGCCGCGAAAAGTGAAATTCCACGAAATAGAAAAACCCTATTAAAATGCATTGTAGGCATGATTTTTTTACTGTCACTGTACGTGTAGAAGCATTTTAAGGTCTTTAACACACTTTTAAAACAATAGAAACTCATTTAAACACATAAAAGATACTTAGAGACAGAGCAAGAGCTATGAAAAACACAAAAATCTTTTCAATGATTTATATAGTAAAATAACATTACAAAAAAAAACGTGAATTACCGGGACCGCTAAAACTGAACCGCGATGTAGCGGGGGATTACTGTATTGTGCGCGACGCACACGTGACATCATTGCATGTGTTGCTTCACATATCTCCGCGTGCTGGGCCTATAATTTGTCATGTTCTGCCTTCGAAGACCGCCTCCCATGCCTCGGACAGCCTCGGACAGTGTGTGCAGCTGCAGTCAGGTCACGGTGCCAGCCACCTACAGGCCCTGGCCTCAGCCACCCACCACAGCGTGCCAGCCAGCCACAGCAGGGTGCCAGCCATTGACCCACAAAAGGGTGCCAGGCAAGCATCCAGCCACCCACCCCACAACAGGGTGCCAGCAGCCAGCCACCCACCCACCACAGTGTTCCAGCAAGCCAGCCACCCACAACAGGCCAGAGTGAGTGACACCAAGCCAGCCACCCACAACAGGGTGACACCAAGCCAGCCACCCACAACAGGGTGGCACCAAGCCAGCCATCCACCACACTGTTCCAGCAAGCCAGCCACCCACAACAGGGTGACACCAAGCCAGCCACCCACCACACTGTTCCAGCAAGCCAGCCACCCACAACAGGGTGACACCAAGCCAGCCACCCACTACAGTATTTCAGCAAGCCGGCCACCCACAATAGGGTGACACCAAGCCAGCCACCCACAACAGGGTGACACCAAGCCAGCCACCTACACTGCCAGGCGTCAGCCACCGACCCACAACAGGGTGCCAGCCAGCCACCCACACTGCCAGGCATCAGCCACTGACCCACAACAGGGTGACAGCAGCCAGCCACCCCACAACAGGGTGCCAGCAAGCCACCCACACTGCCAGGTGTCAGCCACTGACCCACAACAGGGTGCCAGCCAGCCACCCACACTGCCAGGTGTCAGCCACCGATCCACAACATGGTGACAGCAGCCAGCCACCCCACAACAGGGTGCCAGCAAGCCACCCACACTGCCAGGCGTCAGTCACTGACCCACAACAGGGTGCCAGCCAGCCACCCACACTGCCAGGTGTCAGCCACCGATCCACAACAGGGTGACAGCAGCCAGCCACCCCACAACAGGATGCCAGCAAGCCACCTACACTGCCAGGCGTCGGCCACCAACCGAAAACAGGGTGCCAGCAAGCCACCCACACTGCCAGGTGTCAGCCACCAACCCACAACAGGGTGCCAGCCAGCCACCCACACTACCAGGCGTCAGCCACCGACCCACAACAGGGTGCCAGCAAGCCACCCACACTGCCAGGCGTCAGTCACTGACCCACAACAGGATGCCAGCAAGCCACCCACGGCAGGCCAGGGTGCCAGCAGCCAGCTATTTTTTTAACCTTATTGTCTCTTTCAAATTGCAATGGAGATGGATGAAGACAGAAAAAGCAAAAGTGTTGCCTGGGACTATTCCTCATCAACCATCCCTGGGAGAAGCAGCAGTGTGCAACACATGCACAAACAATATAAGCATGGGATCAGTAACTGCAAAAAACAAAAAATCTTTGGGCCCATCTAAGAGTTCATCATATTGAATTATATCATGCAGCACAGAAAAAACAAAATGAATATCAATGTGATTTTGAAATACCTCCTTCACTATCCCAGGCAACAATAAGAAAAAATTCAGAAAAAAACAGGTGTCACAGTCTAGATTCAGATGGAAGAGTATGTGTAATCACAGAGATGATGGTCACTGATAACCAGCCATTTACAATGGTGTCTGACTCAGGATTTAAGCGGTTGATGTCCATACTTGAGCCAAGGTACACACTGAAGAGTGAGAAGTATTATCGAACCAAAATGCTGGGAAAGATTCACCAAAAGGTCGTTGAGAAAGTAAAGGCTATGCTGCAACAAGAGAATGCTGGCAACTCACTCTCATTCACAACTGACTGCTGGTCAGGAGGAGGACAAGCAGAGTCACTAATGAATATTGGAAAAGAGAAATGGACAGAGGGCACACCAGCCTAGCGCATTATCTTTAAAACAATTTATTGTAATAGACATGTATACACATTATACTCACAAAACGATTATGAAACACGGGCAATAAGCAATGAGGGACCACCAGGGCTCTCCACTGGGCATCCTCAGCTGCCACAGGCCGTAGAAGGATGTAGACCTCCAAAAAAACTCTTACGCGTTTCGGGGTGTTCTCCCTTCATCAGAGCTAGTTGGGGGAATGAGTGATAGGGCTTTTGTATATTCCAAAAGGTCACATGATCAAGTCCCAAAGCTCCACCCTTTGTGGGTGGGTCAAGAACAATATAAATGTAAAGAAGTATATTACTAATGACAATAAAAGCATAAGCATATAAATATATATAAAACCAATGCATATGCAAAGAAATCAATAAAAGATGATTACCACAATGCATGACAATATGACCATGGAAGAGCCAGCCATGCAAAGTCGCCTGACATGGAACAAACATCAGACCCTATTACCTAAAAATGCCATCCAAATGCAGCCACAGACTTAGTGTATGGTAGAAGAAATCTATTGAAATTCCCTGCTATATAATATGTTATAGTACATGTCAGAGCTGCATATGCCACAGTTTTCATATAGATTGGAGCCAGAGTGTCATAAGGAAGGGACCGACTGAAATGTAAACCATCAGTGCAGATACTGAGAACAGGATTATGTTGCTATTAGAATCATTCCTGGAGCATCCCTGTGTCTGGGGTCTTCGTGTCTCCGTTTCCGCTGGTGTCCTATTGTGGATATCCTGTGTCATCCTGAATACTTCCTGTATACATCACTTCCAGTTCCTGTAAGGCATGTGGAAGTGACATAGAATAGTCTGTCAAGAAGAATCTTGCAATGCATGCTGCGCCATCTACCTGGCCCCAGCATGAATTGCATGCAGAGCTTTGTAGCTGGAAATTTGATTAGTTTCTACATTGATTTAAATTTTCAATATGCTGCACTGGGAACGGCATGATCGCACTTACACTCATAGGGTGGCCAGATGGTCTCAACTAAAAATTAGTAATAATACAGTACAATATATACATATATATATATATATATATATATATATATATATATATATATATATATAAATATATATAAAAACACACATATATATAAAAAGACACATATTTTTTACGCATATAGAATGCATATGCATCCATAGATGATCAATATTTCTGTATGTAAATACCTGTAGCGAGGTTGACCACCACCTTTTGGTGTCAAATAGTGAAGGATGTTATATATATTGTATACAAACTTGTTATAATACAATAAAATATAATATAAAATAAACATAAAAGTATATATATATATATATATATATATATATATAAAAATATATATAAAAAAAACATGCCCAAGGATGGATTAAGAATATGTAACAGGAGAATTCCATAGAAAAATTACTAAAATAGAATTCCACTAGGAATCAGATGTAAGGTGTGCAGAATGTAACTGCGTATGTGGAAAAGTGCGCGTGTGAAAGTAATCATAATAATTACAATGGTAATGTTAGCTGCATACGCATGAGTAATGCACACAAAAAGAAGTATATATAAGATGTAAAAAATAAATGCATGTGTGTAAGCACACCTACACCCATATACTCACGGCTACATAATTATCTGTATAAATTTGATATACCAGTGTAACTGGCTGAACCCTGTGCATTTATTTGCACACTAATGGGCACACATGAACACCTGACTTTATGTGCATATATGGAAGAGGAGAAGAAAAGGAAGGGAGAGACGGGGGGAAAGAACCAGAAGCACTGGTTCAGACTTCTAAACTAGGTTGTGAACCTCAATGTCCTCATTCAGCCCTTTGGGCACCAAGCTGCCAAGGGTGAAGATCCAGAAGTTCTCACACTTGCAAAGCCTCTGGAATCTTCTTCCCTTATCAAGTTCATCGGAAATGGCCTCAACACCAAAGACTTTCATGCATGTGGGATCCCAATTATGCTTGGTCTTAAAATGTCAGGGGAATGAATATTTGTCTTTCCCATGGATGATATTACATGGGAAAGACAAATATTCAGACAAATGGTGGTCCCTCATTGCTTATTGCCCGTGTTTCATAATCGTTTTGTGAGTATAATGTGTATACATGTCTATTACAATAAATTGTTTTGAAGATAATGCGCTAGGCTGGTGCGCCCTCTGTCCATTTCTCTTTTCCAGTATCTTCTTTGGGTTACCGCGACCCGTTGAGAGTGGCAGCACAGCCTGAATTTACTACAATTTGACCTGAATCGCATTTTTCGGAAACCAGCCGCAAGGCCACCCCTTAAGCGCAGGAGTCATTTGCTCTTTGTTCACTAATGAATATTACATGCCCTTCATTGATGGACAAAAAGGCAATTGGTCTTGAATACAAAAGTGATGCAAGGATCCCACACTGGGGAGTACAGTAGAGAAATGTTTCTAGACATGCTTGAAAAATGGGGAATCACCAAAGACCGAGTGATGCTTGTGCTCCTTCGAGACAGCGGAGCAAACATGCGGAAAGGAATGAGGCTTGCTGATATGTCAGACCTTAGTGTCATGGCACACAACACCCTCCAACTTTCCAATGATGGTCTGTCAAGCAAGAGGAGAGCTTTGATTGATATATGTTTTGAGAAGCACAAAGAGATTAAAAATGTTGTGCTGACAAGTCTTTTGAATCCCTAATACAAGAACCATGCTTTCTCTTCTGATGATGTATTGGCCAAGCCAAAACAATGGCTGACAGAATATATTCAACAGTAGGTGCAGGAGGTTCCTGCTGAAAAGACAAGTCCAGAACAGCATTTTTATAATCTGAAAGAGCTGCATGCTGCAAAAACAGAAAAATGTCCAAAAAGATGACAACGAACAGAAGAGAATCTTCTTCATCGTGGTCGAATTAATCATGACATTTTCAATGTTTAATTGGGGCCCCATGCGGAGGATTCTTCTGAATCTGCAATAATGAGCCTGGATGATGAACTTCATCTCTATTTGAAGGAACCAGTAATTGACAGAAGAAGTAGTGATCCTCTTCAGTGGTGGAAAGAAAATGAGGCACGCTACAAAAGACTTTCTTCCCATGCTAGAAGATACCTCTCTCTCTCTCTGCTCATCTGTCCACCCCTCCTCCTGCACCAAGTGAGCATCTTAATGAAGTGGCAGCATTATATGAAAAGAAAAGAAGCCGTTTAACAGGTGAACATGAACATGCAGAAATGTTCTGTTTTCTGCAGTATAATATTGTTCTACTTAACTGGGAGTATTGAAAAGTGTAGTAGTACTAGTGTCCACTCCAATCCACTGTCTAGCTTTTTTTTCAAGCAGTTTTGCACTGACTGCAGTAGTGATTGAAATCATTGAAGTGAGTGAACTACTCCAGCAGTAGTCCAGTGACTCCAGTTCAATCCACTGTCTAGCTGTTGTCAAGCTTTTTTTCTAGCAGTTTTGCACTGACTGCAGTAGCGATTTAAAATCATTGCAGTGAGTGCACTATTGCAGCAGTAGTCCACTGACTCCAATCCACTGTCTATCTGTTGTCTAGCTTGTTTCTAGCAGTTTTGCTGCCACTGACTGCACTGCTGCAGTAGTGATTTGAAATGATTGCAGTGAGTGAGTGCACTACTGCAGCAGTTTATGCATCATTCACAATCAGATGATGTGAAACTAATGTCCCTGCAAGTACAGTTTTCCTATCAGTTTTCATGCAATTAAGGTGTGAAGAACGAGCCTTTAATGTTAAAAAAGTTAATAAATAAACATTAACATTTTCAGTAACAGATTTGTGTCGAAATTTGTCTTTATTTTGCAAAACTTTAAATGTACAAAATATCGGCCCATATCGGCTGATACCGATATGCGATGGCCAAAATATCGGTATCCGCAACGAAAGAACGATATTGGTCGATCCCTATTGGAAAGTATATGTACTGGGACACCGAAGGGGTTGGAGGAGGCAACTTTGGCTTCTTTACTTAGGGGCTGGTGGACTTTGTCCTGACACTGTTAATAAATCCTAATCTTTACCTTGCACAGCTCAGTTTACATTCTGGCACAGTGTCTGTGTGCCAGGATGACTGAACTCTTGTGCATGCACTGGAGTGACATCATTCCATCCCCGCCAATCATGATGGCCAAAGAACGGCACCTGGAAAAAGATGGGGAGAAGATGCTGGTGCTGGCAATGGACCTCTCTGGCGCTGGATCATTGGGGCAGAGGTACGTGAGTATTGCAGACGTTATTTCCACTTTAATTGATTTAACCACTTTACCACCAGAGGATTTTGCTGTCTTACGTCCAGGCCACTTTTTGCGATTCGGCACTGTGCGACTTTAACTGACAATTGCGTGGTCATGCGACGCCGTACCCAAACGAAATTTACATCATTTTTTTCCCACAAACAGAGCTTTTGTTTGGTGGTATTTGATCACCAGTGCGATTTTTACTTTTTGCGCTATAACAAAAAAAGAGCGTAAATTTTGAAAAAATAACAATATTTTTCACATTTTTTTATATGAAATTCCCCCCAAAAAAATGTAAAAATCTAAATTTTTTTAAATTTTTGGCCAATTTGTTTTCTGCTACCTATGTTTGGTAAAAAAAATTACAATAAGCGTATTTTGATTGGTTTGCGCAAAAGTTATTGCGTTTACTAACTAAGGGAAAGATTTCTGTCATTTTTGGTGTTTTTTTTTTAACGCGTAATGGCGGCGATCTGCAATTTTTTTTGCAGGACTGCGACATTGCGGTGGACAGATCGGACCCTTGACTGACATTTTTGACACTTTTGGGGGTACCAGTGACATTACTACAGTAATCAGTGCTATGCATATGCACTGTTACTGTAAAAATGACACTGGCAGTGAAGGGGTTAATTTTATTGGAGAGGGAGGGGTTAATGTATGCCTGGTGCTTACTAACGTGTGTGGGGGAGGTGACTGAGTGACACAGGGACAGATCCCAGGTTCGGCTATGCTGAACTCTGCAATCTGACCCTGTCTGACACTTAGGAGATGCGCCCGCTTTGTTTACACAAGCGGGCGGATCTCCAGACTCGATTCCCCGACGATCGGGGAAGAGCGGTGGTGATCCTCCCCTGGCCCGACTCCCGCTGTGACTGAATACAGCGGGAGCGAGCCTCCGGCGGCGCGCGTGCGCCTCCCACAAGGGGAGGAGTCCAGCGACGTAGGTCTACGTCGCTGGACGGGAACGAGCCACTTTGCCGCAGTACAGTCAACGTGACTGGTCGGCAAGTGGTTAATACCTGCCCATTAAGGTTAGACTACTTAAGTTTATTGTAATCTTGATACTGTCTGACTAATCTTCTGGCATTTGGTCAGGTCACCTAATACTTTTGAGCATTTTTTGGCATTTTAATGTTGGTACATATGCTTCAGCCACACTAGCCTCATTCTCTTACATAGTGTACCTTAGACTTCTAGACACCCTCAATAAAATCAGCATTTGTATCACTGCTACAAATTTGTGTGGAATCGTGACCACATGAACTTGTGCAAGCGTTCGCTTCTGAACGTCTGATTGTTGTTTTTTTTCGCTACTTCTAACCATATTTGCAGTTGTTGAGAGAGCTTTCTTACTACTTCTCTAAAGTTTTTCTTTTTCTGAACTTTGCCATAGTAGGTTTTTAAAGACAATGCTAAAATAGCCAATTACCATTAAGGCAGATATATATGTGAAATTTCAAGAACAAGAGTAAATGCCCAGTGAGGTCTATTACCACAAGTTATGGAAGGAACATTCTATCTTTACTTCACATGTTTTGTTGCCACTGCTTCTTCAATAGCAGGTGGCTGTATGTATTGTTTTTTTATTATTTATTTTTGGGGGGGCTTGGTATTGCTGAAAAAAAAGTGATTGTAAACGATCACATTAAAAAACAACCTATTCAGTTTAAAATAAAAAATGAAAGGCAAAACATTGGTGCGTATATATAAACATTATAAATATATTTTTTCCCTTTTTTTATAAGTGATCACATTCCCTCTGTTCTCAGCTGCATAAGAGCAACAGCAACAGTACACTAAGCTTCCCAGTGAAAGGCTATGCGGCGGGGGGGGGGGAATGTCAAGACAAGTCAGATCATTGAAGTAGAACAGGCTGAGTTCTCAGCATAGCTAGAGAACTGACCATGGTGTGTTCTCCTGCTGAGTATGGTCATTTATTAATAGGAAAGCAGAGGGACTGGCAGGAACACCATGGATTTCACATGAAAGAAGCAATACAAAGGAAAAAAAAAAAATATATATATATATATATATATATATATATATATATATATAGACACACACAGACACATATATTATAAAATATATTAAGAAGGTAAAATAAATAAGAAAAAAATTAAAGCGCCCCATCCCTCTGAGCTCATGCACAGAAGCAAATGCATATGCCCACATATGTAAACGGTGTTCAAACTACACATGTGAGGTATCGCCACGATTGCAAGAGTGAGAGTAATAATTATAGCCCTAAACCTTCTCTGTAACTCTAAACTGGTAACCTGCAGAAATTTTTAAAGCGTAGCCTATAGAGATTTTTAAGTACCAATGTTTGTCGCCATTCCACGAGCGTGTGCAATTTTGAAGCATGACATGTTCGGTATCTATTTACTCAGCGTAACATTATCTTTCACATTATAAAAAAAGTTGGGCTAACTTTACTGTTTTCTTATTTTTTTATTTAAAAAGGTGTAATTTTTCCCAAAAAATTGCTTTAGTAAGATCGCTGCGCACATATGGTGTGACAAAGTATTGCAACGATCTCCATTTTATTCTCTAGGGTCTCTGCTAAAAGAAAATATGTAATGTTTGGGGGGTTCTAAGTAATTTTCTAGCAAAAAATACTGATTTTAACTTGTAAATAACAAGTGCCAGAAAATGGCCTGGTCCTTAAGTGGTTAAGGGCCATGTCAGATTTATTTGCAGCTATTATCTTTTTTATGATTTATTTAAAATATAGTTATTTTCTATGGAATTGCTAACCCGCTATTTTTACAGTGATTTGTAACTTAATTGCACAGTGATTGGGTTTGTGTAGCTTTTCTTGTCAGCAACAAGCTTGCCAGCAACAATCGTTTTACATTCACCTCTATGGCTTAGTTACAAATCACTGAAGGAAAGTGATTTGTAGCAGCAAACACTAACATTAAGATGAATCATATGTTTGATCTGTAGCGACAAATCGGCAGTAACTATAGTGAATCGATTGCCAGCTACAAATCGCTGTAAATCTCTGGCAATTTCTCTCTCACACATCTTTGGCATAAGCAATTAAGTGAGAAATTACAAAATTGCTACAAAATCGCCCTTCTTACATGGCCCTAAAGTGTTATGCAAATAAATAGCATGATTATCCCAAAAAATCAATAAACACATTGGCATAAATAGGAATAAATAGTTCACCTATTGTTGAGCATCATATTTTCTATAATATTTTCACAGAAATTGGCTATGTTCCAATGTAAACTATATGCAATCAAAAACTGGGATTGTGGAGGACTGATGGTGGAATACTTGGCCAAAAAAAATTGGAGAAATGCCCAGCCTGCAGTATGAAAAATGGATGTTTAAAATAAGCTGACTTCAAGGGACAACCATGTGTAACCCTCTTACCATATATAATTATCTCTAATATGAGTGATGTGTCTTTGATGTAGATAGGGATAGCGGTGACTAAGATGAAAGAATAAATCAAAATAACTTTGAAATACTTCTGGTGAGGGTATATAGTCATGCTATAATTGTGCCAGGAGGGTTATCAGAGTCTTTGTGGATTTTTGGAATATGTTTAAAGTAGGATGTGTTGTGTATATATAGAGTTGTCTTTTCTATCTAGTTGATTATGCTGTTATCTAAAGTCAAAACTCTGGTTAATAGTCATTGGGTAAACACAAGTGGTGCTGCCTAATAAAAGTTCTGCATAACTATTTCTTCACCTTTGTCAGCTTGTTTTGCAACTGTGCACTAATGCACTGAACCCTTTTTTTTTCAAATTTGAAAATTGTTTCCTTTTCTTGTCCATTTTACCAGAATTCAAAATATGCAAAATATGTGGATTAAAGTGCATTTTGTTTTATATGAGTAGAAAATGGATTTGGGCAGAAAAATATATGTATAATGTTCCCTGTGAGTTCTATGGGGTGACATTTTGTAATGTCACTATTCTCTTCAAGTAATTATTAAACATGTGTAAACATTGATCGGGGGGCGTGGCCAGGACAGGCATGTGAGAGGACACTTCTGCAGGATCACTGCAAAGATCACTGCAGGTGATCCTTAACTGATCCTCCCCCAGTCTACTTACAGCCGTTCTACCCGGTTACCCAGCTGACCACCGGCCCCGTAAACATAGTGGAACCGCTGCACAGGGCCTCTGCACCAGTGGTATGACCTGCAACAAGTCGAATGAAAATTAGGGCGCAGACTTCCAAGATGACGCTGCCGCGGCCCAGTAGAAGGGAACACCACAAGGCACAGACAAGTTAAAAGACACGGGCCCCAAATCATTCAACTCTGAGAGAGAACCACAGCAGTAGAATGGGCATTTGCTCTCCTCCAAGCAGTCTTTGAGAGGGAGAGAAAACCGATCACCTATTGGCACGGATTTCCACCTCTCAGCAACATTCCCCTGCAATAAGAGCGATTAAATCTCGGGCAGGACCTTTAGTTCACTCGCCAGCCATGATCATGCAGGAACCGGCTAGTTTTTACAAAACTTTTTATTTCCCTGGTACTTCTTACACCCCGGGAGAACTTGAAACCTACTTACAAGGCATAACTTTTCCCAGCCTTAAGGCTGCCCAGAAATAGAGGCTGGATGCCCCACTTACCAATCAGGAACCCCAGGAAGCAGTAGGCACTTTTCCAAACTGTAAGGCTCCTGGGGAGGATGGACTCCCCATGGAAATATATAAACAATACCCTGAAGTACTGCTGCCATGCTTGCTGAGGGTCTTTAATGCGTCTTTGGAGCTGGAAGCTATGCCTCCCTCTATGTCCAAAGCAAATATCATCTTACTCCTAAAAGCGGGAAAGAATCCAGGTGATCTGGGATCTTACAGACTGCACTCATGAGGTTATCACATAAAATATGTGATCCGACCAGGCCGGCTTTATGCCAAACAAGTCAATTGCAATTATTTGAGAAGGCTTTTCCTAAACATACAGTCCCCAGCTGATAATGTTGGTAGTAGGGCTTTGTTATCATTGGACGCCACAAAGGCTTTTGAAAGCATTGACTTTTATGAGCGGTACTAGAACGCTTTGGGTTTGGTTCACAGTAAATTTCATGGGTGTGCTTGCTTTATACTCAACCACAGGCCACGATTAGGGCATTTGGAAAACTATCTCACATCTTTGCTCTGAGAGAGGTACTACACAAGGATGCCCTTTATCACCTCTCTTGTTTGCCTTGGTGATAGAGCCTCTGGCGATTAGGATTAGGTCCCATTCCTGTACTGTTGGCTTCAGTTACGGGAACATACAGGAGAAGGTGATGCTGTATGCCGATGACACTCTCCTTATGCTGGGCAATACAGATACCTCCCTATGGGAAGCCATGGCCACTATTATAGAATTTGATGGTTTCTCAGGCCTTCATATAAATTGGTCAAAATCTGCTCCGATATTATTGGATGGAAATGGCACACAATTTGTAACACCTGCATGCCCTATACCAATTACATCCTCATTTAAATTCTTAGGGGTCCAGATGACACCAGATCCCAGAGACTTTTGCCAATTAAATATCTCTCCCCTTCTCCAGCGCTTTAGGGATTGCATCAAAACATGGAACTCTCTCCATTTATCAGTGGCAGGACGGGTGAATTTATTAAAATGATTCTTATGCCGGAATTACTTTACCTCCTTCATAATACCCCAATGGTGATCCCATTAAAAATCTTTAGAATAGTCAACACGCTTTTCCGCACCCTAATTTGTAAGGAAGGCTCTCCCAGAGTCAATTTAGAACATTTACAAAGGCCCAAAGACGACGGAGGGTTGGCTTTGCCTAACCCATGGTTGTATTATTTAGCTGCTCAGCAACAACACCTTATCGGCACCAAAGGTTCAGGTGATGAGTTGGATGGCACGGAGTGCAACTCCTCCATGGTGGTGATGTCTCACCCCACCCATAGAGGATCAATTTCACAAGCTCTTGAGGCACAGGCTTTCGGATTACCGCACCAGTAGCGTTACCCAACCTATACCCTCATTCAGAAAGTCTGGAACAAAGCCAAGTACCTCCAGAATGTAACAGGCTATATGAAATTTTGTCGCATATGGCTTAAAGTGTTACTAAACCCACACCAGTAAAATCTGTCTGTGGATGAAAAATAGTATGCTTGTTATACTCACTGTGTAACTTAAGTGATTAATCCTCTGCATTGTGTAAAAAGACTGTGTGATTCTGTATGCCCAGATCCTCCCCCTCCTGCACGTTCACTCTGGGCAAGTCCAGATAAGCACAGTAAGTGTAGTTCAGCTGCACATGCTCAGTTTGGTCTCTATTGCTGGAGAGGACATTTCCAGGTTTTAGCGGAGCTATTCAGATCACATGGATCACACATTTGGGTGTGTATACAAAGCCTAAATGACAGCACAGTCCCTCCCTCCTCCTCCATGCCCAATAACTAAAAAAAGAACACAGTGGGTGGGATGTCACATCTTGATTAATGGAAGCTCCACCTCCCATAAAAGCATGAGGACACAGACTATAGAGGATTTCAAGAGGCAGTGATTCCACAAAGGATATAACCCCACTGTACATGTTTTTGCAGTGTTCTTTTTTGACTTCTGGACAGCATCGGTTACAGCCTGCAGACGTGCATATTGAGGTCATAGATGTTTCTAAACTTTTAAAAATACATTTATTTCCCAATTTATAAATAATACAGATCAGGCCAAAAATGTGATATGTTCTCTTTCTTTTGTAGAACTGCCCCCTAGAGGACTGCTGGATTGTTCACTTTTCGGATCCCCCTGGGTTATCGTTAGCTACTGCATGCAGAACTTAACACTTTACTTTCCAGCTCAGTCAATGATCAATCTAGGGGTTGTTGTTTTTGTTGTTTTATTATAAATAGGGATGGGAGAAGGGAAGAGTGGAATACTCCAGAACTTGAACTATTCACAATTTTGGGGACTTCTATCTGAAAATGCAGCCAAGATGTGAATTTCACCTTGCCACTAGATGAATTGTAGATACTGAGTCTCTGAACAAAAGACTTGGTTGCACACTATCTTCAGGGTACTCGCCTAGCACCCCCTTTCACTCCACCAGCTGACACCCATTCTCTGACTACTCTACTCCATGGTGGCCCCCTTCCTGGTCAGGCCCTTAGACATGATCCCCTGTACTCACGATACTGTTTTTCTAGGTTCTTCAGTGTCTCAACCCCTCTAGTCAGCTCTCCTGGGTTTAGCTCCTTCCTTCTGACTCACCAGGCCGACTGCCTGTGACCATACACCAAGTGCTGCAGAAGAGGAGGCAGCCGCCACCCTCCTTCCGGACTCTGCTCACCAGCCAAAGACCCCAAGCACATGTGATCCTGGCTTTCATACCACACCCCACAATGCACAGAGACAACAATCTGTGCCAATTACTGGGGCTGTATCAAAGCCTATGTACCCATTGGTCAGATTTTCTCCACTGTCCAATATGCCTCCCTATTGGACCAGTGTGAAACACTCCCTTAGACCAGATGAATCACACACTGAGCACCATGAGCAGACCTAATCACAGATCCTGCTCTCTGTTAAGCTTAAAGCAATATAGAATTTACCTGCTGCTCCTCTGATAGGTAGACAGAGCCAAAACTATACTTACTCTCTAGCACCTACATAGGACAGTGCTACACTTTTATATTTGTGATCCTTCTATCTCTCTTTCTGTGCCTTTCCTTCTCTCTCTCTCTCTCTCTCTCTCTCTCTCTCTCTCTCTCTCTCTCTCTCTCTCTTTCCTTTCATCCTCAACCCACCTGGCAACTAACACCCCATCCCCAGTCATTCTCATCTTCATCACACCTGGCAACCCACTGATACTTTGTTAACACCCCATCCCCTGCCATCCTCATCTTCATCACACCTGGCAAACCACTGATACCTTGCTAACACCCCACCCCCTGTTATCCTTATCCTCATTTTCATCACACTTGCAACCCACTGCAACCTTGCTAACACCCCACCCCCTGCCATTCCCATCCTCATCTTCAACACACCTGGCAGCCCACTGATACCTTACTAACACCCCACCCCATCATCCTCATCCTCATCACACCTGGCACCCCACTGCAACCTTGCTAAAACCCAAACCACTGTCATCCTCATGTTCATCACACCTCACTAACACCCCACCCCCTGCCATCCTCTTCCTCATCTTCATCACACCTGGCAACCCACTGCAACCTTGCTATCACCCCATCCCCTGTCATTCTCACCCTCATCAGACCTGGCAACCCACTGCAACCTTACTAACACCCCACATCCTGTCATCCTCATCACACTTGGCATCCCACTGCAACCTTGCTAAAACCCAAACCACTGTCATCCTCATGTTCATCACACCTCACTAACACCCCACCCCCTGCCATCCTCATCTTCATCACACCTGGCAACCCACTGCAACCTTGCTGTCACCCCGTCCCCTGTCATTCTCACCCTCATCAGACCTGGCAACCCACTGCAACCTTACTAACACCCCACATCCTGTCATCCTCATCACACTTGGCATCCAACTGCAACCTTGCTAGCACCCCACCCCCTGTCATCCTCATCATCACACCCTACTGCAACCTTACTAACACCCCACATCCTGTCATCCTCATCCTCATAACACCTGGAAACCCACCGATATCCTAATAACACCCCACCCAATGTCATTCTCATCCTCAGCTTATCACATCTGGCAACCACTGATACCTTCCTAATACACTTCCACGGTCATCCTCATCCCACCTATAACCTACTGCCAGCTTCCAAACACCTGCATTGGGAAAGCAGCTTACTTCAATGTTGAGAGGACAAGGGTCTCTTCCCCACAAATGTGTGGTGGTGGGTAATGTGGTCTGTGGATGGGGGCATATTGAAATTTGGAACACTATTTTAACAATAAAGATGTCATCCCAGGTGAATGACTAAGTGTTACTAAATCCACAACAGTAAAATCAGTCTGTATATGCAGTTAAGCATGCTTGTTATACCCCTTAGTGTGGGTCCAAAGGGGTTAATCCTCTGCATTGTGTAAAAAGCTTGTTCGATTCTGTCTTTTCTGATCATTTCCTTCTTCCACAGACTCCAAAAAATAACCTAATATTTACAGTCTATGGAGTCAGGCTGCACAGTTTGGTGTGTTTTGCTAGAGAATTTTTTTTTCTCTTGGGAGGATAAATGTGATCAGCACAGGCTCAATCAGCACTGTCCAAACATGTTCAGAGAATCAAGGGTCTTGAATCCTGATAGGACAATCATTCGAAAAATGAAAACTCTTTCTACAATCTATCAGCACTCACTGATACAAGGCACAAGATTGATCTAATTGCTATATACAGCTGATGAAAAAAATGTATTTAGCAGTTTATATTTACTAAAAATATTGCATTTCCATGCCCTGTGTACTGTGGGAGACCAGATATAGGGAATGCAGGATCTGGGTTTAGTAACACTTTAATGATACTTATATGGAGTTAACTAAATTGCAGTGTGGTGCTAGGTGGACAGAACGCATCTTACACAAATATTTCATAGTGGGGTACTTCTGACATCCGCAGCTTTTCAAAATAAGTTCAATATACCACTTTCTATGCATTTTTATTATAGGCAGTTGCAACACGCAGTTAGGGCACAGAGCAAATCCTCGGAATGGCACTTATCTCCCACTCCATTGTTCAGTCTCATTAGGGATGCTGACTCATCCAAAGGCTTTATCTCACAAAGTTATGCCATGCTCTTACAGTCCTACCTGAGGTGGCATCCCTTGAGAGTGATGAAACGCTGGGAAAGAGATGTTGGCCAACTGGAAGGTGAACAATGGGAGGAGGCCTTTCAGGCTGTGGTCACGTGCTAATTGAATGTGTCGCAAAGGCTAACTTAACTGTATATCCTTCTAAGGGTGTATTTTACTCTTCACAGACTACACTTTAAGGGGGTACAAACAGAATCTACTTGTACAAGGTGTAGGAGGGATAATGGTGACCTAATTCACCTTTTGTGGTGTTGCCCGAAACTACATTTATACTGAGCGGGGGGTGGTGAATAGAGTCAATTTAGTATTTCAGGTGTCCCTTCCCCTAGACCCAAAGGCTGTTTATTGGGTACTCTGGAAGAGTGAGACTGGGAAATGCTCAACAGAGAAGCTATACTTAGAGCCTTGTTCCAGGCACAAAAGTTGGTCATGGTATGTTAGAATTCGGAGGACCCCCCTACTGTGAGGGAATGGGTTAAAAATATAGGTGAGGTGTTAAGAATGGAAAAGCTTATCTACCAACATGGGGGTAATGCGCATAAATTTGGGAGGTTATGGGCACCATGGTTGGATGTTCCTGGGCTCGCACCGGTTGATCATGGATAGGCGGCTTAGGCTCAATGCTGGCTAGCTTTGTTCATCTCTGCAGAGTATAATGACAGAATGCTCGCGAGATGACAGCTTTGTCTCTTAAAATGGTGCAAATAAAAAGGTTTTGGGGTTTTTTTTGGTTTTCTTGTTAATGCAAGTTGCATTTGTTAATGTATTATTGTGTTTAATATTTTTCTTGAATTGACATCAGTGGCGGGGTGTTTCCACTGAGATTTACACTGACATGTAATGTTGGCAATATATGCTGCTGAATTTTTAATAAAAATCTTTGTTGGATTAAAAAAAAAAAAAAACAGTGAAGATGGAATTCAGTTAAATGACGCATCCTATTCATCTTTTTTTTTTTCCCTGGACCTTTACTGACTTGATTTTGATGCTCCAAATTAGATTATTAGGGTCCTTGAAAAACTGGCTTTAAATTTGGGGAAACCTTCATATCTTTGATCGGTATGCTCTGTTTTTTTACCTGCTGTTAGATGGTTGTAGGTTACAGTATTACAGTAATAATGTACATTATATAGTCTAAAAATGAATGCTGAATAAATGCCATTAAATTACAAATGTGATTGTACTAACTTTTTTGTCCTTGCAGAGTCCTAAGTTTTAAGGTGTGATCCTGGTTTGATGTTAGTATTCTATAGTATTTTAAGTGTGTCAGCATAAACAATCTGTATACAAAGGTTGTGTTTCATTGAGAAACATCTTAATCATTCTGAAAGCAGGATAATCTGAAGTGTTTAAGCTGATTCATGAAAAGCATTAAATTTTTGTCCCATGAAAGCACTTGAAAGCAGTTATATCTAAAGGCTTGTATGAAACGATTAGAAAAAAGTCAGCAATGTTTCACCCATATAAAGTCATTACCAATCCATGAGCCTGATTGCATTTAGACTTTGAGGGTCCTTTCCAAGATTCAGTAGATATTATACAAATAATGGTGGATGACTGCACTCCAGTATATTAAACTTCTTCTTTGTTATATATGTAGATAGATGCTAGGTTAAAAGCATTGTTATGCTCCATCTGCTTACCAGGGGAGCCTGATATGTTCGTTATGCCTGTTACATGTGTCCAGGTGTGAGCCACTTGGTCTGAGGGAGTGTCCCCACTGTATCCAATAGGGGAGCCTGTTGGACAGTGGTGGAATCCTGGCCAGTGGCAAACAGGCTTTTGTGGCAGTCCCAGTGGGAGGGCACCACTGCGGTGCATCCTAGGATTGACCAGAAAAGCCAAGGGCACATATGACAGGGCGTCTTTGGCGAGAAGCAGAGTCCCAGGAGGAGGATGACGGCTGTCTCTCCTCCTGCTGTCTGTCACGGCACTGCCGCGTACTCACCTGCGTCTGGGCGCCTGCGGCGTTCTCGCAACAGAGTCTCTGTGCTTGCCGGTCACAGAGACACCCCCTCCGGGTCTGCGGTGGCTCCTTCTCCTCCCCTCACCTCTGAGGACTGCAGCAGCACACTGTCATGGCAAGATGGCGGCCGCCATGCGGTTACAGTGTTTTACACAGAGGGAGAGAGGAGAGTTGAAGATCTGGTAAGATCAGGTTCTATGAAGCAAACCAAGATGGCGCTGGGTCTCTGACCTCCCTTTATAGCCCCTGGCAGCCCCACCTACTGGTGGGAGGTGGCGGGTCATGTGATCCTGGCTCCCTATATAAACCAAGCACACCTTCCAGTCAGTGCTTGGTTATTTTTCTTGCTCCTGTGTGTCTGCTAATTGCATTGTCTGTGTTCCTGGTTCCTGATCCTTTCTCTCTCAGGTGGATACTCCTTGATTGCCTGCCAGACCTGACTCCAGAGTTGTCGACCTTACCTCCTCCTCTTCATTAAAGGCCTCCGTGCCACCACAGACCCTACGGGGCCCTGTTCCCACTTCCAGGGACTCCTGAGGGTCGTGATTGTAAGGGAGTGCTGTTCCACTGCAACTGGGTTCCCTCTCCACTGCAAGACCCCAGGTGGGTTGTGACATAATAACCAAGCCGCAAAAATGGAACCCGCAGGAACAGCCGAAGCTATTACTGCTCTCACCCAACAGATGACAGCCTTGGCTCAAGCCGTCCAAGATCTACAAGCCAGTAATGCTATGCTTCTTCAACATGAACAAAGAAGGGCTCAGTCTGTACCCCTTCCAGACTCACCCCCAGCCACTGGTCCAGTACTAACTGCATTACCAGAACCAGCCATTCCTATGCCTGACAAGTTTACTGGAAAGAAGTCTGAACTGCGATCATTCATCACAGTTTGTGAACTACTCTTCGTCCTAAAACCACGCACCTACCCCAATGATTACGTGAAGGTCCACACAACCATTGCCTTGCTGTCAGGTCAACCACAAACCTGGGCACACCAACTCCTGCACTCAAAGAGTCCAATACTGGAGACCTGGGACTCTTTTGCCGCAGCTATGCATACATTATATGATGACCCTTTGAGACCCTCCGCTGCTCGCTCAGCCCTCCGTTCCCTCCGGCAAGGAAGAAGACCTGTGGAGGACTACACCACGGATTTCCGGGAGTTGGCGTCTGACACTGGTTATAATGAAACTGGCCTGATAGAACAGTACTGACTAGGACTATCCGAGGCCTTAAAAGATGAATTAGCTAGAGTTGGGGTACCCCCTTCCTTGGAGGGTCTGATCCTCCTAGTCACCCAATTTGACCGACGCTTCCGTGAACGAAGAAGTGAGAGACAGGCTCCAGCTAATCTCCGGTCCTTGGATTCCCAGGGCCTATGCCTTCTGCTTCTCCATCCTCTTCCTCATCCGAAGAACCTATGCAAATAGGCATGGTTCGCCGTCCACTAACGGAAGAAGAACGCAAGAGACGCCGTTCTCAAGGACTTTGTCTCTATTGTGGGAAAGCCGATCACCAACTCCGGTCATGCCCCATCCGACCCACAACCTCACCTGGTAAGGGTTCCTTAGCCCCTTCTTCCCGGACTTCTACTGTTCCATCCACCTCTTCTTACTTATCTGTTTCTCTTTCTCTCCAGTGGGGAAGTAGAGATCTCCAGATTATGGCCATCATCGACTCCGGAGCCAGCGGGTGTTTCATAGACCAGACCTTGGTCCGATCACATCATCTGCCTATGCAACTTAAGTCACGGCCGTTATCCCTATTCGTGGTAGATGGGACTCCTATCAAAACTGGACCCGTACTACATGAAACCGGTCCCATCTGTCTCCTACTTGGTCACCATAAAGAGACTATCAATTTGGATATTGTACCCTCACCAATATTCCCACTCATCCTCGGCCTTCCCTGGCTTCGCACCCACAATACAGCGATAGACTGGATTAAGGGTACTCTCACCTTCTCTTCCACCTTTTGCACCACCACTTGCTTAAAAGAGGCACCCACGCATCTTCTCACGATAAACCTTGATCCTCCAGTTATCTTGCCAGACAAATACAAGGAATTCCAGGATGTCTTCAACAAACAGAATGCAGATCAGTTGCCTCCAAGACGTCCATATGATTGTCCATATTGATTTGCTCCCAGGTGCCCCTATGGACGTGTATTCCCTCTGTCGGAAACTGAACTCGCGCACCTCAAAAGGTACATTTCTGACAGCCTCGCCAAAGGTTTCATCAGACCTTCCACGTCACCAGCAGGAGCAGGTATATTTTTTGTTGGTAAGAAAGATGGAAGTCTTCGCCCATGTATTGACTACCGTGCCTTGAATAACATCACTATTAAGAATCGATATCCCTTACCTCTGATACCCGAGCTCCTAGATCGATTAAGGAAAGCAAAGATTTTCTCGAAACTAGACCTACGAGGGGCATATAACCTGGTCCGCATACGCAAGGGGGATGAGTGGAAGACAGCATTCAGGACACGCTACGGACATTTTGAATATCTCGTCATGCCCTTCGGGCTCTGCAATGCCCCGGCCACATTCCAGCACTTCCTGAATGATGTCTTCCGTTATATACTGGATTCTTTTGTCGTAATATGTCTAGACGACATACTGATCTTCTCCTCTTCTTCTGCTGAACATAACGAGCATATGAGAAGGGTACTTCTTCGTCTCCGTGAGCACAGACTCTATGCCAAGTTGGAGAAATGTGTTTTTGATACAGAATCCGTGGAATTCCTGGGGTACTTGATCTCTCCGGGGGAAATACAAATGGACCCTCGTAAGATCACAGCTATCCTGGAATGGCCTATCCCTAAGGACAAGAAGTCTGTACAGCGCTTCATTGGGTTTGCCAATTTCTATAGACGTTTTATCAGAGGTTTTTCCCAGGTATGCTCCCCCATTACAGCCCTGACAAAAAGCCACAACCTGTTCACATGGACCAACCAAGCTCAAGAGGCCTTTAAGAAACTAAAAGAACTGTTTACCCAGGCTCCTATTCTCATCCAGCCCGATTCTACAAAGGCCTCCTTCCTTGAAGTTGATGCCTCCGATATTGCCATTGGGGGTATCCTGTCCCAAAGAGGTGAGAGGGATGATCGACTTCACCCCGTGGCATTCTACTCACGAAAACTCCTGCCCGCTGAAATTAACTATGACGTGGGCGAAAGTGAACTTCTTGCTGTCAAAAACACTCTAGAGGAATGGCGCCATCTCCTTGAAGGTGCACCCTTACCTGTAACTGTATATACAGACCACCTTAATCTAGAGTACCTACGTACTGCTAAGAGACTGCGTCCCCGTCAAGCCCGCTGGGCTTTATTCTTTTCCAAATTTAATTTGCAGATCACCTACCGCCCTGGGTCAAAAAATCAAAAGGCAGATGCTCTATCACGCATGTATGAAAAGACAAACCCAACAGATCAAACCCAAGACACCATCCCACCTCCAAACCAATTCCTAGCAATACAGGTATCACTCCTAGACCGTATACGCAATTCATCGGTCCAACCACCGGTGATGATACCTCCTCTGATCCAGAAACAAGGCTTATGGTACCATGGTGAACAACTGTATATACCACCTTCACTCCAGTCTGAGGTAATTGGCCAGTTCCATGATACCCTTTCAGCAGGTCACGGAGGAATTACCCAGACATTTGAAAACATTAGCCGTTATTATTGGTGGCCTTCTATTAAATCGGACGTCAGGGATTATGTCCTTTCTTGTGATATATGTGCTCGATCAAAGACCCCAAAGATAAAACCTGTGGGTCTTCTCCAACCTCCTGCAGTTCCTCGAGGACCATGGACTGACATAGCCATGGACTTTATTGTGGATCTACCCTTATCACACAAACACAACACCATCATGGTGGTAGTGGATAGATTCACAAAAATGGCACATTTAATTCCTTCTGTAGGACTTCCATCTGCTTCAAAGACTGCCTCCTTGTTCCTGCAAAACATCTTTCGTATACATGGATTACCCCAAACCATCATCACTGACCGTGGGTCCCAGTTCACCTCCCGTTTCTGGTCCCATTTTTGTCGTCATCTAAGGATCCAACGATGTTTATCCTCGGCTTACCATCCTAAGACCAACGGCCAAACAGAACGTACCAACCAGATTCTGGAACAATATCTTCGTTGTTTCACTACACATCTGCAAGACGACTGGTTATCTCTGCTTCCCACAGCAGAGTTCTCCTACAACAACCACATGCACCACTCCAGCAAGATGACACCTTTTTATGCCAACTATGGTTTCTATCCATGTGCCCTTCCAGAGCTACCTTGTCCAAACACAGTGCCTGATGTAGCCTCACAACTGAACAAACTTAGACATCTTAAGCCTATGTTGTACCAGACCCTGAAAATAGCACAACAACGCTACAAGGATATGCAGACAAGAAAAGGTCCCCAGCACCCACCTATGTGCCAGGAGACAAAGTCTGGCTGTCCACACAACATATGCGTTTGTCTTGCCCCTCACGGAAGTTGGGACCACGTTACATAGGGCCTTTCACTATAACTGAGATCCTATCTCCTGTGGCCGTCCGCCTGGATCTCCCTTCCACCTACAGGTTACATCCGGTTTTTCATGTATCCCTCCTAAAACCTTGGAAACCCAACAGATTTCCTTCCCGTATTGTGGCTCCACCCTCTCCAGTGGTTGTGGATGGCTCTGAAGAGTTTGAAGTCCAAGAGATTCTTGATTCCAGACGTCGTAGGGGAAATCTGGAGTATCTCATCCACTGGAAAGGGTATGGCCCAGAGGAGAGATCCTGGGAGCCAGCTAAGAATGTTCATGCACCTGCCAAGATTAGAGCTTTCCACAGAAGACACCCTGGCCGACCAACCCTATTTCAAGCCCTGAGGTCGCATTTAGGAAGGGGGCTCTGTCACGGCACTGTCGCGTACTCACCTGCGTCTGGGCGCCTGTGGCGTTCTCGCAACAGAGTCTCGGTGCTTGCCGGTCACAGAGACACCCCCTCTGGGTCTGCGGTGGCTCCTTCTCCTCCCCTCACCTCTGAGGACTGCAGCAGCACACTGTCATGGCAAGATGGCGGCCGACCATGCGGTTACAGTGTTTTACACAGAGGGAGAGAGGAGAGTTGAAGATCTGGTAAGATCAGGTTCTATGAAGCAAACCAAGATGGCGCTGGGTCTCTGACCTCCCTTTATAGCCCCTGGCAGCCCCACCTACTGGTGGGAGGTGGCGGGTCATGTGATCCTGGCTCCCTATATAAACCAAGCACACCTTCCAGTCAGTGCTTGGTTATTTTCCTTGCTCCTGTGTGTCTGCTAATTGCATTGTCTGTGTTCCTGGTTCCTGATCCTTTCTCCCTCAGGTGGATACTCCTTGATTGCCTGCCAGACCTGACTCCAGAGTTGTCGACCTTACCTCCTCCTCTTCATTAAAGGCCTCCGTGCCACCACAGACCCTACGGGGCCCTGTTCCCACTTCCAGGGACTCCTGAGGGTCGTGATTGTAAGGGAGTGCTGTTCCACTGTAACTGGGTTCCCTCTCCACTGCAAGACCCCAGGTGGGTTGTGACACTGTCTGAGGATGGTGGTCACAGGCAGTTGGCCTGGTAAGCCAGGTGTGGAGCTGAGCTGCTGGCAAAATCATCTGGGAAAAACAGTGTCCGTGAGTACCAAGGGGCTTGCCAAGGGGTCTGCCCAGGAAGGGGGACCACTCCAGAGAAGTCAGAAGATAGAAGGTCAGTTCACACAGTTAGCAAGATTAAAGGGGGTGCCAAGTATAACGCTGAAGAGTAAGGGTAAAGGGGGTGCCAAGTAGGGCCCTGAAGAGTAATTCACTATACAGTTCGCTTATCAAGTACTTCACTGCAGTGGCAGGGTGAAGCAGCGGCCTTGCCGCACTCAACCAAAGAGGCAAAAATAGCTTAGGGAAATAAACAATTTCTTTTTTTAAATATAGTGCCTGGGGGGTCCCATTAGCTAGCCTGTAAAGTGGCGCATCGGTATTATGTATAGAACCTGCTGCAGCAAAACTCACATATATAAAGAAAAAAAATTAAATTTAAATTCATTTTCCCTGCAAGCTTTCTTTATTTTGTACACAACGGTTTGGGGAGCCAGTCTGTATGAAGAGGCTACATTTCAGATTTTAGTGCACGCCAAAGAAGATTTTTTGGATAAATTCTGGTGTCTCTTTGGTAGACTTTGGAAGGAAGTAACAACGTTTTGCACCTCAGTGAGCGAGCCTTATGTGAAGAAGCCAAATTATAGAACACTCAGGCCAAGATTAACGATTTTGGTATTGGTGGCTCATAGGAAAATTCAGCAGAAGAGAAGAAGAGAGAATTGAGGAGGAGGAGGAAGGGGTGGAGCTGACAGATCTTGCATCATCACCACCAACTGTATAATGACGTGAAGGCAAAACAAGCTCCAGCACTGAGCCCTGTCTGCATCTCACCTAGTTGCAAGCAGAGTTACCCAGTGTGCTGTGAACTTAATATATTGTCCCTGACCATGCTTGCAGGACCACGTGTCAGCAGTAATGTGGAGCTTCCTGCTGACTGCCTTGCCCAGTGATGGCAAAGCATTGCCTTCCACATGATGGCACAAAGATGAAATGGTCTTACATGCAAAGAAATAGCGACTGGGAACCTGCCATTGTGGTACAGCACATTCTGCAAATTCACAGAAGGGTGCAGAATCCACCAGAGGGAAAGGCGGGAGTTGTAAAGCCAGCAATTCGGACAAGCTGGAATTTAGACACTGGTCGTGTGGATGGCATGCAGTGCATTTGTCTTTTTTCGCTGCAGCAGCTGGGACAGAGAAATTTGCCTGCTATGCTCTACAGCTGGTGGTGTGCTGCTGGCAGACTTATTGCAAGGACCTGTGACGCCCTTTGCTATACCATAATCCCTGTCAGTGGAGGCTGCTGAGAGGTCATCATCATGAAATATAGTGGAGGTAGAGATGAAGTGTGAGGGAGAAGTGTGTCCCTTTTCTGTGGCTTTCAGGTGCTCTTGCCAATGGGCGGTGGAGGTTAAATGTCTTTGCAAGCAGGTGGTACTCAAATGGCTGGTGTATTTGCCACGCTTGATCTACTTGTGGCAGTGATTGCAAATTACAATGGTGCAATCAGCTGCATATGTGCTAAAAAAGGTCCACACGGCTGAGCTCTGGCAAGTGGGCTGGGAGATAAGAGCGCTAAAATCTGATGGAATAGGGTAGATGTTCCCTACTGTTTCATGATGGCTGCCTCTGGGGGACATCCTGCCTCATTGGGGTTGTGCCTCTCCCTCACTTTCCTCTTCTGCTCTGTCAGGCACCCAAGTCAAGTCAGTGATCTCATCATCATTCCCCTCTATCCTCATCATCACTGGAGCCAATTTGGCAACACACTGCAGCTGGTGAAACATGACTGGCAATTTGTTGTTTATCAATGTTCTCCCCTCTCTGTAGGCTCATGTTACTCCCTTCCTCAAGCTTAGAACCAACAACAGAATCAAGTAATGCCTGTGCATCCTCAAGAAGCAAGTGGCTGATGCTGTGTTCAAATAATTCAGCTGACTCCTCCATGCATGATGGCAGGGCCATGTCAGGAGTAGCTGTGGACAAGAAGGCAGAATAGTCTACTCTGGCAGCTGCAGTGAACTGCAAACTAGTGTCATCTTGGGTGATAGAGGATGAGGAGGATGGTTTAGTATGCCAGTTCACCACCTCCTCTGCATGCTGTAGCTGGATAGCATGGGCAACATCACTAAACAGAGACAAGTACAAGTATGAATACGAGTACTTCCCTGAGGACGGATCACATATACCTTTGCCTGTTGACACAGATGCTGCTGGCCCCCTCCATAGTGGCATGGGAACATCTGCCTCTACTTGTTCACCTCCATGACATGATTACCAATATTTAATAGCTACTAGGAAATGGGTTATTGGACGCACTTTATTGCATGAAAAGTGGTGCTCTGTGGCCTGATTGGGCAAAGCCTGGCACCTAACCAGCATGTTTTCTGCCAGTGTGGCGCAGTTATACCTAAACAGTACCCCTGCTTATTTGCAAATTAGGGGTCTTTTGGCATTGATGAGATTGTATGTGGCTGGATCGAAAATTGGTTGCAGGATCCCATCCAGAGAGTGCTGATAAATGGCGTACTTCATATTGATTAGATATTACTATGCATTTGATATAGTAGGTAGATTGTTACACAATATCTGGGATTTTATGTATATCTGTTAAATTTATAATTTAAAGAGACAGTGCAACACTTTTTTTTGCGGTTATCTGTTTATTATTTTTGTATTTTTAAAAAATTAGCTACGTCCTGATTAAGGTTCAAAGCTCCAGGGATTTTAGTTTGTAAGATAAAAATCCAATACATCTCCCTCTTGCAAAGCAGCCAAATAAATTTCCATCCTTCTTTAGAATTTTAAGGTTCTCAATCCTTTAAATATTCACAGCAATAATACCACCCTTTTGACAGCACTGTAATATTTTGATATATATGTGGGATTTTGTTTCTCTATATCGAGGGGTGGCTATGAACGTAGTATACTTGGATTTTGCAAAAGCGTTTGACACAGTTCCCCAAACATGGCTAATGTGTAAGGTAAAGTCTACTGGCTTGGAAAGATTGGTTTGTAATTGGATAGAAAATTGGCTAAAAGATAGAATTCAGAGAGTAGTGGTTAATGATTCTTACTCTGAATGGTCTAAGGTTATCAGCGTTGTACCCCAAAGTTCAGTGTTGGGACCCTTACTTTTTAATATATTTATAAATGATATAGGGTCTGGGATTAAAAGTACCATTTCAATCTTTGCAGATTACACCAAGCTTTGCAGTCGAATAACTTCCTTACAGGATGTCTCCAACTTACAAGCTGATCTCAATGCACTGTTTCATTAGGCAACTATGTGGCAAATGAGGTTTAATGTTGATAAATGTAAAGTTATGCACTTTGGAGCTAAGAATATGCATGCATCATACATACTAAGTGGAGTAGAACTGGGGGAATCCACAGCGGAGAAGGTTCTGGGTGTTCTGGTAGATCATAAGCTTAATAACAGCATGCAATGCCAAGTTGCGGTTTCCAAAGCAAGCAAAGTCCTTTCTTGTATTAAAAGAGGCATGGACTCCAGAGAGCGAGATATCATTTTGCCTATGTACAAATCATTAGTAAGTCCTCATCTGGAATATGCAGTTCAGTTTTGGACACCAGTTCTTAAAAAGGATATCGGGGAACTGGAGAAAGTGCAGAGAAGGGCAACCAAACTGATAAGAGGCATGGAGGAGCTCTCAGCTATGAGAAAAGATTAGAGGAACTGAATTTTTTCTCTCTTGAGAAGAGGAGATTAAGGGGGGATATGATCAACATGTATAAATACATAAGAGGTCCATATAGTGAACTTGGTGTTGAGTTGTTCACTTTAAGGTCAACACAGAGGACAAGGTGGCACTCTTTACGTCTAGAGGAAAACAGATTTAGTCTTCAAATACGGAAAGGTTTTTTCACCGTAAGAGCTGTGAAAATGTGGAATAGACTCGCTCCAGAGGTGGTTCTGGCTAGATCACTAGATTGCTTTAAAAAAGGTCTAGATTCTTTCCTGGGTGTACTTAATATACAGTAAGTGGTGTGACAGGACGTCAAGTAAATGTGACAGGAAGTCAGATAAATCTGTGAGTGTTGTCACAGATTGGAGATACAATTCACCAATTACTATAGGGTGTCGGCTGCAGAAGCCAGCAGAAGTGTCTAAAGACGTTGAACAGACTTCAGCTGTTCAGAATGAGGAAGTTAAGGCCTCTATAATTTGTCCAAAGGAAAACGATTGATGGCTGCCTCCAGAAGCTGTCTCCTGAAGCTGTGTGAGCTGGGGACAGGAGAGCAGTCAGATGTATGCCTCCTGACGCTGTGTGGGCATGGGAGAGGAATATACCTCCTGGAGCGATGTGTACCTGAGGAGGGTACAAAAGGCTGAAGACTTCTCAAGGTGAGGACATGGACTGTTTTCCTATGTGAAGAGAAAAGGAATGTTTTTCATGTGAAGGGAAAAACAAAGGAATGTTTCCTATGTAAAGAGGTCAATGAACATTTTCCATATGAAGGTGAAAAACAATGGATGTTTCCTATGTAAAGAGAAAACAAATGGACTATTGATGGTTTGCTGTAGGAACAGCAAAGTCTGCCCAACAGTAGGTTGGTGACAGACTCTGTAGGTAGGTTCCTGTGTGTGAGAAGGTAGCCGCCCACAGTGGCAAGGATTTATTTTGTCTTTTATTTTATTTTTGACGTTTTGATGCTTGCACTTGTGTGAAGAAAAATTGCATGAATAAACCAAACTGTTGTTTGCAACCACTTCTCTGCTATCTCCCTGTGTAACGAACCCCCCCCCCAAGGGGTCATCCACACCCGCCACCAAGCTAATCTCCCACATTTGGTAGAGGTATGCATTGGGCAGAAGCAGAAATCCCTGCAAAGAAGCAGAAATCCCTGCAAAGAAGTTCATCTGTTATATGAACTTTATCTGGTGCATAAGATTGCACGGTCTGTGTGTGCAGGAGAGGAGATCCTGCAAGAGAGAGGAAAACTACCTGATTTAAAGAGACACTGGTCTCAAAATTTTTGCTGGACTTTGGAAATTTTTTTTGTTAAGTGTCTGAAGATGGGGCGCTCAAAACGCCTGAAAGAAGCAAGGATGGCTGAAATGATAGACAGAGCTCTTTGGCTGGAGGGGTTGTTACCACCTGAATGAGCCCCACCCATGCCTGAACGGAGTCTGCTAAAGAGAAAGGTTGTTGTCCCTAGCAACACTGGGGCAAATGCGGATTTTTAGCGGAGCTTTTCAGCTCAACAACAGGCTCACCAAGAGAGCATGGCAGCTCACCAAGAGGACATGGCAGGCTGGAAACAGAGATGCCAGCAGCAAATGGAGGCCATCGGTTTGGAGGAAACCGAGTATGTGTGCAGGGCTGAGCTGGATGCCTTGCAACGGAAAATGGAAGAAAAGGAACAAGCCCTGGAGTTGCTTAGGATGGAGCATAGAAACTTGCAGGCTGAGGTGTTACAGTGGGAAGAATCCACTGCTCTTCTTTTTTCCGAGCTACAAAAACGTGGAGAGACTATAATGGAGAAAGATACCATCCTCATGGAAAAGGAAATTGAAATTCAGACTTTGCAGAAGCAAAGTATGCGTGATATGTTGGAGTTGCGTAATCAGCTGGAAAAAAGTCTTCAGTCTTTGGAAGCTACAAAAATAGACCTGCAGGATGTGCAGGAACAGAATGTCGCTCTGAAAACGACAAGGAGAAAAGTGAGAGAGGCTAAATTACTGAGTACTGTGTATGAGCTCACCACTTTGAGAAATGTGGTAGATGAATTGCGTACGGACTGTGAAAGTTGGAAAGATGAAGCCCAACGTGTCCAGCAGCAGTTAAAGGAGAAAGAGGCCTGTGTGGCAGAATTACAGTCTCATTCCCAGAAACTAGCCAATGAGGTGAAGGCTCTTATGCAGGGAAAAGGAGATTCTGAACACAAGAGAAAAAAAGTAGAGGCACAGCTGCAGGAATCGCAAGTCAAGGTGTCAGAAGGTGACCGAGTGTGTGCTAAGCTGTCAGAGAAGGCAAACCGACTGCAGGTTGAGTTGGACAATGTCACAAATCAGCTTTCTCAAACAGACAGCAAATCTAGAGAAATTGCCAAGGATTTCTCTATCTTGGAATCGCAGCTGCAAGACACTCAGGAACTCTTACAGGAAGAGAGGTGTCAAAGGCTGAGTTTTAGCACAAAACTCAAACAAATGGAAGATGAGAAAAATGGCTTCCTGGAACAATTAAAAGTCGCAACATTGCAAGCTCAGATAGGAGATATGAAAAAACGCATGGAAGAAAGTGTTGCTTCATTAGAAAATGTTGAAAATGTGAAAAAGAAGTTTGATCAGATGCTTGGTGAGGAGAAGACTGTGTCTGCAAAATATGCAGAAGAACGCGACCGTGCAGAAGCGGAGGCACGTGATAAAGAGAGCAAAGCCCTGTTCTTGGCTCGCTCCTTGGAGGAAGCTCTATAGTGTAAGGTTGAACTAAAAAGAGTTAACAAACAGCTGTGTACAGAAATTGAAGATTTGGTCAGCTCCAAGGATGATGTTGAGAAAAGCGTTCAGGAGCTAGAGAAGTCTAAGCGAGCCTTAGAACAGCAAGTAGAAGAGATGAAGACTCAGTTGGAAGAATTTGAAGAGGAATTACAGGCAACAAAGGATCTTTCCCAAAGACGGGATAGTGTGCCTGATACAGCTTTTAAAAGGATCAGTGTTTTGGGGTCTGTCCTGAGTGAGCATCAGAAATTTGATGACATGTTGCTTGAATCACCCCTCTGGAATAAACAGTTCCTTCAAAGACTTCAAACATGGGAAAATGCATCATTAGAACTTCAGCAAACAAAGGAGCTGTGTAAGAAATGTGATGATTTCTCAGTCCAGGCTGAAAGTCTAGTGAAGAAGACAAGTGATGTAAAACTTGGAGAAAAAAGCAAACACCACCTAGTGGAGAGAATTAAGACTGTTGATGAAAACATGAAGCAAATTAATAAGTGCCTTTCCGGGAATATTTCCAAAATGGAACTGGTGAAAGACAGGTGGCAAAAGTTTGATCGTGATCTTGAGATGCATTCCATGGGGAGTTCAGATAAAGAAAAGGAACTAGGTGACCTTGAATGGTCAAATAGCTCAGCAGATATGCAATTCAACCAAATCACGGAAATACTAAAGGAGCTGGATATCAAATCAAATAGTAGGCCTTTACTGCGACTCGCTCAGGAGGGCGAAAAGCTTAAGAATTAATTTTTAATTGATGTCTCTGGAAAAAGGAACAGGGGTCACTTTGAAGAAATGTGTGACAGCCTGTTGTTGCAAATGGAAGATCCTCTGCACAGCATCTTAGAGCAAGCCAAGCTCAAGAAGGAAGATCATTCCCTTTTACAACAAAAAGTCAATGATTGTGTACGGCTGTATGGAGAGGCAATTCAAGTCACAGAGGGACGTCAAGAGTCCCTGTCCAAATTAGGAGAATTCTTAAGAATACATGCAGACTTTCTAGGGGTCCTTCAAACCTTAAAAGAAACAGTAGTGGGAACAGTCAGCGTGGGTCAAGACAAAACAGGTCCACTAAAAAAAGTACAGATATTACTTGGAACAAAGCTAAGTGAAGCAGAGGTTCTCAAAGTTTTGTGGAAATCATTTATTGATTGCAGAGAAAGGCGGCTCAAGACTGGTGAAGACATTAAGACTAGCACAATTGAGTTGCCTATGGATCACGGTCCTCCATGGCGGATAGGACAGACGGTTATGCAGGACAAGCTGTCTGACATTTATGAGAAATCTGTCAATGAAGATGACAGAAATAGTTTCATCCTGAAGCTTGAAGATACAGAGAAATGGCTATATGAGATGAAGAGGATCAGCCAAAACAAGTGTATATAGACAAGCTAACGGACTTAAAGAAAGAGCCACCCCTACAAGCATTTCAACAAAAGTTAGCAGTTGCTAATGAACTGGGGAGGGAAATAAATTCATATCAGCATAAAAGACAGTGGCTGATGGAAAAAGCAAAACAGGTTGCTCAGAAGGATGTATCTCTGGCAGCTGAAGCAGGCAAAGAATCGAGAGCCAAGCATAGACTGAAGATTACTTGGGAAGATACAAGGGGTCATCCACACCCGCCACCGAGCTAATCTCCCACAGTGGGTAACATTTTTTTTTTTTTTTTAGGTAAAGTTGATCCAGGGAATATCCAATTTGCCTCTCGGGGGATCAGGAAGGAATTTTTTCCCCCTGCTGTAGCAAATTGGATCATGCTTTGCAGGGTTTTTTCGCCTTCCTCTGGATCAACTGCGGGTATAGGGTTGTGTATATGGGATTGTATGGTTGGGTTTTCAATACTGTTTTCTTTTTGTTGGTTGAACCAGATGGACTTGTGTCTTTTTTTAACCTGACTAACTATGTAACTATTTAACTATGTAACTATGTAAAAATAATTGTGTAATTGATCCCCAAAGTCTCCTTGTTGTCTTGCCCATATACTGAATTGAACAGATGGAAATACACCACATACTGAGTATTAAAATTAATTAAATATGTAATCTTAAACTCCCTGTAACTGGTACGGATTTATTTTTGTCCACCTCACTTTTTTAGTATGTTACATAGTTACATAGTAGGCGAGGTTGAATAAAGACAATAGTCCATCCAGTTCAACCTGTGTAGGTGTGTGTGACTGTAATCATCTAACATAGCCCTCAATCTCCTGATCCTTGAGATGTAAGTCTAAGAGTCTTTTGAAAGTCACCATACTACCCGCAGAAACCACCTCTTGTGGTAGACAATTCCACAATCTTGTAGCCCTAACAGTAAAGAACCCCCCACGTTGCCTGAGGTTAAAACGCTTCTCCTCTAATCGCATTGTATGTCCTCGAGTCCTCATGCAATTCCTTCGAATGAACAGCTTTTCTTCTAAGCTGAGATCCCCATTAAGATATTTATAAATTGCTATCATGTCCCCTCTCAGACGTCTTTTCTCCAGGGAAAATAAATCGAGCGATTGCAGCCGCTCTTCATAGGTAAGGTCCTCCAACCCCCTAATCAGTTTAGTTGCCCTTCTCTGGACTTTCTCCAGCTCCAACACATCCCTCCTGAGGACTGGCGACCAGAACTGGACAGAATACTCCAGATGCGGTCGGACCAGAGTTTTATAAAGTGGAAGGATTATAGTCTTATCTCTGGAATACATCCCTTTCTTTATGCATGCTAATATTCTGTTGGCTTTGGAAGCTGCCGCTTGGCATTGCATGCTGTTGCCTAATCTATCATCAACTAAGACTCCCAAATCTTTCTCCATTTTTGATTCCCCCAAGGGTTCCCCTCCTAACGTGTATTGTGTTTTTATGTTTTTGGTCCCCAAGTGCAAAACCTTACACTTCTCCACATTAAACCTCATTTGCCATGTCGTTGCCCACTCCGTAATTTTGTCCAGGTCATTCTGTAGGATATCTGCTTCATGCTGTGCAGTTATTGCCCTGGCCAATTTTGTGTCATCTGCAAAAACTGATAACGAACTACTGATCCCTTCCTCAATGCTGTTTATGAATAAATTGAACAAGGTTGGTCCCAGGACTGAGCCCTGGGGCACCCCGCTTACTACCTCAGACCAGTCTGAGTATGCGCTGTTTATTACTACCCTTTGGACACGGCCTTTTAGCCAATTCCGTATCCAAGAGCAAACCCTGCTGTCGATACCTGCAGACCTTATTTTATAAATTAAGCGCTTGTGGGGAACTGTATCAAACGCCTTAGCGAAATCCAAGTACACCACATCCACTGGTCTCCCCCTATCTAGCTCACAGCTCACTTCCTCGTAGAATGCTAAGAGATTGGTTTGACAAGAACGCCCATTTGTAAACCCGTGCTGGTTACTACTGATGATGTTGTTGTCTTTAGCATACTCTACGATATAGTCCCTTATCATCCCCTCCAAAAGTTTACATATTATTGATGTCAGACTGACAGGCCTATAATTTCCCGGGATATGTCTCTGGCCCTTTTTGAATATCGGAATCACGTTAGCCTTCCTCCAATCCCCTGGTACATCTCCTGTCCTAATACTGTCAGCAAAGATCAGGAACAGTGGTCTAGATATAACCATACTGAGTTCCTTGAGCACTCTCGGATGTACGCCATCCGGGCCTGGTGATTTGTTTGTGTTAAGTTTATCCAGTCTTTCCCTGATTTCCCCCTCTGTTAGCCATAGTGGCAAGTCCTGTGTATTACTACTAACCATACAGTCATGGTCAGTGTACCCTTCCTTTTCCTGCGTAAAGACTGACGAGAAAAAAGAATTCAGCACGGTTGCTTTTTCAGTGTCCTCTGTAACCATCCTCCCATCATCGTTAATTATGTGTGCAATATGCTCTGCCCTAGTTTTTTTGCTGTTGATATATTTAAAGAATTTCTTTGGGTTTTTTTTACTATCCTCCGCTATTTGTCTCTCAAAGTTGATTTTAGCCATCTTGATTTCGTGTTTACACTTCTTATTTTCCTCCTTGTATTGCTGGAAGGCCGATACTGTGCCCTCTGATTTATATTTCTTGAAGGCCAATTTTTTTCCCCTAATAAGTTTTTTAACGCTACGGTTTAGCCAGCCAGGTTTGGCTTTGTCTCTTCTAAATTTATTCCCCATAGGAATGCACTGCAAGATGCCTTTGCTTAATATTGTTCTAAAGCATTCCCATTTTTCCTCTGTGGTCAGTGATCCCAGGGTTTGGTCCCAGTTTACCCTTTCCATCAATGAGTACAATTTTGGAAAGTCTGCCCTTCTGAAGTTTAGGGTTCTTATGTTCCCCACTTGCCTTTTTATATTGTTATTTATACTAAATGTGATCATCCTGTGATCGCTAGAGCCCAGGTTGTCCTGGACTCCTACCTCCGAGATTATGTCTGGGTCATTAGTGATCAATAGATCCAGGATAGCATTCTCTCTAGTAGGGGAATCCACCAACTGCGACATGTAGTTATCCTGTAAGGTTTCCGTGAATAGCCGGGCCTTATGCGAGTGTGCAGTCCCCTCTTCCCAGTCAATGTCGGGATAATTGAAGTCCCCCAATATGATGACTGATCCTAGTTTTGCCGCTTTACCTATTAGTGCTAAAAATTCCAGCTCTACCTCCTCCCCTTGGTTAGGTGGCCTATAGCAAACCCCCACAACTACTTTTCCCTTATCTTCTTCCCTATCGAGTTCAACCCACACAGATTCTAAATCCATGCTCATCCCATCCGTAATGTCACTCCTTTCTAGCACCTTTATATTGTTCTTGACATAGAGACATACCCCTCCCCCTCTTTTACCAACCCTGTCCTTCCGGTACACCGAATACCCTTGGATATTGGCCAGCCAGTCATGTGAGGGGTCGAACCAAGTCTCCGCTATTCCCACAAGGTCTATGTCTTCCTCATGTACTAACATTTCCAACTCATCCATCTTATTAGCTAGGCTCCTGGCATTAGCATATACCCCTCTTAGTTTTACGGAAGTTAAACGTGATTGGCGGTTTTGTTTATTTCTGTTTGGTCTGCTGTTCTCCCGCACAGACCCGCCAATTGATGTTGTTGACCTACTGTCGCTGTTGACCCTACAACTGCCTTCAGTCCTCTGCTCCCTCCTGACTGATTCTACTTCTGAGCCCTCCCCCCCGTCTCCTAGTTTAAAAGCCCCTCCAACTCGGTGGCCATCTTTCTCCCCAAAAGAGCTGTACCGTCCCCATTAAGGTGCAGCCCATCCTTACTAAAGAGCCGGTAGCCGACTGAGAAGTCAGCCCAGTTCTCCAGGAACCCAAACCCCTCCTTCCTACACCAATTCCTCAGCCACTTGTTAACTTCCCTAAGCTCCTTCTGCCTCTCCTGTGTGGCTCGAGGTACAGGCAGTATTTCAGAGAAAACCACCTTGGAGGTCCTTTTCCTCAATCTATTACCTAAGTCCCTGAAATCGTTCTTAAGGATCCTCCACCTACCATTAACTTTGTCATTAGTGCCCACATGCACCATGACCGCTGGGTCATCCCCAGCCCCGCCCAACAATCTGTCTGCCAGATCTGCGATGTGCCGAACTCGGGCGCCCGGTAAACAACAAACTGTTCGGTTCACGAGATCTTTTTTACAGATTTCCCTCTCTGTCCTCTTGATAATTGAGTCCCCAACTACCACAACCTGTCTAACCTTTCCTGCGTTACGGCCCCCCTTCTTCCTGGAGCCGTCCCTCCCCTGGCAGCTGGGGGAGGGCGCATGCTCCAGCTCTGCCACCCCTGAGTTGATATCCCCCTCAACCTGCAACTCAGCAAACATGTTAGGGTGTACCAACTCAGGACTGGCCTCCCTGACTCTCCTCCCCCTAACATTCCTAACAGTCACCCAGCTGCGTACCTCTGCTGCTTGCGTCTCCTCTATTCCTTCCTCCTCTATGCTGACCCCTGCCAGCGCCTGCTGGGTAATGTCCAAGCTCCTTTTCAGGTTGTAGATGCCACGCAGTCTTGTCACTGTGTTCTCTAGATCCACGATGTGGGCTTCCAGAGCAACAAGTCGCTCACATCTTGCACAGCAGTATTCGTCCTCGATTGTTTCATCAAGGAACGCATACATGCCGCAAGAAGTGCACTGAGTGGCATCCCCAATCCTGTCGGACATTATTACCCACTACTCTATGGGGATAATATTAACGACCTGCTCTTCCTTACCTACACTACCTCTAACTTCCCTGGTACAAAACCTGGGGTACCCACCAGTCGCTAATACCCTCACCAGTCACTAGATACTCACCAGTCGCAAGGATCCTCATGTATGCACACCTCAACAAGCACACCTACTGGATCGACATTAAAATTACTTTTTTAGTATGTATGCTCAACAAGCACACCTACTGGATCGACATTAAAATTACCCTGAAATTGTGGCAAAGTATCCCTATTATTTTTCTGTGCATGAAAATAACTGGGTGAAATATAACTCCCCATGGTAGGTGCTCATCAGGGCACTATTTTACACCATTTCCTAAAACCTTGTAATAAACCTTGTAAAAAGTATAGGTAAATATCTTTTTTTTTATACTTCTAATCTTAGGAAATTTAACATTGTAACTAGTAGAAAAATCAGGTTTATTATGCATCCATTCTCATCCAATGTGGATTTGACAATAAGCTTTTCCTTTACATAGTGTATTTATTAGTATTGTTGTTGTATACACTCTTATTCACTCTACATTTACACTCTAAATTTAGATTTTCTAATTTTCTTAGGTCTTACCCTTCAAGGGTCATGAGTTAGGACCTATGTTCTTCCCCCTTTCGATTACACCCCCCACACCCCCCCCCCCCCAATTTTTTTCTCTTTTCTCCTGCTTTATTACTCGCATTATATGTGGTTTGTTTAATTTTTCATTGGTATTTCATATTATACATTTTTGTATTTGTGTACATTTATGTTCATAGGTAATTCACTTTTGTATGTGAAATTCTTTATTTGCTTATCAAGACATATGGGGAACTGATCACATCACCTAGCACCTGTGATAGGTGGGGGTGGCTCCTATTTAGGAAGTGTGAATTCAGTATTCCCCTGTGCATCCAATTTCTTTCCAATAGTCATCCTTCTGCCCACCAATCTTCAGCAATGTCAACATATAGAAAAAAATGGCAATAGTGTGATACTGAAAAAATAGGACGGACCAATGCTCTACCAATGAGGTAAATGAGGTAGATAAATAGCAGAAGAAGATGAGTGGAGCACCGAAATCACCTACTGATTGTAGTAGTATCAACACTGACTGTTAAAAAGTAAAGGAAAGGGGGAATCCGCGCTCAATCTCTAAAATGGTGGGCCACAAAACACAAAGTGGATGAAAGGTGTTCACAAGAAATATATGATGAATAAACAATATATATAATATGAAATATACAATGAAGATCATAAAATTAGCTAAATAGCTAATAGGTGATAAATATTCAAAAATATGCAAATGAGCAAAAAGTGCTGAAGTGCTTAGTGAAGTGATAAATAAGTAATCATAAAAGTGCAAAAGATGCAATAAATCAACACATAAAAGTGACTGTCACAATACTGAACAGCAAATAAATAAAAGTACAAGTGATGCAATAAAGTAGCATACAAAAACACTGTGAGGATGCTAACAGCATAAATAGTCCATGTGTCACTGGATGGTGTGCACAAAATAGATATGCATAAATAAATAAATGCAAAATGGGGTGAAAGAGTTCAAGGGTGTTCCAGTGTATAAAAAAAAAAGAATCTCATCCAGTGATATACGTGTGCAATTAATTTGTGAGCTCTAATCCTAGATTAAGTGCAATGGCCGCTCACCTCCATTAACACTCAAAAGAGCGTTTTTGGTGTGTTAGATCACCATCAAGGACATCAGGAGGTTTTCCAACGAAGTATAGCTGGGAATGGACAGTGGATATCTCCTCAGATCATAGAATAGTTGTCTGTAGTGGAAATTCCTCTCCTTAAGGGGACTTTTATCCTGATGTATTCCTATGCCACTCAATCATCAAAATGACAAGAGGGGGCGCTCATAGTGTAGTAGGTAAATACTTTAATAAAGCAAGCAATAAAAACACTTACAATTGAAGTAAGGGTAAGCAAGCAGGAACAAGCAGCAAAACAAACCTCCAATGCAGTGTCCAAAGATGCTTCCGATCTCGTAGACCAGAAGTGACGTCACCCGGCTTCTCCCAACACGTTGCGTCACAAGAGACACATGACTTTATCAAGGGTATAGACGCTGGGTGACGGTCACTGGGTTTACGTAGCACATGGTCACCAAGGGAACCATTCATTGAGAGGACGCCAAATGCATTTAACTCATACGTTGCTGGGGAAAAGGCGAAACTAGTATATATAACAATCAATGTAGGAATATAAATAGCGGAACCCAGTAAAACTAGATGCATATTTAAAACGATGAATTCTAAAAAGCACCGTATGGATAAAAGGCATGTGGAGTAGAAAAACAATAGGTGCTAATGTCCAAATAACAAACATGAAAACAATAAAAACAATAATAAAGCAATGGTACTATATAATAAAACCAAATAAGGATAAATAGTGTATGAGATAGGAGCTGAGAAACGATAGGTCTCAATAAGAAGGATGGCTGTAATAATGTAGCAAAGTAGATGGATATAAAAATGATAAAATAAATATTGCAATAATGAATAAAAAATATATATATTGCAATAAAAATACATATATCCAAAAATAAAAATCTAAAAATAGAAATAAAAGCGGAGTGGTAAAAGAAGCAAGAGATAATTAGAGCTAATATTAATAATCTGAGATAATTAGCAAGAGAAGCAAAATGGTAAAGTGTTTTATCTCAGATTATTAATATTAGCTCTAATAATCTCTTGCTTCTTTTACCACTCCGCTTTTATTTCTATTTTTAGATTTTTATTTTTGGATATATATATTTTTTATTCATTATTGCAATATTTATTTTATCATTTTTATATCCATCGACTTTGCTACATTATTACAACCATCCCTCTTATTGAGACCTATCGTTTCTCAGCTCCTATCTTATACACTATCCTTATTTGGTTTTTTTATATAGTACCATTGCTTTGTTATTGTTTTTATTGCTTTCATGTTTGTTATTTGGACATTAGCTCTTATTGTTTTTCTACTCCACATGCCTTTTATCCATACGGTGCTTTTTAGCATTCATCTTTTTAAATATGCATCTCGTTTTAAATATGCATCTAGTTTTACTGGGTTCCGCTATTTATATTCCTACATTGATTGTTATATATACTAGTTTCGCCTTTTACCCAGCAACGTATGAGTTAAATGCATTTGGCGGTCAGAGATCCTCCCTGCAGGGGGCGTGGTGAGGTAATGGCGGGGCCGGGTCCCAGGGGGAAGGGAGTCGCCCGCCCTGGTCGGTGGATGCCGTGCTCTCTCCCCGGTCCATGAGCAGCAGCGTGGAACCGATGGGACCGAGGACGGGAACACGAAATACGGACATATCGCAATATTTTGTTCGGTGTTCCCCCGTGCAGGAAAGCACAGTGGTAGGATCCAAGATGGCGCCAACACGCTCAGGGACGGCAAGTATAACAACTGCTAAAAAATCCGGGAAAAACCGTAATAGTCAGCAAGAAACCCAGGAGATACCCCATGAGAGCCAGTTACAACAAGCACTAAGCAGGGGCAGTACGCTACCGGGGGCAGATTCACCTATACTCCATAGGGCTCAAATGCAGCAGCCACAAAACCCTGAATGGCATGAAATATTCACCACTATGCCTATAAAGCAAGACATCTCGGCAATGGCAACTACAATAGTAAGTGCTCTTACACAAGAAATGAATTCATTAAAAGGACAAATGGACGATATGGCTAAAAAGATAGAAGTGGTGGAGACAGGGTGTAGCGTATTAAACTCCAGAGTAGCTAATGTAGAGGATACCCAAAAAGTATTTTTTCAGCAATTAATTATGCTAAAACTCCAGCAAGATGATGGAGAAAACCGAAATAGAAGAAATGACATACGTTTCCGGGGACTATCGGATACAATCCAGGGCCCAGGTTTGAAACCCAAAGTGTTGGCCATACTGAATGAACTCTTGGAGCTTCCCCAGACAGAAGATATCGAGATAGACCGTGTCCATCGGGCCCCACGGAGCATGGGTACAGATTTCCCACGTGATGTGTTGATAAGAATTCATTTTTACTCTATTAAAGAGAAAATAATGAAAAAAGCATGGAGCAAAGGCCGTTTGACTTTGAAGGTTCTACTATAGGGTTACTCCCGGACTTGTCACGCTATACCTTTAAAGATGATGGCCTTATTAAAACCCTTATTGGAAGTAATACAGAAGGCTGGAGCTACCTATCATTGGGGTCATCCCTTCCACCTAGTAGCTGTGAAAGAAGATGTTTCATACACCCTACGCTGGCCAGATCAATTACCGGGACTGTTTTCCTTTTTGAAGGTCCCATCTATGGAGGTCCCTGACTGGCTGGGATTACAGGGGTTTAAAAATTCCATGGGTTCCCCGCCACTAAGGGATAAACTTCTAAGGGATCAACATATCAGAATATCTACACAAGGAGACATTGTATGGTCCTGGAGGGGAATTCATAGATGGTTAAATTTCATCCTTGTTAATAATATGATCAGGAGAGGGAAGATGGGAAGAACAGGGAATCTGACATTATAGTGGGGAATCAAAACTGATGTAACGTATAGAGGGGAGGTGACACAAGGGAGGCGGAGGTGAATTTAGTCAATGGGGAAGACATAAGTTAAACCTAATATTATAATAAGTTTAGACATATAACTAATATGCTACAAGATAAAAGAGGTGAAAATAATTTATAGGGATTTCAACCCCCCTGTTGAGTGAAGTAGGTCTCTCGTGCGTCCTTCCTCTCCTCTAGTAACATTATGGCGCATGACTTGGGGTCACAGATCCGCTTTCGCGGATCAGTTAAGAATTTTTTCTTTTTGTCTTTTTAGTTTAATTGTTAAAGTGCTTGTCGCATGGAGCGACCCACCCCCACGCCCCTGAATTAGGTAGCGCTTAGTTGCACAAGGTCAAGATTTGACCAAATTTAGGGAAAAAAAGGAAAGGGGACAGGGAGGATATTTGCACTGATATATCCCCCCCCCCTCATTTTTTTTTCTCCCCTCTCCCTCCTTGCCTTGCCCTCTGGGTACCCCTCCTTCTACTTGGTGGATGTTGTTGGAGAGGTGTGGTGAGTAAAAATGACAAACGGGGACAGTAGAGAGGGACTCAAGCTGACCTCGTTGAATGTGAGGGGGCTATCTACTCCAGAAAAACGTATGCGTTTATTGTCTGATATGAGGAGAAGCCATACACATGTGGCTTTCTTTCAAGAAACATATTTCAGACCTGATGGAGTACCAAAACTACACAATAGAAATTTTCCATGGGTACTGTATACCATGCTCTTTCTTATGTAGGTTGTGGTGCCTCAGGTCAGGTATGGGATTTTAAGGGCAGGAGTAAAGGAAGTATGCAGTAGTAAATAAAAATAAAATTTATTATACAGTGTATTTATATACAACAATGGAGTGAATATATGGGTAAAGTCCCATTGTGCGGGTGAAGAGGAAATATAAGTTGTGTTACATGTGATAAGTACGTGACTTGAAAATAATGTGGATGGTCCAGCTCTGCAGTTCCTCTTGTCAAAGGACAGGGATTGGTGCAAAGAGGGGACCTGATCGGTAATCCGACATGTTTCGGCCTATCATGGCCTTTATCAAGGATGTATCACCGATTCTAAGAATAATTGAAATAAATATAAATATCAGATCATGATATCATGGTGGTTCAAAAGGAGCAAAACAATTAGCATAAGGTGTAGCTTAACATACATATTTGTCCACTTCTTAGGGTATTGCCTCCCCACAGTTTCTCCAGGTGCTACAGGAACAATGTGCTGTGTTGGTGAGAAAATGACGAATTTAGAAAGGAAATAGGTATGGAGGGATTCTCATAAGATAATAATGATAATTACTTCTTGGGTAGCATATCTGGTCCCAGGGTCCAATGTGGTTGAGGTTTGGAGAACTCCCACATTGATAGCGATCGTCTGTAATTATAGATTATGTGGGCTTGTTTATAAGGCAGTAAAGTATGGGGTACATGCTGATTTGTTGTAAGTACACAAACTTGGTGTGAAAAAAGTTAGGTTTGGTTAAGGAGATATGGTGAGTCTCCTACCAAATCTAAACTTACATTTAGTTGGGTTCCTGTATGGTATAACAACCGTTGCAGGATCGTTGGTGTGGTCCGTTTGGAAAGGATTCCTGTGTAAGATAACAGCCGTTGTCTGCAAGGTCTGGTTCCTCCCTGGGTTCGGGAGAGACTGAGACATTTGCAGTGTTCCCCGGCCTTTTAAGGGCAGTCACGCATGCGCCGTCGTGCGCTGTGTGATGCCGATAGGCGGAGTCCGTGATACGGTATGAGGTGCGCCTGCGTGGAGCTGGAACCGCATCCCTTGTAACCGTGCGGACGTGCCTTCGTGGCCGCCGACACGGAGTAGAAGCCGAGATCCCTGATAGGGATAAAGGAAGGTAGAGAGACCCCCCCATCGGTTTCAGATGCCCCGATCCCGGAGGATTCGGGGCTTACCGTGCCGGGAGCTCCTGGAGGTTGGGGGATGGAGGCAAAAAGAAGCTGGACAATCTGGATTATTATATAATAAACATGAATATGCGGTGGTGCACTGTGCAACAGTGTCATCACCTATATATGTAGATAGTACAGTTGCAGTAATGTATCATTAATCAGGACGTTTAATAAAAAACGATTGCAGCAATATAATAAGAAGAGAAGTCTGTGAGAGGGTGTGGATGGGTCGGGGGGAGAGAATATGGTCGGTTTTACCAGTTAAAAGGTGCTGGATAAAGTGGCCCAATGATGTTGTATGGGAATCAAAAGGTCTTTGTGAACCAGAGTGGAGTCGGGAGTGCGAGGTCGTATGAATATTGGAAAGGGGGTCAGTTGGACTGTACATATACTCTTAAAAGTTCAAGGACAGATTCTGTGTCCCGATGAAGAGTTTAGTCTTTTTTCCCAGATGAAAAGCCTTGTAGAAAGGGACGGAAGCTTTGTGCTTCATTTAACCCCGGCGGAATGGTAGCTTTGAGTCGCGAAATCCATCGCATTTCCAGTTGTAGTAAGGTTTTATTCCAATCACCCCCTCGTAACGGGATGTGGATCCTGTCCAGGGCCATGAATTTGATTTTAGGCATTTTGTAGTTGTGGTAATATTTTACGTGTCTACCTAGTGGGACATAGAAGTTGCCAACATGCATGGTCTGAAGATGTTGATTTACTCGTTTACCAAACTCCTGTCGGGTTTTCCCTATATAGAAGGACCCGCATTCGCAGGTCATCATGTACACTATTCCCCTGGTCTTGCAGTTGCAAAAATGTTTTGGGTGAAATGGGTCACCATTAGGTAAAATAGTATTAATCGTTTGGCAGATAACATAACATTGGGCACAGGACCCGCAAGGGAACGTGCCTTTTGTTTTGCAGGGGTCTTTTTTGGATCCTTCTTTAAATTCGCTTTTTACCAGTTGTTGTTGTAAAGAGCCAGCTTTTCTGAAAGTGATGGGTGGATGTTGTGGTAAGAGTTTAGAGGTACTGGGTTCTTCCAGAAGGATGGACCAGTTTTTTGTGAGGATATTCCTGATTTGCTGGTGTTCGTTAGTGAATCTAATAATTATTCGGGTATCTGGTTCAGTTTGAGTTGGTTTTTTGTTTTTGAAGAGCAGTGTTTCTCTGTCTTGTTGATTGGCACGATTGAAGGCCTTGCGTAGTGACGTTTTAGTGTAGCCTCTCTGTGATAGTCGAGATATTCTCCTATACCAAAATCTAAAGGAGTCAGCATTGTGATAGCAAAAGAAGTAATGTGGACCCTAAGAGAGTCAAAAGTAGACCCACAGGGAAGATTTCTATTGGTAAAAGGAACAATAGGACAAAGTCTAGTGACCTTAGTAAATGTGTATTTTCCTAACACTAATCATTTAACATTCTTACAGCAGCTAATGCCATTAATTCTGGATTTCCGAGAGGGTCTTCTAATAGTGGGAGGAGATTTTAATTTCGTTTCAGAGCCCTTCCTAGACACATCGCGTGGGTCATCTCATCTTTCGTATGCACGCTTGAATGGAATCAAAAAGAGAACTCTCCCTACTCGACCTGATGGATCCCTGGGGAATCATGCATCCACTTGAGAAAGATTACACCTACTACTCCGCAACTCATAATACATACTCAAGAATAGATCGTTTCTTGATCCCCCAGGGAGATCTGGGTAGGGTCTCTTCTTCACAAATAGATTCTTCCACTATGTCGGACCATTCGCCTGTGCATATCATAATTGACCTGGACTCTGTACCACTGAAACCCCCTACATGGAGATTAAACAAATCTCTGTTACAATCTCCTGAGATACGAGTAGAAATAGAAACAGCTTTAACAGAGTATTTTAGAGCGAATGTAGATCAGCAGATTTCCCCATCAGTGGTTTGGGAGGCACATAAATGCGTCATTAGGGGGGGTATTGATGAAGTTAGGAGCCCGTCATAAGCGAGAACAGGAGGGGAGAGTAGCGGAATTGATAACATGGATTGCAAAATTAAGTGCAACACATAAAAGATCACTGGCAATAGAACATCTTTTACCCTCACCAAAGCGAGAGAAGAGCTTAACAACCTGCTCTTTCAAAGATCTGTAAAGAGTCTGATTTCTCTGAGGAGACACTATTATGAGTTCTGCTGGCCAGGGCATTATGGGATCCTCAGAAACGGACAGTGATTTCACACATTCAATCAAAAAAGGGACAAAAAATAATTGAGATAGGGGAGATGGCAGAGGATTTCAGTAAGTTTTACCAATCCCTCTATGGAATAGCATCCTCGGATGATACTGTAAAAAAAACAAGTGGCGCTTTTACAGAAGCCCTTGAATATATTAAAACATCAGGGATGCCCTCGCTAGATAAAGAACAAGCCATGGCGCTAGAGGGACAAATCTCAGAAGAGGAATTAAACTTGGCCATAAATCAAAATAAACCTCACAAAGCACCGGGTCCCGATGGATTGACTTTGCCGTATTATAAACAATTTTGGTCGAATCTGAAAATGCCCTTATTGTCGTATTTTAACAATATTGGTAAGGGAGGATCAGTGCCAATGGATTCCTTACGGGCATACATTACCCTTATCCATAAGGAGGGCAAAGACCCATCGGTATGCGGGAACTACCGTCCTATATTCCTACTTAATTTAGATCTCAAACTTTTCGCTAAGATCATTGCAAACAGACTCATAACATATGTCCCCCAATTGATACATTTTGATCAGGTAGGGATTGTACCATTTAGAGAATCGATAGACAACACGACTCGAGTAATTGATCTCATATATCATGCACAGACATCGCAGAAGCCGATGATGCTCCTTTCCATGTCGATGCCGAAAAGGCTTTTGACAGGGTGGCCTGGGAGTATATCGAGGCCACCCTGTCACATATTGGATTAGTAGCTTGGATGACAACATGTATTATGGCTTTATATTCTAAACCTACAGCGGCAGTTCGGATTACAGGGTGGAGGTCAAATCTTTTTCAGATTAAAAACGGCACACGACAGGGCTGCCCGTTATCTCCATTGATTTTTATTCTGGCCTTAGAGCCGTTGTTATGCAAGGTACGAAAAGACATGGAGATCACGGGCTTGCAAGTTGCAGATGTTCAGCATAAAGTAACTGCATATGCAGACGATTTAATCTTTTTTGTGACAAACCCAATGAAGGCGCTGTCACTAATTTTGGGGGCAATACGAGAATATGGAAGGGTCTCTCATTTCAAAATAAACCTGTCAAAATCCGTTGCCCTAAATGTATCCATCCCCCAGGATACATGGAAGGTTCTGCTATCGTCTTTCTCGCTTCAAGGAGGCTCTGAAGTATACCTGGGGGTACACATTACAGCAAACCTGGAAGACTTATATGGAGCAAATTTTCTCCCATTGTTGGGGACCCTTAGAGCAGATATACAGAGACGACAGACTCTCACATTAACATGGTTTGGGCGATGCAATGCCTTGAAAATTAATGTGCTCCCACGTATGCTTGATGTTTTACAGGCCCTAGCAATAGCGATACCAGACAATTTCTTTTTACAAGTAAAGGCATTAATCAGATCTTTTGTTTGGGCCACTAAGTCCCCACGGATAGGAATGAGTATCCTATCCCTACCTAAAAACAGAGGGGGGGTAGGCTTACCAGACCTAAAGCGATATCATAGGGCGTTCCACCTTATGCAGGTCTTAGATTGGCACTGCAACTCTGCTACCAAACAATGGGTGACACTGGAAAATAACATAATAGATCTGCCAGTACCCATGGCTCCATGGGTACCTATGCTAACAGTGGACCCTCTATATTGTGTGCAATTTGGGTGCAGCAGCAGGAAGGGAAACATATACGACCTCGGATAGCGCAGGAACCACTCATACATATAAGATAGGACCCTCTATATTCTCATCCTACGATTGGAACCACAATTAAGGAATGCAGAAAAACACAAAAAACGACAGAGGTGGCACCTTCAATTTCTCCTATGATGCCCCTGGTGGGCAATCCAGATTTTCCTCCAGGGTGTACAAATATTAAAATATGAAATCTAGTTCAGAGAGGTAAAATACGCTTAGTTGACATATGGTGCCAAAAGAAACCACCTACTCTGACGGAGATTATGGCCTGGTCGGGGGAGTCCCTGGACTCTTTTAGTGCATACCAGATTAGACATTACCTCCTTCAATTACAAAAGTTGGGATATATCCCTCGCCCTTTGAGACACTCTGTAGAGGAGGTGATTCTATTTCACATGCATTGTCATATTTTTACTCCTTATTGACAAAAACACAGGAGGAGCAATCACTGTCGTAAATCCAAAAGTGGGAACGAGACTTTGAAACCCTTTTTAATTTACAGCGATTTTACTTAGGATGGATAAGGAAAATCCCGACAAGTGTTGGAGATGCGGAGCAGAGGGTGGATCAATGATGCATATTTTTTGGACATGTCCCTTAGTCAGGGACTTTTGGAAAGAAGTAGCGAGGGTGATTAAAAGCCTTACTACGGTCGAGGTGGTAGAGGATCCAGCACTGTGTCTATTACACTCTACAAAGATGTCAATCAAAAAATACAGAAATTCTTTATTGATTCATCTACTTAATGCGGTGAAAGCATGCATCCCGGCAGTCTGGAGATAGCCCTCCAGCATTACAAATATGGTTTGCTAAGGTTAATGAAATCCAACTAATGGAAATCCTGATGGCTGCTCGTTCGGGTACGGAAGAGCGGACACGTAACCGGTGGCAACCGTGGTCGCTCTTCACGTGCACGGAGGAGTATCTGCGGAGTCAGGGCAATGGAGAATAAGAGGCCCAAGTGTATATATTTAAATTATTTATTTATTTTTTTTGGGGGATGTATCAGTGTATGTTACTTACTTTCTCATACAGATGATCAGGGGAATAGGCAACACCCAAAACCCTCCTTTTCTCACAAAATATGGGGTCTTTTTTTTTTTTTTCCTTTCACTGTAAAGAAGCACTCTTGGAAGTGCTAAGGATGGGAAAATACTAGTTATTGACACAGAGTGGAATATGTTTGTTGTGATGGAGGAGTAGACACATCAATGAAGGGAATGTATTAAATTTATTATTTGAATCACGGCACTTGGTTATATAGGAATGGGAGTGTGGGGGGTTTTAATTTTTTTTTTTGCACTATATAGAAGCATTTTTTGAAATATTAACAATGGAAAAATTACTATTTTGACACAAAGTGGAATATGTTTGTTGTGATGGTAGAGAAGACATATTAACAAAGTCACATTAATGAAGTGAATGTACTGGATTTATTTTTTGAATCACGACACTTGATCATATAGGGGAGGGTGTGTTTTTGTTTTTTTTTAGGGATGAGGTGGGGGATGGAGGGGTGGGGCCGGGTTGCCTGAATAGACTATCTGTAGAAAATTCTATATAAATTAGACATGTAAAGATCATCTGGAAGAGGTTTATGTTTGTTTATGTATGAGTTGTAATGTTGTGAAAAACAATAAAAATATTTTAATTAAATTAATTTGTCGTACTTTCAATGAATGGTTCCCTTGGTGACCATGTGCTGCGTAAACCTGGTGACCATCACCCAGCATCTATACCCTTGATAAAGTCACGTGTCTGTTTTGACGCAATGCGTCGGAAGAAGCCGGGTGACGTCACTTCCAGTCTACGGTCGAGACCGGAAGCATCTGTGGACACCGCATCGGCGGTTTGTTTTGCTGCTTGTTCCTGCTTGCTTACCCTTACTTCAACTGTAAGTGTTTTTATTGCTTGCTTTATTAAAGTATTTACCTACTACACTATGAGCGCCCCCTCTTGTCATTTTGATGAATGAGTGGCATAGGAATACATCAGGATAAAAGTCCCCTTAAGGAGAGGAATTTCCACTACAGACAACTATTCTATGATCTGAGGAGATATCCACTGTCCATTCCCAGCTATACTTCGTTGGAAAACCCCCTGATGTCCTTGATGGTGATCTAACACACCAAAAACGCTCTTTTGAGTGTTAATGGAGCTGAGCGCCATTGCACTTAATCTAGTATTAGAGCTCACAAATTAATTGCACACGTATATCACTGGATGAGATTCTTTGTTTTATACACTGGAACACTCTTGAACTCTTTCACCCCATTTTGCATTTATTTATTTATGCATATCTATTTTGTGCACACCATCCAGTGACACATGGACTGTTTATGCTGTTGGCATCCTCACAGTGTTTTTGTATGCTACTTTATTGCATCACTTGTACTTTTATTTATTTGATGTTCAGTATTGTGACAGTCACTTTTATGTGTTGATTTATTGCATCTTTCGCACTTTTATGATTACTTATTTATCACTTCACTAAGCACTTCAGCACTTTTTGCTCATTTGCATATTTTTGAATATTTATCACCTATTAGCTATTTAGCTAATTTTATGATCTTCATTGTATATTTCATATTATATATATTGTTTATTTATCATATATTTCTTGTGAACACCTTTTATCCACTTTGTGTTTTGTGGCCCACCATTTCAAAAATTGAGCGCTGATTCCCCCTTTCCTTTAATAGTGTGATACTGTAAGAAAAACACTTTAATTAAAATCATTAAAAGAACACTCACACTATGCCCACAATCCAAAACACCTATATGTGAATGGAGCCTCATGCGACCTAAAAGTCGCATAATTTTACCTCAATTTTGTTGCCGCGATATTACCGCAATTTTGTCTGGACTTGAAGCAATGCCTATGTCTTTGGACCTCAAAAAGCATTAAAATTGTCCCAAAGTAGAGCAGGGACTACTTTGAAATAGCTGCGACTTGAAGTCGTACAGATATAAACGTACTCCAGGATTGGAAATCATGAAGTACGACTTGTCATGTGACTTTGCAGTCCCAAATCGCAGGACAAGTCGCACAAGTATGAAAGGGGCCTAAATCTAAATGTCTATAGTTCATGTTCAAACCTTACTACCATAAATAGCAACATGTTATTTGTTTTTTACCCAAGTATATAATTACACCGAACAAAATTATAAACACAACAATTTTGTTTTTGCCCCCATTTTTCATGAGCTGAACCCAAAGATCTAAGACTTTTTCTATGTACACAAAAGGCCTATTTCTCTCAAATATTGTTCACAAATCTGTCTAAAACTGTGTTAGTGAGCATTTCTCCTTTGCTGAGATAATCCATCCACCTCACAGGTGTGGCATATCAAAATTAGACAGCATGATTATTGCACAGGTGTGCCTTAGGCTGGCCACAATAAAGGCCACTCTAAAATGTGTAGTTTTACTGTATTGGGGGGGGGGGGCTCTGAAAACCAGTCAGTATCTGATGTGACCACCATTTGCCTCACGCAGTGCAACACATCTCCTTCGCAAAGAGTTCATCGGGTTGTTGATTGTGGCCTGTGAAATGTTAGTCCACTCCTCTTCAATGGCTATGCAAAGTTGCTGGATATTGGCAGAACCTGGAACACGCTGTTATATACGCCGATCCAGAGCTGTATCAGTGAGCAGAACGTATAGCAGTGAGAGGAACGCTCCTGTCTAGACATAATTGCGCAGCGAGTACCCTATTGAGCTTCTCTGTCGGCTGTGTGTCTCTTATATTTGGCTTGAATAATTTGGTGCACTACAGCACCTGGCAAATGTGAGTGTTCAAACCTTTTTTAACAAATATATGTTTTTCTACTAAAACTTGCACCATAGGTATATGTTTCCTTTTTCCCCATGCATGAGAGCTGGTGAATCCATTAACCACTTTATCACCAGAGGATTTTCCTGCTTAACGTCCACTTTTTGCAACTTGGCACTGGGCGAATTTAACTGACAATTGCGCGATCATGCAACCCTGTACAAAAACGAAATTTACGTCCTTTTTTTCCCACAAACAGAGCTTCCTTTTGGTGGTATTTGATCACCTCTGCACTTTTCATTTTTTGCAATATTAATAAAAAAAGAGCAAAAATTTTGCGAAAAAAATTATATTTTCTACTTTGACAGTTAAAAAATATCCAATATATTCAATTTTATATATAGTCATATATTTAGACCAAAATGTATTTATTACATGTCTTTGACAAAAAAATTCTCAATGAGCGTATTTTTAACCGCTTTAAGACCGGAAGATTTTACCCCATTCCTGACCAGGCTATATTTTGCGATTCGGCACTGCGTTACTTTAACGGACAATTGTGCGGTCGTGTGATGCTGTACCCAAATTTAATTTATGTCCTTTTTTCCCCACAAATAGAGCTTTCTTTTGGTGGTATTTGATCACCTGTGCAATTTTTAATTTTTGAAAGAAAGAGCGATAATTTTGAAAAAAATAACAATATTTGTTACATTCTAAAATATAACATTCCCAAAAAAAAAATTAAAAATCAAAATTTTTTAACATTTTAGGCCAATTTTTTTTCTGCTACATATTTTTGGTAAAAAAAATCACAATGAGCGTATTTTGATTGGTTTGCGCAAAAGTTATCGCGTTTACTAACTACGGGAAAGATTTGTAATTTTTATTGTTTATTTTTTTTTTTACTAGTAATGGGGGCGATCTGCGATTTTTTTTTTGGGAGGACTGCGACAATACGGCGGACAGATCGGACCCCTGACATTTTTGACACTTTTGGGGGTACCAGGGACATTACTACAGTAATCACTGCTATAAATATGCACTGTTACTGTAATAATGACACTGGCAGGGAAGGGGTTAACTTTATTGGTGATCAAGGGGTTAAATGTATGCCTCCTTCTTACTGACGTGTGTGGGGGGAGGGGGTTGTGTGACACAGACACAGATCGCAGGTTCAGCTATGCTGAATCCTGTAATCTGTCCCTGTCTGTCACATAGGAGATCCGCCTGCTTTGTTTACACAGTGTGTCTACGTCGCCAGACGATAACGAGCCACTTTGCCGCAGTACCAGCTCAGTGAGCGGTCAGCAAGTGTTTAAAGCCAAATTGGGAGCCAGAGCATCGGAGGAGTTCACACACCCTTTCCCTGATGGAATATCTTTATGCTGTCATTGACCAAGCGTAACAGCAAGGTCACACTCTATGAGGTGAGAACCCACCTTGTAGGGGGTTACACGAGTGAAGGTGAAACATCCAACAAACCATTTTGTAAAACTACTGCTTACGGATTATCACTTTATATTTTTGTGCACAGGTGATTGGGAACTTTTTTGTATATTTTATCCACGGATTTTATTTGTGTCATCATTTACATCATTTGCAATTCACTTTATGGATTTTATTCACGGATGATACTATATAATTTAACACCAATGTGTATATGTAATTCATTTATTGTTTCACAACATCACATTTATTATGTATTCATGGATAATTTAATTTAATTATAGGAGCCGCACTTATACACATTTTATCAATGGGTGACATGTCCGGTGAGTATGCTGGCCATGCAAGAACTGGGATGTTTTCAGCTTCCAGGAATTATGTACAGATCCTTGCAACATGGGGCCGTGCATTATCATGCTGCAACATGAGGTGATGGTCATGGATGAATGGCACAACAATGGGCCTCAGGATCTGGTCACGGTATCTCTGAGCATTCAAAATGCCATAAAAAAATGCACCTGTGTTCATTTTCCATAATATATGCCTGCCCATACCATAACCCCACCTCTACCATGGGCCACTCGATCGACAACGTTGACATTAGCAATCCGCTCACCCACACAACGCCATACACACTGTCTGCCATCTGCCCTGTACAGTGAAAACCAGGATTCATCCGTGAAGAGAACACCTCTCCAAAATGCCAAATGCCATCGATTGTGAGCATTCGCCCACTCAAGTCAGTTACGATGACTAACTGCAGTCTGGTTGAGACCCTACGACGAGCATGCAGATGAGCTTCCCTGAGACGGTATCTGACAGTTTGTGCAGATATTCTTTGATTATGCAAACCGATTGTTGTAGCAGCTTTCCGGGTGGCTGGCATTTGCCCACTCAAGTCGGTTACGATGATACTGCCAAATTCTCTGAAACGCCTTTGGAGACAGCTTATGGTAGAGAAATGAACATTCAATTCCCAAGCAACAGCTCTGGTGGACATTCCTGCAGTCAACATGCCAATCGCACGCTCCCTCAAAACTTGCGACATCTGTGGCATTGTTCTGTGTGATAAAACTGCACGTTTTAGAGTGGCCTTTTATTGTGGCCAGCCTAAGGCACACCTGTGCAATACAAAAATGTGCTGCGCCAGAAATCACACAAATAAAACAGTGATAATATGTGATAATAATAGATGAAAAACAGTTCATAAGGCACATAATCGTGCTAGTGCTCCAATCAAAGAAATCTCCAAAAGTCCCAGTGTTCAACTGAAATGTGATCCAATCGTGATAAACAACAAATATTGTGAGCACCGTTTAGTGAATCCCTCCACCAGACAGGTAAGCCTCTCACCTTCCCATCAGACCCAAATGGGCCAGCAATCACATAACATGGATAATGGATTTCCAGGAAAGGGCCTCTCTACTGTGTAGCTCCAGGGATTCCAAGATATATGTGGGGATAAGAATGGGACAAAATCTAGTGCTCTCCGTATATATATATATAAATCAGCTTTATTGAAGAGAATAAACAAACTCACATTTGCAGGGCACTCAGCCGTGCCTGCTTTGCTGACATGTAGTATAGATAGTGCTCCGGAGAAACGATCTGCGTCGGCCACGCACGCTCCGCCCCCCCTATACGCGTTACGTCGAGCGTGATGCTCCTTTGACTTCCTCGGTAGGGGTGGCTTGTGCGTGTCAAGCCTCGCTTTAAATATGTGAGCGCTCTGGTGGATTGGCCAGCGGGTCATAGTCCCTCCCCTTCCTCTTAGCTTAATGTGAGACACCGGAACCTCCGAACCAGGCATTCGTTCGGCGGTGTCCCTAGCTATTATAATGATTGGGGTAATAAATGGGATCTAAACAGTACTATTAATATAATACAATGGTCTACTGAATAGCGGATACAGCGTGGCGATGCCGATCTCTCTCAGGAATGCACTAAATACATTAAAACATATAATGATATAGTCACATATATTCTATACCCAATTTACATAAAAAGCATATATTAACATTCAAAATAAACCAATAACATTAAAAAACATTAAAAAACATTCGAAAATCTTTAAAAATCATTAAAAATCATTAAAAACCAATAACAATCAATTACTCTATAAAAAATATATATATTAAAATATTTTCTAAAATTAGGCGAATATACCCAGATAAATATAATACATGATACAATGCTGGCCATTAATTTATTTGTCGCTAATGAAGCAGTTCAGGTCAAAATCCTTGTTTAAACCCCTGGGTGCCAGAACCTTGGCCTCATACACCCAGAAGGATTCCCTCCTGCTTAACTGGCGAATGTAATTTCCTCCTCTCCAGTGTGGCTTTACACAATGTGTCAAAACACTTTAAAGAATTCCATAACAAAAAACCACATACATTAAAGTTCTGGGGAATAGAACATGTCCAGCCACACTGGAGAGGAGGAAATTACATTCGCCAGTTAAGCAGGAGGGAATCCTTCTGGGTGTATGAGGCCAAGGTTCTGGCACCCAGGGGTTTAAACAAGGATTTTGACCTGAACTGCTTCATTAGCGACAAATAAATTAATGGCCAGCATTGTATCATGTATTATATTTATCTGGGTATATTCGCCTAATTTTAGAAAATATTTTAATATATATATTTTTTATAGAGTAATTGATTGTTATTGATTTTTAATGATTTTTAATGATTTTTAAAGATTTTCGAATGTTTTTTAATGTTTTTTAATGTTATTGGTTTATTTTGAATGTTAATATATGCTTTTTATGTAAATTGGGTATAGAATATATGTGACTATATCATTATATGTTTTAATGTATTTAGTGCATTCCTGAGAGAGATCGGCATCGCCACGCTGTATCCGCTATTCAGTAGACCATTGTATTATATTAATAGTACTGTTTAGATCCCATTTATTACCCCAATCATTATAATAGCTAGGGACACCGCCGAACGAATGCCTGGTTCGGAGGTTCCGGTGTCTCACATTAAGCTAAGAGGAAGGGGAGGGACTATGACCCGCTGGCCAATCCACCAGAGCGCTCACATATTTAAAGCGAGGCTTGACACGCACAAGCCACCCCTACCGAGGAAGTCAAAGGAGCATCACGCTCGACGTAACGCGTATAGGGGGGGCGGAGCGTGCGTGGCCGACGCAGATCGTTTCTCCGGAGCACTATCTATACTACATGTCAGCAAAGCAGGCACGGCTGAGTGCCCTGCAAATGTGAGTTTGTTTATTCTCTTCAATAAAGCTGATTTATATATATATATATATATACGGAGAGCACTAGATTTTGTCCCATTCTTATCCCCACATATATCTTGGAATCCCTGGAGCTACACAGTAGAGAGGCCCTTTCCTGGAAATCCATTATCCATGTTATGTGATTGCTGGCCCATTTGGGTCTGATGGGAAGGTGAGAGGCTTATCTGTCTGGTGGAGGGATTCACTAAACGGTGCTCACAATATTTGTTGTTTATCACGATTGGATCACATTTCAGTTGAACACTGGGACTTTTGGAGATTTCTTTGATTGGAGCACTAGCACGATTATGTGCCTTATGAACTGTTTTTCATCTATTATTATCACATATTATCACTGTTTTATTTGTGTGATTTCTGGCGCAGCACATTTTTGTATTATTTGTATGGTTTGTGATTTGTGAACACGATTGGTGTTTGCTGCCGGATTAGCATTTACACACTTGAGGATATATTTTTCCACACTATATTCACACACATTAATTTTGTGTTATATTTTGGTTTGCGCTGATAGTTTTTCTGGTATCACACCTGTGCAATATTCATGCTGTCTAATCAGCATCTTGATATGCCACACCTGTGAGGTGGATGGATTATCTCAGCAAAGGAGAAGTGCTCACTAACACAGATTTAGCCAGATTTGTGAACAATATTTGAGAGAAATAAGCCTTTTGAATAGACTTTTTGTGTACATAGAAAAAGTTTTAGATCTTTGAGTTCAGCTCATGAAAAATGGGGGCAAAAACAAACGTTTTGCGTTTATAATTTTGTTCAGTGTAGTTTGGAAATACTAGAGAAATGTTTAAATAATGCATTACAATTTACCTAAACCCATTTAATTTGTAGTTGACTAAAATGTATGAGATTTTAGTGGACTAAATAATGACTAAAACTAAAACAATTCAGATGACTAAAATACAACTAAAACTAAAATATAATTTTAGTCAAAAGACTAAAATACGACTAAAATAAAATGTAATTTTAGTCAAAAGACTATGACTAAAACTAAATCTTAATTTGCTGACAAAATTAACACTGCTGCTATCAGTTGAGGTTGAGGGGGTGGGGTTCAGCCTATCAGTGCTCAGACCATGTGCCGCATGCTGCATCAAATTGGTCTGCATGGCTGTCGTCCCAGAAGAAAGCCTCTTCTAAAGATGATGCACAAGAAAGCCCTCAAACAGTTTGTTGAAGACAAGCAGACTAAGGACAGGGATTACTGGAACCATGTCCTGTGGTCTGATGAGACCAAGGTAAACCTATTCGGTTCAGATGGTGTCAAGCTCGTGTGGCAGCAATCAGGTTAGGATTACAAAGACAAGTGTGTCTTGCCTACAGTCAAGTATTGTGGTGGGAGTGTCATGGTCTGGGGCTGCATGAGTGCTGCCAGCACTAGGGAGCTACAGTTCATTGAGGGAACCATGAATGCCAACATATACTGTGACATACTGAAGCAAAGCATGATCCCCCCCTTTTGGATACTGGGCCGCAGGGCAATAATCCAACATGATAACGACCCCAAACACACCTCCAAGACGACCACTGCCTTGCTAAAGAAGCTGAGGGTAAAGGTGATGGACTGGCCAAGCATGTCTCCAGACCTAAACCCTATTGAGTATCTGTGGGGCATCCTCAAATGGAAGGTGGAGGAGCGTAAGGTCTGTAACATCCACCAGATCCGCGATGTCGTCATGGAGGAGTGGAAGAAGACTCCAGTGGCAACCTGTGAAGCTCTGGTGAACTCCATGCCCAAGAGGATTAAGTAGAAAGAAGAAAACAGGCGCCACTGTAGTTAGCCAGAAAATTTATTGCACAAAATACATACTGACTTACATATAAGTAAGCTCCAATCCGTATCGCAGCGTCTCCAGCGCACGATCCGGCCGTCCACCGGTCCGGAGGTGACGTCACAGGAAGCTGGTCGGAGACTGGGTTAAACCGGAAGCCGCAAATGGAACGCAGGCTCCCAGAAATGACGCTAGAGGATTAAGGCAGTGCTGCAAAATAATGGTGGCCACACAAAATATTGACACTTTGGGCCCAATATGGACATTTTCACTTAGGGTGTACTCACTTTTGTTGCCAGCAGTTTAGACATTAATGGCTGTGTGCCGCTTTATCGCTCGCATTATATGTGGTTTGTTTAATTTTTTTTTTAACACAAACACTTATATTGAGACATAAAAAAGCATGACAGTGTAAACCAACCATCAGGATGCAATCCATATATGGAAATAACAACATATTTGGTAAAAACGTTTAGCAAAAAAAAATCCATACTATATAATCCAATGTATAATCCATACAATATGTATAAATTCAGTCATGGGCTATCAAGGCATACTATGTAGTAGGTCTGTAGTTTGAATCAGTCTGCTCCTGAATATAGAGAAGGTATCTATACCGGTCTTAGGTATATCTTAATATCTTATGTAGCAAGGTTTCGCAAAAGAGAAAAAAAGAAGAGAATAACCAAACACAAACCAAGAGGGTTTAAATAAAAAAACATAACTAAGAGTAACAACCAAAAAAATATATTTCGCAGTTTGGAAATGTAACGTGTCACCAAGTGTATTATGATAAGGTCGTTTATCTGTTTCCCGGCTAGTTACTGTAAGATGTCCGGTTCGCCCACTTGCGGTCAAAGACATGTAAGGTGTCGAAGATGGTATGGTGGATTCGCTCCATCAGTTTTAGGGTCTCCATTCTTTGAAGCACCTGGGCCCAGGGTACCATAGGTGAGCGCCAATTAAGGGCGATGGCCCATAAGATAGCACAAAAAAGTGTATGAGCTATTTTTTGAGTCGGGCCTGGAACATCAGGTAATGGTGCAAAAAGTAGGCACATTGGTAAGGTCAAAGTTATAAGAGACCCAGTCATTTGAGCAACCTTAGAGGCTGCCTGCCTCCAAGGTTTAAGACTTGGGCCGCTACAGAAAATATGGAGGAACATACCTGTGGCAGGGCAGCCCCTAAAGCATGCCTCTGAGACATTCGGGTAAAACTTGTGTTCTTTATTGGGGGTGAGATACCATCTTGTGTGAAGTTTCACCACTGCATCTGACATGAACATAAGCGAGTCATCTGCATGCATGCTTAATTTAAATTCCTCCTGTCCCTTCTGGTAGCCCTTCATTTTTTTGCATTGTCTCTGATTGCCCTAGCCAGGGATACTATGGCCAGCGCAAATATCAGAGGCGACAGAGGACATCCCTGCCTTGAGCCCCTGCCCACAGGGAAGTAATGGGAGAAACAGCCAGGCAGCTTAATTTGGGTGTGGGGATTATGATATAAGGCCTTAAACCCATGCACGAATTCGCCACTAAACCCAAACTTGGCTAGAATTGTATCCATATATGGCCATAAGACACTGTCAAACGCCTTGTGAATGTCAAGGTCTAATATTAGTACCCTGCGGGAAAAAAGAACTAAAGATGTAATCTAGCCTGGAGTAGCTGTCGTGGAGGTGCGAGTAGTGAGGATGCTCTCCCACGCCCACATTCAAGTCTCTCCATGTGTCTACCAGTTGATATGACCCTAGGGATCTCAGTAAAGATTTAGAAAATGCATTAGCCATGCTCACCACTCTGCTTCTATCCAGTCTGGAGTGCGCAACTAAGTTGAAGTCTCCTCCAACCAGCACATGTGTTGAGTTATATTTATCAAGAACCTAGAAAAAAGCCTGAAAGAAAGTGCTTTGATAATCATTAGGTGCATACACATTTGCTATGGTTATTGCTCTCCCTTATATTGAGCCCTGCAAAATCAGGAATCTATTGGCAGGGTCTTTGTAAATATGGTTATGAATATCAAATAGCAGAGAGTTTTTAATGAATATCGCTGTAGCACCGCCCCCTTGAGGGCTGCTAGTTAACAGATGTTCCTCTACACTCACCTGACCCTGAGAATTATCCAACCCACTGGACACTTTAGGTTCAAACTTTTCAAATATAATCTTCAAGAACACACTGACACAATGAAAATACTGTTTTGTAATTTTAACTTATCGATAACAAATATGACTTAGTAATAACAGAGTGTAGCAATATCAGTCAGCTGAGTCCCACCAAACGCAGTGAGGCTCAATGGACTGACACCATGAATGTGAATACATAGCAAAAGGTATTGAATACCATGGATAATGCAAACCAACTATATAATCAGCTATACCTGTCAATGTTATTGCAACGTATATTGACTTATGACTCTAGCTGAGGAGAACAAATCTAGCAATAATAATGACTCAAATTATTGTAGCAGGTCCCCTTTAAGACAGCTGGTGCTGAAGTCCCTCTCCTAGCAAGGCCTTGCTAAATCTTCACCGGCAGTTGGAGCTCTTATGAGTATTCAGCGTGATTTTTGTAATCCCAGAGTAATAGTGTATGTGTGATCCTATCTGCAGTCAGTGTGTCCTAGATGGAGATTTACACTTGTGATTAGGATTTCACCAGGCAACCTTCCATTTGTTAGTGTCAACTTGTGATTATCCTGCAACCCGGGAAATGCCCTTTCCTACGCTCCTGCGTCACTGGTAGTGATCAGTACTCGGCTGTCCCGGTCAATCAGTTCAGCTTCACCCGCTATCTACTCAGCCCCACTGGATCTATCACCGCTGTGTTAATACCAGCATCCGCACCGCTGAGGATGGCTCCGCTCTCACTAGGCATCCCGCACTAGGCCTCCGTCACCAACAGTGTCCCTCCACACCTCTCCGGCTGGTCTGTCCTCGCCGAGTTCCGGAAGCAAGAGAGTTGGCACTCTGTGAAGCAGATATGTATATAAGCTCTCCCATGATCCTTCACTCTCCCATGGCTCCCTGGGAGAATAGTTCCTCCGGTAATTCAAACAACAGTCTGCCTTCAGTCCTCAACTATATCTCCCACAATCCAGTCCGTCCATTTCCGGAGAAAGCCAATCCTTCCTTGCAAGAGCCTTAAAGGGGCACTCTGACAACATCAATAATTATGGTAAACCTTAATGTATATATCGGCAGCATATATATATGGTAGTCCAGGCTTGGCTACATCGCTACTCCCCTAGCTTTGGATTCAAAAGTAGTAAAGTAATGCTGTTTATAGGATTTGCCAAACATTTTGGGTGATTAGAAGTGGAGAAGTGTGTCTCTTGGATCAGGACAATATCAGCGCCCAAACCTTTATAAAATTTAAAGGCCTTTTTCTTTTTCTGAGGGGAGTTGAATCCTCTCATAATTATGAGATATTATGCGGAGCCCCATAATGAGTAAGTAGAGACAGTAAGCATACTAGTGCCATTGTACGGGCGGGGTACTTTATTTATGGGGCTACATTTGGTTAGACTATCAAGATCGTTTGGCCAGATGACAGACTGCAGCACACAAGAATCCAATTCTATGGGGGTTGCGATAGGCTCAGGAGAACAAAACATGGCTTCAAAAAATTGGTAATGTGAGTAAAAATACATGAGAGAGGACACTTTGGTGACTGTGGTGACAAAGACATATGTTGTACATGAAAAAAAAAGAATATACGGTATGAAACATATCTTCGAAAGAACTGTGTAGAACAAAACTCCCAAGTGCCTGGGGGAAGAGACCCGCCAGGCCTGTATAACATGGTTCTGTGGACTATGCAGTCCAATACTCAACCCGTGCTCCATATCCCACTCACTGATTCAGCCTGAGAGTGAATCCTGGAGCAGGGTCAACTAGTGACCCCCCTTCAAAAAATCGGGGGGGGGGGGGGGTAGTTCTATAGAAGAAGAGCGACTGAGTAGGGAAGCAATTCAAACAGGCGAGAAGAGACTTTGGCCAGTAATCAAGTATCTTCAAAGATGAACTCTTTCCTATGAAAATTAAAGATAATAACAGGGTTATTTCCCAACCTCCATAGGTGTAATCTTTTAAGCAAGGGAAGCTTCGATCAATCAATTCATCCGATCTCTGGAGCGTTGACGGTTCCTCCAGTCCCGTTAAGGTGACGAAGTTGCCCAAATTAGGGGCTGGGTGGGAGGTGGAGTAGAGCCTCGGTGTGTTTTGAGGATCCAGTAGGCCCAGCTCAACTAGCAATTCCTTGCCTTCGGGTACAGTGGTAACTGTATAGGTAGTGCCGTTGTGAGGAACTGATAGCTTCAAAGGGAAACCCCACCTATAGCGGATCCTGGCAGATTGTAATACTGTCGTGACCTCCTTCATCTTTCTCCTCTTGTCTAGGGTCGCAGGAGATATGTCCGGGTAGATCTGGAGAGTAACCCTGTCTAGATGGATATGGGGGGTATTATGCGATGCTCGCAGGATACCTTCTTTTACAAGAAAGTCCTTCAGACACATCACTACATCCCTTGGGGGGTTTTCTGGTGGCGGTTTGGGTCTTCAAGCTCTATGGATCCTATCGCAAGCAAAAGGAGGCATCAGTGTGTTTGGGGAGCAGGGAGTGAAACAATTTCTTAATTGCTGAAGGTAAATATGTGACAGTTTCAGGCAACTTGATTTTATTTCTCCTATTGCGATTGTCCAAATCTTTCAGATGGGCTTGCAATTGGAGAACAGTATCAGTAAGAGCATCATAGTCTTTTCGAAGATCCACATAGGCTTAATGAAGTTTGTCATGCTTAGTTTCCAGCATATGCGTCCAACCACCTAGTGCTGCTATCTCCTGAGTTAAGGTGTTAGTAGATTGCCAGTTGATCATACATTGAGGAGAGGCTATCCTAGAGATCAGCCTTAGTAAAAGGGGGTGAGTACTCACTCAATTCTGATGAGGTTGATGGTGAGGCTGCTGCATCTGGGGGGCCTGCAATGGCTGGGCTCCATCTTGTGACATTTCCCATACACGGAGAAGGCAGTTAGTTAAGGACTACTAAACGGGCTTCCTCTTGCAGTTTTTTGGAAGTCGTCATGCACCGCCTGGTCCCAAAGGGATGCTCGGGCTATTAAGAAGAGAATATTAGGCTGTATAGCCCTGGGGAGATCGATTAGGTCTCTGGCTTCCCCCGGAGCTTCGGCTTCTAGCGACTGTCCAGCTTTGTGCCACACATGCGACACCACGTCCCCTCGTGGTTTGTTTAATTTTTCATTGGTATTTCATATAAATTTTTGTATTTGTGTTAATTTATGTTCATAGGTGATTCATTTTTATATGTGAAATTCTTTTGTTTCCATATCAAGACATATGGAGAACTGATCACATCACCTACCGCCCTCTGATAGGAGGGGGTGGCTCCTATCTAAAAAGTGTGGATTCAGTATTCCCCTAGGTTTTGAAGAAGCACGTTGTCAGTGTGAAATGCGTCAACCTTTCAATGGTCTGTGTCCTTGTCCCGGTGGCAGTTTTGTGCATGTTTCAATAAATCTTTTGGATCGGCGGTGGTGTGCAGGCAATTTCTTTCCCAAGTTGTATACACGGATAAGCACCCAGTCCCACCTGTCCTCAGGATTACACCTCTCACCCGGAGCAGCAAATTGCCTCTCTGTTTTCCCTGTGTGTATCTCGTATTATGCTGGCTTGGTGAGTTCCTTATTTGCCTTTTCTATTGATTGTACTGCAGTTGTGTCACAACCTGACACACCACAGGACTCTAGTCGCACTTTTAGACTATTGGAAGACAACCCACTTACTGCCAATGCATATGATACACTGCAAAGCAAAATTGCAGATAGCACAGGCTCTTTAAGGTTGCTTTTCCGAAAGTTAGGAAGAAGTATGGTAAAAGAAACCAAAGCATGTTGGGACTCTAGCTCTTTGAGTATTTAACATGCATACAGAGAGGACTCAGAAATAAAAAGTTTCCCACCTTTGAGCTCTTCGATGAGTCCCTTTAGAAGCAATGGACAGACACTATCTACATGCTGTTTCGCTCTGATGAGCATTAGAGTAGCATCCAAAAAGAAGGAAATGGAAGTTTTACAAAATGAAATTTTGGAACAACTGTACAAAAAAACCATCAGACCTTTCGAGGGTGCACAGGAACTCACAGACCTTGATAAGTGATTAAAGGAAAATTTAAACCATTTGGAACATAAAGTGATTGCAGGCAAAACATTTAAAATGGTGCAGGACAAAATCGATTACGATCAAAACAATGTATATGTGTAGAAACAGAGGCGTTTATGGTATGGTCCATCGTCATCTGCTGAAAATGTTAAAAAACATGTCAGTTTTTCAGACATAAAAGCAGAAGTTTTTGATGAGACACTGGTCACATTGAATGTGGATGGTTCACCTACCTGCCCATCTAACTCTAGCCACCAAGAGGGGACCAGTACCCTGGCTTTTCCAAAAAAACAGGGCCACTGGGTGGAGAACACACAAGAGAGGCAGAACAGAAACGGAAGAAAACACGCCGGGGAAAGAAAAGAAACGCCTACCAAGGATTGGAAAATATCCTTCCCGATCACAGCCTCAGAAGAAAAAAGACACTTCAAATGTCCTCAATATATCAGGCAGAGTATTCCCCAAACATGAAATTTCTCTTTTGTCCAAAGGACTCAATGTTTGTCTCACCAGACAACTTACCTTTTTTGACACTGTCCTAGACGTGAACAAATTTGTTACAAACATTACCATTAAAAAACATTTAATTCAGTGCAAAAGGTATAGATAGTCCACATTTGTCCATGTCAACAGATAGTGATGTCAGTACATCTTGCCTAACATTCAGGGATCTGTGTGCTATTAGGCATTTAGAAGATTTAGCCCAGGAAAGCAACCCCACTATGAGCAATAGTGTAGTATAGTATATCCAGCCAGACCAGTGCTATATAAAAAACTATCTGACTTTCATCTGATCAATTCCTGAACGATCGACATAGGAAAAATAAAAAAATTGGTCCAGGGAGATTTGACAACACTTGTCCACTAGATTACTGAGGGACAATTGCCCTGGTAAGATAGTTTCTCTAGACATGAGTAGGGTTGAGCGAACCCGGACTGTATTGTTCGGGATCGTACCGGACTTTTGGGTATTCGGTACCCGGACACGGACCCAAACATTTCACTGTATGTTCGGGATACTTTCCGTTGTTTGGTAATGTTATTTGATGTTTTGGCGCGGTTTTAATGTTTTGGTGCGGTTTTAATGGCGCGGTTTCAACAGGTGAAAGGCAGCCAATCAGCAAGCGTTTAACTAGTGTGCCCTTAGAAGCCATCACAGCCATGCCTACTAATGGCATGGCTGTGATTGGCCAGTGCAGCATTTGACCCAGACTCTATATAAGCTGGAGTCACATAGCGCCGTGCGTCACTCTGTTATAACTATACTAGGGACAGGTCCCTGATGCTGCTGCTGAGGGAGAGATAGGAGATTATTGTAGGGGCAGGCTGGAGATTGCGTTCAGGGAAAGAATAGGAAGAATCTTCTTTAATCAGACAGCGATCTACATTGATTTTATTGTGTGGGGGTGCAGTGCACGATCTTTTTGCCCTAAGAGAGAGATAGGAGATTATTGTAGGGGCAGGCTGGAGATTGCTTTCAGGGAAAGAATAGGAAGAATCTTCTTTAATCAGACAGCAATCTACATTGATTGTATTGTGTGGGGGGTGCAGTGCATGATCTTTATGCCCTGACCTGAGCCCAGTGAGGAGAAGGAGGGAGAAAAAAAAATCTTTTATCAGTCTGTTAGGTGGGCGGCGTGCGGTGTGTAGCGGCCATGTAATACAAGCTCAGTGCATATGTGTCTGCTTAATCTGCATTTTAAAAAGAAAAAAACTTTTTTCCTTCATATTTTACTTTGACCTACATTGCTTAGACACTGCTTTTTCTAATCTGCTCTTCAAAAAGCACAAATGCAAGAGAAAAATAATTATTTTTCAGTATTTAGGGAAAAAAAAATATTTTTCAGTTTTTCATTCAAATTGTTTTATTTTTAACTCAATAGTGGAATAGAACAACAACAGTATCCAACCTATTAGGCGTGCGGTGTGTAGCGGCCATGTAATGCAAGCTCAGTGCATATGTGTCTGCTTAATCTGCATTTAAAAAAGAAAAAAAACTTGTTTCCTTTATATTTTACTTTGACATACATTGTTTAGACACTGCTTTTGTAATCTGCTCTTCAAAAAGCACCAATGTAAGAGAAAAATAATTATTTTTCAGTATTTAGGGAAAACATTTTTTTTTCAGTTTTTCATTCAAATGTTTTTTTTTTTTTTTTTATTCAATAGCGGAATAGAACAACAACAGTATCCAACCTGTTAGGCGTGCGGTGTGTAGCGGGCATTTAATGCAAGCTCAGTGCATATGTGTCTGCTTAATCTGCATTTAAAAAAGAAAAAACTTTTTTCCTTCATATTTTACTTTGACATACATTGTTTAGACACTGCTTTTTCTAATCTGCTCTTCAAAAAGCACCAATGCAAGGGAAAAAAATATTTTTTCAGTATTTAGGGAAAAAAAAATTTTCAGTTTTTCATTCATACTTTACTGTGACACTGTCATACAACGTTTAGACACTGCTGTTCAAATCTGCTCTTCAAAAATCACTAATTAAAAGGGAAAAATAGAAATTTTTCATTCATACGTTACAGTGAGATACACCCATTGGATACTGTTGTTGTATTCCGCTTATCAATAAAAACCCATTTAGGGGGGAAAAATGTAATTGCGGCCTAGTCTGCATATGTTACAGTGAGCTACACCCATTGGATACTGTTGTTGTATTCCGCTTATCAATAAAAACCCATTTAGGGGAAAAAATGTAATTGTGGCCTAGTCTGCATATGTTACAGTGAGCTACACCCATTGGATACTGTTGTTGTATTCCGCTTATCAATAAAAACCCATTTAGGGGGAAAAAATGTAATTGCGGCCTAGTCTGCATATGTTACAGTGAGCTACACCCATTGCACACTGTTGTTTATTCCGCTTACCAATAAAAGCCCATTAAGGGGAAAAAAGAAAAATGCGGCCTAGTCTGCATATTTTACTGTGAGATACACCCTTTGTATACTGTTGTTCTATTCCACTATTCAATAAACACCCATTTAGGGAAAAAATATTAAATTGCGGCCTAGTCTGTATCTGTATGTGTGAGATACACCCTTTAGATACTGTTGTTCTATTCTGCTATTCAATAAACACCCATTTAGGGAAAAAAAATAAAATTGCAGCCTAGTCTGCATGTTACTGTGAGATACACCCTTTGGATACTGTTGTTCTATTCAGCTATTCAATAAACACCCATTTAGGGAAAAAAAAAATTGCGGCCTAGTCTGCATAATTTACTGTGAGATACACCCTTTGGATACTGTTGTTCTATTCCGCTATTCAATAAACACCCATTTAGGGAAAAAATAAATTGCGGCCTAGTCTGCATATGTTACAGTGAGATACACCCATTGGATACTGTTGTTGTATTCCCCTTATTAATAAAAACCCATTTAGGGGAAGAAAATAAATTGCGGCCTAGTCTGCATATGTTACAACGCAACAAGGCACACAGGTCTTGCATGGAGGCCCAGTTATTGGTGGTGAAGTGGTGCTGTTCCGCAGAGCGACTCATGCGTGCGTGCTGCAGCTGAAACTCCACTATGGCCTGCTGCTGCTTGCACAGTCTGGCCAGCATGTGCAAGGTGGAGTTCCACCTTGTGGGCACGTGACATATGAGGCGGTGAGCGGGAAGGCTGAAGTTACGCTGCAGCGCTGACAGTCGAGCAGCAGCAGGGTGAGAACACCGAAAGTGCGAACAGACAGACCGCACTTTCTGCAGCAGCTCTGACATATCGGGGTAAGTTCTAAGGAACCTCTGCACCACCAAATTCAGCACACGCGCCTAGCAAGGGATGTGTGTCAAACCGGCTAGGCCCAGAGCTGCTACGAGATTTCGCCCATTATCGCACACCACCAGGCCGGGCTTGAAGCTCACTGGCAGCAACCACTCATCGGTCTGCTGTTCAATGCCCCTCCACAACTCCTGTGCGGTGTGTGATTTTTCCCCCAAACAGGCAAGTTTTAAAACTACCTGCTGTCGTTTACCCCTGGCTGTGCTGAAGTTGGTGGTGAAGGTGTTATGCTGACCGGATGAGGAGGCGGTAGAGGATGAGGAAGCGGAGAAGAAGGAGTTAGGAACAGGAGGCAAACTGAAGCGCACTGCAATCCTCGGTGGTGGAAGGACATGCGCCAAACTGCTATCCACCTCAGGCCCAGCCGCCACTGCATTTACCCAGTGTGCTGTTAGGGAGATATAACGTCCCTGACCGTGCTTACTGGTCCACATATCCATAGTTGGGTGGACCTTGCCACAGATGGCATTGCGCAGTGCACACCTGATTTTGTCACCCACTTGGTTGTGCAGGGAAGGGATGGTTTGCCTGGAAAAGTAGTGGCGGCTGGGCACGACGAACTGTGGGACAGCCACCGCCATAAGGCTTTTAAAACTCTGCATCTCCACCAGATGGAATGACAGCATTTCAAAGGCCAGGAATTTTGAAATGCTGGCATTAAGGGCCAGGGATCACGGGTGGGTAGGGGGGGTACTTCCTCTTCCGCTCCAGTGTTTGGGAGATAGAAAGCTGAATGCTTCCACGGGACATTGTGGAGATGGTTGTTGGTGACCCAGGTGGTGGTGTTGCTGGCAGATCCTCTGTTTGTGGGGTGGCAGGTGACGGTCTCACTACAGAGGTGGATGAAGAGGCCGAGACTGCAGCAGAAGAGAAAGCAGGAGGAGCCAGAGACCTTTCTTGGTTTTTGAGGTGTCTACTCCACTGCAGCTCGTGCTTTGCACTTAGATGCCTGGTCATGCAGGTTGTGATCAGGTTGAGAAGGTTTATGCCTCGCTTCAGGCTCTGATTGCACAGCGTGCAAACCACTCGTGTCCTGTCATCAGCACATTGTCTAAAGAACTGCCACGCTAGGGAACTCCTTAGAGCTGGCTTTGGTGTGCTTGGTCCCTTGCTGCATTGGGCAGTAGCAGGCGTAGTGTCTAGGGCACGGCCGCTCCGCTTTTGCACCCTGCACTCTCTTCTGCTGTGCTGGTGGCTCTGTGCGACCACCGCCTCTTCCTCCAAACTACTCAGGTCACCTGCATGACGTTCATTCCACATCCTCCACATCATCTTCCACCCAGTCTTCACCCCTGCCCTCCTTGTCGGTCTCCACAATTCGGAATTCCACAGCAGTTGGCACCTGTGTTTCGTCATCATCCGAGATGTGCTGCGATGGTCCTCCCATGTACTCATCTTGAGACATAAGTGGTTGGGCATCGTTGCACTCAATCTCTTCCACTTCTGGGGCAGGGCTAGGTGGATGGCCCTGGGAAACCATGCTAACAGAGTCATCAAAAAAAAAGAAGAGACTGCTGCATGATTTGGGGCTCAGACTGCTTGGCTGATTTGCAAGGGGTGAGGTGAAAGATTGATGGACATCGGCTGCAGGTGCCAACTCTGACCTTTCAGCAAAAGACTGGGTGGGAGACAATGTGAAGGAACTGGAGGCACTGTCAGCAACCCAATCTACTATCACCTGTACTTGTTCTGGCCTCAACATTTGAAGAGGAGCATTAGGCCCTGCCAAATTCTGCTGTAAGGCTCTGTCGCCTGCTCGCAGCTGAGAAAGGTGTTTCACGTGTGCGTGTAGCTGGCACGGATCGACCACGTCCTCTCCTTGCAACAGGAGCTTCACCAGCAGCACCACGACCCAGCACTAACATGGTGGAGCAGTATGTGTGCACACGCCTAGACGTACTGAATGACGGGTCTGCCCCCTTCAACTTCTGGGTCTCCAAATTGGGCACATGGCCTGAGCTTTCCCTTTACTCCTTGGAGGTGCTGGCCTGCCCTGCAGCCAGTGTATTATCTGAACATGTATTTAGCACGGCTGAGGGCGTTATCACAGACAAGCGCAGCCGCCTGTCCAGAGCCAATGTGGACAAGCTCACGTTCATTAAAATGAACCAGGCATGGATCCCACAAGACCTTGTGCAGAATAGACATGTATACCGGCCTTACTCAGCCATTGTTGTATTTGATCTTTCTAACTCTTTTGTGGTGTACCCTAATTTAAAAAGAAATAAAATTAAAAACAAAAACCAGTGTTGGCTACCTTGTCCTCCTCCACCGCCTCTTCCACCTACACCGCCAAATCCACCACCACCTCAACCTCCTACTCAATATGGGCCTTGTCTTCCTCCTCCACCGCCGCCGCCGCTTCTACCTACACCGCCATATCCACCGCCACCTCAACCTCCTACTCCATATGGGCCTCGTCCTCCTCCTACATCATTCAAGATTATTATTTTTTATTTTTATGTTTTTTATGTTATTTTAAGTTATTTTTATTATCCACATTTGTTTGCAGAGCACTTACCATGCTCTTAAGAAGATTTTGCTGCCATTTGCAGCCCTCTAGCCCTTTCCATGTGTTTTTTAGAGCCATTTTAGTGCTCAAAAGTTCGGGTCACCATTGACTTCAATGGGGTTCGGAATCGGGTAAAGTTCGGGTTAAGTCCGGGTCACGAACCCAGACTTTTTTTTCAAGTTTGGCTGGACCCGCCGAACCCAGACATCCAGGTGTTTGATCAAGACATGAGTGATCGGTATTTGAGAGTTTGTTGGAGGACAAGTCAATTGTCATCCGAAACTCTTACAAAGGCAGCCTGATTGTAGTGATGAATGTGGGTTCCTATGTAGAAAAGACTATCCGACAATTATCGGACAGTCATACGTGTACAAGGCTAAAGGAAGACCTTACCAGTTCATATAAAACTTTGCTTACAGGCTTAATTGACAGAGGATTCAAGCTGAGCATTTGTAGTAAGAAGGAAGTTGAGTCTCTTATACCAGAATATCCTACTCTCCCCACCTTTTATCATCTGCCTAAAACCCATAAAGGTTACAAGGTACCTTACCTTACAAGGTAGACCAATTATATTGGGGATTTGTTCCCTAAATGAAGGATTGGGACAATGGTTTGATAGATATTTACAGCCACTAGTAATCCAACTTCCTGCAGGGCCGTCTTACTGCATGGGCACACTGGGCAGTTGCCCATGGAGCCCCACCTGCCCAGCGACCCAGCCCCAGCCAAGCATTAGTTCCAATGTCCATGTCCTGTATGAGGGGTGACACCCAGGTCTGGCCGCCGGTCTGCCTCTGCCGCTCACTAACACAGGAGAAGGGAGTAGGAGGCACTGAGGCAGAATGGGAGAGAGAGAAATAGCAGCACTGAATAGACAGTGGGAGCTGCTGGAGTTACCTTTCTAAGTTAACGAGCAGATGATTGGTTGCTAGGACCCCCCTAGCAACCAATCACCTGCTTTTAACATGGAAAGTTGGCTCGTGCTGTCAATTAAGGGCTGCAGGTTAAGTTCTGCCTTAGTGTCCCCTGCTCCACTCTCCTGTGTCTCCCTTTCTGCCTGCAGCATGCCCAAATAAGGTAGAAAGGGAGAGAGCTGGGAGGAGCTGTGTAATGTAAAGGGGTCCATAGGTAGGTGGGGGACTGTCTAATGCAAAGTGGTCCATGGGGGGCTATGTAAAGTAAATGGGTCCATGGGGGGGCTGTGTAATGTAAAGGGGTCCATGGGGGGGCTGTGTACAGTAAAGGGGTCTATGGGGGAGGATGTGTAATGTAAAGGGACATCACCGCCAGCCCAAATTCATACCTTGCCAGGCCATGCGAGTGGAAACCTATCATAGTTTGCAAATTTAATTTTTTATTACTTTTTTTAGGTCAAACAAAACCTAAAATAATTTTCATTCATATTGTTTCACAGACCTGATTGATCATATACCCATGTCCTCTGCTGCAATGGCCAGGAAAAGGTGAGATAGTAATGTTGAATATCAATCTAATCTCATTTTATATCAATAGGTGTAGATCATGTAGGAATGAAGCCTGTTTGATCTCTGTGAAATAACTTTAGCCAAATTATTTGCAACAGGATTTGCCAAACTTTATGCATCACAAGTGAGAAGGGAACTGAGATGGTAGGATCCTGGGAGAAGCTCTTCCTTTCCTGGTTTGGGGATCACTACAATCAAGGCTTCTTTTATAGTAGACGGATAGGTGCCCGCTATACAAAGCTGGGAGAATAAATTTATTGTATTTTTTAAATATATTTTGGATGGAAGGCTGTCTAACCCTGGTGTTTTGGTATTGTGGTTTTCCACTATGGCCAAAGTGAGTTTATCTATTGTGGGAGGTGTATTAGGTGCAGCTCTGTTCTCTTGCATAGGACACAAAGTTTAAATATGCCAAAAATTAGAAGTGTTTTTGGTTTTTACATTTTATTAAAGAAGTTACATCAGAATTGTAAGAGCAATACAAAAACTAGTCATATATGACAATACATATACTTACGTGGAAAATCTGATTTCATGTTGTGCGTTCTCCCTCCCTGCTGGCATGGTTTCCAGCTTCTCCTGAATTTTTAAGGACTACATATTCCATGGTACCTAGGATATCTGTACTGACTCAAGAAACTCCTCCTCTCAGCATCATTGTAGTTTAGAAGGCTCTGTGAAATGTGTAAGACAGGGCATAATAAACGTGTCACAGAACTCAAAAAAGTTGTCTTTTAGTTGTCTAAAGGGATCTTTACAAAACTAAGTTTACAAACGTCAGGATTATTCAGATTAATAGAAGTAGGCTAGAAATAATTGAGATACAATGTGAAAAGAAATATATATTTTTACCATAGATACTCTTTATACTTTTAAGACAATAAAGTGTGGCACTGTAAAAAAAAAAATGATACAAACCATAATATTTAAACTGGTATGCCGCTGACCAATCTATACAAAGTTGAGGGCCTAAGCTTTTTTTTAAAGGAGCACAATTTCCTATAGTTTTTACATCTGTTGTGGCTGATACTCCCACTAGTCAATTCATACCTCTCTCACTGCTGATTAAAAAAGATCTGGTATAATTTTCACAATTGCCTAAAAAGCTATGTTCCCTTTAAAGTGGTTGTTAACCCCGCTGAAAAAAAAAAAAAAAACGAAAAGAAAAAACCTGCAAGATAAAAGGCATAATGTGCTAATATGCATCGCATACTAGTAAATTATGAAATACTCATCTTAAAACTAAGCCCTCTCAGTGGCGCCCGTCCACTGCTGAGAGGGCTGACACCTTCTCTTGACTTTTCTTCCGGGATCGCGTACTCCAGCACTGGGAGTGGCCGGAGCCACGATGACATCACTCCCACGCATGCAGCAAGAAGCTCTGTAGTTTCAGCATGCTTCACTGGACCTTCAGAGTGCATGTGCCACTAATGTCAGCGGCTGCATGCAGGGTGAATATCTCCTATACCTTGCAGGTGTAGGAGATATTCATTTTACCTACAGGTAAGCCTTATCAAAGGCTTACCTGTAGGTAAAAATAAGAAAGCGGGGTATACAACCACTTTAATAATGCATCAGATTTGGATGCTGCCGCTGCTATAAAAGAGCCAAGAAATAATGTGAAATTAAGAAATTGTATTACGCATGCAACTATGTGATGCCAGCATGAAGAACTGATGTTGTTTGTGAGAAATGTACTGTTCTATAACACCACATACAGCTTAAAAGGCATTGCCCAGACATATAATTGAAAGATTTTTTTTTCCCATGTGACTTGAAATTCACATAAAAAAGGAGAAGTCTCTTCCCCTGAATGGTCAATTTAGATTTTTCCAATTCTTATGTTTCCCAAGACAGCGCACAAGTGCACAGCTCCTCATGTCCTTTGTCCCTTTTCTTTTAGCTTTGAAAAATGGTCAGAATTGATTTTCAAAACTCACCCTCTTTGACTCCAGTGAGAGTTGGATAAAAGCTGGAATTTAATTGAACCCAGGCCAATTTTCTGATTCTAAGGCTGGCCATACATGGGTCGAATTTCAAAAGAATTTATTTTATGAAAATCTTATCTAAGAATTTTCGTTAGAATTTTGCACCGTTAGGGAGCGCAGCAACGGCCAATTTTCGTGTGGTAATAGAATCTGAGTGAACGATTTTCTTAATCAATGATTGGAAAATTATGTGTAACCGGGTCACACGGCTGGTTGTTATTATTATTAAAGCTCTGCAAGACAGTGACTTTGGCATTATGGGAGATGTAGGCCGGGAGGAGCCAGGATCATAGACTGCTGAGACAGAAGGACCTTTCTCCCAGGGAGCATCAGGACGCGGGGAGCTTGCTGGGGGTGGTTATATAAAGGGAGGCGGGACTTTGCTTCGCTCTCTTGCCTCGAGGACAGCTTACTGAACAGAAGGGGAAGAGCTGCTGCCGATCACAGGAATGCAGGCTGAGGCCCAGTGAAGGACACCGGAGGGAAGTCAGCGGTGTGACTGTGCTGAGGAGTCTCGGTGGCGTGGCCGAGCGGAAGGTTGCTGACCGGCAGGCGGAGACGCTGATGAGAGCGGAGCCTGGTCGCAGAGGGAAACGGATCTCCCGGTTTGGGTGAGAGACATCCAGTGTCTACATCTCTCTTACAATACAGACCTAGGCTGATTCTGGAAAGGGCATATAGATTGTGTACTTTATTCAGGCCTTACTGACACTTAGTCAAACCACCGGACACTGCCGATACAAATATAGTGCGAGGTGGGTGCATCAGGCCTTGAGCCCTCAATCCAGTTTTAGGCTGTTAATCTGTGGTGACGTGCAGGATAAACTGTATTTGCCGCTCTGTGGATTACAACTATTAATACATTGGGGAACATAGTTCAACATCCTTTCCCTTTGTTGGATTACAAATACTTTCTTGGATTGTGGGATTCCTTGCCGGTGAAGATAAGGGAGGCCTCACTCTCCCGGAGATGTTTGCAGTTCATATTAAAGGGGGCCCCCGTCAGTATACAGAGTGCACTCTTCTAAATTGATATTATCGCATTACACTATTTGTTTTTTGCACTAAAGTAATTTAGTATAATAACTTTATCTATGGTCACTCTCAAACCCCATTTATTAGTTGAGGTATTGCTCACTGTTGGAACACAATCCTCTTAGCATACATACACATTTGTTTGTGTATGTATGTGTGGCCTGTGTTCTCGATCCTGAGTAGGGATGATCGAACGGTTCGGGTCGACCATCGGTTCGACCCGAACATTGGGTGTTCGAAGTTCGGCCGAATTCCGAACTTTTTGCGGTAAAAGTTTGGAATTCGGCCACCAGAACCGCCCAAAATGCAATGGGACAGGAACTGGGCTTTAAAAGCCCCTGAATGGCCCATAAACGTCAGCAAAAGCCAATGAGGGGGCAGGAGTCTGCTAGGAACGTGATTGGAGTGACTACGGGGACCAGAGGCCAATCAGGAGTGAATACGCCCCACAGTATATAACATAGCCCCGCCTAACCTCTAGCACAGTGATACAGAGTCTGTTGAAGAGAGTGGAAGCATTTCTCTTACTCCTGCTTTGTTACACTATGTTTGGTGCATAGCCGAGTGATTCTAAAGCTCCATATCAGCAGAAGAGCATTCAGCTTACAGTCAGTGTAGTTAGAAATACAGCGATTGTGCTGTTTGTTTGAGTTAGAAAAAAAAACAAAAACATTTAAAGGGACAGTGTAAGTTAGAAATTGTCTTCTGCTGTATGGAGCTGTTCTTTTAGTGTGAGCAGTGTAGTTAGGGTACTATATACCACTGTAGTTAGATTCAACAATCTAGTTTCTGTAGGGAAAGTTAAAAGTGTCAGGGTTCCGCCTAGTGAGCACGTTGCACTGCTGATATATCTACAGCAGGTATACGTGCTTGCTAGTCAACAAAATACATTGCCTCAGTGACAACCTAACGCCTGTTCTTGTAAGCGTTAAGTCCACTGTGCAAAAGGCTTTGCTACTGTGCGTGACACACATCTCGGAGGAAAAGGAGGACTTCCTTATCTCTCAAGGCCCCCTTTATCCTGAGAATCCTGACCCCATTATGCCTAGCTCCCATAGGCCTGAGCAGGATCCAGGAGTGGAAGAGGAGGAGGACGACGACGATTCTTCGGGAACTTTTGCAGGCTTTGAGGAGGAGGAGGAGGAAGACATGCGGCAATCTGCAAGGCCTAGTTTGACTCCCTCGGGACACTTTGGAGTAGTACGTGGCTGGGAGGAGGAGGAGCACGTTCAAGATCATGTCGTTTTGAGTGACCCCGAGGAGTCAGCTTCTGAGGCCTTTGCTAATTTGGCAAACATCATGCTTCAGAGCCTGCGAAAGGACCCCAGAATCAAGACCATTAAAGAGACTGACCACTATTGGTTGGCCACCCTACTTGACCACCGGTACAAGTCAAAAGTCTCTGAGCTTTTCCCATCCGCCCAGAGAGTCCACAGGATCAAATCCCTTGAGGACAGTCTCAAGAGGATTCTGGTGAACACATTCCCTGACTCCCGTAGGGTGCAGAGGCGGGAACAACCTACCATGGACTCTACTGTGGGTCACGAGAGGAGCGTTGGAGAAGGCGTGCGGTTGACGGATGCCTTTCAGTCTTTTTTTAGTCCTCACCGCCCAGGCCTCTCAGCTGCCACATCGCATCAACAGCGTCTGCATCACATGGTGGATGATTACGTCAGGGCACAAAGTGACACAGAGGGCTTTTCATGTGAGGAATCCGATCCACTGGCATACTGGGTCTTAAGATTAGACCACTGGCCAGAACTGGCCCAGTATGCCATGGAGTTGTTGGCCTGCCCTGCTTCCAGTGTCCTATCGGAACGGGCATTCAGCGCAGCAGGAGGATTCATCACAGACCATCGAACGAGACTCTCCACCGACTCAGTCGACAGTTTGACATTCATTAAGATGAATCAGTCGTGGATATCAAGCTTTGATGCACCTGATGCAGACCTTGTTGACTAGTCTATCATTGCGATGTGGCTGCTGAGCCTCAGTTTAAGCCTGGACCAGGGTGCCACCCTCCAACCCTCCTCTCGTTCTGTTTAGGTTCACAGAACCTCATTTTAGTTATACCAAAAATACCATGTTTGCGCAGCTGTTCCATAGGTGCACACCTTCATAATTTTTTGGCCTTCTGCAACACCAGCTCTTAGGGCTTATGGTGGGGAGGCTCCGCCAAACAAAAAATACCATGTTTGCGCACCTGTTCCACAGGTGCACACCTTCATCATTTTTTCGCCTCCTTCAACACCAGCTCTTTGGGCTTACGGTGGGGAGGCTCCGCCAACACCAAAAATACCATGTTTGCGCACCTGTTCCACAGGTGCACACCTTCATAATTTTTACGCCTTCTTCAACACCAGCTCTTTGGGCTTACGGTGGGGAGGCTCTGCCAACACCAAAAATACCATGTTTGCGCACCTGTTCCACAGGTGCACACCTTCATAATTTTTTGGCCTTCTGCAACACCAGCTCTTTGGGCTTACGGTGGGGAGGCTCCGCCAACACCAAAAATACCATGTTTGCGCACCTGATTAGGAGCAAAAGAAAGGCGTGGTTAAGCAAAAAAGTCACTTTTGAAGGTTTGGCATGCTATAATTCTGGTTCTGGACATGCTACAGAGCTGAAACTTCACAGGTACACTTTTTAGACCCACAGACACTAAATCCAAAGAAATCTCTTTTTTTTTTTTATTCAATAATTTTTTTCAATAATTGGCTCTCTATCAAAAATGACAATTTTTAAGAACTTTTTTTTTGTGTGATTCATAGTCCCTGGGGCATGACCCAGAACCCTATGCCCTTTTTAGGGGCATTTATTGGGTTTTAGGGCTTCAAAATGGTGTTTTTTGATTCAAGAAGTTTGGGTCCCATTGATTTCAATGGGGTTCTGGAATCCGAACCGAACTTTCGGGAAATTCGGGTTTTCTGGTCGAACCAAACTTTTCAAAAGTTCGATCATCCCTAATCCTGAGTGCTGAGTAAAAAGGCATTAATCCTTGGCTGGGAACTCAGGATTCTTTTCTCCTTTGTAATGATTGTGTTATTTCTGATCTTTGTTTGATTACTTTGCTTTTGCTTCAAAACTCAAAGAGCAGTAAATTGTTAATTCACTGCAACCTTTGTGGTCTCAATCATTTACTATGACAGAACTGATAGTGTCAGATGGGTTGGAGTAGGCTCAGGGTGTAAGAGGTGACGAGGACAACACCCCCAAGGGGGCAGGGCTACATATGCAAGAAATAAAATTGAAAAAAAAAAACGTGCATTAGTGCAAGAAAATACATTTCCTGGAAAGAAAGGAAGATTCCTAGTCACAAAAAATATTTTCTGTAGCAATATGAGGTGAAATTAAAGGCTTGGTTGGTCGAATTTCGAAATCAATGGTGGCACCATCTAGTCACAAAACACACCAAATTTCTGAATTTCAAAAGAAAATTATTTTGAAATTGGACCCATGTATGGCCAGCCTTAGTGGTAATGTGCATTAGAACATGTCATTGCAACTCACAGTAATGCAAAACCATCTTGCTGAAAAATGTGTGAACCCCTGAATATAAACTAAAGCCCCGTACACACGTACCGATTGTCGGCCGTAAATATTCGGCCGACAACCGATCGGCCGATTGAAGGCTTGTTAGTATGATGCTTCCGACAGCCGACAGCGCACTTTCTGGCCCGAAAAGAATCTGCCGTGCAGGCATTAAAATTTTTGTTGGCCAACACCAGAATGGCCGATTGTTCACCAGTCAGTACAGAATTCGGCCGACAATCAGCAGATTTGCAAGACTGGGCATGCTCAGAGAAGAAAAAACACAGGGAAAGTTAACCATCACATGACATCACTTCTGCAGTCGGCGGACAAAATTCTTATGCAGTTTTTTGCACTTTTCAGCGGACAGGACATCCCTGGACAAAAGACCGCCGATCGGTCGGCCGACGATCGGTACGTGTGTACGAGGCATAAGAATCCTCTACTGATTCTGCATACACTACTCCGTTGCTATTAAGCCCTAATGAAAGGTAAAAGGGTTCAAAGTCGCATGACAAGTCGCACCCTATGTTTCTCAATGAGTACCATTTATATCTGTGCAACTTAAAGCTGCAGCGACTTAGAAGTAGTTCTGCAATACTTTGACCTGACTTTCATGCGACTTGAGGCCCATAGACTGCAATGTAAAACCTCAAAGGTCTCATAAAACTCACACCTGCATGATAGAAATGTGACTTGTGTGAGACTTGTAAAAAGAATGCCGGCAATGAAAATTGAATGAAAAAAACAGCGTGCTCCTCCATCCGTATCAGGCCCTTCAGGTCTGGTATAGATTTAAAGGGAAACCCTATGCCAAATAAAAAAAAAAAAATGGCATGGGCCCCCGCCTCCCACAAAATCCATAGCAGACCCTTATCCAAGCATGCAGCCCGGCAGGTCAGGAAAGTGAGCCCCCACCGTCCTGAACCATATCAGGCCACGTGCCCTCAAGATGGGGGGGTGGGGGGGTGCTTTGGAACAGGGGGCTCTGCCCCCCAAAGCGCCCCCATGTTGAGGGCACGTGGCCTCAACATGCGGGGTGCTTTGGAATGGGGGGCTCTGCCCCCCAAAGCACCCCCCCATGTTGAGGGCACGTGGCCTCATATAGCTCTGCCCTCCCAAATCACCATGGGACAAGGGCCTCTTCCCCACAACCCTGGATGGTGGTTTTGGGGGTCTGCGGGTGGGGGCTTATCGGAATCTAGAAGCCCCTTTTAAACCCCGTATGTGAATGAGTGTGGGGTACATAGTACAAATTCACCACCAGAAAATTGTAATGTAAATGACAGTAGGCAGTTTTTGACAATCTCTTTATTTAAAAAAAAAAAAAAAAAAATATTTAAGGCTTCTGCCTTAAATATCTAACCCCTTGTGATGTCACCAACCCAGCATGCTTTTGGTAGATGATGCCACAGGGAGGCGGTGCCACCCGAAGAGGTCGACGGGTGACTCGGCCCCATAACGATTTAAGAACTGCCAGACAGCGGAGCTGGCAGATGGCGGGAGCCTTCATCAGGACCAGAGGTTTTTCCAGAGCGGCCGTGGCAGTGGGCGCCGTGATTGACGTGATTGATTTTTTGGGGGACATTTTTTGTTATTGTCAAAAACTTGTGTTGTGTATTCATTTACTTTTTACACTTTTCTGGTGAATGAGTAGGGGTACTGTGTACCCCATACTCATTCACAAAGTGGGGTTGGGATCTGGGGGCCCCCTTGGCAAAGGGGGCTTCTAGTTCCTGATAAACCCTACAGGCCCCCACAACCACTGGCCAGGGTTGCCCCAAAACACCACCCATGTTGAGGGCATGTGGTCTGGTATGGTTCAGGAGGAGAGGGCACCCACTTGTCCCCCCCCTTCTCTTTTCTGACCTGCCAGGCTGCATGCTTGGATAAGGGTCTGGTACGGATTTTGGTGGGGACCAAAACCCATGCTGTTTTTTCCATTTATTTTTCATTTCCGGCCTTTTGTTTACATTCAGCTGCCAGTGGGGAAACCCACTGAGAGCTGATGAGTTTGTTAAGGATGTGGCAACCAGCTTCCCAGCCCGCTCCTTAACAACCAGCTATTCTTCTTCACACAGAATTCTAATCGATCAATAAAGGACTCAAAACTAAATACATTTTTCCGTTCTGCACATGTCTTGTGGCTTTGTAGAGCACATAAAAAAAAGATCCCATTGTTTAAAGCCAAAGTCATAAAGTCAAACTCACCCAAAGTCACATCAAAATCACATAAAAGTCGCTTCAAAGTTGCATCAAGTCGCACAGTAAAGTAACAATGGAAATTGCACAATTTTTAAGTCGCACAAGTGTGAATAGGGCCATATGTGCAAGTGTATCAGGCAGCAGTATTATTGGGAAATCAATATGCAAAACCATCAAAGTAGCAGACGTTTATTCCTCTGGAGAGAATATGTTATTTTTCCTGATCACCCCCAAAAATCACTACAACATTAATCCAACAGAAAATTTTAAAACAAGATTGTAAATGTTGCATACTAGTTGGTGTGTAAAAAAAAAAAAAAAGAAGTTTCAAATGCCAATAAACAGACTGAAAGTTGATGCTGACTGATTAAACAATTTTATTTTCCCCAAATATTGAAAACAAATGAGTAGGAAACACTTCCTATTAATAGAGCCAAAATATTATGCATAGCTGTTTGTGAATTGTTATTTTTACAAGAAATGTGAGTGCTAGCAGTCTAAAAATACCATTAAAGATGAAAAGTCCACTTGTTCTCCCTGTACTTGAATCAGTTAAACAAAGAAGGGTGCATTTTTAGGATATATTTTGGCTTTAGGAGCACTACTCCAAAAAGTCCACATGATGGCAGGCATGTACAGTAATTTTTAGTACTACTATTCTCTGATCTATTAAGGGGAATGTATGGTGATTTTTTTTTCATATAATCTCTATTATCTTTGTTTATTGTGGTCTGTATTATAAAGCAAACAATGTTGTTTTTTTTTTTTTTTTTAGTCAGGTAAATATGAAATATTTAATATATTTATATAGTAGAACCATAGGTGATTTTTTTCATTTTGGTGGATAGAATAAGGGAGGGTTAAAAACCCTGTTTAGGAGGGTTCCAAGCACCACTATACGCCCCCCTCTTTTTTGAAGGGGGGGTTGCAACAGTGTCCCATTGGGGAGATTTACCTTCACTTCCTGTTCCATAGCTGAAACAAAAAGTGGAAATAAATCCCTGCAAATTAGGGAATATAACTTTTGCCCAAGGCAATCAATCTACGCTTATTGGGATTTTTTTTTACCAAAAACATGTAATGTAGCAGAATACATATTGGCCTAAATTGATGAAGAAATTAGATTTTTTTACATTTTTTATTGGATGTGTTTTATAGCAGAAGGTAAGAATTTTTTTTTTCAAAATTGTCGCTTTTTTTGTATATAGCGCAGAAAATAAAAAATGCAGCGGTGATCAATCATCACCAAAAGAAAGCTCTATTTGTGGGAAAATAGGACATACATTTTATTTGTGTACAGCGTCACACGACCGCGCAATTGTCAGCTAAATTAACGCAGCGCTGCATTAGAAAAAATGGCCTGGTCATGAAGGGGGGGGGGGTAAAACCTTCCGGAGGCCAAGTGGTTAATGTACAGTGGGGATCGAAAGTTTGGGCACCCCTGGTAAAGATTTGTATTAATGTGCATAAAGAAGCCAAGGAAAGATGGAAAAATCTCCAATAGGCATCAAATTACAGATTAGACATTCTTATAATATGTCAACAAAAGTTAGATTTTATTTCCATCATTGACACTTTCAAAATTACAGAAAACAAAAAAATGTCGTCTGCAAACGTTTGGGCACCCTACAGTGTTAATATCTTGTACTGCCCCCTTTGGCAAGTATCACAGCTTGTAAACGCTTTTTGTAGCCAGCCAAGAGTCTTTCAATTCTTGTTTGAGGTATCTTTGCCCATTCTTCCTTACAAAAGTCTTCCAGTGCTTTGAGATTTCTGGGCTGTCTGTCACGCGCTGCTCTTTTAAGGTCTATCCATAGATTTTCAATTATGTTGAGGTCAGGATATTGTGAAGGCCATGGAAAAACCTTCAGTTTACTCCTCTTGATGTAATCCCCCGTGGATTTCGAGGTGTGTTTAGATCATTATCCATTTGTAGAAGCCATCCTCTCTTTAACTTCAGCTTTTTCACAGATGGCATCAAGTTACCATCCAAAATTTGCTGAAATTTTATTGAATCCATTTTTCCTTCTACTCGTGAGATGTTCCCTGTGCCACTGGCTGCAATACAACCCCAAAGCATGATTGATCCACCCCCATGCTTAACAGTTGGACAGAGGTTCTTTTCATTAAATTCTGTGCCCCTTCTTCTCCAAACGTACCTTTGCTCATTCCGGCCAAAAAGTTCAATTTTAACCTCATCGGTCCACAGAACTTGTTTCCAAAATGCATCAGGCTTGTCTATATGTTCAAACGCTGATTTTTGAGATGAGGACGTAGAAGAGGTTTTCTTCTGATGACTCTTCCATGAAGACTATATTTGTACAAGTATCTCTTTATAGTGGAATAGTGTACCACAACTCCAGTGTCTGCCAGATCTTTCTGGAGGGATTGTGCAGTCAAACGTGGGTTTTGAATTGTTTTTCTCACAATCCTGCGAGCTGTTCTGTCTGATATTTTTCTTGGTCTTCGAGATCTTGCTTTAACTTCCACTGTTCCTAATGACTGCCATTTCTTAATTACATTCCAAACAGAGGATATTGACATCTGAAAACGCTTTGCTATCTTCCTATAGCCTTCTCCAGCTTTATGAGCGTCAACTATTTTTTTACATAGTTACATAGTTACATAGTAGGTGAGGTTGAATAAAGACAATAGTCCATCCAGTTCAACCTGTGTAGGTGTGTGTGGCTGTACTCATCTCACATACCCCTGAATGTTCTGATCCTTGAGATGTAAGTCTAAGAGTCTTTTGAAAGCCACCATACTACCCGCAGAAACCACCTCTTGTGGTAGAGAATTCCACAATCTTGTAGCCCTAACAGTAAAGAACCCCCCACGTTGCCTGTGGTTAAAACGCTTCTCCTCTAATCGCATTGTATGCCCCCGAGTCCTCATGCAATCCCTTCGAATGAACAGCTTTTTTTCTAAGCTGGGATCCCCATTAAGATATTTATAAATTGCTATCATGTCCCCCCTCAGACGTCTCTTCTCCAGGGAGAATAAATCGAGCGATTGTAGACGCTCTTCATAGTCAAGGTCCTCCAATCCCCTAATTAGTTTAGTTGCCCTTCTCTGGACTCTCTCCAGCTCCAACACATCCCTCCTGAGGACTGGCGACCAGAACTGGACAGAATACTCCAGATGCGGTCGGACCAGAGTTTTATAAATTGGAAGGATTATAGTCTTATCTCTGGAATACATCCCTTTCTTTATGCATGCTAATATTCTGCTGGCTTTGGCAGCTGCCGCTTGACATTGCATGCTGTTGCCTAATCTATCATCAACCAAGACTCCCAGATCCTTCTCCATTTTTGATACCCCCAAGGGTTCCCCTCCTAACGTGTATTGTGTTTTTATGTTTTTAGTCCCCAAGTGCAAAACCTTACACTTCTCCACGTTAAACCTCATTTGCCATGTCGTTGCCCACTCTGTAATTTTGTCCAGGTCATTCTGTAGGATATCTGCTTCATGCTGTGCAGTTATTGCCAGTTTTCAGTTTCAGTTTTCTAGACAACTGCTTAGAAGATCCCATGGTGCTGATTGTTGGGGCAAGGTCAGATGATTCTGGGCATTTAAAACCTTTGAGATTGACATCACCTGGTCTTCCCAGATGATGCTTGAGAACAATCCATGACACTGGCAGGTCTCAGCCTTGCAAAGGGGGCAGTGCATGCTATAAATTCTGCAGGATGCCCAAACTTTTGCTGACGCCATTTTTTTGTTTTCTGTAATTTTGAAAGTGTCAATGATGGAAATAAAATCTAAGTTTTGTTGACATATTATAAGAATGTCTAATCTGTAATTTGATGCCTTTTGGAGATTTTTCCATCTTTCCTTGGCTTCTTTATGCACATTAATACAAATTTTTACCTGGGGTGCCCAAACGTTCAATCCCCACTGTAAGTATTGGGAAGTATTGATATCATTCATAATATTATATATTCTTCTATCCAGTCATGCTTTAGCCTCTTTTAGTATTATTACCATCAGTGGCGGCTGGTGCTCAAAATTTTTGGGGGCGCAAACACAAAAATGTAATAGGCATTGCTTTGTGGCAAATAACGCTGCAAAAAATTGCGTGACTTTGAGGTCACAAAAGTGTGAAAGGGGCCTTAAGTAATCAAGGTATAGTGTGCCCCCTTCAATGCAGAGTGACCAGCGTGCCCCCTTTCATTGCAGAGAGATCAGCGTGCCCCCATTCATTGCAGAATGACCAGCGTGCCCCCTTTCAATGCAGAATGACCAGCGTGCCCCCTTTCAATACAGAATGACCAGCGTGCCCCCTTTCAATACAGAATGACCAGCGTGCCCCCTTTCAATGCAGAATGACCAGCGTGCCCCCTTTCAATGTAGAATGATCATCGTGCCCCCTTTCTATGCAGAGTGACCAGCGTGCCCCCTTTCTATGCAGAGTGACCAGCGTGCCCCCTTTCAATGCAGAGAGACCAGTGTGCCCCCATTCAATGCAGAATGACCAGCGTGCCCCCTTTCAATGCAGAATGATCAGCGTGCCCCCTTTCAATGTAAAATGACCAGCGTGCCCCCTTTCAATGCAGAGTGACCAGAGTGCCCCCTTTCAATGCAGAGTGACCAGCATACCCCCTTTCAATGCAGAGTGACCAGCGTGCCCCCTTTCAATGCAGAGAGATCAGTGTGCCCCCTTTCAATGCAGAGAGATCAGTGTGCCCCCTTCAATGCAGAGAGATCAGTCTGCCCCCTTTCAATGCAGAGAAATCAGTGTGCCCTCTTTCAATGCAGAGAAATCAGTGTGCCCTCTTTCAATGCAGAGATCAGTGTGCCCCGTCAATGCAGAAATCAGTGTGCCCCCTTCAATGCAGAGAGATCAGTGTGCCCCCATTCAATGCAGAGAAATCAGTGTGCCCCCTTTCAATGCAGAGAGATCATCGTGCCCCCATTCAATGCAGAGTGACCAACGTAGCGTGCCGTGACCCCCCTCCCGCCTCCTCCTCGGCCAATGGCATGGTTTTGCCTTTTGGCCAATCAGGAAACGGGTCTCTGACCCACTTCCTGATTGGCCAGGAGGAGGATCCGTGTGACCATAGCGAATTTTCATTCGCTATGGTCACACAATGGGTGGGCTTGGGGCGCACTGCTCTGCGCCCCGGGTCCACCCTTTTCTGAAGCCTATTAGAGCCTTTGGCTCTAATCAGGTGACTCAGAAAAAAAAAAACCCCATTGAGCTCCATGAGTCTGGCGCCCCGCATGCAGATTAGGGGGCCGGACGGGATGGGGGGCGGCACCCCTGCGCCCCCAACGCACCGGCCTCCACTGATTACCATGATAACTTTTTTAACTGTGCAGAAACAGGCCCCTGGTTTACAGAACTTAACTCCAGGAAAACAGGTAAATACATATGTTGAAACAAACAAATGGCCACTGCCGCCACCTAAAACTGGCCTTTACAGCAAGGAGCACATGAAAGGGTGACACGCGTCAAAAACAAAGAAAACTCCCAGCTCAACTTACCAATCAGCCTGTAACCAACCAAATTATCCTGTTGAACAGTTTGGGTTAAAATCAGGGGTTTAGTTTGCACACATTTGCAAATACATGCATATGCTGCAGAGCCAATTCACAGCACCCCACTTTTATCTGCAGTCCTTACTCTTTAAATTTTTGAGAGCCTCTATAGTACAGTAGAAGCACATTAAAATAGATAGATAGAGGGCAGGTAAGCCTGAAAGGAGCCCATCACTGTTTAAAAGGCACAGGGGTGCACTGGACACCCAGCATATAACACAATGGCAGCAAAGGTGTCAAGTGCAACCCCTCACCAGTATTTCAATAGTACAAACAAATGGCCATCGCCCCTACCTATAACTGGCCTTCACAGCAAGGAGCACATGGAAAGGTGATGCATGTCAAACAAAACCAAAGAAAATTCCCAGCCCAATTTACCAACCAGCCTGCAACCAACCAAATCATCCTGTCTAACCATTTGCATTAAAAACAGGGGTTTAGTTTACACACATTTGCAAATACATTCCTAAGCTGCAGAGCCACTTCCCAGCAGATACCAGCCAGACTGAAAGAATCTGTTGAGAGAGGACTGAATGTGACCTGGCCAACTAGTGCCCAATCAGGAAGGTGTCCAGAAGAGATGCAATCCTTCACTTTCCCTCCTCCTCTGGGATTTTCCCTAATGCTAGTACTGGCCCTAACAGACGGGGTACCTTTCCCTACTCTGCCCACTCACACAATGCATGCCAAGCCTGGGAGCCAGGGCCCTAATTAGGCTCTGTCTGACCCAAGATGGCTGCCGGAGCCAAATGGGATATCAGCATCCAATTGGGTGCTTCCCCAGTGACCCAATAAAATCACAGAGGAACTGTGTTCCTCTCAACTTCCTCTCCAGCTGCTGTACCCATACAAGTCCCTCATAGAACAGCTGTAATTTCCCTTTAAAGACTTCTCCTTACCTCAACAGAGACTTCTTCCACCAGCCCTACAGATTCACAGAAGCTTTTGACCAGCCCATTCATATGTAGGACACACCGCCCCATCCGGGAGAGGTACCACCACATTCCCCCAGCGTTGATCCAAGAGGTTAAGGAGTTACTTCACAACATGGTACAATGTGGGGTGATCCAGGAAAGCCACAGCCGATGGGCCCTTCCTGGTGTACTGGTGCGTAAGAAAGACAGCAGTCTACGGTTCTGTGTGGACTATCGCAAACCTGCACCCACAGGGATACTTACCTCCTTCCTCTGGGGGAGAAATCTCTAATGGCCCTTGGACAAGCCAAATTCTTCTCTACCCTGGACATGGCCGGGGGCTACTGGCTAGTCCCAGTATGGGATCAGTAGGCAGAAAAGACCGGCTTTTTGAGTTCTGTCGTATATGTCCTTCGGTCTCAGCAACGCTCCCAGGACCTTCCAGTGCCTAATAGAGAGATGTCTTGGGGATTTCAATTTCAAGACTGTGCTCATTTACCTTGATGATATTATCATCTTCTCCAAGACTTTCGAGGAGCATGTAAAACATCTGAATGAAGAAAAAGGTGCGCAAACCGATAACTTAAGTGTAAAAGCAGCACTGTGAAAAATTAGAAATGCATAAAAATGTACCATATAAATCATACGTTACAAAAGTGCGCTAATGTAAAAACAGTTGGGATCAACAACTGAAAAAGTCTTTGCATCCAAAAGAGAGTGTTCTCAAATAAAGGAAAACCAGCTGATGAACGGTAGGTATAAGGAAATGATGAAGGTGGGTGTAACCTCTTCCCAAACAGCAATCCAAAAAAGTGACTTTTAGAAAAGCATATCATTTTGTGATGACACCCAGTGATAGGAGTGGACTCTTACCACATTCAAGAGAGATGAAAGCGTGTACGGTGATATCCAAAAGTCCAATTGGTCAGCTAGATGGAATGGAATCCCAAATGGAATGGATCAATCGTCAGCTTCCCGGTTGGGGGGATCTATAGGCTTCCAGGAGTAGGGATACCACCAGAGAGATCGTACCAAAGAGAAGAAGGGACTAATAGTGCATTACCTCCAAATTTATTGATAAAATAGGTGGAATAACACTTACAGAATCCAGAACGATAGACAGCGATACACTTAATAAAGTCACGGTCGCCTGCAGTGCGATCCGTGACAAATAGCAGCCGTGCTGCTATTTGTCACGGATCGCACTGCAGGCGACCGTGACTTTATTAAGTGTATCGCTGTCTATCGTTCTTCCGGGACGTCACAGCACTTCCGGGAACGTTACCAGCCTATCATAGCGGTCACTAACAGGAAGCACTTCTCGTGACTCTGGGCCATGAAAGTAAATACCCTTCACGATCTTCCGGTGTCTAGATTGTCTCTCAGAGCTCAATCTCAGAAGTCCATCTATATTTCAGCGTCCTAGGAGGCTCCTAGAAAGAAGCAAAAAAACATATAGGCCTCCACTTTACTGCGGGCGCTGTATAGAGATAAAAATTGATAAAAAAAATCTTTAATGTTTAAAAAGGATCATCTTTGGATAAAAATCCTCCAACCAATGAATGATGTGTAATAACATTTAAAAATAAAAATAAAAATCACGTTAAAAAATAAAAATAAATGATAATCAAAATAAATAAATAAAAATAAAATTGAAATAAATCTACAAATCAAAAATAAAAATAAAATTTAAAATAAAAATATGAATAAAAAAATAAATAAAATGAAAATAAAAAAAAATATATATATATAAAAATACAAAGCATTAAAAAGATGTTAAAAATCTTTAAAATAGGAATAAAAGCTCAGGTAGCAAAAAATAGGTGTTCGGAACTAATACCTCGCTTAGGCCAAACAACGAAGGTCTCCATTCGCTGTCATGTGTACATATATGCTAAAATCAATATTTTAAAACCATATTACTTATACCATACAGTTTCTACATGCCTGATTATTCCATAGGCAAAGGGAAAGGGAAGGGTCACATGGGGAAGGAAAAAGGTGTCTTGGTAGAATGTTTGCATACCTCCTATGTGGTGGGACTAGTAATTGTTGATGTGGGCATTAATGTCCCATTCAACATTCATACCCCAATGTTGATAACATTTTAGGTCATGTATCCAAAAAGTTTCTCTCCTGGAAATACTTCTCTTCATGTCACTCCCTCTCCAATGAGGGGAGTAACTCTCAATCACGACAGCCTTCAATTTAGAATAACTTCTTTGATGACACTTGTCGTGATGAGTCGAGAGGCTGTGTCCAGGAAAACCTTGTTGTATGTTTGTGAGGTGTTCACCTATTCTAATACTTGAGGTCCTAATCGTCCTCCTCACATACTGTAGACCACATCCACATGTAAGAAGGTAAACGACCCCTTTTGTGTGGCAGGTAACAAAGTTTTTGATGTCATAGGTCTTTTTGGTTACTGTGGAACTAAAGGTTTTTGTTCTTTGTGTATTCAGTTCTTTACATACACGGCATTTTCTGCATGGGAAAAAAACTTTCAAATTAGCAAACATTCTTGGAATTGCTGGTTTTTCAACTGGAGTAGGGGCTATAAAATCTTTCAAATTCCTAGCCCTCTTAAAGATAATAGGGGGCTTCTCAGGAAGTGCTGGGCCCAATACTTTATCCCCTCTCAGTATGTCCCAGTACTTCCGGAAGGTGCGATTGACCCACCTATAACCAGTCGAAAAAGTGGTAGTAAAGGCATATTTTCGAATTTGGATAGGGCCCCTTCTTGTTTCTGTTTAGGGACCACCAAATCTTTCTGTTGCATATCTCTAACTTGAGAAATATTTTGATCTAAAATATCACTCTTAAATCCTTTTTCCAGGAATCTGTTTTTCAGGACCTCACCCTGTATCTTAAAATCTTGAGGATCCGTACAGTTACGGCGAATCCGCCTGAATTGACTTGTGGGTACCGATGTCAGCCACTTGGGGTGGTGGCAGCTATTGAGGGAGATAGACCCGTTCTTATCCGTGGGTTTGAAGAATGTCTTAGTGCCAAATTTAGATCCTGCCCTATATATAATAAGGTCTAGGAAATTAATGGATACCTCACTGAACTGGTACGTGAGGCGAATGCCCCAATCGTTGCAATTCAGTTGGTCCATAAATAGTTCAAGTGAAGTGATGTCACCTCTCCACAGCAGTAAGACGTCATCTATATATCTCCTCCACAGGAAGATATTCGATTCTTTATTGGAATAGATGTTTCTATCCTCCCATAGTGCCATAAACAGATTGGCGAGGCTGGGGGCAAATTTGGCCCCCATAGCCACGCCAGTCTTTTGCAGGTAGAAATTCCCACCATAATAAAAATAGTTGTGTTCCATTTCGAATTGTAACAACTCGAGAATGAACACTTTTTGTTTCAGGGGAAGATCGTAACTGTACTCAAGAAAGGTGCTAACTGCCTCATTACCCATCTGATGGGGTATGATGGTATACAGGGATGACACATCCGCTGTAACCAGAAGCATTCCACCTTCCACCTTCCACCTCTAATTCCGTGAGGTCCTGGATACACTGAGATGTATCTTTAAGGAACGCGGGGGTTTGCTGCACCAGAGGTTGGAGGAAATGGTCCACATATTTTGCTATTCTTGAGGTGACCGAATCTGTACCACTTACTATCGGTCGGCCCAGAGGTTTGACTAAACTCTTGTGGACCTTTGGTAAGTAGTAAATTAATGGTATCCTCGGAGCTAAGGGTACTAGGTGTTCTTTCTCCTTAACATTGAGAATACCTTCTTCATATCCTCTCTGGATTAAAATGTTCAAGTTTCCTTTTATATAGATATGTTGGATCACTCTGAAGAATCTGATACGTATTAGCATCAGATAACAGATGATCCATCTCCTCTATATAGTCCTCTTTGTTAAGCAGCACAACCCCCCCTCCCTTGTCAGCTGGGCGTATAATTAAATCTTTACGCTCACAGAGTGACTTCACTCCTGTCATAAGATCCTTCTGAGGGTGATACTGAAATTTAGCTTCATCCAGATCCTTCAGAACTAAATCCCTGAAGGCTGTGAAGTTTCTAATAAATTTGTGCACATCAATAAATGTGTCAAATTTATTAATGACTCTCTTGGGTGCATACTTAAGGCCTTTATCTAGGGTGCGTTGTTCCGAATCCGTTAACGTGACTCCACTCAGGTTGAAGATGCCCTGCCCTCTCATCTTTTCCTTTTTCCGGGAGTCACCTCCTCTGCACCCCCTTGTTTTTTTCTTATTCCTTTGTTGTGGCCCTTCCCTAAAAAAAAACCTCGGTTTTTGGCTAATAGGAGTATTCGCTTGATAGTTATGATGATATTCATATTCATCATCATCACTCTCCTCCGTGTCATCTTGTAAAGATTCATATCTGTTATGTGACACTATCTGTCTTGGATCTTGATGATAAGAAGGTCCAAGATAGTTCCCTTCATAGTCTAAAGAAGGTCTTCTGGGTAATTTGTAGGAGGGTGAGGCGTGATGTCTATTAGCAAATTTAGATCCTTCTCCTTCCCATCTTAAGTTTTTTACCTTTGGCCCCTTTGGCATTTTTGCCCTTCCCTTTGGTAGAATGGGAAGGGGGATTCTCCTTCAATGGTTTAAATTTAGGGTGAAAAGTTCCAGACGCAGGGAGATCCGAATCTCCCGCTTTGGGGGGTTTCTGATTATTGTAATGTAGAGATTCCTGCATACCTCTGGAGATCAAAGTCTCACTGCCAGGATTAACTATGGTACTAGTAGTAGGATTAGATTTCTCCCCTGTGTTCAATTGCCACTTGAACACCTGGGTAGATTTATAAACCTCTAAATCCCGAAAGTACTTCTTTCTTTTCTTTATTTTCTGTTCCTCTTCCTCCATGGTGAGGATCTCTTAACTCTTGAGTATAAACTTTATAAGCCTCTTCTTGTTTAGATGGTGCCAGTTTTTCTTTGATTTCTGAAATCTCCTTGTTGAGCCTCAAAGTTTTCCTTCTTTTTCTATAAACAAGAAAATTGAGCAGACTAAGGCCTGCACCATTGAAAAACTGGCTCCACTCAAGGAGTTCAGTGTCTCCTTGATCGGGACTAATGTTACACCTGAGGCTTCGGGGGACCATTTTTTCCTCTATATATTTTTCTAGGAATATTAGATCCCATGCGGCATGTAATTCTGCCACCATTACATTTTTAAGCTGCATGAATATTCCCCTAAGGTCAGTGGATTCTGGTCTGGTTTTATCAAACACTTCGTCCACCGCCAATATTCGGGAGCTGTGATATTCAAAGATTTCCATTCCCTTAAGAACGCTGCTGACCTGAAAGATGTGTAATAAATGTGAATGAAGAAAATGGTGTGCGAACCGATAACTTAAGTGTAAAAGCAGCACTGTGAAAAATTAGAAATGCATAAAAATGTACCATATAAATCATACGTTACAAAAGTGCGCTAATATGAAACAAAAGAACAAAACGGTCCATAATGTGAAAACACTTGGGATCAACAACTGAAATAGTCTTTGCATCCAAAAGAGAGTGTTCTCAAATAAAGGAAAACCAGCTGATGAATGGTAGGTGTAAGGAAATGATGAAGGTGGGTGTAACCTCTTCCCAAACAGCAATCCAAAAAAGTGACTTTTAGAAAAGCATATAATTTTGTGATGACACCCAGTGATAGGAGTGGACTCTTACCACATTCTCTTGAATTAAAGTGGAGAATCGCACAGCTCCCTGAACCCTACCCAAGTTTACACTAATAAACTATAAAAATAAACTATAATAAACTTTAAAAAAGGCAACCCAAACATCCCCGGTTGAAAAAATGTACACTATATTCTCAGAAACTGTGTTGCGGGAACTTCCTGAAGGTGCATGTGCTGGAACCATTTCTTTGGGCCTGTCTGCATAAATGGGCCTGGATCTGCTTAGGCCCGGAGCTGGTGCTTGTTATTGTTTCCTCCTAGATAGAGGATTGAGCCCAAGTGGAGGATCCTACTGGAGTTTGCAAGGCATTTAAGCTGGAACCTCATGAGTAGGAAATGGTTGACTGGCCTGCAAAAGGTGCAAAGGATGATGTCTGCTAAAGAGTTCTAATACAGGACTGTTGGTCTTCATTTAACCAGTTCTGGGCCGGAAGATTTTAATGACCAGGCCCTATTTTGCGATTCGGCACTGCGTTAACGGACAATTGCGCGGTCGTGCGATGCTGTACCCAAATAAAATTGACATCCTTTTTTTCCCACAAATAGAGCTTCATTTTGGTGGTATTTGATCACCTGTGCAATTTATTTTTTTTTTTTTTTGTGCTATAAACAAAAATAGAGCGACAATTTTGAAAAAAATATATATATATATATATATATATATATATATATATATATATATATATATATATATATATATTGTTCTCTTTTTGCTATATAACATACCCAAAAAAAAATAAAAATAAAATTTTTTTAACATTTTAGGCCAAATTGTTTTCTGCTACATATTTTTGGTAAAAAAAAAAATCGCAATAAGCGTATTTTGATTGGTTTGCGCAAAAGTAATGGCGGCGATCTGCGATTTTTTGCGGGACTGCAACATTACTGCGGACAGATCAGACCCCTAACTGACATTTTTTACACTTTTGGGGGGACCAGTGACATTACTACAGTAATCAGTGCTAAAAATATGCACTGTTACTGTAATAATGCCATTGGCATGGAAGGGGTTAACCCTGTTGGTGATCAAGGGGTTAAATGTAAGCCTAGGGGAGTGATTCTAACTGTGGTGGGGGGGGGGGGGTTGGGCTTGTGAAATGATCACAGAGACATGCGATCATATATAGCAGGATCACATGGTCTCTGTGATCATTGCAGGGAGAAGGACGGTCGGCTGTGTTTACATCAGCCAACCATCCTTCTCTCTCAGCGGGGAGAGAACGAGGATGTCAGGTGGCAATCTGAGCTCGCCCCTTAGCTCCCCCCAGGCAAATGACGTACCCTTACGTGGTTTTGCCTGGGAAAGCCACTCTGCCGCCGTATATATTCAGTATGTGGTCGGCAAGTGGTTAAAGGTTCTGTACCTGTGCAGTGCTTAATCTGGAGCATTTGTACTCTCTCCCATGGGCTGGAAATAAAATCCCTTTTACACATATGCAGAACAAAAAAAAATGTTTTGTTTCAGGTAGATATATTAGGTTACTAATTTTGTTTCGTTGATTCATTTCAGAATTTAGTTTAGTTTAATTCAGTTTTATGAATTTTTCAACAAATTCCAAAATTTTCGCAACAATTCTAATTTGTATTGGCCGAAAAGTTATCGACCAACTCAAATTATGTGTGAAGAATAGCTGGTTGTTATGAAGCGGGCCGAGAAGCTGGTATGAATTTTAAGGGCAACCAAATGCCAAAATGTAAAAAAAAAAAAAAAAAAAAGGTGTGGGCCCCCCCCCCCTAAAATCTGGAGCAAGAGCCCCCCCTCCTGAACCATACCAGGCCATATGCCCTCAATATGGGCTCTTACCCCCTGAAAGCATCTCGTCTCTATGTTGATGAGGACAAGGGCCTCTTCCCTACAACCCTAGGTGGTGGTTGTGGGGGTTTGGGGGTGACTTATCAAAATCTGGAAGCCGTTTAACAAGGGCCCCCCCAGATCCTGCCCCCCCTCCACGTGAATGAGTATAGGGTGCATAGTACCCCTACTCATTTACCAAAAAAGTCTAAAAAGTAAACAAAAAAACACAAAGATAGTTTTTGACAAGTTCTTTATTAAAAAACAAAAAACAAATAAAATAAATGTCCCCAAAGTAGATCCATCATCAAGCACAATGCCTGCCACTACCACCAACCAAAGAAAAAAAAAGTTCTGCATCCAACGAAGGTTCCTGCCAACTCCGCCACCTGACAGTTCTTAAATAACCATGGGGCGGGGTCACTCGATGCCGTCATCAGGTGACCTTTGCCCCTTGTGACGATATTGAGCCAAAACGCTCTGGTTGAGGACTTCACCAGGGGGTGTGGTCACCCAGTGAAGTCATCAGTGGCCCTACCCCTTAGCTATTTAAGAGCTGTCAGACAGCGGGAGTGGGGACAGGGTGCTTGGGGGGGGGGCAGAGCCCCTCTGTCACAAAGCACCCTTTCCATGTTGAGGGCATGTGGCCTGATATCTTTCAGGAGGGGGGGTGCTCGCTTGTAACCCTCCTCCTCACCCCACCCCTTTGCTGGCCTGCCAGGCGGCATGCTCAGGTAAGAGTCTGGTATAGATTTTTGGGGGGGCCCACACTGTTGTTTTTTTTAACTTTGGCATGGGATTTCCCTTAAAATACATATCAGACCCAAAGGAAGAAAGTAATTGTAACTATTTATATGTTCTATATAATGAGTTCATGTTGTTAATTTTTCATTTTACTGAAAATCTGTTATATAGACATCTTTTTTTAAGATTGGGCTTTATTCACAAATCACTTATGTTACAATTTACACTATTTGTGCTTATGTGTGTTTTATAGTTCTGACCAACAACAGAGTGACATCTTGCTTTACCTGGCTACAGAGGTAGCAAATACAAAAGGGCACACTGGCAGCCTCTTTAGTGATCCTGCAGCTTGCAGGGATTTATTTCTTGCGGTAGAATCTGACGTCAGCCTTGGACAAAGTTTTAGCTATCTGACTATATTCTGTTTTGTGGGTACAAAGATTGTCCCTTTTAGGTTAGTAAAGATTTCCACCTTTGCTCTCGGTGATTCAAAATTGTCATGGCGTAATGCCTCTTACCTAGTTTATTTATGCAGGATTTTTGCCACATGCAAAAACCTTCAACCCATAAGCAGCCACAACAAGTACTTAGAACTCAACAGAAAAGCCATTGTTAAATGATGTTTCCTAAATATTTGATCTCAAATGTGTTTGCAGTTTAATCGGTGTTTATCACTGTATTCTCTGCAGGAGCTGTTGAGCTGCTGCACTTAAATAGATTGTAAAGACTGTAGCCAGATAAGCAAATGCTGTACATAAATAATTTTACTAATGAACAATACTTTCTTTGCTGTGTTTCTGTCCTTTTTATAATTATAGGATGGAAATTGGACAATGCTTTATGGGGTTTTTGTCTTCCTCTGGATCAAAGGTGGGTATAGAATTCTATATACTTAGGTTTTCTATTTATTCTAAATATTTTTTTCTATTGGTTGAACTAGATACACTTGTGTCATTTCAACCCAACGATGTATCTTCCTGTATATACACAGCATTTTAAAATGAAATTGTACAATAGGTCATCAATATGAATCTGTTAGAACCATGCCCTTTGTATGGCTAATGTACACTGCAGCTTGTTCACCTTTGAGAACATCATCTTTGATGAAACGCGTCAGGTCACGGCGTGCTGACGTCACCCATACGCTACAGTCCTACGAAGGAACGGGCGAGCAGAGCCGTCCGGCCGGCGGCTCCCCACATTTCTCCGTTTGGCTTTTTTGATCTACATGTTTGTAAGTGTTTGCCCTTTATTTTAATAAATTGTTTGTGGGTTTTACACTATGGTCTACCTCTTTTTCAATTCACGGCCATCACCATCTGTATGCTGAGCCTGTATCAGTGTTCCCATTGGAGGCGCCTGGTTTGGAATATCTAGACACCAGCATTTGGAGGAGACAAGTGTGTTATCTGTGTGCAGCACCGAGGTGTCAACAGATTGGATTCCTTTTTCGTCACCTTTGGGCATTCCTTTCTGGGACTTTATTGATCCACATGAACTTTTCCGAACTATGTGGTCCTTGACCTTATGCCATTATTCATTGTAACCACCTAGGCGGAATTTATCATTGATTGTTTATATATGCAAGTTTTGGGTGTTATACCTTTTTATGTGTCAGCTACATGTGTGAGTGACTTCCATCTGAGGCACTTATTTGATATTTGTTCTTTTCGAGATCATCATTTTTAGTATCTTGATCGGAGTCAATAGCGCGGCTTCTTTCCCATTTGTTCTGTTTTTGGTGCTGTCTCACCTGGAGCTGCCGCTTTCCAACACTGTATTAGCACGGTTATCCCCTTTAATAGAGTGGTTCAATTGCTGTCCAGGTACAAAACAGGCAAGGTTTCAGAATAGTCAGGATCAATCCATAGTCAAAAAGCAGGCAGAGTTCATAGAATAGTCGATATACGATCCAAGGTCATCAACGAGGGAATCCAGTTTAGCAGAGCAGGTCAGACAAACATGTAGCTTTGGAACGCATATTACACACGCTATCACATGCATGAGACTGCAGGCTTAGCTGGCTTAAATCCAGTTTGGTTTCCACCCAGAGCCTGGCCACATTAATCACCTTGCAGGTAGAAAGACAGACAGGGCTGCATCATAGCCAAAACCAGAATGCTGAAATGAGACCAGCAGCTGTCAAAAGAACCAGGGCATTTACACACTCCTGACACTATCGAAATGGACATCAGATGTAATAAATATCTCTATCACACTATATCTATCTTTCTGTCTATACCTACATTGCTTGCTTTCTTTCTTCATAGCCTACTCCTGTATGAATCTTTTCTCCTAGAGGTCATGGACATCATCAGCATGAGAGGGAGAAAGAGAGGATGTGTCAGGGCGCAGATTCAAACCCAGGTCCTTGGTTGCTTCTGGCAGTGCTTCTTCTTGCTGAGCTATCCAGCAGCTGATATCTATGCATTCTAGATCTATTATTGCCTCGTTTCCACTGAGTGGATCGGTTCGGGTCAGTTCAGTACGGTACGCTATTTTGAGTGTTTCCATTATGAAAGTGGCCCATACAACCGAACCAAACCGCACCATTCCTGGTCCCCCTTCAGATGTAGGGCCATAGGAAATGGTACGGTACGGTTAGGGCGGAGCTATTGGCGTCACACGATACATTCCACTGATTGGCGGACAGGAAAACGTCAATGCTCACGTCAAAAGGCATTTGGTGTAAACCCCACATGGCCCCTGGCGGTCCGACTTGCAGCAGAAACGCTCACCTGAATAGGCCAGACCTTTATAACCCTTCCAAACTGTACCGACCCGAACCGTTCTGCTCAGTGGAAACGAGGTGGTGACCTAGACCTTGTCCAGTTTCCTGTCTAGTTCCTTGCCCAGCCGCCTGTGAACTCTGAACCTTTGGCCACTCCTTTGAACTTCCTATTTAAGCCTGATCTGGAAACTTCCTGATGCCATAGAAACATAGAATGTGTCGGCAGTTAAGAACCATTTGGCCCATCTAGTCTGCCCAATATATCTGAATCCTATGAATAGTCCCTGGCCCTATCTTATATGAAGGATAGCCTTATGCCTATCCCATGCATGCTTAAACTCCTTCACTGTAGTTGCAGCTACCACTTCTGCAGGAAGGTTATTCCATGCATCCACTACTCTCTCAGTAAAGTAATACTTCCTCATATTACTTTTAAACCTTTGCCCCTCTAATTTAAAACTGTGTCCTCTTGTGGTAGTTTTTCTTCTTTTAAATATGCTCTCCTCCTTTACCGAGTTGATTCCCTTTATGTATTTAAAAGTTTCTATCATATCCCCTCTGTCTCTTCTTTCTTCCAAGCTATACAGTACATGTTAAGGTCCTTTAACCTTTCCTGGTAAGTTTTTTCCTGCAATCCATGTACTAGTTTAGTAGCTCTTCTCTGAACTCCATCTAGAGTATCTATATCCTTCTGGAGATATGGCCTCCAGTACTGCGCACAATACTCCAAGTGAGGTCTCACCAGTGTTCTGTACAGCGGCATAAGCACTTCTCTCTTTCTACTGCTTATACCTCTCCCTATACATCCAAGCATTCTGCTGGCATTTCGTGCTGCTCTATTACATTGTCTTCCCACCTTTAAGTCTTATGAAATAATTACTCCTAAATCCCTTTCCTCTGAGGTCAGGACTGTGTCAAATATTCTATATTCTGCCCTTGGGTTTTTACGCCCCAGGTGCATTATCTTGCACTTATCCACATTAAATTTCAGTTGCCAGAGTTCTGACCATTCTTCTACTTTTCCTAAATCCTTTTCCATTTGGCGTTTCCCTCCAGGAACATCAACCCTGTTACATATCTTTGTGTCATCAGCAAAAAGACAAACCTTACCATCGAGGCCTTTTGCAATATCACTTATGAAGATATTAAACAAAATTGGTCCCAGTACAGATCCCTGAGGTACCCCACTGGTAACATGACCTTGTTCTGAATGTTCTCCATTGACTACAACCCTCTGTTGTCTGTCACTCAGCCACTGCCTAATCCACTCAACAATATGGGAGTCCATGCTCAATGACTGCAGTTTATTGATAAGTCTTCTATGTGGGACAGTGTCAAAAGCCTTACTAAAATCTAGATATGCAATGTCTACTGCACCTCCACCGTCTATTATTTTAGTCACCCAGTCAAAAAAATGTATAAGATTTGTTTGACATGATCTCCCTGAAGTAAACCCATGTTGATTTTCATCTTGCAATCCATGGGATTTAAGATGTTCCACAATCCTATCCTTTAATAGGGTTTCCATTAATTTGCCTACTATTGATGTCAGACTCACTGGTCTATAGTTGCTCAATTCCTCCCTACTACCTTTCTTGTGAATGGGCACGACATTTGCCAATTTCCAATCTTCCGGGACGACTCCTGTTACTAATGATTGGTTAAATAAATCTGTTAATGGTTTTGCCAGCTCACCACTAAGCTCTTTTAATAATTTTGGGTGTATCTCATCAGGACCCTGTGACTTATTTGTCTTCACTGTAGACAGCAATCTTAGAACGTCTTCCTCTGTAAAGACACATGCATCAAACGATTACCTAGTCATCCTTTCAAGTGGAGGTCCTTCTCCTTTTTCTTCTGTAAAAATTGAACAGAAGTTTTCATTAAGGCAGTCGGCTAGCCCTTTATTCTCTTCTACATACCTTCCGTCCTTTGTTTTTAATTTAGTTATTCCTTGTTTTAAATTTCCTTTTTTCATTTATATATCTGAAGAATGTCTTATCCCCCTTTTTCATAGACTGAGCTAGTTTTTCTTCTGCCTGCGCTTTAGAAGTTCTTATAACTTGCTTGGCCTCTTTCTGCCTAATCTTGTAGATTTCCTTATCTTCACTGCTCTGGGTTTTTTTATAATTACAAAATGCTAGCTTTTTATTTTTAATGATTTCGGCCACTTCTGCTGAGTACCACAGTGGTCTCTTCCTTTTTTTGCTTTTACTGACAAGTCTAATGCAATTTTCTGTTGCCTTCAATAATGCACCTTTTAAGTAGCCCCATTTCTCCTGGACTCCATGTAATCCGTTCCAGTCTGATAAGGACTCATTTATGACTAATTTCATTTTTGAAAAGTCTGTTTTTCTAAAATCTAAAACTTTTGTTTTTGTGTGGTGTGACTCTTTCACAGTTCTTATATTAAACCACACTGACTGGTGATCACTAGATCCCAAGGTTTCACCTACAATGACATCATATACCGAATCCCCATTTGTGAATACCAAATCCAAAATGGCCTCCCTCCAGGGGGTTGGCTCCTCAACCATTTGTTGCAGAGACAACCCCAGTAGGGAATTTAGAATATCTGTTCTCCTGGTAGAACTTGCTATTTTGGTTTTCCAGTTTATATCTGGAAGATTGAAATCTCCCATAATGATAACTTCTCCTTTCATTGTCATTTTAGCTATTTCTTCAACTAGTAGATCATCTAGTTCTTTAACTTGACCAGGTGGTCTATATATCACACCTACACGAGTTACTGCATGATTAGCAAACTGCAACGTAACCCAAACTGACTCTATGTTGGCCTCACCAACTTGTATTAGGTTAGATTTAATGCTATCTTTCACATACAGGGCCACTCCTCCTCCTTTCTTGCCTTCTCTGTCTCTTCTGTATAAAGAGTACCCTGGTATGGTTATGTCCCAGTCATTTCTTTCATTAAACCATGTCTCCGTAACAGCCACTAAATCTACATTCTCAGATGCCATTATTGACCCAAGTTCATTGATTTTTTTACCTAAACTGCGAGCATTTGTAGACAGGACTCTGAGCTAATGCCAGATTATTGTGCTTTTGCCAAGATCTAGCTTAGTGTGCTTCATCCTCCTGAATCTTCAACTTGTGTACTGACCTCCAGCTACGTTCCAGGCAGGAGAGAAGACAGAATAATGTTTTCCTTGACCTGAATAGTCCGCAAGTGACAATTTGCTGAAGCTTATTTGTCCTTTAAGAGCTTGTTGTGGACCAATGGAAGCATTGCATAGATATGCCTTTGTTTTGGGCTCCAGGGCAGCACAAATGAGTGGTCTGCCACCGCCACTCTTTCCAGCTACTCCTGGTAGCAGCTTTCTAGGTACTGCTCCTCCCAGTCCACACATGCACCATTCTGCAACAGGCCCTGTTCCTGTTCAGTGCACACATGAACCAGTCTCCAACTGTGGGATGTCTACCTTTATTCTTCCAACAAGCAACACCTCTTCCATGTCTTCAACACCTTTATACCATACCTATCCCAATCTCCCCCAATCTTACCCTACATACCACCAGCTTTGTTTTTGTTTTTTTTTGTTAAAGACAGTTAGAAAAGTTTTTTTTCTACTTATTGGCCAATTGTTCCGGCCTTTTTTGTTTTCTATTTAATAAATATATTAAAAATATAATATTTAAAAATGCCTTATTTTTATTAGTTTTTTTTAAAAAAGGTTTTTTAAAAGGCATACTGTTGTTGTCTATTTCTTTTTTGAATTGCCATTTTACTTCACACGGTAGAAAACATCATCCCACATATTCATGAATTTGGGGTAATGTGTCCATGTTTACTATAGGGCCCCAATAGGTTTTCCACTAGTCTAAAAGCTTCATCGGCAACAATCACAAGTTTGACACTAGGCTCTGCTGTACACAAAAGAGGCGTCCGTGCAGAGATTTGGAGATGTTCTTCAGATAGCCAGCGCCCCATCACACACTCTCAGAAGATTCTTGAATTCCCCCTGACTCCTGAAGGCACCCAAGTCAAATGAAGTGCAGGTGAGCCTCCACCAATCCCAAGAGTACTATGGAAAAGTATTTCTTATAATTTAAATAGCATGAACCATACTTGCATGGCCTTTTCACTTCAAAGTGTTTTCCATCCAGGGCTCCTAAAGGAAAGCTGCTTGTCAGTGGAAGTGTGTCCGCCAAGAAGAAATGCTGATTGAGTGGTGCCGAGGGTCAGGGCTCGTTTTGGAGGGATTTCCTCTTTCTTCAGCTTACAAGAGTCCCAACCCTCAGCACCACTTCATTTTTTCTTGGCGGCACTGACAAGGGAGGTTAAAATCGCATTTTTTCAGCCACATTTCCTGCTAGCAGTTCTGGTGCTCAGAGGGGGTTTTTCAAACTTCTTATGTGAATGTAGTCTAAATAAATATCCCACCCCAATAAAAGTACATTCTCCTCCTACATTGGCTTGCTAAATGCACAGCAAAAAAGGTGTTTTTTTTACATTTTGGCAATTATATACTCTTATATAATCATTATACAACCCTCACTGCTTTTAAGAACTTCTTCAATATGGTTGTAGAACAAAATCAATATCTGGTAACACGGACATCATATTGGTGAATCCATAACATAATTCATAGCAGCATGTAGAGAGTTGGTGCTCTAACAGATGGAATATTAAGATACCAATTAGCAGAAAAAAGAAATTCAGTCTGCATTGGAAAGAGATTGCTCTGGAATACTGATTTACAGTACCTCTAGCAAAGGCTATTACATTTTCAAGCCAAAAGAAGAACTTCTGTGGCTGAAGCAAAAACCCTCATTCAGTGGGCTACTGGCACCATACAGCCCAGGAATCAGGTTACTGTCATAAGTGTAGATAAATATGATGATTTAATTCCAAATAAACATTTGTGCATGGGGGGGGGGGGGGGCGTGCTAAAAAAGACTAAACTAAATTAAGAGAAGACATGCCTTTGCATGAAAAGCATAGGGGCAAAGCTATATGCTGATGTCACACTGCCCCTTCTGGATCCAGCGGCCATCTTAGAGAGAGTACTTTCTTGCTGTTCATGATTACATGAGTTTGTATACTCCAGAGCATACATGTGGGTTATGAAGGTTTTTTTATTTATTATATTCTATTTATTTTGTTTTTCTATTAGTTGAACTAGATGGATGGTCTTTTTTCAACCTAACTATGTAACCTTGTTGCATAGCAAATGATCAAACGGAAAAAAACTGAGGCCTTAGCCTTACAACAGGATTAGATATTACCTGTTCTTAGTTAATGGCTATAGTCTTCTACCCATCTGGTGTGTTGCCTGACTCTTCCAATTTGAATGATGGCAATTGAGCTGTCAAGGTCTGCTGCAGGCCCCATTGTGAATGTTGCAGTCTTTGACTTACAGACTGAAAATGTATTTGATGGTTAGTAGTAGAACACCTCTCAACTTAAGCCCCGTACACACGTACCGATTGTCGGCCGTAAATATTCGGCCGACGACCGATCGGCCGATTGTAGGTTTGTTAGTATGATGCTTCTGACAGCCGACAACGCATTTTCGGCCGAACAGAATCTGTCGTGCAGGCATTAAAATTTTTGTTGGCCAACACTAGAACGGCCGATTGTTCGCCAGTCAGTACAGAGTTCGGCCGACAGACAGCAGATTAGCAAGACTGGGCATGCTCAGAGAAGAAAAAAGACAAGGAAAGTTAACCATCACATGACATCACTTCTGCAGTCGGCTGTTGTTGGCCGACAAAATTCGTGTGCAGTCTTTTGCACTTTTCAGCCAACAGGACAGCCCTAGACAAAAGACGGCCGATCGTTCGGCCGACGATCGATACGTGTGTACGGGGCTTTAGAGTTGAGGTTATCAGCTGTACTTACATGATGTTGGTACAACACTTCTGTAAATTGCAACTCAAGATTACATAGCAGCCATTTGGCCTTGAAGATATGTACCACTGCTTTTCAAAGAATGTACTAATTTTGCCAATAAGACATAGAAACACCTGTATCTAGTACAAAGAAATAATTTTATCATAGAATGGGTAAAGCAGCAGGAAAATCATACAATGACCTTTCAAGTATGATTAAAAAGGAATTTAGATTTTCTGTTGGTTAAGGTCAAGTGGAAATAAAACGTTTGATCAACATCCAGGCATTCAGCAATGGGCATATAAATAAACTAGTCTAGCGCAAAACTAAAAAGGTGAATGTCAATATAAGGAGAACAATAAACATTCTGAACAAAAAAGTAGACAAGACTTCTGAGTTCAGCCCAGATAATTATAAACATTGTAAATAGTTTATTCTGTACTGAGTTCTGCCTGACGTGCACATCTTACCCTCATTAAATAGTATACACTGTATTACAGTAGAAAACCTTTAGGTATGAATCAGATTACAATACTTTGTTATTATTGAATATATATATATATATATATATATATACACACACATACTTAAAGCCCAACTCCAGCCCATTCATTAATTTGGCTTAAGTGAAAATGGGTTAGAGACCGATTTATTATTTCCCATATATGCTGTACTTTTCTTCAGAAAGTGGTTGTAAAGCCTAAACATTTTTTACTTTAATGCATTCCTGGCATTAATGTTAAAAATGTTTAGGTATCAGCATACAACCCTCACCCTCCCTTTTACTTACCTGAGCGCTCATTCAATGCAGCACCGTGCACATCTTCAGCTCTTCTTTCCCCTCACTTTCGGGTCTCGCTGGGGCACCAGGAACCATTGGCTCCTACTGCTGTCAATCAAAGCAAGTGAAGAGGGAATGGGGGGCGGGGTCACACTGTCTGTTTCAATAGATGAAGCAGTGGTGCTCAGGTGTGAGCACGCGTGGGTGCCCTCATGGGAAGCAGCATCATAGGGCACAATATGAAGAAAAGCAGCGCACCAGGCTCGCTTAGGGTAAAATCTTAGGTAGTACTTTATTAAAAACACACTGAAAGTAGTGATCAACCCATATAGTTTTTTTTATTGCCGATACCGATATTTTGGTCATCACATATTGGTATTGGCCGATATTTTCGTACATTTTTTTTTTTTTTAAAGGAACTCTTGTGGAGGGAACTGGGGGTCTAAAAGACCCCAAACCCCTCCTTTGAACTTCAAAGCATTCAAAATGCCAAGTTTGGCTGTTTTTAATGCTGTAATTTTTTTGAATTTGGCATTTTGGGTTAATACATGGAGACCCGATCAGAGCTGAATGCGACTTTGATCGGGTCTTCTCTTCAGCGGCCGTGCAGGATGGATGCCCGGGTCTCCCGGTGGGACAGGAGACCCGGGCGAGCCGTGGAAGGTGTCGGGAGGGGGGGGGCATCCCCTCCTGCTCCTTATAATGACAGCCGAGCAGCTTCTCAGCCGCACTGGTTGTTATTACAAGACAGCCGACCTTCGGGTATGGACACCGGTACCGGGGTGATGCCTCTAGCTGCAGGCATCACTCCGGTACATGCCCTTTCCCGAAATATCGGCAATATCGGTAACCTCAGGGGCCGATTCCGATATATCGGGAAAAGTGCATATTGCCCCTCGATATATATCGGCTTTGCCGATAATCGGTCGATCCCTAACTGAATGGTATAAAAAGTAATCAGCGTCTGGGCTCTTTCACACGGGCGATCCGATCAGATCCGCCTGTCAGTTTTTTAGGCGGATCTGATCGGATCTTCCATGCCGCTCTATGGGGCAGCGGATGTCAGCGGAGACACCTCCACTGACACCCGCTGACATCCGCATCCGATCCTGTCTGTGAAATCTGGACGGATGGAAACCCTATTTTTCCTTCCGTTCAGGGATCGGATCAGATCAGATCGGATGAGAGCGGATCTCAGTCCTTGAAAGGACTTTTGTGGACCTATAACAGAGCGATCTGTGTCACTGACAATCTGCCCCTGCTGCACACAGCAAACCTCTCCCTACACTGACAAAAAGCAGAATGTAAAATGGCAGCCAGCTCAGGTCTATTTATAAGGCAGGGGGTATGTCTACGTGCTGAAATGTCTCAATTGGCTGTCCTGTTCAACCTGATGGATGTGTCATGGGTCAAAGTTCTCCCCAATGTAAACTAATATGGCCGCCGTGAACAACGCCATATTTTCGCAAGATCGGCAAACTGTGAACTAGCAAAGTTCGCCGCGAACCGACCGCTGGGCGAACCGCAAGGCCATCTCTAGCCGAGTGTCTAAAGAAGGAGAGACTTAAAGCTGGAGATCCAAAGAAAGCAGGGTTTCTCAACCTTTTTACCAAGGAACTTCGAAAACCAGGGAACCCCTGAAATAGTGTTCAGTTCTACAGCTCACAGAACATTGGTATGATCAGCGAGCTGTCGATATAACAATTATTTTTAGAAATAGCATAATAAATGGAACACATAATAAAACTTACCTATTTCATGTGAAACTTGTGCTTGCATCATTCTGCGCAGATGCTCAATTCTGGGTCAAACCTGAGATAAGCAGTGGCACAGTGGAGCAGCAGGGCAAAGCGGGGGGGGGGGGGGGGGAGTCAAGCAAGCACAGTACACAGGGGGGCAGCAGGGCAGAGCATGGGGGTAAGCATAGCAAAGTATAGGAGACAGCAGGTCAGAGAAAAGGGGGTCAGGAGGGCATAATGTGTGTGTGCGCGTATGTGTGTGTGTGTGCGCACGTATGTGTGGGGGGGTACACTACAGGGGGAGCAGCAGGGCACATTATGGGGCACACCAGGGCACAGTAGGACACATTACATGGGAGGGCAACAGGGAATATTATAGGACACATTACATGGGGGGAGGCAGAGGGGCACATTATGGGGCACAGCAGGGCACATTACATGAGGAAGTAGGGCACATTATGGGGTACAGCAGAGTATAATAAATGGGGGCACAGTATGAGGCAGAGCACATTATGGGACATATTACACGGGGGCATAAGTGCACATTATGGGGCACAGCAGAGCATATTAGGGGGGGCAACATGTAATATTATGGGGCACAGCAGGGCACCTAATGAGGCACAGTACGGCCTATTACATGGGGAGAAGAGGATACATTATGGGGCACAGCAGGGCATATTACATGGGGACAAGAGGGCACAATATGGGGCACAGCAAAGGGATATTATATGAGCAAGAGGGCACATTATAAAGCACAGTATGGTGCATCACGGGGTACACTGCAGGGCAAAGGGCCCACAGTAGAGCACATCACTTGGCACACAGCAGGGCACAAGGCACATCATGGGGCATGCAGTAGGACTCGGGGCACATCACAAGGCACACAGGAGAGAACTGGGCACACAGAGAGGCACATAGTAGGGCATGGGGCATACAGTGGGTACGGAAAGTATTCAGACCCCCTTAAATTTTTCACTCTTTGTTATATTGCAGCCATTTGCTAAAATCATTTAAGTTCATTCTTCTTCCTCATGAATGTACACATAGCACCCCATACTGACAGAAAAACACAGAATTGTTGACATTGTTGCAGATTTATTAAAAAAGAAAAACTGAAATATCACATGGTCCTAAGTATTCAGACCCTTTGCTGTGACACTCATATATTTAACTCAGGTGCTTTCCATTTCTTCTGATCATCCTTGAGATGGTTCTACACCTTCATTTGAGTCCAGCTGTGTTTGATTATACTGATTGGACTTGATTAGGAAAGACACACACCTGTCTATATAAGACCTTCCAGATCACAATGCATGTCAGAGCAAATGAGAATCATGAGGTCAAAGGAACTGCCTGAAGAGCTCAGAGACAGAATTGTGGCAAGGCACAGATCTGGCCAAGGTTACAAAAAGATTTCTGCTGCACTTAAGGTTCCTAAGAGCACAGTGGCCTCCATAATCCTCAAATGGAAGACATTTGGGACGACCAGAACCCTTCCTAGAGCTGACCGTCCGGCCAAACTGAGCTATCGGGGGAGAAGAGCCTTGGTGAGAGAGGTAAAGAAGAACCCAAAGATCACTGTGGCTGAGCTTCAGAGATGCAGTCAGGAGATGGGAGAAAGTTGTAGAAAGTCAACCATCACTGCAGCCCTCCACCAGTCGGGGCTTTATGGCAGAGTGGCCCGACGGAAGCCTCTCCTCAGTGTAAGACACATGAAAGCCTGCATGGAGTTTGCTAAAAAACACCTGAAGGACTCCAAGATGGTGAGAAATAAGATTCTCTGGTCTGATGAGACCAAAATAGAACTTTTTGGCCTTAATTCTAAGCGGTATGTGTGGAGAAAACCAGGCACTGCTCATCACCTGTCCAATACAGTCCCAACAGTGAAGCATGGTGGTGGCAGCATCATGCTGTGGGGGTGTTTTTCAGCTGCAGGGACAGGACGACTGGTTGCAATCGAGGGAAAGATGAATGCGGCCAAGTACAGGGATATCCTGGACAAAAACCTTCTCCAGAGTGCTCTGGACCTCAGACTGGGCCGAAGGTTTACCTTCCAACAAGACAATGACCCTAAGCACACAGCTAAAATAACGAAGGAGTGGCTTCACAACAACTCCGTGACTGTTCTTGAATGGCCCAGCCAGAGCCCTGACTTAAACCCAATTGAGCATCTCTGGAGAGACCTAAAAATGGCTGTCCACCAACGTTTACCATCCAACCTGACAGAACTGGAGAGGATCTGCAAGGAGGAATGGCAGAGGATCCCCAAATCCAGGTGTGAAAGACTTGTTGCATCTTTCCCAAAGAGACTCCTGGCTGTATTAGATCAAAAGGGGGCTTCTACTAAATACTGAGCAAAGGGTCTGAATACTTAGGACCATGTGATATTTCAGTTTTTCTTTTTTAATAAATCTGCAACAATGTCAACAATTCTGTGTTTTTCTGTCAGTATGGGGTGCTATGTGTACATTCATGAGGAAGAAGAATGAACTTAAATGATTTTAGAAAATGGCTGCAATATAACAAAGAGTGAAAAGTTTAAGGGGGTCTGAATACTTTCCGTACCCACTGTACAGTAGGACAAATCCTGGGCCACACCGCAGGACACACAGTAGGGCACATTATGGTGCACACAGTAGGGCACATCACAGGGAACACAGTAGGGTACGGGGCACATATAAGGGCATGAGGGGAACACAGACAATGGTGGCACACAGCAGTGCATAAAGGAACACAGCAGGACAATGGGGGGCACAAGCAGGGCACATAGCAGGACACAGGGAACACAGCAGTATACAAGCAGCTGTACTTTCCTTCCTAGATGCAGAGTAGCATGGAAAGTGTCTGTAATTAGACCTCTCATGATGTGCTTCTCCCTACCGGCCCCTCCTCTCTTCTCGTCTGCCCCAGGTGATGTCAAATACATCAGCACCTGGGGTGGACAGGGCAAGCACCTGGGGTGGACGGGAGGAAAGGAGGGGCCAGCGGGGAGGAGCCCGCCACGAGAGGTCCAATTACAGTCTGTCAGGGATACCACATGCACGCATCCAGCAAGGGTGATCAGATCAGTTGACTGCACCAATGAATCAGGACCCAGATGGATAAAGGTGTAAATAAGTTTATTTAAGCAAAATGACACACTCCAATACCAACACCAGTAGAGCATAAACAAGTAAACAAAATATAAATGATAACAGTACAAAACCCCAATAGAACCTAACAAACTATATACAAAAGGATGGAGCAAACAATAGCAGGGCAGGACAGGGACAGAAGACAAGGAAAGCAAGGAGCCAGGTACAAGAAGCAGGGTACAGGGAACAGGACTCAGGATCAGAATACAGGTTTCAGGATCAGGCTCAGACAGGGACACGGCTAGCAGAGAAAATACTGAAGCCCTGAGCCTCAGTGAAGGGTGGGCTTATATTCCCTCAGCAGTCCTTCTCAGGTGCAGTTTAATTAAAAGTAAAGTCCAGCTGCTGGGAGACACCCGCTGGGGGGCCCTGGAACTGTGCCCCTCAGTTCCAGGAACAACAATGCCACCAGCAGGTGACCCACGTAATGACACTGATCCTGACAGTTCCCCCCCTTTGTGGAGCGGCCTCCGGACGCTCCATTGTGCTTGTACCCCGAAGGTCCAGAAAGGTCTCCCCTCCATGTCTGTGGGTCTTTTAGCACTCTCTAGGCCAAAGTCCTTTAACTTGCTGGAAGGTGTGGCACCAGAGTCCAGCAATTGATCATGCGCCCCACCACCAGTGTCTGGAGGCCGTCTAGGCACCCCACAGGTCAAGTTCCTGAAGAGGCGTAACATTAGGGATACACCCGCCCTCATTGCAGCACATGTCTTAACACTGGGACTGAAGGCAAGCTGGACATCAAGCAAGAGAGCGCCAGTGGCATGCAGGGTATTCGGCAGTGGCACACCAGGCTGGGCAAAAGACCGTGGCACATCAAGCACTGGGTCAGCAGGCACAGGATCAGCAGGCTAAGTAGAAGACACCGGAATAGCAGGCACTGGGACAGCAGGCTGAGAAACAGGCACCGGATCAGCAGGCTGGGTAGTGGTCACGGGAACAACAGGCACTGGATGAGCGGGCACTGGATCAGCGGGCACCGGAACAGCGGGCTGAGTAGGAGACACCGGATCAGCAAGCACTGGAACTGCGGGCACCGGAACAGCAGGAACCAGAACAGCAGGCTCTGGATCAGCGGGCTGAGTAGTAGGCACCGGAACAGCGGGCACTGGAACAGTAGGCTGGGAAGTAGGCACTGGATCAGTGGGCTGGGTAGCAGGCATCAGATCAGCAGGTATCAGATCAACAGGCTGGGTAGCAGGCATCGGATCAGAAGGCATCGGATCAGCAGGCACTGGAACAACAAGCATCGGAACAGCGGGCACCGGAACAGCAGGCACTGGGACAGCAGGCTGGGTAGCGGGGCACTGGATCAGCGGGCACCGGATCAGCGGGCTGAGTAGGCTGAGTAGGAGACACAGGATCAGCAAGCACTGGAACTGCGGGTAGCAAGTAGAATTGTATATGTTGGGAAGAATCTCCTTTTCTTTTTAGGTTTAGATACAGGAATCTTGCTAGTGATTGCAGGGCTATGAATAGATTGTGAAGTAGATGGAAGCGAAATGGCAGTATTGGGAGATGGTAGAAAAGGAAAGACAGTTACAGAGGAAAATTTATGAGAGGTTGCTAGGGGCAACAGAGTAGTAGAGGAAGTTTTCACAGGATTAAATGCAGGAAAAGAGCAGCTAGTTGGGCCAGGATATAGACATGCAGTTAGAAGAAGCAACCTATACTGAACTGCAGCTGTGGTTGCTACAGGTAAAGGAGAGGAGAAAATTTGAGAAAACTGGTGTTCAGAGGCAGAAGTGGATTGGTGAGAGTTAGCTGCGGCTGAGTCGGAAAGATCTGACCAGGTTTGCAGTAAGGGCTGGTGGTGGAGACAGCAGGACTTGCGTGTTTAGCCTGCTGTGCTCACTGTGACTCTCAGCTACACTGCTTGCTTGGCTTGCCCAGTGGTGTGGTGCTCACTCACCAGAGAAGGTCCAGACTCCACAAGTAGCGCTTAGTGTGCCAAGCCTTTAGTCTTCATCTTCCTGCAGTCTCTTTGGTCTGTGTACTGAGTGTGGGGAAGGGGCAGGCTCTCTGTCTCAATCTCTCTGGTGGCAATCAGTCTGTGAGACTGCTCCACATAATTTCCCAAACAGAGAGAGGCTGCCCCACAGAGAGTGACCACTTCATACTGCCAGCACAGAGAGTGACCACTTCACACTGCCCGCACAGAGTGAGACCGCTTCACATTGCCCGCACAGAGTGAGACCGCTTCACACTGCCCGCACAGAGAGAGAGACCGCTCAACATTGCCCGCACAGAGAGAGACCGGTCCACACTGTGGAGCAGTCTCTCTCTCTCTGTGCAAGTAATGTGGAGCGGTCTCCCTCTCTCTCTGTGTGGACAGTGTGAGCCGGTCTCTCTCTCTGTAAAGCAGTCTCTCTTTCAGTGCAGGTAGTGTGAAGTGGTTTCTCTCTCTCTCTCGTTCTCTCTGTGCAGGCAGTGTGGAGCGGTCTCTCTCTCTCTAAGGCAATGTGGAGCAGTCTCCCTCTCTCTCTCTCTCTCTCTCTGTGGGCAATGTGGAGCAGTCTTCCTCTCTCTCTCTCTCTCTCTCTGTGGGCAATGTGGTGCAGATGGATGGTGAGCTGATTCGGTGGTTCAATGGGCCACTTGACTGGACTTGCCCCCCAGGCCTAAGGCTGCCAGCCCTCCCCTGTGCGGGCATCCAGCAAGGGTGATCAGATCAGTTGGCTGCACCAAGGAATCAGGACCCAGATGGATAAAGGTGCAAACAAGTTTATTTAAGCAAAATGACACACTCCAATACCAACAACAGCATACCCCCCAACCGTCCCTGATTCGCCGGGATTGTCCCAGAAAATGGTCCGTGTCCCGGGGTCCCGGGGAATCAGGGCTGAGTCCTGGAATGGCGGTGCGGTGCGGCTTGGTTCCCGCACTGCCGCGAGCAGTATAGCAGCCAGCCGCTCTCTCTTCTCAGCTGCCTGTGTTTTCCTGTACACAGAGGAGGAGCCGGGGAGCGAGCTGCCACAACGGTCCTCTGATCTGAGGTCTGACATGATTTCAAGCATGGGAAGAGGGTGAATGTAGCTGGGGGGGGGATTGATAGACCTGGGGGGGTGGATGGACCTGGGGGGATGGATGGACCTGGGGGAGGGATTTAGCCGGGGGGGTTGTATGGAGCTGGGGTGGATGGACCTGGGGGGATGGACCTGGGGGGAGGGATTAAGCTGGGGGGGTTGTATGGAGCGGGGGGGATGGATGGACCTGGGGAAGGGATTTAGCCGAGGGGGGGTTGTATGGACCTGGGGGGGGATGGATGGACCTGGGGGATGGACGGACCTGGGGGAGGGATTTAGCCGGGGGGGTTGTATGGAGCTGGGGTGGATGTAGCTGGGGGGGATGGATGGACCTGGGGGAGGGATTTAGCCGGGGGGTTGTATGGAGCTTGGGTGGATGTAGCTGGGGGGGATGGATGGACCTGGGGAGGGATTTAGCCGAGGGGGGGTTGTATGGAGCTGTGGTGGATTTGGCTGGGGGGGATGGATGGACCTGGGGATGGACCTGGGGGGATGGATGGACCTGGGGGAGGGATTTAGCCAGGGGGGGGTTGTATGGAGCTGGAGTGGATGTAGCTGGGGGGATGGATGGACCTGGGGGAGGGATTAAGCCGGGGGGGTGTATGGAGCTGGGGTGGATGTAGCTGGGGGGGTGTATGGAGCTGGGGGGGGTGGATGGACCTGGGGGATGGATGGACCTGGGGGAGGGATTTAGCCGGGGGGGGTGTATGGAGCTGGGGTGGGCATTTGGGGTGGATGTAGCTGGGGGTGTATGTAGCTGGGGGGGTGTATGGAGCTAGGGGGGGTGCCTAATATACCTGGGGGAGGGATTTAGCCGGGGGGTGTATGGAGCTAGGGTGGGCATTTGGGGTGGATGGAGCTTGGGGGTGTATGGAGCTGGGGGGGTAGATGGAGCTTTGTTGGGTATTTGGGGTATATGGTGCTGGGGTGGGTGTTTGGGATGGATAGAGCTGGGATGGGAGGTTGGGAAGGGGGTGAATGTAGCTGAGGATGAATGGAACTGAGGGAGGGATGTAGCTAGGGGAGGGGTGTATGGAGCTGGGGTGGGCATTTGGGGTGTATAAAGCTGGGGGAGTGGATGGAGCTGGGATGGGCATATGGGGTGTATAGAGCTGGGGGAGTGGATGGAGCTGGGATGGGCATTTGGGGTGTATAGAGCTGGGGGGGGGTGGATGGAGCTGGGGTGGGCATTTGGGATGTATAGAGCTGGGGGAGTGGATGGAGCTGGGATGGGCATTTGGGGTGGATAGAGCTGGGGGGTGGATGGTGCAGAGTCCGATCCCTGCATTCTGTACATTACACACTCCTGTCTCCTGCACTCTGTACATTACATACTCCTGTCTCCTGCACTCTGTACATTACATACTCCTGTCTCCTGCATTCTGTACATTACATACTCCTGTCTCCTGCATTCTGTACATTACATACTCCTGTCTCCTGCATTCTGTACATTACATACTCCTGCACTATATACACAATACTGTACATTATATACTTCTCACCAAAGTCTTCATTGTCTCAACAGTTGCTGGTTGCTATGCAGTCTCTGACTATTTTAATGAAGTTCTTCTTTAAGGTAGGCTGAGCAATCAAAGCATATTTTATGTGTACTAGGAAGTCTGGGTTTTGTTTACCCTATCCTTTAAGCCCCTCCCACTGCTATGCGATTGACCACACCCACAGTTTGCCGCGGCGCGCACCGCGTGCCACAGGTTTTGTTCCTCTTTCAGTGTCCCTCATTCCGAAGTTCAAATGTAGGGAGGTATGCACCAGTAGAGCATAAACAAGTAAACAAAATATAAATGATAACAGTACAAAACCCCAATAGAACCTAACAAACTATATACAAAAGGATGGAGCAAACAACAGCAGGACAGGACAGGGTCAGGAGACAAGAAAAGCAGGGAGCCAGGTACAGGAAGCAGGGTACAGGGAACAGGGAACAGGACTCAGGATCAGAATACAGGTTTCAGGATCAGGCTCAGACAGGAACATGGCTAGCAGAGAAAATACTGAAGCCCTGAGCCTCAGTGCAGGGCGGGCTTATATTCCCTCAGCAGTCCTCCTCAGGCGCAGCTTAATTAAAAGTACAGTCCAGCTGCTGGGAGACACCCGCTGGTGGGCCCTGGAACTGCGCCCCTCAGTTCCAGGAACAACAGTGACACCAGCAGGTGACCCACGTAATGACACTGATCCTGACACAGTCTCTTAGCAGGGACCCAATCTACCCATCAGCTAGCTGTGATTGATGGGTATATTGCAGTGAAAGCTGTCATGGGCCCCCTCCTGGCCACGGGCCCCCTGGGCAGTGCCCGAATGGTCAGTTCGCCCCTGCTGCTGGCTTGTGTAAACGCACTGTTTGGTGCTACCAATGAGCTACAAATTCTCCAACATGTCACAATATAAACACAAGAATGCATGCAAATAACTATAAAGTTATTGTTCTGTTTTAGCAGTGACTAAGCCATGAAGTTGATTACTTTATTAGGTAGGTCTAGTAAATAACCACCATCTGTTTCATTATGTCAGCTTCCATTATCTAGATAAATACCTGACACATTCCTTTTCTATTACAGACATGTACTTTGACCATTGGAATGCCATTTCCATCATGACTGTTCAACATAAACTGAATTGTATTTCTGTTAGTGAGAGAACACCTAACAAATGAAGCATTTTATACTTGCTTAGCTATTGTTAGAAAAAGCTAAGCGGATTCTTAACCAAACAACCATGAACTTTCTCCTTGTTGTCTTGTATGCTGCTGTGGTTACCAATATGGTGTGCATGTCTATAACAATGCTGTAAATATGCAATACGTGCCAGTAATGTATGCAACTAACTCATTATAAGAGTTGCAACTACATTGTTTTAAAGTACCTGCATATATTACAATCTGGTTGTTTGAGCCATATAGTTGTTCACTATTCTCTAAGGATCAAAGCAAAACTGACCCATGAATAAAGTTTTTTTAATCTGAAATTTTCAAGTTTAATTGCGATAAAATTGAGGCAAGTTGAAATATACGTATACTGTATGATGGTGCATTGGACATTTTTTCTGTATTTTATAATTTCCAGTCAAATCTAAAGCACAAGATAACTGAATATGATTTACTATATAACAGTATTAATAATTTCTTATTGATTTTTCTAACAAACATTTAAAGCAAAACAGCACTTTAAGGCCCCTTTCACACATACGATCCGTTCAGTTCATCAGTTCAGTCACGTAAAAATGTATCAGTTTTCCATCCATTGTCATCCGTTTTTCGTCAGTTGTTATCCGTTTTTCATCGGTTGTTATGCGTTTTTCATCCGTTTTTCGTCAGTTATTTGTTTTTCATCCGTTATCATCCGTTTTTCGTCCGATCTGTTTTTTTGACGGATGAAAAATAGGGCATTCATACGTTCAAAAAAACGGACATTGACGGAAGTGGATGAAAACGGATGTTAACTGATGATCATCCGTTGTCATCCGTTTTTACATAGAGATACATTGATGTCTGTTTTTCATCCGTCAACGGATGGATGAAAAACGGACAAACGGACAGCATGTGTGAAAGGGGCCTAAGGCTCCTTTCACACACTATGTCCGTCAAAGGGACTCCGCTTTTCTCAGCGGGGGATAGAGCCGCCGATCTCCCGCTGAGCAGATGGATGACAGCTGTGTCTCCACGCTGTGTGCGGAGACACAGCTGTCAGTTCCCCAAGCATCTCTATGTTGGAAATCGGATGGGAACGGACCGTCGGTCCGTTCTTGTCCGATCCAATCCGCTGGACGGATGGAAAATAGGGTTTCCATCCGTCCAGATTTGACGGATCGGATGTCAGCGGACATGTCTCCGCTGCCATCCGATGCCCCATAGGAATGCATGGGGGGGACCGTTCAGATCCGCCAAAGAAATGGACAGGCGGATCTGAACGGTCCGCCTGTGTGAAAGGGGCCTAAAGTGGAAGCTCCACTCATCTCCCCCCCCCCTCCTCTTACCTTTTTTGAAACTAGGTACCTTTGTCTGACAGGTATCCGCTTCTACTTTCTCATTTCTCACGTAGACAAGAATTACAAAAGTTTGTCCCACCCCCCTGCCTGCCTACAACCTCCTCACAACGGCACATCTGCCAGGAGGATGCAGGACCAGTTTGAAAGTGCATAGCGATCTTGTGCATGCACAGTGGAGAGAGGCTGTGAAACAGCAGTAAGTCACAGCTGACTACCACAATCAAGATGGCGGCACCTTGGCTCCAAACTGGACCAGGTGAAGACAGTGCTGGACTCCTAGACTGATGAGTGTTTCTTAAAAGTCAGCAGCTACAGTAATTGTAGCTACTGATTTTTAATTTTAAAAAAAATGACCATAGTCCCTCTTTAAATTAAAATATGCACAGAAGCACATGAAGATTTTTTTAAACATTAAAGAGAACATGTACCCAGCTCTGCCTTTAAAAAATAATTGGCTTCAAGCATTATATATGTTAATCTACCCTATATAAATATTCCAGGGTGCTTTATATAGCCCTCCACTGAGGTATTACACAGAATACACACTGCTGCTGGCTACAAACATCTTAGATCTGATGCCAGTCATCCCAGCAGTCAAAAAATTATCACTTTTTTATTCATTTTAACGATTTCCTAGTTACTTTGATCCTCCATTACTGAAATGTCAGTTCCACTGTATGACTACTGGGATAATTATCAGTTCCTGATTGAATTATTGACCAATACTATTCCCATTCAATCTCAGTAAAGTGCATATAAAAAAAAAAAAAAAAAACTACGTTGATTAATACCAAACAGACCTTATTTCTCTTTAGCTGTTTCAGCTCTTCTTTTTACAGCCAGCTTTCTAATATTTCTACCATGTAACATGCTTCCTTTACCTTTCTTAAACCAGCCACAAATGGATTGAATCTCAGCCGGTTCAGCAGAGACTGGCAGAGATTCAATCCATTAATAGGCAGGCTGATTGTCCCCAAGTCGATCCATCAATCGACTTGGGTACAACCAGCATGTCAGATTTTTAGCATGCGATTACTGCCAGTGGCTATAGACACTGGCAATAATCACAGTGTTCTCCTGGCACTGACAGCTCCCCATGACCCCTTTCCCCCCCACAGGCAGAACACAAAAGCGCCACAGTAGGAATTCAAGGGATTTTCTTTCATGATTGCAGGAAAGAAAATCACATAATCTATGGCCTACTTAAGTCACAAAACTGTCCTGCCTCCTTAAACTCTTCTCAACACAAAATGAGTGAAGGGGCACATACAGATGCCACACGTGTCCATGGGCAGCACAGCTTTCTGTGCCGAGAGTGGGCTCACTATGCATTCTCAGCACAGTGGCCAAGATGCCAAAGACAGCTTTCAAACCATACTAATAATCAGGAGTCAGCGGGACTGGCTCCTGATCATATGACCACTGTGAAGGGCAATCACAGTGGTCATATAATCAGCCGATCCTTCCCACAGGGGTATAGACCCTCTTAAAGGGATATCAGGGCTAGTTGGGAAGGGGTTAAAGAAAATATGTTGTGTACTTAGTGGTCCCATTCTGAAAATGGTAATTGAACAACTACAAAAATCCTGCACTTATGGTGTTCCTACTCCTAGGAGGCGGCAAGCACTGGAAACCATATACCCCATTATTTAAGTGGATAACAGTTGTTTTGTGACAAATACAATAAAGTGCCGTGCTTCCCTTATATGCATATAATCAACATAATAAAACATGTGTGATAAATAATCATTTATCACACTTTGTTTTTACATGTTTTATTTTGATTATAAAAGAGCACAATATTTATACACATAAGCACTTTATTATGAAAATGGTAATCATTCAGCTGCAGTTCTGACCCCCTGGCTCTGATGCTTTCTGGGTCACTGGCCAAAACCAAGAATGCAAGAAAATAAAAAAAAGGGACAGAAATCAACAGCCTGGGTTGCCAAGTCATAACATCATCAAAATCACAAATACACAGATCCCCCCCCATTCATGTGTAGATAGAGGAATTTCTTGCCATCTAACAGGCTCCTTTCACACGAATGTTCCGATCAGGTCTGCCTGTCCATTTTTCAGGTGGACCTGATTGGATCATCCACAGCTCTAGAGAGTGGCGTAGATGGATCGGTGGATGTCAGCGGACACCTGCTGGCATCCGTTCTGATCTGGGCCCCCAAAAACAGACAAACGGGGGCCTGAGCTATATCTATCTGGCGGATCGGTTCGGATGACAGTCGGATGGAAATGGACAGGCAGTCCATTTCCATCTGGCCACCCCATAGATTAGAGCGGGCTGTGTCCGTGTCCGCTCAGAGAGATCTGTTGCTGAGCAGGTAGATCCGCTGGACAGAGTCCGCCCCGTGTGAAAGAGCCATATCCTCAGACAGTCAGCATCCTTAGCAACCATTGCTATCCTGCACACACCCACAAATGCAAACACATAGGGTTCGCACATTAATGTAAACCACAATTGCATCACACATGAGGTATAGCGCCAGAGCTTGCAATTAACTCTTACCTAATCAGTAGTAAAGGCTTTTAAAGCATTGAAAATGGAGATTTTTTGGTACCAAAGATTTTTGCGACATCAAGACTTTTAGGACTTGACATGTGTGGTATCTAATAAACAAGCAAAAAATTGGGGGAGCAAACCATGAACATGTATATCTAAAGCCGGTGCAGCTATGGACCAAGCAACATGTATATTAAAAAAGAATGGCGCAACCATGCAAAAGAAATGACTATTAAATATGGAGACAATCCATAAATAAAAATGGGGGTTTAGTCCCACCATATGGCCATATCGTGCTCAAGCCCACCACTGCGTCAAAGTACCCCATTATCAGTGGGTCCTACACTATCCATAAAAAAGGGGTGAATCCAGCCTCTCTTACCCTTGGAGATAACACTCCTTGCTGGGAAGATGTGCTAATGCACTGCAGGGGACTCCTCCTATATCTACTTGATAGAGGACACCAATAGAGTACAGGTGTGTGTGGGGGATGGGATGCTCAACCTCAACCACCCCTTTTTTATGGATAGTGTAGGACCCACTGATAATGGGGTACTTTGACGCAGTAGTGGGCTTGAGCACGATATGGCCATATGGTGGGACCAAACCCCCATTTTTATTTATGGATTGTCTTTGGTTGCGCTATTCTTTTTTAATATACATGTGTGGTATCTATTTCCTGGAAGCAACCCCATATTTTATACTTTCCAAAAATTATTATTATTATAATGGGTTTGTGTGCACAAATATGTTTTTTCCTAGAAATATGTGTTCGATAAACAGTTGCACAAATGTTGTGCAGCATCAAAAAAAGCAACCGCTATCTTCTTATTTTACAGGGCCTTTTCTTTCAGAAAAGAATGAAATTTAATAACTGAGAATTAAGAATTGCTATGAAGCATAATAGGGAAGGAAAGAAATTCAATTGGTTCTGTACAAACTATATGTATATAAATAGTAATAGTGGATAATCTTGTGGCCTCTGACCTTTTGATTCAAAAGACTGACAATTTATATGAATGTAGCTGCAATGGTGTTAACATAAATAAAATGTTATACAATACTAAATGTATGCATCTTTGTCTGTGTCCTTGTTTTGAAAGCCCAGATTAGAGAAGAACATTCATTCATATGCGAGACTGGTAATGTTTTTATGGCTTTGTTCACAAAATGTTTTCATTCTGGTAACACCAGGTGAACTATAGGAGGTTGTAAACATTAATAACACAATAGGGAAGAAACACTTTCCAAAGAATCTTTGGAACTTGTTGAAATGCTGTTGTCACCATGACCTTGTTCATCCAGTTTCTCTAGTAACTGACTACAGTGCAGACACGTGACTATAATGATTTATCTGCACTGAGAAATCAGATTTGAATTTCACAAGCACAGAAGTCAAAGTAGCACCGCCACTATCCATATATTATATATATTAAGGGCTGCTAATTAGCTAATATTTGGGAAAGGGAAATAATCTGCAAATGTGGTTAACCTATTTTCTTGAAAAGTTAGGAGGCGACAGAGAGAGCTGCTTTCACTAGTTTAGATTTCAAAAATCTTACAGAAGTATTTATGCTGAATATATATTTGTATATGCATTGTAATCAGCACCAGTGCAACCATAAGGGAGCCTTAGGCAGACACCTTAGGGCGCCAGGGTGGGGGGTCTGAATCTCCAGCCACTTGCTGAGGATTTAGATTTTTAACATGCTGCAGATGTGCATACAGCAAGTCGACTCTCGGCTTTCATAAGGAAGTTATACAAGCATCTGTAAAGCCGCTGATCACTTCCAAAAGCACTGCCACAGCAACTCCCCACCATGTTCACTAGGCCCCACTGACCCAGTGCGGTCCTGGTGGATGATGTTAGGAAGGGTGGTGGGAGGTCAACGGCTCATGAACAGGAAATGGTGGGTATGACTAATAGACTCTGGATGTCTCACAAAGAGATCCTGTTACCTATATGCTATCAGGGGCTATTGGTTGGTCCCCTAGGTGATAGCAATAAAGTCATGTAAAGAAATAAATAAAAAAACAACATTTACATGGACACATATAAAATACAAAACATTTTTTAGAGCACCCCCCCCCTCTACACACACACACACACTAAGGCCTGGCTCGCAGTCTCTGCTCTAATTCATCCCAAAGGTGTTCTATTGGGTTGAGGTCAGACTCAGGACCTTGCTTTGTGTACTGGTCAAAATCATTTGGTGGAGGGGGATTATAGTGTGGGGTTGTTTTACAGGAGTTAGGCTTGACCCCTTAGTTCCAGTGAAGGGAACAATTAAGGCATCAGCATACCAAGAGATTTTGGATAATTTCATGCTCCCAACTTTGTGGGAACAGTTTGGGGATGGCCTCTTCCTATTCCAACATGGCTGCGCACCAGTGCACAAAGCAAGAGGAACTTGACTGGCCTGCACAGAGTCCTGACCTCAACCCTATAGAACATCTTTGGATGTGAGCCAGGCCTTCTCGTCCAACATCAATGCCTGACATCACAAATGCACTTCTGGAAGAATGATCAAACATTCCCATAAACACACTCCTAAACCTTGTGGATAACTGTCCCAGAAGAGGAGTTGAAGCTGTTCTAGCTGCAAAGGGTGGGCCAACTCAATACTGAACCCTATTAACTAAGACTGGGATGCCATTAATGTGCGTGTAAAGGCCCAATAATTTTGGTAATATAGTGTAAATATTATAGAGCCATTTAGTCAGTACATAAAGCAGTTTCAAGTTTGTTGGCTGTCATCATTGCAGTGCGTGGAAGAAGAAAGTAAAACCAGACAGGTGAGGTGCGCCAAAAGGAACCAACAAGCCCTTCACTGAACCAGCACAATCAACGCAGTAGAGGCTTCTCACTTCCATCACAAATCCCCAAATTAGGGGTTTATTCCTTATTTTACATTGTTGAACAGAGAGACCCACCTTTAATCAGGCACATTGTCATCAACTTCGAGAGACAAATAGCAGAGGAAAGTAAAAAGAACCCTAAAAAATGATTTAAATATATCAACAGCAAAAAAACGAGGTCAGAGCATGTTGCACACATAATTAACAATGATGGGAGGATGGTTACAGAGGACACAGAGAAGGCAACCATGCTTAATGCTTTCTTCTCCTCAGCCTTTACACAAGAAAAGGAGGGGTACACTGACCGTGACTGTACGGTTAGCAGTACTTCACAGGACTTGCCGCTATGGCCAACAGAGGGTGAAATCAAGGAAAGGCTTGATAAAATTAACAGATGTAAATCACCAGGCCCGGACATCCGAGAGTACTTAAAGAACTCAGTAAGGTTATATCTAGACCACTGTTCCTGATCTTTGCAGACAGTATCTTGACAGGAGCTATACCAGGTGACCGGAGGAAAGCTAACATAATACCGATATTCAAAAAAGAGCAGAGGCATGTACCGGGAAATTATAGGCCGGTCAGCCTGATGTGAAAAATATGTAAACTTCTGGAGGGGATGATAAGGGACTATATCCAAGTGTTTGCTAAAGTGAACAACATCATCAGTAGTAATCAGCACGGCTTTACAAAAGGGCGTACTTGTCAAACCAATCTCTTAGCATTCTACGAGGAGGTGAGCTGTGAGCTAGATAGGGGGGAGACCTGTGGATGAGGTGTATCTGGATTTTGCTAAGGCGTTTGATACAGTTCCCCACAAGCGCTTAATTTATAAAATAAGGTCTGCAGGCATCGACCACAAGGTTTGCTCTTGGACACAAAACTGGTTAAAGGGGCGTGTCCAAAGGGTGGTAATAAATAACGTGTACTCAGACTGGTCTGGGGTTGTACGCGGGCCCCCCAAGGCTCAGTCCTGGGACCAATTTTGTTCAATTTATTCATAAATAGCATTGAGGACGGGATCAGTAGCTCGATATCAGTTTTTGCAGATGACACAACATTAAGTAGGGCAATAACTTCACATAGTGAGGCAAAAATCTTACAGAATGACCTGAACAAAATAACAGAGTGGGCAACGACATGGCAAATGAGGTTTAATGTGCAGAAGTGTAAGGTATTGCACTTGGGCAATGTCAAGTTGCAGCTGCCAACGCCGGCAGAATATTAGCTTGCATAAGGAAGGGGATGTATTCCAGAGATAAATCTATAGTCCTACCACTTTATAAATCACTGGTCCGACCACATCTGGAGTATTCTGTCCAGTTCTGGTCACCGGTACTCAGGAGGGATGTGTTGGAGCTGGAGAGAGTCCAGGGGAGAGAAACTAAACTGATTAGGGGATTGGAGGATCTTAATTATGAAGAGCGCTTACAAGTGCTTGATTTATTCTCCCTGGAAAGGAGACGCCTGAAAGGGGACATGATAGCGATATACAAAGTACCTCAACGGTGATCTCAGCATAGAAAAAAAAAACTGTTCAGTCGCAATGAATGCATTGCGGTGCGATTAGAGGAGAAGAGATTTAACCTTAGGCTGCGCAGCAGTGTTAATTTTGGCAGCAAATTTTAATTTAGTTTTAGTCTTAGGACTAAAATGGCATTTTAGTTTTTGTCCCATTTTAGTCTTCTGCAAGTGTTTTAGTTTTAGTCTTATTTAGTCGACTAAAACGTCCTACTTTTTAGTCGACTAAAACGTCCTACATTTTAGTCGACTAAAAATTATTTTAGTCATCTAAATGGTCATGGTCAGGTCAGAGAGGAGGCCTGTAATGCTGCTGCCTGCAGTCAGTGCAGTGAGTGCACACAGTGCTGCTCAGAGTGCTGGATGCAATTTTAGTTTTAGTCGTATTTTTGTCATCTGAATTGTTTTAGTTTTAGTCGTATTTTAGTCGACTAAAATTGTGTTAATTTAGTCGACGAAAACGTTTTACAGGGGTTTTTTTACAGTAAGGGCTACAAGATTGTGGAATTCTCTACCACAAATGGTAGTAACTGCAGGGAGTATGGCTATTTTTAAAAGACTCTTGGACGTACATCTCAAGGATCATAACATTCAGGGGTATGTGAGATGATTGCATCCACAGACACCTACACAGGTTGAACTGGATGGACTATAGTCTTTATTCAGTGCCGGTTTCCACTAGTGCGACTTGACACATGTCAAGTCGCACAGCAAGTCAAAAGCCATTGATTTCAATTCGGCCCGTTTTCACTGCCGCGACTTCAGTTGCGGCGACTTCAAAAGTAGTTTGTGCACTACTTATGAGCCGACTTCCCTCTATAAAGAGGGACAAGTCGCACTGAATGTCGCAAGCAACTTTCACTACGAAGTCGCGCTAGAAGTAGCACGACTTCGTAGCCGCGGCAGTGGAAACGGAGCCTCAATCTCAACTATGTAACTATGTAACCTGTGGTTTGTTATTTATGTTCCTTATAAGGGGAAATACTACCGTCTGGGTGCAATTTACACCTCTCACAAGACTTCACCGTGTTATCCAAAGCCATTTATATATGCACATACACATACTTTATATTGGCAGCTATAGATACTCATGTGCAGGTACTTACAGTGCCACGCAACAGATGTGTTTTACTGCTTCTTCACACAATGCAAGTCTATGGGTCTTCACACCCACTGAAAACAAGGCAAGGCAAGGTTATTCCAATTGAAACACCTCAGATGCAACAGGCTTCAACAAAAATGGCAGCCCCCAGCAAGAAGATGGGGGAGCAATGCTGGAAGCAATTTACAGCACACACTGATTTTATGCCGTGGAATGCATGTTCTTCTATTAGCCCAGGTTCACATTGAGGCCGTTTTGAAACAGCTGAACGCGCACGATTTTAAGCTGCCATTTCAGTCCGACTTTAGGGCGATTTCACAAACATCTATGCGTATTCCTGCACAGATGTCTATGAAAGTCACCCCCCCCCCCCCCCAAAGTTGACAAACGTAGAACAGAAACTACTTTTGGAAATCGGTGCGGCATCGCACAAATTCGGATGGTGCAATTGCCGGCATTTGGCTCCAATTTGACATGTCAAACTGGACCTATGTGAACGTGAGCTTAAAGAACATGAATTGTTATCAAACTGTTATGAGTAATGTTTGGAGCAGACCTCAGGCAGACTGAAAGCCACTCTGAACAGCTTGAAATGAGAGGAAACCCAAATTGTCCCCACTGACACACATTAATATATAATGCAGAAATGGAGCTTCAAGAACTTTGTTAGGACAGACAATGTTCAAATCTATAATACAAAAAGAAAGTGACCAGCCCTGATGAACAAATATTCTCTTTCACCCAGCGCTTCTGATGATACAGTGCAACAAAGCTAATATATGTTGTTTGTAAATAATAGTAGCTGCTTGACAGGTCCACATTTTCCAAATCTCGTCCTCTCCTTCAATGGGAGGCGGACCTGAAGCAATCTTACACACCATGCCAATGGAAAACGGCACTCCGTCATGCATACAAGCACACAAAATGTTCAGCGCTTTGGGAACAAACAATCAAGATTACCCTTCATTGGCACTGGACGCCCTCCAAGTTGGCTACGTATTACAAATCGACGTCCCCGCTCTGCTGGAGACTATGCGGTCACACAGGTGATATATTCCATATCCTATGGGACTGCCCACTCCTGAGACAGTACTGGCTAGACATATTTAACAAATTGGAGGAAATCACACACACTACCGTGGCACCCTCCCCAGCCCTTGCCCTGCTAAATCTTACAATAGAGAACTACCCTCACGATTCTAGGCATATCATTACTCATGTGCTCCTGGCGGCCAGATTGACTATCACCAGGAATTGGAAAGGTTTACATCCCCCCTCTGTTCAATCTGTATTAGACTTGGTCCACACCCATTGTACGTATGAGCTGATGTTTGCCTCCAGTAGAGGGAATTACTTAAAGACCCTCTCAGTGTGGCAAGCATGGTTAGGTTGGTACCGCTCACTCAATGCGCCTGCTCTTCCGTGAACTCTATATGGTCCTATATGGTGAATCTTAACAAGTCCTACTGTTTGTATGATGATCCCATGTTTCTATATGGCAATACCGTTGTTTTGTTTGACGCCTTTAAACCTGTTGGAACAGCTGTATTTCAATGCTTGGAACATTGTGTATGTTACTTGTATCTTCATTTCTTGTATTTGCAAAATTCAATAAAAAACTATTGAAAGTAAAAAAAAAAAAAAAAAAAAATAATAGTAGCTGCTGCCATATCAAATTAAAAATTATACACTCATGCTTCTATTGTCCATATAAAATATAAATATATTGAATATTAAACAATGTCCACATTAGCAGCGCTTTTGATAGGACAGTATTCCTCCTCGGTCATTAAAATCCTTAAAAGTTCAGCAACATGCTTTAAAATACTTTAAAATCTTCCCGGGGAGTGTGGATGGGGGAACAATATTTTTCAGATGTATAGTCCAACGATTCAAACACCTTCCTGTTACCACACCACGTGAGAACTCTCCCCTAGGAAATAAACACTTACCAGACATCGATTAAATCAGGCTTTAATACTAAAAGGTCCAGTCGTCCCATTAGAGTAAGTCTGCCTCTCCACCTCTGATATCAGCAGAACACAGATCTCACAGCTTTACTGAATCCTGCCCTTGCTCACACTGGTTCTTACACCAACACTTCTCTCCTCTCGAGATAGATGTCATATAAAGGATAGAGGACTCATAGCGTAATCCAGTTTATTTAAAGCGGTTGTATCCCGCTTTTTGACACTTTTACCTACAGGTAAGCCTATAATAAGGCTTACCTGTAGGTACAAATAATATCTCCTAAACCGGCACGGTTTAGGAGATATTTACAGTGCATGCAGCCGCTCGCGCGAGCGGCGCATGCGCTCTGAAGGTCCGGGGGGACCTTCAATTAACTTGCTGGGAGCTTGCCGTAAAAATCACTCCCGCGCGCATGCGCGGGAGTGACGTCATCGCGGCTCCTGCCAATCAGCGTGCTGGAGCCGTCTCTTCCGGCCAATCAGCGCGCCCGAGCCGCCGAACCCGGAAGAGACGACGAGGGATCATGGCAGCGCCCGCATCGATGTCCGGGGGTCCGTGTCGGGGCTTCGTTTTAAGGTAAGTTAAACATAATGGGCTAGTATGCGATGCATACTAGCTCATTATGCCTTTGTCTTGCAGGTTTTTTTTTTTATTTTTTTTTTCATAGGGTTTACAACCGCTTTAATAAAATCCAAAAAAAAAAAAAAAAAACACAAAATTCCAAACCCCCCAGTTAATATACTTACAGCAAGTCCATGTTCTAAAGATGATGCACAAGAAAGCCTGCAAACAGTTTGCTGAAGACAAGCAGACTAAGTACATGGATTACTGGAACCATGTCCTGTGGTCTGATGAGACCAAGATAAACTTATTTGGTTCAGATGGTGTCAAGAGTGTGTAGCGGCAACCAGGTGAGGACAACAAAGACAGGTGTGTGTTGCCTACAGTCAAGCACGGTAGTGGGAGTGTCATGGTTTGGGGCTGCATGAGTGCTGCCGCCACTGGGGAGCTACAGTTCATTGAGGGAACCATGAATGGAAACATGTACTGTGACATACTGAAGCAGAGCATGATCCTCTCCCTTTGGAGACTGAGCCGCAGGGCAGTATTCCAACATAACGACCCCAAACACACCTCCAAGATGACCACCACCTTGCTAAAGAAGCTGAGGGTAAAGGTGATGGACTGGCCAAGCATGTCTCCAGACCTAAACCCTATTGAGCATCTGTGGGGCATCCTCAAATGGAAGGTGGATTAGCGCAAGGTCTCCAACATCCACCAGCTTCGTGAGGTCTTCATGGAGGAGTGGAAAAGGACTGTAGTGGCAACCTGTGAAGCTCTGGTGAACTCCATGCCCAAAAGGGTTAAGGCAGTGCTGGAAAATAATGGTGGCCACACAAAATAATGACATTTTAACTTAGGGGTGTACTCACTTTTGTTGCAAGCGGTTTAGACATTAATGGCTGTGTGTTGAGTTATTTTGAGGGGAAAGCAAATGTACACTGTTATACAAGCTGTATACTCACTACTTTACATTGTAGCAAAGTGTAATTTCTTCAGTGTTGTCACATGAAAAGATATAATAAAAAATTTACAAAAATGTTAGGGGTGTACTCACTTTTTTTACTACTTGGTAATACAACCGAGCCTAAACGGATAGATTTTGAAAACCTCAAACAAACAATGGCTGAATCCCCATCTGCTCCACACAATTCTGATTGGGTTACTGGACTTTAACAATAGTGTTCATTCATCAACACCATATAAATTCCAAAGAGTCAGAGGGGCCAGTGGGACATATATATATCAGAGCACAGGTTGCATCTCTCCAAATATGCAAATCAGTGAGGGGTATACACACTTTTGTGATATACTGTATTTGGTTTACAGTACCTGTCCTCTCTTCTTTTGGCCTCTTTTGTGCTCCCTTGCCCATCCAGAGGATAGTCTATGCACTGTTGTTGCTCTGCCGTTGAGATCTTTTGATCATATCATATCAAGTCCTTCTTGGACGACAGCCATGCAGACCAATTTAAAGCAGAGTGCGGAGTATGGTCTGAGCGCTGACAGACTGACCCCCTCCAACCCTTCAACCTCTGCAGCAAAGCTGGCAGCTTTCAGACCATACGCTGGCCGCTGGATAGGACGCTGAGCATGTGCACTCAACTACTTTGGTCGAGAATAGCGAGGCCTGTTCTGAGTAAAACCTGTCTTTTTAAATGGCTGTATGGTCTTGGCCACAGTGCTGCAGCTCATTTTCAGCATCTTAGCAATCTTCTTATAGCCTAGGGCGGCTATCTTTATGTAGAGCAACAATTATTTATTTTTCCAGATCCTCATAGAGTTCCTTGCCATGAGGTGCCATGTTGAACTTCCAGTGACCAGTATAAGAGAGTGAGAGGGAAAATGGCTATTTGGGCCCAATTTGGACATTTTCACTTAGGGTGTACTCATTTTTGTTGCCAGCAGTTTAGACATTATTGGCAGTGTGCTGAGTTATTATAAGAAGACAGCAAATTTACACTGTTAGGCAAGTTGTACACTCACTACTTTACATTGTACTAAAATTTAATTTTTTTCAGTGTTGTCACATAAAAAGCTATAAAAAAAATATTTACAAAAATGTGAGGGGTGTACTCAGTTTTGTGAGATACTGTTATAATAGAGAAGAAAAGGGCCAAACCTGAGGTTAAATAAATGCAGTTTTAGTTTAATTTGCAAATTTATTTAAAGCTTTTTCTAACCTCACTATATATATTAACCATGTGGCCTGTGTGCAGCTTGACATGCAGCTAAACCCTTCTATCCTGCAATAAACCAGCCAATGCGAACAAAGTTATTGTAAAAAGCAAAGGGAGGAGGTTCATACACTCTTTAGGAACCTTGTACACAGGGCTGTTCAGCGCAATCAGAACAAGACGTAGGTTCGGAAACCCGCAGAGTTTCTGTAGAACTCTCTGAATCAGGTTTAGAGGGGGGAAAGCATACGCAAGTTTGAACGCCCACGGCTGCGCTAGAGCATCCTGGCCCAACCTGCCCATCTGCTAAGAGAGAGAGAGAAAAAAAGTTCTACTTTCTTGTTCTATCCAGTGGCAAACAGATCCACTTCTGGTCGGCCAAACCTTTGTACTAGAGTCTGATTTAATTCCCACTCTGTTTTATGGAATGGCGACTGAGAAAATCCGCTTCCCAATTGTCCTTCCCCTTTATATGTATTGCCGACAGGGAGATCACCCTTTGTTCGGCCCAGAACAGAGTCTCCTGAGCTGACTTAGTAGGGAGTTGGACCTGGTCCCTCCCTGGTGGTTCAGGTAAGCTACATTGTCTGAGCAGAACTGGACTTCCTTTCCCGATATGTCCGCTTCAAAGGCCTTAGGGATTCTCCTACTGCTTTCAGTTCTCTGCAATTGGACGAGGCCTGAGCTACCTGGGTATCCCAGGTGCCTTGTGCATGAGCTCCCTCTAGATGAGCTCCCCACCCCCAGATGCTTGCGTCTGTGGAAATCTTTAAAGGTTGCCATTGACCCCAATGCCTGCCCTTCCTTAGACTTTCTGCAATGGTCCACCATTTCAAGGAAGTTATAACCTGGGGGGAAAGAATCACCTTCTCGTCCAGGGACTCCTGTCTTTTGTTCCAGGAGGACAGGTGGAAGAACTGGAGGTCTCGTGAGTGGAGCTGAGCCCACTCTACTGCTGGGATGCATGCTGTCATTAGTTCCAGGACTCTCAAGATCTGTCTCCTGGAACACAGAGGGTGAGAACACATGTCCTTCACTGCAGAGACCACTTTTTCCACCTTCTCCTCTGGGAGAAAAAGTTTGAGATTGGAATCTATTAGGTACCCTTAGGTCTGAACCTGAACGGGCTTCATTGAAGGTTTTTCTACATTTATTAGCCATCCTAATGTTTGTAGAACAGTTAACACTTTTTGGGTGTCTGCACTGACTTGCTCTGCGAAATGAGCAAAAATCAAGATATCGTCCAGATAAGGAATTAAGGTTAGGCCTTGAAGATGAAGATGGCCTACCGCTTCTGCTAGGACTTTTGTAAAGATCCGTGGGCTGGCTGCTAAGCCGAAAGGAAGGGCTCTGAACTGCCAATGTGCAGTTCCTTCCTCTGTGACCACTGCGAATCTCAGAAATGCCTAGTGTTCCGGATGAATAGGAACATGCAGGTAGGCATCCCTGAGATCCAGGGTAGTCATAAAGACACCTTTCAACAGATTTTTTCTGACTGTATAAATATTTTCCATGGAAATTTTTTTGTATATCAGGTATTTGTTTAGGTTCCTGAGGTTTATGATCAGGCGGTATTTTCCTGATGGCTTTGGGACCACAAAAATGTGGGAGTAAAACCCTTGGTAAACCTGACTTACCGGCACAGGGGTTATTACCCTCCGTTCTGCCAGTTCCTGGATTCCCCCTAAAAGGGCTTCCCTTTTTTGTACCTCCTTTGAAGGATAAGTCATGGTTATCTCTGACGCTGGCCGAGATGAGAATTCCAGTTTGTAGCCCTCCCGAATGAATGATCTGAAGAATGTAGGGACTGGTAGAGATGTTTTCCCACTGGGGGACAAAGTGGGATAACCTGCCCCCTACCCTGATACTGGCGTCATTTATGCTCTTTAGAGCTGGACCCAGGTTTGGGAAACAACAAATTAGCTTTTTGTTTTCCCCTTGCCACGCCACCTCTTTTGACTTGCCCCCTAAAGGACCTTTGCTGGTTTCTCTCTTGGGAGTTCCGAAAGGAATACTTCCCTAGTTTTTCTTTCCTGTTAGCAGGAAATTTCTTCCCTTTCTCCGAGGATCTGGATAGTGCTTCATCCAAACCTGATCCAAATAGTAAAGACCCTTCAAAAGGTAAAGCACACAATTTTAAACTTGGAAGTAACATCCCCTTCCCAGGTCTTCACCCATAATTTACCAGGGCTGCTGTTCTAGCTGATGCTATTACAGACTCTACAGCTGAGTCTGCTAAATAAGCTACCACCTTCCCAATTACCGCCAGAGAATTTAGGGTGTCCTGTGAACCTTTATTTACTGAGATATGTCTGGTAAGTTTTTCAATCCAAAAATCAGCGTTTCTGGCCAAACAAGTGTCAGCTAGAGCTGCGGTTAAATTATAAGCATTAGCATCCCATGCTTTCCTTAACAAGGATTCCATTCTACAGTCCATGACATTCTTAATATGCCCAGTATTCTCAAAAGATAAATCAGATCTTTTTGAAACCTGGGCTAAAGGAGCGTCTAGCTTAGGATTTGTTGTAAACCTTTCTAGTTCTTCCTCTTCAAAGGGATACCTCCTTTTCCAGGCCCTAGGCTTTGACAGAGTATTCCCCGGCAATTTCCATTCCTGAAGGATAATATCTTTCAGTGATTGGTGGATAGGAATAACCCTGGACTGGGTTCTCCCCAGGCCCTTGTACATCCTATCCTGTAAGGAAGATTCCTTGAGAGGTTCAAGGATGCCTGCAGTAGCATATACTGCTTTGAGCAGTCCTTCCATGTCTAAGGGAAAAAGGTTTCTGCTCTTTCTGGAAATTTCTTTTTTACTTTCACTATCCCCATGTCAGTCTTTGCCAGAACTAAACTGGGATTTTGAATGACTTGTCCCTTCCTCTGGGTTCTCTTAATCCCTTGCTTGTGCAGAGGGAATGGCCTGGGACCCTGAAAGGAGGATGGAGGGACCTACTTTAGACACCCCACTTTCTTGAGGGGAAAGACTCTCTCTAAGAACTTCCTCTGACTGTAAACCCTCTGAGCTCTGAGGAGTAGCTGCTGTCGTCCAAAAGGACTGGATAGTAGCCAACATCTCTGTCTGTACCGATTTGAGAAAATCTTTCATTAATAAAGATGCTTCCTGCCCAGCCAGCCTGTTGATACAAGAATGACAGAAGGGTTTTCTATAAGACCTTGACAGTCACTCCCCACAGTTGCCGCACTTTCTAGATGTGCCTGTGCTAGTTGAGGCAGAGGGGGCGTCTGACAGATGCCTCCTGGGCTGAGGGTGGATCTGTAACAGTAAAAAGAGAGAGACTATAATAACTAACAGTCTCTATACATTTTTAGCCCAAGCTAAATACACATAGTTTCTTAGGGACTGCTTGCAAGGGAAATAGTAAAAGGCTTGTCAGTCTGTTATACAGAATGCAGTAATGCCCAAAAAAAGAAGGAAAAAAAAACACTTACCCGGTTTTGCCTCACTTTTCCCTGCAGCCACCTGCACCGCTGTTCCCTCTTCTGCGAGATGGGTTTCGGCATACTTGGTCTCTTTGGGGGCTTTCTGAGCCTTGCCAGCCGGAGAGTCCGCCATCGCTGTACGCGGGTCTGGCGTCTCCTCCACAGTGAGCTTCCTTTTCCAGGGCAGCTCCGCTCCGCCTCCTGACCGGAAGTTCCAGTTCCCTAAATCGAGGCTTGAAGCGCGTCTTACCTGGCGGGAATTTCAAAATCCTCACTAGACACTGATCGGGAGAAAAAAATGGAGGAGACTTCCTGCAGAGACAACAGGACTTTAGACATTGAAGGTTCCTTCTCAACTAAGGTACCGACTGCCTGGACATCTTTCTGGCGACCTGTAAGATCCTTTGCAGGCAACAGATAGGGAGGAGCCTTCCTTTAGGCCGTCCGTACCCGACTTACAGGGGTACCTATCAGACATGCACTGCCTTCAGGTAGGAAAAAAAAACAAATGTTCCGGTGTAGGTTGGAAACACAACTGAACTGAGGCTCAAGGGAAGGTTGGGACCATTTATCCTTGAAAATGGGTTGTGTTTGCGGTAGGGTGGAGCCCCAATCTCTCATATGTAGGCCGTCCTGGAAGGGTGAGATGAGAAATGTTTTTTTTTTCAAAATTGTCGCTTTTTTTTTTTGTTTATAGCGCAAAAATTACAAAATGGCACAGGTGATCAAATACCACCAAAAGAAAGCTCTATTTGTGGGAAAAAAAAGAGGACATCAATTTTATTTGGGTACAGCGTTGCACGACCGCGCAATTGTCTGTTAAAGTAACGCAGTACCGAATCGCAAAATAGGGCCTGGTCAGGAAGGGGGTCAAATCTTCCGGTCTTCAAGTGGTTAAAGTCATATTATGATGCTGTACTGCACTGGTGACAGTATGTAAAAAAAAATATTAAAAAAATAAATAAAAAATTATACAAATTTTACTTATTTTCCAAAAGATTGTGACAAAACATTAAAACTTCAAAAGAAAAAAAAACTTGCCATGCCTCTTACTAAATACTTAAGAATTTCTACTTTACAGAAAGGGGTCATTTGGGGGGAATTTTTAATGTCCTGGCATTTTAAGAGCCACAAGAATGAGATAGGCCACCAATACAAGATTGATCAATCTTCAAAAATGCATACCCTGCACTACTTTGGTCCAACTTTGATGCAACTTGAGTTCCATAGGCCTCTAGATTACACAGGCATTGCTTCAAGTCATGTCGAAATCATGTCAAAGTCATGCTGCAAAGTAGCGTTCAGGTCGCACAAGTGTGAAAGGGGCCTTAGTCCCCGTTCACACTGGGGCGACCTGTGAGGCGACCGGGTCGCCGTAGGTCGCCTTCCATAGGGAAGCTGCGGACCCGTTCTAATAGGAGCGACACAAGTCGCTCCGACTTAGAAAAAGGGTCCGGAGCTTCTTTGGGGCGACCCGGAGCGACCGTCATAGACTTCAATGTTATGAAGTCTGTGCCGGCCGCTCCGAGGTCGCGGCGCGCTGCTCGCACCGCGACCTCGGAGGTCGCCCCGGGAAGTCGGATCGCCCCAGTGTGAACGGGGCCTAAGCCGTTATATAGAATGTCTTTATAAATAAAACCGAGTTTTATAAACAAACAAAAATAATGCTCATTGATAAACAGGAGAGCAACTTTAAAATATAAAATAAAAACAAAAAACTGTAAACTCTACTGGCTGTAATGCCATTGCACATATTACCTGAAAATATCACCAACATTAAATATTAGAAAAAAAAAAAAGAAGAAGCCTTTTTCTTAATTTTATTTTCTTGCAGTAGCTTAGTAGATGTCCCCTACTTATTCTTATGTGGTAGTGCTATAGATGTTTAAACTTTAAAGCAGTGCTCCACCCAAAAGGAGCCAATGACCTGGAATTTTGCCGGTCCCAGAAGACTGCGGTCCATTCACAAAGCGCAGCACACTTCACACTTGCACACAGGGGCTGACTGGCAACTTTCAGCACAGGGGGCAAATACAAACCAGAGACCCATGGTACAGCGAATTCGACCCCCCTCCCACTCCCCCTCTTCCCGGTCTCCTCCTGACCCTCATTTCAGGCCGAAGTTCCGCTCCAGGTACTCTCTACTCACCGGCTGAATGCGGGTTCCTGACCTGGCCAGCAGGGGGCAGTTCGGAGGAGCTGCAACAGCTCGGTCGTGGCTAGCTAGGGGCTAGGGGAGGAGAGTCTCAAGTGGGGTATAGAACCAGGCCTCTGCTCGGACACAGTTTACACCATCCATGCTGGGGGGAGGCCTGCGCTCTGTCCTTGACTTCATCTCGCACTCAGCGGTGGGGACTTTTTACTTCTCTTCTCCAGGAGTCCCTTAAGCATATCTGTGGCAGGAGTGGTGCTGCCTTTTTATGGGGCATCAGAGCAGGTCAAGGGGGCAATCGCCCCTCTGCCCTCCGGCCCAGTCCTCCCCTGCTTGCACAATAAGAAACTGGTTGTGAAGCCGCAAGGTTTCACTGCCAGTTTCCATTAGCCTATTGAATAATCTGCTCAGTTGAGGACACCACTGCATGCTTGGAACCCACTGCATGCTTGGAAAGGTAAGTGCCCTTATATTAAAGCCTCATGCGTGCTGGACATTATAAAAACACGAGTAACGTTAGCCGTGGAAAGCTGTAGAATGAGTTTTGCTGCAGTGTTTTTCAGCATTTGTTAGTGGTTTCTTAGCAAAACTATACTCCCACAAAAGGATATGGCTCAAAAATGCTGTTAAGTGCTGAATAGCTGTGTTTTTCTGCATTTTTAAGCTTTTATCAGAGTAAGAGTGAAAAACTTCTCTTAAAACTCACTTTTTTATGGGGTTTTTCCAGCCAGAAAACACCTCTGCCAAAAAACACTGATAACACCCTACGTGTGCATGGTCACATAGGTTAACTTCATGGGAAGTTTATTGGCTGCATAAAAAAATGCCTGCAACCAAAAATAGCAGCTGTAAAAACATCCAGTGTGCATGAGGCTTAAAAGTCAGCAGCTACAGCCTGGAGCTCATCCTTCATGTGCTATTATTATAGGCTGGGGATGAAATGGTTTTGCGGATTTGGAAAAGGCCAGCAGAGATAGTGTGAATGTGTTTAACCTCCTTAGCAGTGTTCCCGAGTCTGGCTCGGGGTGGAATTTTAGTGCCATTAGCGGTAACCCCGAGCCACACTCAGGGTACCGCCAGGGAGCATCGCTGGATCCTGGTAGAGGTTACTTACCTTGTCCCCGGGACCCCGCAATGTGTCCTTGCAGCATACGGCGGCCTGATCTTCTGCCCGATGCTGTGAGCCCCGGCTTCCGTCTCCTGCAACGTGACGCTTGCAGGGGGTGGAACCGGCAGCAAATTTGAAAAGTAAAACACAAAAACACACTGATATATTGTAATTCTATTGGATTAAATTACAAAATAAATTGACATTAGTTTGCCCCCCAGTGCCCTTTCCTGCAGTTCTACTGTACTTTTTATATATATATATATATATATATATATATATATATATATATATATATATATATATATACACACATATACATATATACACACGCACACACACACATATATATATATATATATATACTTTAACTTGTTTATAGTTATTTATTATTATTATATTATAATTTATGATTTTGTGTTTCAAACTTTATCATACCCGAGATGTTATAAAGAAGAACGCACAGTAAAAAAAAAAAATCATATGTAAATAGTTGTTTTGGGCTGCTCGTCCTTAAGAATTACTAGCAAAATAATGGTACCGCTTTCAGCACCTAAAATCGGAAACAATCATACCGCCAGGGAGGTTAATGTGTGGAACTGCATAGGAAAGGGAAAGGATTAATGGGAGCCTGCGTCTCTTAGCCAATAGATCTTGCCGATAGAATCGGGGGGCTGGAGCTTTTACAGACAGGTGGAGCTCCAAGGAAAGTGAACGTTAAGGTGGGTAAATGCAGACATCCCAAGTCTCCGGCCACTTGCGGAAGTCTCCCGCCTTTGGCTGACGGTTCACGGACACCCGCAAGTGCCGTGCAATCTCCCGGCTGCCGCGGAAGACTAAGGATATCTGTCTCAGTGATAGAGTCGCTGTCAGGATGTCAGTGACAGAGCCGCAACTTCCTTTGCAGTTCCCACACTGTCACAGGCTGAGTGATATGAAATGCCCTCCACCTGTGACAGGAGCCATAGAGGAAGCAGAGGCTCTGCTCTCTACTGCAGCTGCGTGCTTCCTGCAGCAGTACCCACTAGCATAATTACTAGCATACCCTCCAGCCATGCCAGCAGTATTCAACAGCATTACCCACCAGCATTTCCTCACAAGCAGTACCCAGCAGTATCCACCAACAGAATTACCCGCCAGTCGTAACTGCCAGCAGTAACCACCAGCATTACCCACCAGCAGTAACCGCTAGCATTACCCACCAGTAGTAACCGCTAGCATTACCCACCAGCAGTAACTGCCAAAAGTAACCGCCAGCAGTAACCACACCAGCAGTAACCGCCAGTAGTCTGCAAAATAAGTAGAAAAGGTATGTGCATTAGCGTGTGTAAATTGTTGCAATATATTTTTTAATAACTAGTTGTGTTTTGTCATAATATGTTATGTCCTTGTTCATACATGTATGAATAAGAACATGACATTTTCTGGCTGCCTGAGTCATATGTGCTAGGGGTGCAACTATTCCCCAGCACATAACTGTAAATATCCCAACATGTGCAATGTTTCTGACTCCTACCACCATGACCACTTCAAATCACTGAAGTGGTCATGGTGGTTAGAGTGTTCCTTTAATATCTCTCAGAAGAAGTAAACCTCTGTATACTGATTGCATTTCATTTGATCACCCTCTAGTTGTGTTAAATTATTGCGGGGGGGGGGGGGGGGGCGCGGCAGCGCGAAGTGCCACCTCCCTGAAATGCGTTTTTGCAGGTTGGAATGCCTGCAAAATGTCCCCGGAAATATAGAAGAAAATAGAAGACATGGGCCTAGTGCATTATCCTCAATGTATGTCCCTTCCTCCCATTTTTGTTTAGTTTTCATACGTTATCCACTTTACCACCGGTGGATTTTCCTGCTTTACGTCCAGGCCACTTTTTGTGATTCGGCACTGTGCGACTTTAACTGACAATTGCGCGGTCATGCAACGCCGTACCCAAACTAAATTTACGTCCTTTATTTAAAACAAACAGAGCTTTCTTTTGGTGGTATTTGATCACCTCTGCGCTTTTCAATTTTGGCAATACTAATAAAAAAAAGCGACAATTTTGAAAAAATAACAATATTTTTCTACTTTGAAAGTTAAAAAATATCCAATAAATTCAATTTTTGTCATATACTTAGGCCAAAATGCATTTAGCTACATGTCTTTGAGAAAAAAATTCTCAATGAGCGTATTTTTAACCGCTTTAAGACCGGAAGATTTTACCCCATTCCTGACCAGGCCATATTTTGCGATTCGGCACTGCGTTATTTTAACGGACAATTGCGCGGTTGTGCGACACTGTACCCAAATTAAATTTATGTCCTTTTTTCCCCACAAATAGAGCTTTCTTTTGGTGGTATTTGATCACCTGTGCGATTTTTACTTTTAAACAATATAAACAGCGCTATAAACAAAAAAATGAGCGACAATTTTGAAAAAATAACAATATTTTTTACATGAAACTCCCCCCCCCCCCCACCCCAAAAAATGTAAAAATCTAAATTTTTTAACATTTTAGGCCAATTTGTTTTCTTCTACATATTTTTGGTAAAAAAAAAAAAAAAAAAAAAAAAAAAAAAAAAAAAAATCGCAATAAGCGTATTTTGATTGATTTGCGCAAAAGTTATCGCAGCTGCTAACTACGGGAAATTTAGGTAATTTTTATTGTTTTTATTTTTTAACTAGTAATGGTGGCGATCTGCGATTTTTTTTGCAGGACTGCGACATTGCGGCGGACAGATCGGACCCTTGACTAACATTTTTGACACTTTTGGGGGTACCAGTGACATTACTACAGTAATCAGTGCTATAAATATGCACTGTTACTGTAAAAATGACACTAGCAGGGAAGGGGTTAACTTATTGGTGATCAAGGGGTTAATGTATGCCTGGTGCTTAAGAATGTGTGTGGGGGGAGGGGACTGTGTGACACAGGCACAGATCGCAGGTTCAGCTATGCTGAATGCTGCAATCTGTCCCTGCCTGTCACTTAGGAGATACGCCGCTTTGTTTACACAAGCGGGCGGATCTCCACACTCGATCCCCGACGATTGGGGAAGAGCGTGGTGATCACCGCCGCTCCTCCCCTGGCCCGACTCCCGCTGTGTCTGAATACAGCGGGAGCGAGCCTCTGGTGGCGCGCGCGCGCCGCCCACAGGGGGAGGAGACAATACGAACCCCTTTGCCGCAGTACGCTCGATGTGAGCGGTCAGCAAGTGGTTAACGAAAATCTAAATCGATTTTTGGCATTGCTTTTTTTCCTTAATTGACTTAAAGTGGAACTTTAGTCAGAAAATGAGGTCCTGCTAGATCACTTCAGGCTGGCCCCTTTTGCAGATATACGGTGCCTTGCGAAAGTATTCGGCCCCCTTGAACTTTGACCTTTTGCCACATTTCAGGCTTCAAACATAAAGATATAAAACTGTAATTTTTTGTGAAGAATAAACAAGTGGGACACAATCCTGAAGTGGAACGAAATTTATTGGATATTTCAAACTTTAACAAATAAAAAACTGAAAAATTGGGTGTGCAAAATTATTCAGCCCCCTTAAGTTAATACTTTGTAGCGCCACCTTTTGCTGTGATTACAGCTGTAGATCGCTTGGGGTATGTCTCTATCAGTTTTGCACATCGAGAGACTGAAATTTTTGCCCATTCCTCCTTGCAAAACAGCTCGAGCTTAGTGAGGTTGGATGGAGAGCGTTTGTGAACAGCAGTTTTCAGTTCTTTCCACAGATTCTCGATTGGATTCAGGTCTGGACTTTGACTTGGCCATTCTAACACCTAGATATGTTTATTTGTGAACCATTCCATTGTAGATTTTGCTTTATGTTTTGGATCATGGTCTTGTTGGAAGACAAATCTCCGTCCCAGTCTCAGGTCTTTTGCAGACTCCATCAGGTTTTCTTCCAGAATGGTCCTGTATTTGGCTCCATCCATCTTCCCATCAATTTTAACCGTCTTCCCTGTCCCTGCTGAAGAAAAGCAGGTCCAAACCATGATGCTGCCACCACCATGTTTGACAGTGGGGATGGTGTGTTCAGGGTGATGAGCTGTGTTGCTTTTACGCCAAACATAACGTTTTGCATTGTTGCCAAAAAGTTCGATTTTGGTTTCATCTGACCAGAGCACCTTCTTCCACATGTTTGGTGTGTCTCCCAGGTGGCTTATGGCAAACTTTAAATGACACTTTTTATGGATATCTTTAAGAAATGGCTTTCTTCTTGCCACTCTTCCATAAAGGCCAGATTTGTGCAGTATATGACTGATTGTTGTCCTATGGACAGAGTCTTCCACCTCAGCTGTAGATCTCTGCAGTTCATCCAGAGTGATCATGGGCCTCTTGGCTGCATCTCTGATCAGTCTTCTCCTTGTATGAGCTGAAAGTTTAAAGGGACGGCCAGGTCTTCGTAGATTTGCAGTGGTCTGATACTCCTTCCATTTCAATATTATCGCTTGCACAGTGCTCCTTGGGATGTTTAAAGCTTGGGAAATCTTTTTGTATCCAAATCCGGCTTTAAACTTCTCCACAACAGTATCTCGGACCTGCCTGGTGTGTTCCTTGTTCTTCATGATGCTCTCTGCGCTTTAAACGGACCTCTGAGACTCTCACAGTGCAGGTGCATTTATACGGAGACTTGATTACACACAGGTGGATTCTATCTATCATCATTAGTCATTTAGGTCAACATTGGATCGTTCAGAGATCCTCACTGAACTTCTGGAGAGAATTTGCTGCACTGAAAGTAAAGGGGCTGAATAATTTTGCACGCCCAATTTTTCAGCTTTTTATTTGTTAACAAAGTTTGAAATATCCAATAAATTTTGTTCCACTTCATGATTGTGTCCCACTTGTTGTTGATTCTTCACAAAAAATTACAGTTTTATATCTTTATGTTTGAAGCCTGAAATGTGACAAAAGGTTGAAAAGTTCAAGGGGGCCGAATACTTTCGCAAGGCACTGTATCAATGTAAAACATTAAAAAAGAAGTGCCCATACTGTTTAAAATCCAGTAAGCCTCACTGCCCCACCAAGCTCTGCACATGCTCAGTTGCGCTCTAATTTTAGGCACTGCGGAATTTGTAGAGGATTGCGGAATTAAACCCTTATATCCTTTACAGCCAAGCAAGCTGCTTCTGTTTGATCTGCACCTGCCATGGTGCTGCACATGTGATCTGTTAGAACACCAGCTATTTGATGGTTTTACAGTTTGGCTGAAGACACGAGCAAATGTGACAGTTAGCAATTCCGGCATTCCAGGAATGTAACTGTTTTTGAAACCATAAAGGCTCGTTTACATTATAAGAAAACCGGGCGAACATTTTCATCCAAAGAATTTTCTTACAATTTTTGTATAGTGTGTACAGAACTTTCTACAGATGATTCAGAATTTTCGTACGAAAATCTCGAAGGGACAAACTCGAAAAATGTTCTCGTACGGGAAAAAACAAACGATTTTCATTCAATGTGTACTATTTTAATACGATTTTTGTACAAGAAAAATCAGAAAAAAAGACTGCACATGATCAGAAGAATTTTCGTTCATCGGTTCCGATTTGCTGTGAAACAACGAGGAAAATCGGACAAATGTTCGCCCGATTTTCTTATAGTGTGTACCCCACTTAAGGGTTCTTTCACACAGGCTTTCCGATCAGGTCTGCCTGTCAGTTTTTCAGACTGACCTGTTTGGATTCTCCATGCACCCCCTATGGGGCAGCAGATGTCAGCGATGACATGTTCGCTGACACCCGCTGCTATCCGATCCTGTCTGTGAAATCCAGACGGATGGAAAGTAAGCGGAGACGGAGCTGTCATCCGCCTGCTCAGCGGGGATCGATAACCTGCGGAGCAAAACAGAGTCCGCTGGGCGGAAAGCCCATGTGAAAGGACCCTTAAAGTGGTTATAAAGGCAGAAGGTGTTTTATCCTAATGCATTCTATGCATTAAAGTGATTGTAATGTTTCATTTATTGCCTATAAAAATAGCAAACATTTTATACTTACCTGCTCTGTTGCAGTGGATTTGCACAGAGCAGCCTGGATCCTCCTCTACTCGGGTCCCTCTTCTGTGATGTTGGCCCCTCCCTCCTGTTCAGTGCCCCCACAGCAAGCAGCTTGCTTTGGGGGCACCCGAGCAAAGTCAGACATGGAGCCCCACCCTGGCCCTGCTCCCTCTCTCTCCTGATTGGCTAGTTGACTTTGATTTACAGCAGTGGCAGCCAATGGTGCGTCAGCCAATCAGGAGGGAGACTCTCAGAAGGCTGAGACACTCGTGGACAGATGGACTTCAGGTAAGTGTTAGGGGGGGCCGCTGCATACAGAAGGTTTTTTATCTTAATGCATTAACATACAACTCCTTTAAGATAAAGTCTTCCTTGTGCAGCAGCCCCCCCTCAGGAACCCTAATACGTACTTGAGGTCCATCTGGATCCAGCGGTGTTGCAGGAGTGTCCCCTGAGACAGCAGGGCGGCACTATTGTTTACCGCTGCTTTCGATCAAAGTTAGTAAGCCAATGAGGAAAGATAGGGGCAGGGTGGAGCAGAGCCAGGGCCCTGTGTCCGAATGGACACACAGAGCTGCGGCTTGGCTCAAGATTTTTTTTTTAAGGGAAAATTTGTGGAGGGGGAGGTATGGGCCTACAAATATACAGAGGGTATAATGGCACCTTCCCCCATGTAAATACTGGATGCAAAGAAAAGGGGGGAGATACAGATCAGCCAAAGAGGAATTTCTCTGGTATAACTGTACCAAGGGGGATTTAAATGTGCCTCACAGAATATCCGTATATGCGTATGTTTATACAGGACACAGAAAATAATAAAAAGTAACAAAAGATTTTATTTAAATACAGCATATGTTAAAATCTATGTTCTTTGATCTACATAGATCATCGCATTTTTACAAATTTATTGTTCACAACAAAGTATAACCGTTGCTGGAACTACGCGTTTCGCAGCGGATGCTTCCTCAGGGTCCAGCAAAAAGTGTGTTAACATTGATATTGAGTCAATATATAAAGATCTAGGGGTACATAACATATTATATTAGAATTTCAAAAAGCGATACAATGATAATAAATCATATTCAATAACTATATTCAATGTCAAATATATTTCACATTTCTCATTAATCTTCACTCATTATCAATGCTTTTTTCACCTCTTAGACATTTTATACAGTATATATTCCAAAGCGAGACTTATCTTATTTACTCCTTCTAGGAGACATAAAGATCTGCAGTACATAGATAACGATTAAGACGTCATATGATCCAATGTTATTCTTGTGATTAACCAGCAAAATTTGAAATTCTAATATAATATGTTATGTACCCCTAGATCTTTATATATTGACTCAATATCAATGTTAACACACTTTTTGCTGGACCCTGAGGAAGCATCCGCTGCGAAACGCGTAGTTCCAGCAATGGTTATACTTTGTTCTGAACAATGAATTTGTAAAAACGTGATGATCTATGTAGATCAAAGAATGTAGATTTTAACATATGCTGTATTTAAATAAAATCTTTTGTTACTTTTTATTATTTTCTGTGTCCTGTATAAACATACGCATATACGGATATTCTGTGAGGCACATTTAAATCCCCCTTGGTACAGTTCTACCAGAAAAATTTCTCTTTGGCTGATCTGTACCTCCCCCCCCCCTTTTTTTTTTTTTTTTAAAGCCCGTGGTGTGTGAACACTCAAACTAACACCAGGTGCATAAAAAAGTGCACACACGGAAACGTGGAGACACAAAAAGGGAACAGGGTGTGCGAAAAAGTCCACCTCCAAAGAGGACGGACCCTGACCTTGATCCCCTGGGGCGCAAGACTCCTGACAGGGACTAGGGTTCTCACTATGGCCTGCCCAGCCGAAACCAGGCAGACCCCATTCTCTGGGAGGACTTCTGAAACAGCCAACCCCAAGTACTAGCTGGGGCTCCCCCAAAGGGAGACCCCATGAGAGAGATCGAACTAAGCCAAAAGGCCATATCCACCCCCTCCCAAGACTTCGAAGTGGGCCCGAGGACCCACACCCTACTCATCGTGAAAAAAGTGAGAAAGAAAGAGGTGACAAACCACAAATAAAAAAACACACAAACACGCAGTGGGGGAAAGGGAAGTGGAGAAGTGCTGGAGTGTCAGAGTGCAAGACCCTGACAGGCCCTTCGGAATAAAACATTTCTCTGGTCTCGGCCAAAAGGCCCGTCCCAAGAGGCAGGTGTGAAAAAAGTGTGTGTGGTGCAGTGACCAAGGTGCAAAAAATCAAGGTGAGCTCCCCCACCAGTGAGAATTACAGCACCCCTGGGCTGCCACCCCAGGGGCACATACACCACAGGCTTCTTTCGGTCCCGGCCTTCGGGCAGACCAGTGCAGCCCATCCCTGCCAGGAGGCATCAGAACTTAGACGGCTTAGGGAGAGCCTGCCTTCAACTGGGGACAAGCCTTTTGCAAGGCCAGATTCAACCCAGGAATAAAGGCCCTCCCACCACCATCGGCGGCTTAGCTCAAGTGCCTCAATAGCAAGCCGCTTGCTGTGAGGGCACTCAATGGAGGGAGGGGCCAGGAGCCCCGGTGTTCTGCTGAAAACTCCAAGCACGTCACTTCCGGTGACTCTCCAGCACCAATAATTGAAAATTTTGACCAGTTGGTGTTTTCACAGAACAGCTACACTACACACTACAATGAGTGCACATTGTTTGTCCGCCCGCTAGTTTTCGCCGCCTTGGAGGCGGCCATGTTGTTGGTTACTAGCAGTCAGACTAACAATGTGCACTCTTTGTAGTGTGTACCGTAGTGTATATGCGGTCGCCTGTTCACTTCGGAAGTGACGTGGGTGGAGATTTTGGCGAGTTCGGCAGAACACAGGCGAGGGACTCGAAAAGAGGAGGATCTGGATGCCTCTGTGCAAAACCCCTTCACAGAGCAGGTAAATATAAGGGTCCTTTCACACAGGCTGTCTGCCCGGTGGACTCCATTTTACTCAGCGGGAATCCATCTGACGATCCCCCGCTGAGCAGGCGGATGACAGCTCCATCTGCGCTTACTTTGCAGAGACAGACCTGTCAGATCCCCTCTCTCCTCTATGGGAGATCAGATGAAAATGGACCGCCTGTCCGCTTTAATCAGATCTTATCTGATCCTCCAGACCAGGGCCAGATTAACGTAGGGGCTATTGGAGCTGCAGCTCCAGGCCCCTACCTTTATATAGGCCCCGGGTTGGCCATATTCACTGTTACCGCTCTTCTGTCACTTGTAAACACAGAAGTCTGGCTTCTATGCTCGCTTCCCCAGGCAGCTCCCTCAGAACCTCCCCACACAGCACGAAGGCCGGACAAGGAGGGACAGTTGCCGATGCATGGATGTGTTTATGGGCTTCAGAGACAGCATCCCATGTTGAATTAGGCATGCATGGCTGCACCCTTCCTCCTCTGGGTGCATGGCAAGGCACGGCCCTTAAGGCCCTTCAAAATCCTCAGCACCAAGCCCATGATGCTCTTAATCCGGCCTTGCTCCAGACAGATGGTAAATAGGGTCTGGATTTCATGGACAGGATCAGATCGGAGAGCAGCGGGTGTCAGCAGACATGTCACCACTGACATCCGCCGCTCCATAGGGGTGCATGGAGCATCCGATCAGGTCCGCCTGAAAAAACTGACAGATGGACCTGATCAGAAATCCCCTGTGAAAGGGGCCTAACTTTTATTTTTTTTTTAGTTAAAAATAACAAACACAAAAATTAGACTTTAGCATCACTTTAAATTGATGGTTTTAGTTCTGCTTTATGATTTATGGCTGTTCATGGAAGCCTCCGGCAAGAAGAAACAAGGGAGATGCTAGGGGCAATTAACAGCACACACTTATTTTGGTAGGATGATTATTAATGTGGAATGTATATTCCTTGCTAAAAAAACATTTTTTTATCGTTATTTGTTATAAATGGACAACTTTAATTAGAATTTTACATTTAGTTTTTGATACTGAAAACATGACATGACAAAAACTATGAGGCTACTTTCACACTGAGGCGCTTGAAAACTGCCCATAAAACACGGAGATACTTTTGCAGCGCTTTTGAGATGTTAGTGGTGTGCTTTTTGAAGGTCACGTGACTCAAAAAGAACCATTTTGAGGAGCTTTTGAAGCGCTTCTCATTAATTTCAATCGAGAGGGGCGCTTTTTAGCGCTCTAAAGATGCGGCTTGCAGGAGTTTTCACCGCCCCAGTGTGAAAGCATTAATTAATAACGAGCAGGGCCCTCTAATTCCTCATGTAGTGAATTGTATTGTAAGGGTCCTTTCACATGGAGCGGACTGTATTTTGATCGGCTCCAGCACTTTTTTTTTTACGGACACGGATGACACTTGTGTCATCCGGTCCGTATGTCCGCATATCATCCCATCCGTTTGTGGAGGATATATGGACATAATGTATGTCTATGTGATTGCGTATGTCAGCGGATGACACCGCTGACATCCGATTTTGCGTCCTTTCCGTTTTTTAAAATGGAAGAAAAATAGGGTTCCGTTCCAAAAAACGGAACAGAACTGAAAGGACGCAAATCGGATGTCAGCGGATGGTCATCCGCTGACATCCGCAATCCCATTGACATGCATTATGTCCGTGTATCACCCGCAAACAGATGGGGTGATATACGGACATATGGAGTGCCCGTGTGAAAGAGGCCTAAAGGGCCATACACACTATAAGAAGACTTTTTCCTTCAGATTTACCTTTTCTATGTAGTGCAAGGGCCTGCCAGATTGCATGCAAATTGAAAGTGTTTAGGTTTGACCTCATATTATATGGTTTTGGTAAGTCTAAAGGAAAAAGTCTTCTGAAAATCTTATAGTGTGTATGGCCCATTACTGTATTGTCTTCTCTCACATAGTAAAGCGCTACACAAACTGTTGGCACTTTATAAATACTGTATAATATTAATCATTTTAATGGAAATTGGTTTTCGTGAGCTTTTCAGACACTTTTTTTTTAAAATGCAAACTCGCCTGAAAAGTGCCTCAAGCCTAGTACACATGCAGCGATTTTCCGCCGACCGGTCGTCCGTCTTTTGTCCAGAGTGGTGTTTTGTTGGTTGGAATGTGCCTAGACTGCACTGGACTTTTGTCGACCGACAAAATTCTACTTCAGAAGTGATGTCATGTGTTGGTTTGCTTTCTTTGTGTTCTTTCTTCTCTGAGCATGCCCAGTCTTGCTCATAAGATTTTTTCCCTGTCGAAATCTGTACTGACTGCACGAAAATCGGCCGTGTTTTGATGGAGGACAAAAATTTTATAGCCTGCACACCAGATTTTTTTCGGCCGAAAAGTCGGAGTTGGTTGTCGGAAGCATCATACCGTAGTGATGTGATAATTTCTTTGCCCATCTTTCAAGTGTGTATTCCTGTTATGCAGTGTTTGTTTTTGCCCTTTGTCAATATGGCTGCTGTGCTCTCTTCTCTCTCTGCAAGAAGGATGAGGTCATCAAAAAGGGCAGAGCAAGGTTTTCTGGGTAAGACTGGGGAAAAGAGAGACATGAGGAGACACAGACATTTTCCTGCTGGAGAACAGAACTATAAGTGCTGTAACATCCCCTCACTGAGACACAGATGATGATTTCATGTTCCTGAGGAGAATATCTTGTGTTGTATGGTTCACTGAATGTTATTTCTTCAATACATGGACATTTAAACACTCTGCTGTGTGGATTATTGTTTATATGGATATGTTTTCTCAATTGGGATTTCACTTGCTAATCACAAGCCCTGATTGAGTGGAGGCACTGGCGCTTACTATAAATCCTGTCCTGATCACACAGATTATATAGACTCTGCTCCTAAATACTACACAGGTGGCGTCATTATACCCCAGTAGCCGCCAAGAGTGATCAAAATAGCGCTACAATACTAACAAGCCGAAAATCGGCAGATTGGTTGTCGGACAAAAAAAAAATTCCCTGCCGATTTTCGACGCGTGTGTACGAGGCTAAAGTCTAAAGGAAAAAGTCTTCTGAAAATCTTATAGTGTGTATGGCCCATTACTGTATTGTCTTCCCTCACATTGTAAAGCGCTACACAAACTGTTGGCGCTAAATAAATCCTGTATAATATTAATAATTTTAATGGAAATTGGTTTTCGTGAGCTTTTCAGACACTTTCTTTTTAACGCAAACTCGCCTTTAAAGTGCCTCAGTGTGAAAGGGGGTCGGAGGGAAATATTTTTGGTCGACAAAATGAACGCTGACCTATTAAAGTAAATGGGGCTGCGCTGCATACACGCAGTGTGGTGGTTCATCGTTTTCAGGGTAAAACGGTTGGTGAGGAGGACACCTCATCCCTTTTAACCAGGACACATGAATTCCACAGGTTCTGAGGCTAATATAATGCACTGAGTGAGTTTATTTACCACCTTATTCAGCCACAGAACCTGTGGAATGTGTGTCCTGGTGTAAAGGGATGAGGTGGTAACTCTGAGTGAGGCCTACATCTCCCGCCATGAGGGTCTGCCCATAGCTCAGTGATAGGAGTGTAATCTGCTATGGATGTGCTTATCAGCCTCCCATCCTCACAGCAGAGGAGGAGAGGGGGAGGGGTGAGCACCATCTGTGTCCTGGGCTCCACTATTCCTGTCATTACAGTAGGAGTTCTCCAGTGCAAGTCTATTACCTGGATTACAGTAATCACCTGGATGACGTGTGGCCGGAGTTTCAGCAGCATCAGAGGCGGAAAGCCAACCAGCAGCTGAGAGGCACCGAGGGGAAGAGCAAAGGGCAGAGGCAAGGAGCGCCCCCATTACATCAGCGCCCCCGGAAGACCCCTTTAACCAACAAGTGACCCGGCATCGTGCTGCCTCCGATCCGGGGGGGGGGTGGGGGGAGAAGAACATGGACGATCCGACACGATCACACTGAGCTTCCTACCGGGAGAGGAGGGGGGAGGGAGAGCCCGATCGTCGCCGGGACACCGCACGTGTCCTCCAAGCAACTCTTCCCCGGCCTGGAGGAGCCCAGCTGTCAGCCATGGAGAGCTCCACCGATCACCTCTGGAAACTTGGCCCCTGTCTCTTCCAGGGTGTATAGGGCTGCCTCCTGTCATAGCCGATCTCTCCCATCACTCCTCCGATACAAAGGGTTACTTTATGGGGGACATCACCCTTTCTGGACATGTTAAGGAAGGAATTACCTCTACCACAGGGCTGGGAGGAAGCCAGAGATGTGGATGGGAAGGTCTACTACGTCGATCACACCAATAAAACCACCAGCTGGATAGACCCCAGGGACAGGTAAGAAAGGAGTCTCTCATCATTGTGCCTGATCATCGGGAATCTCAGAGAGGAACTTCATCCTACCGAACACCCCAAAAATAAAAGTCCTCAATATTTCTCCTTGTCTACACCAGACCATGGAGTCCAGTGTTGTCTTATATAAAGGCAAACTTCTCCCTTCATCACTCTGTGCTGATTGGAAAGTCTCTTTAGTTTTGTTGTTGTCAATAAAAAACAAACAAACATGTTAGGCCCCTTTTTACATAAGATTTTTTTCAGTGGATAGAGGATTTTATTTACCGCAGCTAAATGTGGACAATGCATCCTTATGGCCCCGTTCACACACTGCAACATTTTCACAACATACCGTTTTGTGCATTTAAAGCGGAGTTCCACTCAAAAGTAGATCTGCTTATCTGTCTCCTCCCCCGTCCGGTGCCACATTGGCACCTTTTGGGGGGAGCGGGTTCCGTCAGACCTCACCACGGCATGTTAGAAATTTGGCCCCGTCGTCCTCCTTCCTCTGCTTCTAGGCCAGTAAGAGAGTGCAGCATGCTTTGCGCATGCGCAGCATGCTTTGCGCATGCACAGTAGGGACCCAGCCATGAAGCCGCAAGGCTTCTCTGCCGGGTTCCCTTACCAGCAATGGTGGCGGGATCTGACAGCTGATGGAAAAATCAGCTGTGGTGCCAACATCGCTGTACTACAGGACAGGTAAGTGTCCTAATATTAAAAGTCAGCAGCTACGGTATGTGTAGCTGTTGACGTTTAATTTTTGGAGGAGGGGCGGGCGGAACACCGCTTTAAGAAAAATAAAGTTGACAGCGTCCAGGAGCGATTATACTGTAGCTATCTGTATATAGCAGTTAATTGCAGTACACAGAAAAGGGAAAAAAAGTAAACAGTTTGAGTCGGTTCACACTAGTGCGACTTGTCAGCCTGACAAGTCTCGGTCCATTGACCGCTACAGGAGCCGTTCTAATTGGAGCGACACAAGTCGCTCTGACTTAGAAAAAGGGTCCTGTACTACTTTGGAGCGACTTGCATAGACTTCCATTATGTGAAGTCTCTGCAAGTCGCTCCGAAGTCAGGGTGCATGGGAATGCACAAGTCGCCCCCGAAGTAGTAAGGAGTCGTGTCGCCTCAGTGTGAACCGACTCTTATTATACAAAAGGCAAGAATTTACCGCAATCGCATATAAACGCAATGTACAAATGGGAGTAATTTTTGTTCCAGGAGTGATTGAAATTTCAAAATAACAAAACATGCTTTTATTATTATTATTATTATACAGGATTTATATAGCGTCGACAGTTTGCACAGCACTTTACAATTTGAGGGAAGACAATACAGTTCAATACAGGAGGAACTAGAGGGCCCAGCGGCAGAACTGCCCGTGTAAAAGGGTCTTTAGGCCTCTTTCACACGGGCGGTTGGATTTCAGCTGCAGATAGAGGAACTTATTTAACGCAGCTAAATGCAAACAATGTAGCTCTATGGCTCCATTCATACACAGCATTTAGAAATGTTTGAGGCTACATTCACACCTGAGCGTAGCGTTTTCATGCGTTTTTTTGCGGCGATTTTTACCGCGATTTTTGTGCAGGCGTTTTTAGATTGAATAGAACCAATGGAAAACGCCTGTAATCTGCCCAAAAAGAAGCTCATGTACTTTTTTGAGCGTTGGGCGTTTTGTATACAGCGTCAAAACGCTCAGATGTGAACAGGGGCCATTGAAATGAATAGGATTTGTCTTGTTGGGCATTTTGAGAGCTGATCCTAGAGCAGAAAAACTCCCCAAAAACACCCCAAAACGCCTACATGTGAACGAAGCCTTAACAACATACAGTTTTGTGCATTTAGGAAAAATAAAATTGACAGCATCCAGCAGCGATGTACTGCAGTTAATCGCAGTACAAAGAAAATTAGGTAATCAACTAATGACAATGCAAGAATTTACTACCGCAGCTGCATGTAATCGCAGATAAAACGCAATGTACAAACGTGAGGGATCCCTATGCCAAAAGTGTTAGAATTTCAAAATAAAACCTGCTTTTACCAGCGGCAGACCAAAAAGCCTGTGTGAAAGGAGCCTTATACTTTCCTGCCCTGTGTAGTGGTTTTGCACAGAGCAGCCCAGATCCTCCTCTGGCCGGGTCCCTCACTCCTGCTAAGTGTTCCCACAGCAAGCAGCTCGCTATGGGGGTGCTCAAGCCAAGCCACAGATCTGTGTGTCTATTCAGACATGAAGCTTTGGCCCCGCCCCCTTTCTCTCCTCATTGGCTCAATGACTTTGACAGCAGCAAGAGCCAATGGCGGCCCGCTGCTGTGTCTCAGCCAATCAGGAGGAGCCGAGTCACTCGTGCAACATCGCTGGATGGAGAAGGGGCTCAGGTAAGTATTAGAGGGGCTGCTGCACACAGGTTTTTTTATCTTCATTCATAGAATGCATTCGTATGATTAAAAAAAAAAAAAAAAAAAAAAAAAAAAAAACCTTCTGCCTTTACAACCACTTTAACCTCCTCCAACATCCCTTTAAAAAGTTCTTAACCCCTGGAGGGGCAGGAAGAATCAGCAATCGTGCAGCCATTGTGATTGGAAAAAAAAAAACAAAGAAATTTCCAGGCTCAACTTACGACCAGCCTGCGACCAACCGAATTGACCTGTCCAACAGTATGCATTAAAAACAGGGTTGGGGTTTAGTTGCACACATTTGCGAATACATGAGTAAGCCACAGAGCCCCGACAATGCACCCCATTCTCTGTGTGTCTAAGGCCCCTTTCACACAGGCGGACCGTTCAGATCCACCTGTCAGTTTTTTTGGCGGATCTGAACAGACGCTCCATGCATCGCTATGAGGCATCGGATGTCAGCGGAGACATGTCCGCTGACATGCGATCCGTCAAATCTGGACGAATGGAAACCCTATTTTCCATCCGTCCAGCGGATCGGATCGGATGAGAACGGACAGATGGCCCATTCACATCCGATTCCCCCATAGAGAATAGCGGGGACCTGACAGCTCTGTCTCCACACACAGCACGGAGACACGGCTCATATCCGCCTGTTCAGCAGAGGATCGGCGGATCAATCCCCGGCTGAGATAAACGGAGTCCACCGACGGACCGGATTGTGTTAAAGGGGCCTAACTCTGTGAGTCTCCAACAATGGAAGCACATGCATTTAGATGGACAGGTGTAGGGCAGATATACCTGAAGCGAGCCCATCCCTTCTTAAAGGCACAGGTGCACACTGAACACCCAGCCCATAGCACTATGGCAGCAAAGGTGTCAGTGCATTGCCTGGCAAATATAATTCATAGTACAAAAAAGTGGGTTGTGATTGGCTGTCACAGTGATGACATGATCAGACGCTGTTCTCACCCACTACTGATAACCCTGTCTTTGACAGCTCGTCCTCTGTGCTGTGATCATGTTCTCAGCACAGAAACATTGGACGCCCAGCGACGCATATGTTCATTGTGTGGGCGTTAAAGACCACCTTTTTGACCTCGCACATACGTGTTACACGGTCAGCAAGAGGTAATGGCGCATACACAGACATGCTTCAAGTTTTGTGACCTGTTTCACACGGGCTTTAGCTTTATAGGAGCAATGTGAACCGCAAGTTTGTTGAAGCCTTTAAAGTACTATTCAGTCCCAATTTGTAAATGTTGAACAGATCCTAATGGGAGTGCTGATTGTCACTTTAAGCAACACTTTTATCTTGCTCCAAGAAGTTGCTGAAGCCTGCTAGCAGCTTCTTTATTAATATTATAATACAGGATTTATATAGCGCCAACAGTTTTTGCAGTGCTTTACAACAGTAATTTAAAGCAGTAATCAACATTCCCATTAGGATCTGCATTCAACAATTACGAACTGGAGCTGAATGGCACTTTAAAAGCTTCCACAAAGCTTGCTGAAAGCTCTGCAAATGCTTTGTCAAAGCTTGCTGTTCACATTGCTCTAATACAAGTTGAAGCCCATGTGAAACAGGTCTTTGTCAGGTCTACACGGCTTGTCTGCACAGGTGCCAGATCCCCTTGCTCATGCGCAGACACACCATAAGCATCTACCTGTTCCTTAGCAGGAACACACATCGTGTCTGCACATGCATGACATTTCACACCCGCCTTGTAGGATGTTTACATCAATCATCCCAGGAGGCCGTTTGTGAGACCTCATGCTTACGCAGACACTCTGCAAGGTCTCTGGACATGCGCAGGTGTCTGCAACATCATCCTCCCTTGGGTGAAGATTCAGCAAGAAAATCATTCATGTAAAAGTTTTTACGTTAAGAAAAAAAATCTACAAATGGGTAAGCGGGAGATGGCAGGAGAGAGTACCGTCATATAATTGGTGAAAGTCTGCTTGAAGATTAGCAATGATCCACTAGTACAGGGTTTCTCAACCAGGGTTCTGTGGAACCCTAGGGTTTTTCCTGAGGTTGCTAGGGATTCCTTGAGCAATGGGCAATTTCTGCCTCTCAGACAGTGCTTTAAGTGGCCCAAAAGAGGTGCCGGTACTCTATTATAGCCTATACATTTTTTCGCCCCACCCCACCCCCCCCCCCACCCCACATCAGGGTTCCCACAGAGCACCCCCCCCTGGCCTGGGCTGGGACTCCGGAGCAGGGGGACTCACTGGTGGTGACTGGTCTGGCTCTGGAGTGGGAAATATTCTTGGGAGGGGGGGGGGGGCAATTGAGGGAGCATATGTCCAAAATGAGCGTACTGGCACACGGAGAGGTGGCGGTATGCTCAAGAGCCATATTTGGAAGTGGCGGTACTGAGTACCAGTGCATACCGGCCCACTTAAAGCACTGCTCTCAGATAAGTTACCAATGACACCATTGTTCCTTTTAGCTATCTGTAAGGGGGTAATTCTTCCCAATGATGACAAGAGTATGGAGCATTCCTCCCACTGACTGTCACACTAATGTGTCACGAGTTGTAGATTTTTAATTTTTAGCAGGGGTTCCCCGAGACCAGAAATTTTATTTCAAGGGTTCCTCTGTGTTGAAAAGGTTGAGAAAGGCTGCACTAGTAGATGTTCATAAGAAAAATCTTGTCTGTACATTTGATAATGCCAGAAGAGACTTAAGTGTGTAAAAAAAAAAAGTAATAATTTCTTGAACGAAAACCATATATACTATTAGAAATTAATTTGTGTTAGAAAAGTCTATCTTGCTCCTTTGAACATTTCAGATCACTACAGTTGAAACAATGGTCAATATGATTCCCACTAATGATTAGAGAGTCAAACTAATGTTCGGAAATAAAACAGACCTTCCCACTGGAATTCTACTAATGTATGCTCGGCTTTATTGTGTCTTGTATGAGGACCCTTTCATGACAATGGTATGAGTGTTTTTCCCATGATCTGTCATGGAGAAGCAGCATTGTTAAAGTGAAAAGGCATTCATTACAGAAAAGACATGCTCAGGGGAATTCAATAAAGCATTCACAACACATTTCTGGTGGTGGTTCTCTTTACAACTACCTGCGCCTAATTCAGGAAAGCATTTGTGCCAGTTTCAGTACAATTACTGATGTGTGTAACAGGTTCTTCTTACTACTGCCACTTAGGAACCTGTCCTATGGCACTGACCAATTCTTAAAGCCCCTTTCCAGGATTATATGTAATAATTAAAAAAAAAAAAAAGGCCTATAGAACAGGGATCCTCAAACTGCGGAACTCATAAGGCATTGTAAAACTCTTTGACATTCACAGACATGACTAAGCATGATGGGAATTGTAGTTCCTCAACAACTGGAGGGCCATGGTTTGAAGACCTCTGCTATAGAGGCCCATTCAGAATAAAGAGCTGTTTACATGTCAGGAGCAGCCTGAAGCTACAGACAGGCAACCTGTATTAGATCCCATGCACACTGGGCATTCAGCCTTGGTGCCTGGAGCTCTGGCATTTACCTGCAGGCATTAGGAAAATATGCTGCATCTATCCCCACTGCCAGCAAACTCCAACTCTGAGAGGCTGACAGCTGTTGCGGTGGATCGAGCACCTAGCGTTAAAAACTTTTAGTGCAGTATGCGCTCAGGGATAAATGCCCAGAATGCACGATCTGTGTTCCAGGCATTCATCTCTGGGCACATATTGCCCTAAACATTCATACTGCTAGGTGCACTGTCCAGCTGTCAGCCTCTCATAGAAATTGTCAGGCTTCCAGTAGCAGTGCTTGATGGGGCAACTTTACCCTCTCCCCCCACAGCCTAATGCCAGAGCCTAAAGCACACTGGGCATTTAGCTCCTTAGTCATTTGAGACCCAGCGGCTGTATGAACTCACCGCACATCGGAGTTTGACAGGCATGTAGGGACAGGTGCATGGCCTTGGATACACTCTGCATTTATCCCTACATACCTGTCATATTCAAATGTGTGGATGATTCTGCTCAGTCGCTGCTACTCCATTGACTATCGCATGCAGCTGCACACTGCTTTGGCACCATGTGAATGACCCTTATGAAGGAACATGCTTTATACTTACCTGTATTGCTGATCTTTGCTTTCTACCACTTGCAGTGAGATGGTTAAGTAGCAATTTGGTCTTTTATGTTTTAGGCTTTGTTTAATTTTTTAAAGCAAAAAAATGATCACATTAAAACCCTTGTCGGTGGCTTTCCAAGGTTAAGGGAATCCCCTTTTACGCAGGCAGGAAACCTCTCAATTTTTAGATGATTCCCACTGAATTGGCCATTATTTGAGCCATCAGTGACCCTGTTGGCATCATGGATCTCTACAAAGTTTGATCTGAAAATCGAATGAGCCTGGTGGAAAATTCTGGACTGAACAGTGACTGCAGCTCATCAGATGCAGTCATTGTTAGAGAAATCTGACAGCCACAGGAGCAGTGTAAAGGCCCGTACACACGATACGAAAATCAGAAGGAAAATTTTGCTGATTTTAGGATTGTTAGTATACTGCTTTCCACAGCCGATTACGGATTTTGGGACGACAAAAACTGGATGTGCAGGCTATAAAATGTTTATCGTACGTCAACACAACATCCGATTTTCCTATAATTAGTACATTTTTTGTCTGAAAAAAATTGTAAGGGTCCATTCACACTAGCACGACTTGTCAGGCGACTTGGTCGCCTGACAAGTCGCGGTCGCTCGCTCGCCATAGTAGTACAGGACACGTTCTAATAGGAGCGACACAAGTCGCTCCGACTTAGAAAAAGGGTCCTGTACTACTTTGGGGCGACCTGGAGGTGACTTGCATTGACTTCAATTATATGAAGTCCGTGCAAGTCGCGCCAAGGTCGCGGTGCGCGCTGTGCACCGCGACTTCACAGGTCGCCCCAGCAAGTCGTGTCGCCCCTGTCTGAATGGGCTCTAAGAGCAAGACTAGGCATGCTCAGAAACGAAAGAACACATACAAAACAATACAACACATGACATGACTTCTGAAGTAGAATTCTGTCGTACGGGAATTTTGGTATGAAAGTAACCTCTTCACTTTCCACATGAGACTAGCATGCAACAAAAAACGGACGACAGATCGTTCGATAACCTGATTGTGTGTACGGGGCTTTAGTCTGAGTGCAATAGCTGGCAGAGAGATTCCTCTATCCACAATGTCTCCCAGATCTTCATTCTTTTCATTGATTCCTCTGTTCAGCTAATGTAGATGTTTGCAAAAAGTTTTATTCACCGAATTTAAATCATCAGGGAACTGATGCTGATTATTGGTAGCTGTGTGCAGTAGGACTTTTGGCAGTTAGGGTGTTTGTGCTTTATTTAGGTAAGATTTGCATTGAATTTGGGGAACATAACTAGTCCAATAGTGTACAAAAACGCTTCATAGGTTGTAATGGCTGATTAATACAGGAACTATAAACAAATTGGTTGTTAATGCTATACTATCGATTGCATGCAGAAAGTTTATAGCTTTTTGATCTTTGGGCCTTAGTAATTGGTTATTTGAAAAGTAGTTTACATATGTTTGTGACTGTGGTAGCGATCCTTTTCTTGTTTTTGTTATGATATTAGGTGCCATGTATTTTCCATGCATATACAGAAGTAATAAAGTGGAAGTCCCAGGAACGATCTAACTAATTTTAAACCTGCTCCCACCCACTTAAAATGATTCTTATTCTGTGAAAGGAAGTTGCATATGCTTACCTATTCTCAGGGTGTTCTGGTCTCCAGTCACATGATTGGCCTCCAGCTGCTGGCGTAAGGGGAGAGGAAGGACAGCCGAAGATGGATACCCCATAGTAATCCTATGGGTGACGTCACCACACAGGCATTGGAGCCATTGTCAGCGCTCTTCTCTCTCCTCAAGTCGGCAGCTGGGGAGATTATGTGACCACATAAGTATATGGATCCTCATTTATAGGATGGTTGGAATGAAATTGGATTTCGAAGGGGGATGGGAGCATTTTTAGGCTTAGTTAGATCAATCGATCCTGGACTTCACTTTAAGGCCTTATGCACACAGGGTATTTGTACTTGACACCTTTACTCTTTGCAACAGCGTTTTGTTAAAAAATGCTTGATGCTTGTGAATGAGTTTAGCGTGTGATGCGCTTGGGCATTAATTTATTTCATTGGCCACAATAATAATTTATTCGGGCCATGGAAATGAATTGCCCCTCAAGTGTTTGACGCAGCTAGTATTATTATGCGTTCAGATGCGATTACACGAGTCAGTCAGTTTTTTTTTTTTGCCAAAATGCTGCTGCTCTTGGACAAGCTACCAGTGGGTTTTTTTCTTTTTGCCTCTAAATACCTCTATATGTAGGGGCACATAGCCTTGCTGCATGTAGGGATATTTGGAGACAGGAACCAAAAAATAAATGCCAGATGGTCCTAAGTGCCCATTCACACTACCGCGACTTGTCAGGCGACTGGTCAGCCTGTCAAGTCGCGGTCCATGCAGTGCTACAGGAACCGTTCTAATAGGAGCGACTCAAGTCGCTCAGACTTGGAAAACAGTTCCTGTACTACTTCGGGGCGACATCGGAGCGACTTGCATTGACATTCATTATATGAAGTCTGTGCAAGTCGCGCCGAAGTCGCGGTGCACGCGACTTCACAGGTCGCCCCCGAAGTCGTGTCGCGGTAGTGTGAACCGCCACTAATAGTGTTAAAAATATCCACTTAAGGAGGAGCGTCTGTCTGGAAAAATAATATTTAAAGTCAGCCGCTATAAATACTGTAGCTACTGACTTTTAATAGAAGAACACTAACCTGTCCAGGGATCCCTTGATGTCGGCACCCCAAGCTGATTTGTGAATTGGCTTGTGGTGCAGACGTCAGCATTGGAAGTAAGGTAAACCTGCAGTAAAGCCTTTCAGGCTTCACTGCCAGTTTCCTACTGTGCATGCGCGAGCCACGCTGCACTTTATAAATGGTCCCACCGTCTCTGGGACCTGTGTGTGTCCCAGAAGGCAGCGGGGAGAAGGAGGAGGGGCCCGGAAATGCACGTAGATTGCTGATCGGCAATCTTATCCAGGAGTGGGAGCGGGTACCTGTCAAAACCAGTAAAAAAAATCTAAAAAATTGAAATTGGGTGACTGACAAAGTTGCACCTAAAGCCAACCAAAAACACCACATCCCTGATACAAAATATGAAGAACAGAAGCGGTATTCAGTGGACTGGAAGACCAGCCATGAAACCACCAAAATGTGGGACTTTAAAGGTGTATGGTAATGACACAGACAGGGCAATTGAAGATGAATAAAAAATCAACTTTAATATTTAACATATTACATTAAAAAAGGTACAATAATTGTACCCGAACATTGATGGTCAAATATATAAGACAGACATTACAGTAGATATACAGATGAATACTACGTTCATTAGAAGCCGAGAAGATGCAGGGGGTCACCGAGGTCCTACATGTTTCGCCATTTCATTGGCTTCATCAGGGACTCAGTGACTTGTGACCTCTCGCAGTGGCTCTAAATGCTAATAAATAAGAATGTTACTAGTGTTCATATGTGCATATAAACGCACAAAATCCAAATCAATATATTAGCATTTAAGGCATATAAATACAGATAAGCATTTCAAACTTACCAAAGCGTAATAAACATAGATACAGCAACTGTAAACTGCATGACTGGACGTGTGCATAACATGGTGCCAGACCTCCCCCCGAAAGTCCCGAATGGACGCGGGGTGGTGAGTACCTTAAGAGGCCAACCAATGCTGGACCGGACTGGGACACAGTAATCGGCTAATTTGTCAAATGCAAAAGGGTAGAATAATAGGTTCCAACCTCTGAAAGGGGAAAGGAGGGGGATTAGGTTGGAGACTCATTAGAATATGTATTGGATCAAGCATATTAAGCCTTCAAGCAATTAGGCAAAAGATAAAAAACATATATATATGTATATATATGTTCCACATCAAAAACGGGAAAGTTAGAGGGTCCACAAAGGGAGACTATAAAAAAGAAGAAGAACCAAAAATACCAGAATAAGTGTGAGAAACAGAATAAGTGCAAGTGTAAAAAACCAATAGAAGACCTTGTGCCGCAACACGTGCATGCAAAAGGAATCACGGAAAAGCAGTGATGAGACAAAGAAAAAGGGAATAAAGGTGAGTAGTAAGGTAGTGTATGGGTAGTCCCCTATTGATTTAGGGGGCGCCATGGAACAGAGACTGAAAAAAGGGGGGGGGGAAAAGAGAGATGGAACATGGGTGCCGATAGTGAGGAATTGCAACATGTGAACAGTATGTACATATACCGGTGGACTAATAGAGAGGGAGTGAAAAAAGATAGCCCAAGTGCAAAGTGTGATGGTTTGGAGAGGATTACCAAGTGATCAGACCTTTAGTGTGGAAACCAAGTAAAACCTAAATAATCAAGGGAGAAAAGAGCCCCAGGTAGAACTGAACAAAGAAGGAAGAAATAGCGAGTACAATACAGTATTCCTAGCCAACAAGATGAGCCTTACCATAAGCCTAAATTAGATTTGCATCCGTCCCACGCAGCGCAGCGTCAGGTAGTGGTGACCTGATCAAACTGCGCCGCAATCGGTCCTTTTGTAGTCCGGTCCCACCGGAAGTGACACGGCCATAACCGGCCTCTATAGGTCACTTCCGGTGCGGGCGCCAACTAGTGGTCGGAAGAACGCACACCGCGCATGTGCGGGGAGCGTCAACATCCGGCCAAAACATCCGTCCCTCGAAAGGGCGGATGCGGGAACCTCAGGGGGAGGAGCGGATAACTCCGCTAGAACACCCCCCTAGCCCCCGGCTTGGCGCCCGAGCACTGGCCAAGGGCCAAAGGGCAACTCGATAGGTATTGGCAACCAGAAAAACACATTCCATTGAAGATGCAGTAGGCAGTTTTACATACAGAAAGAACAATTAAAACATATTAATAGAACAATCACTTGTCAATTTGCGTCACTAAAGGCATATCCCTGAGACAGCATAGCTGTATCAGGGCGCAATCAATGCACATGTAGTTATATAGAACAAAATTCAATGCAATAGTCGCATGGGAGTAGCGACTGAGAATTGATTAGAAACTAGTGAGAAATCATTAGAGAAAAAAGAAAGAAAAGGAGGAAAAAATAAAAGGAAGAAAAGGGGAAACGGAAAGACTGGAAGGGGAGAGAGAACTGGAGGATCAAGAAGGAGATCTATATCAAAGCTCAATGTGACCAATCTATTCCAAAAAGGGCTTGTAGGATATAGCGGTATTTAAACCGGGGTATTTAGTGGCCTGAAGTCTATAGATCCACTTAACTTCATTTTTGAGTATATTTTTGAGTATATTGTTATCAAAATTCCCACCCCGTGGATTTTGTTTTATTACTTCCAAGACAGAGAAGAGGATGGTATAGGGGTCAAACTTGTGGTGAACGCCAACGTGCTTACAGATGGGGGTGTACATTAGGCCCGCATCGATGTAATACAGGTGGTCATGTATACGCCGAGCGAAGGGCCTTTTCGTCTTTCCGACGTAAAAGGCCCCACATATACAAGTGGCCAAAAAGTCCCTTTAAAGTCCCACATTTTGGTGGTTTCATGGCTGGTCTTCCAGTCCACTGAATACCGCTTCTGTTCTTCAGTAAAAAAAATCTGTATTTTTGCTAGAAAATTTTTTTAATTACTTTTTTAGCAGAGACCCTAGAGAATAAAATGGCGTTCATTGCAATTTTTTATGTCACACGGTTTTTACACAGAGGTTTTTGAAATGCAATTTTTTGGTGAAAAAAAAATACACTTTAATGATAATGGAAAAAAAAAAGCAAAATATAATACCCAATCTTTTTTTTTTTTTTTTTTTGTATAATATGAAAGATGATGTTACATTGAGTAAATAGATACTTTAAAATTGCATGCACTCGTGGAATGGTGCCAAACTATGGTGCTTAAAAATCTCCATAGACGACACTTTTAAATTTTCTACTGGCTACCAATTTAGAGTTAAAGGAGGTGTAGTGTTGGAGTTTTTGCTCTCGCTCATATGTTTGCGGCAATACCTCAAGTGTGGTGCGAACACTGTTTACATATGTGGGCGTGACCAACGTATGGGTTCACCACTGCGTGCGAGAATGCGGGGGCGCTTTTTCTAATTTTCTTACATTTTTTTACTCTGTCCTTCTTTTGAAAAGAAAATGTTTTAACTTTTATCTCTATTGCAAGAAATGTAAACATCCCTTGCGATAACAATACAGTATCACAGCCCCCCCCCCCCCCAAAAAAAAATTCAGATCCTTTGCTTTTAAAAAAAAAAAAAAAATGGCCTTGTTTACATTGCCCGGAATCGGAGGTGATGTCATGACGCCGCTCCGGTCCTCCTAGGACATAGAGATGAGCAGAGGCCATCTTTCTTTCGTAAATCTCTATGCCTAGCCGACACCAGCACCAGATCGGGTTTTCAGGCTCCCCCCCCCCCCCCCATCCACCAGGTAATCCTGAAAACCACTGAGAAAGCTTCTAAAAGTGACATAGCGGCGAATCCACCACTTGGACCACTTTTATTAGACAGACTGGTGCCTGTGGGGAAAAAGCTATACCGGGGTTATGGCATCTAGCTGCAGCAATATCCCCAGTATTTAATGGCAAATAGTTTCCCAGTTAGGCGGTTGGCAAGTGGATATCCAATGTGCAGGAGGCCTAATAAGCATGCTGTGTAAACAATTGTAACATTTTGTAACTAAACAGTTAAACAATTGTATCACTGTTAGAAGATGAAGGCAGAAATGTTACTGCTCTCACAAACTGGCTCTAAAACCACTATGATTTTAGGCCCCTTTTAGGGTCCTCTTGTTCATTTTTCAGGCAGACCTGATGGGGCCACCCATTCCCCTCTATGGGGAGGAAGATGTCAGGGGACATGTGTCAACTGACACTCATCTGCCATCCGATCCAACAAGATCTGCTGTAAACAGATGGCTGGTGATAACGTTCACCATCCACCCAGTGGATCGGATGAAAACGGACAAGTTGTCCATTTTCATCCAATCTCCCCATAGAGGAGAGCGGGACTCTGACAGGTCCATCTCTGCACAGTGAGCAGAGAGAAACCTGTGATCCGCCTGCTCAGCGGGGATCAATGAAGCGCTCCCCGCTGAGCTAACGGAGTCTGCCGAGCGGATCCACCCCATGTGAAAGACTCCTTACTGATCTGAATGTAGCCCATTGATTTCATTGGGCCTGTACACACAGGCATGTAAAATAGCAGTAAATTAGTGGCAGGTTTAAATCCGTAAAATACAAAAATCTCTGGTCTGTATTTTACATGAAAATTGGGCACAAATCACTCCTCCCCTATAATATTAAGCATAGTGAGTGCTAGAGAAATTTTAGGCGCATGCGGCCCAGAACTGCAGGCAATGCGGCCCACAGCCCCCTGACAATTTATTTATTTTTTTGCTGGGGAGGAAGGAAGTAGAGTCGGGGGCATGGCCACGGCCGCTTCCAACTAACTGTAGGCAGAGGTTGCCTCGGAGGGGATCATCCACTAGCTGTGTTAAATTAGTGCTGGGGAGGGGGGGGGGGGCGCAGCAGCGCGGGAAGGGCACTGCAACGTTTTATTACTTATATACCTTAACTATAGTATATATTTTATATGCGGCCCGAGAAAATTTCTCTACACTCAAGGTGGCCCAGAGAAGCCAAAAGGTTGGACACCCATGTTATAGAGCAAAATATCTGCAGAATAGCCTCATGAAATAAAAACAGCCAAAAAGCTGTTTTACCTTATTTGACTATTTGTAGAACAGCTAAATCTCAAATCTATTCTTGTTTTAAAAATAATAAATAAATAAAAGTTGCAATTTTGAATTGCGATTATCGTATTTCCTTTGTGTGGACAAAGCATTCACTGGTTACCAATAAGCTTGAAATTTGGATAGCTGAAGCCTGCAAATCATTTGACCCTACACTTAGGCCCTTTTCACATTTTTGCGACTTAAAATTTTGTTGTGCAATTGTACTGTGATTTTGCTGCCACGATTTTGACGTGATTTTGACTGGGCTTGAAGCAATGCCTATGTCTTTGGACCTCAAAACGCATTAAAATCGGGCCAGTAGTGCAGGGACTACTTTAAAGTCGGTGCGACTTCAAGTCCCACAGATATGAATGGTACTCATTGGAAATAATGAACGACTTTTCATGCGATTTTGCAGTCCCAAATCGCAGGACAAGTTGCACAAGTGTGAAAGGGGTCTTAGTAGGTTTGTTTTGAGTAGGTCACTATGAGTCTCCATTCACGCTGGTACGACTTGACAAGTCACGAACCTTCGCGTCCCATAGTGTAGTACCTGCACTATGCTATAATCAACCATGAAAAATGTAAACAATCAACAAATCAATCAATAACAATGGGTTACTGCTGTTACAAGGTGCTTGGACCTAAATAAAATTGTATAAAGATTTACAGCACTACCCCTAATATTTACTCACCATTGTGTAAATCACAAATCTTTATAAATACAAAATGCCACACTATAGAAATTTAGGAACATATAATGTTCATATAGAAATGTGTTTAGTGTCCCAATAATGCAGTCTTTACAATAAAGTGCTGCTGCATAAATCCTGTGCAGCCTTGCAATTATTTGTGCTGATGTTCTGTGCATGCAATAATCTGAGTGCTGCACTCCCCTCTGATGTTCCCGCACTCACCAAATCTCGTGGACTCTATACTAAAGCATTAGGAGTCCTATACGCTTATGATGCGAGTTTCGCTGGCACACATAGGTTTTCTGGATATAAGCGCCTCTGTTTTCCTCCATCTTCTGTTGCTCTGGCGTAAAGGTTGGTTTCAGCATGTAGTATATCTCACCATGTGAAACAAAGAAGATCTCCATAGCGTAATTCCAATTTATTAAAATTACACAATTTTTTGGTTTACACTCACTTGTTAAAAATCTGGAAGTGCGCTCCACAGGCCAGGTATGACGTCACCAGTAAACGCCGCCTTGATGCATTTCACCCAGAAGCTGAAGCCACCAGTTATATGTGGCTCCAGCTTCATATTTTCTATATAATGCTATATATTTATCGTGCCCATGGAATAAAGCTTTGGACCCTTTCAAGGAATCCTTGGTGTGCTGATGACATTTCTTTACTTTTAAAAGACCAAAGGTGCGTCTTGGATTTTGATACTCCCTATGGGGTTGACTTTCTAAAACTTGAGAGTGCAAAATCTGATGCAGCTCCGAGTTTTTTTGTTAAAGTTTATTTGAACAAGCTGTTAGAAGCTGATTGGACAGAAATTTTAAACTCTTCGGTTTTGCTAAATCAACCCTTGTGTCTAGGCTGTGAAAAAGCTTTACACATGTGGTATCCCCATACTCTGGTGTAGCAGGATGTGTTTTGGGGTGAAATTGCAAGTATGCCTATGCCGTGTGTGAGACATAACTTGTTAAAATGACAACGTTGGGAGAAAAAAATTAGTTTTATTATGTTTTCATTTGCCAAAAATTGTGACAAAAAATTCACCGTTCCTTTTACTAAATACCTTGGATTGCCTACTTTGCAAAAAGGGGTTATTGTGGGGTATTTTGTACTGCCCTGGCATTTTAAGGCCTCATGAAATGAGATCAGTAGTCAATACTTTGGGATTGATCAATATTCAATGATGCATACCATAGCTTGTAGACCAGAGTCGGCAACCTACGGGCCGCACCCAGCCCGCTGACGCTAAACGTCCGGTCTGTCAGTGCTCATGATGAATTCACGCACACCTGGCCCTCGGACATTTTAACCACCTCGGGCCTACGCTATAGTCGAAAGAATGCTACAGCGCCGGCCCTAAAACACGCTCCCCGTGCGCCCCCGCAGCATGCATGGGGGAAAATCTGTAATGGCCACGTCCCTTGGACACAGCTAATCACAGATCGTGGTAAATGGCCAACCACAGCGGCCATTTACCATGTGATCGCCTTGTGCAATGAGAGATGATCTCAAATGTAAACTACAGTGATGCCAGAGCCCCGAGGGAGTGAACCTGCATGCTCCCTCAGGGTAAACTGGTTTTATATCATTGAAGCACCCTAAAGTGAGGTAAACCTGTACAGTTATTACTATGTTAGGATTATTATTATCTTCATTTATTAGCAGGTGAATGCAGCTCTCTATACATTCACATACATTGAATCCGCCCCTAAGTGGAAAAGGTTGCTGACCCCTGTTGTAGACCCTAAAACTTTCACACGGAAGTAGAAGTAGTATACACTGATTTTTATTTTTACCAAAGAAATGTAGCCATATACATTTTGGTAGAAATTTTATGAAGAAAGATTATTTATTTGCAAACTTTTATAGCCGAAAGAAAAAAAAATGTGGTCCTTTTTTCAATAGCAAAAATTAAAAAAAAAAAAACCCAGCTGTGATTAAATACCATCAAAAGAAAGCTCTGTCTGTCTATATTAGGGATGCACCGAATGTTCGGCAACCGAACATTATTCGGCCGAAAATAGCAAAAAAAGCACTTTCGGTGTTCGGCCGAATAAGTAAAAAGGCTGAATAAATTTGTGCCGAACAATAGGGCTGAACGATAGTCGATATGATATCGACTATGGTTCTGTGGCCGTAGGCGATATTCATATCGCCGAGGTCATGATATTTACATAGGCAGGGGGAAGGGACTCGGAGGAGGACAGGAGGACTCGCAGACTTCCGTGTTAGGCAGGGGAAGCCGGTGTAACGTTAAAAAACCATACCCCGTGAAGAAACCATACCCTCGTCACTTCCTGTGTCAAACAGCTGAGCAGCGCAGCAGTGCGCATGCTCAGAGCCCCGGAGACGTAACAGAACAGCAAAGAAGAACACAAGTGCGCATGCTCAGAGGGTAGGAAAAACTCACGGCACTGTGTGAAATGTCATACTTGCGGCGGTATAATTAAAACAGTTCGGCTGCAACATTAAACATCTCCTCTTCTATCGCTGTGACTTCCCTGATCTCTACTAATAAATATAAAAGCGGCGACGGGTGTATGAGATGAAAATGACGCCGATCTCGGCTCCGTGATCCGCTTTTATATTTATTAGGCGACATGAGGGAAGTGACAGGGGAAGGAGCGGAGATGACTGATGTTGCAGAGGATTTGTTTTAATGTAACGGCGGCAAGTGTAAGGACCGTGAGAAATCCATACCCTCCGTAGCAGCACCGGAAGTGACGAGGGTATGGTTTTCTCACGGGTATGGTTTTTTCATGGAACACCGGGACACTTCAGCGGTGAGCATACATACATTACTCACTCGTGCACTGCAGCCCGCCCCACACATTCAGTGAGTCTTACTCTCCTCTCTAGTTTTTTCAATGGCACACGCCGTGATTAGCTGCACAGCGAACCAATCACGCATGCCTGCACACCTGGTTGGTTCCGCTGTGCCGCTACTCACGGCGTGATTGGCTTCCTATATGTGCCATTGAAAAAACTAGGGAGGAGAGTGAGATTCACTGAATGTGTGGGGTGGGCTGCAGTGCACGAGTGAGTAATGTATGTATGCGGCTGTGCTCCTTTCCAGGCTCCTACTAGTCCACCTCCAGCCTCCTACTACTACCACTATGAGAGACTGTCTGTCACTGTATAATCTGATCGAGTCCACACTGACACTGACTGACTGTCACTGAGTAATTGATGTTACCATATTAACCCTGACCTGCCCAGTGCCCTGTATCTGCAATTAAAATTTACAAGGCTGCCTGCATGCTTCCTGATTTCCATTCCCAGCATCCTTCCCAATCCCTACAGTGTCACTAACATTAACCCTATGGTACAAGGCTGCAGTGTGCACTGAATCCCATTCCCTACAGTAACATTTAGGGAGAGAGAGACATGAGAGGACAAGAGAGAGAGAGAGAGAGAGAGAGTGAGAGGACAAGAGAGAGAGAGAGAGACCCGAGAGGACAAGAGAGAGGACAAAAAAATTGGCAAAATAAATGGAAAAAATGCGAAACACCGCGTTCGGTATTCGGCCTTCGGCCAAGCATTTCATTATTATTCGGCTTCGGCCAAGAATTTCATTTCGGTGCATTCCTAGTCTATATATATATATATATATATATATATATGAGATTAATTTGGGTACAGTCTTGCATGACGTAATTGTCATCAAAAGTGTGACTGCGCTAAAATCTAAAAAAGAAAGGCCAGAACTGGAGAAACAGGGGAGAAACAATCTGGTTTTGAAATGGATTATTTACCATTTGGTCTAGACCCATTAAGACTTTTGGAGCTGAGAGGAGTTGACTGTCTCCCACCTGAGTGTGGGCTAGATAAAGCTATCTATATGAACTGCAACATGTTATAGAAATTGCTGTGTGTGATGGTATTCACCGTCACTGGAAGTGAAAAACAGATACTTAATGGTTTGAATTGCTTCAGATGGGACAGTAATATTTGTTAGCAATATCTTCATATAGAAATATGAAGATTTATTCCCACTTTACACTGGGAGACTTAGACCATTGCCATGAAGTCTGCCTCCTAGATAACGTGTATTCTGTGTGCTTGTCTGTGAGAGAGACACGCAGACTGTCATTGGCAGACTTCCCTATTGTTTTTGTATTTAAATGGAATGTGGATTGTGTCTGTCCCATTGTTGCATGTTAATGACCTCATATTGTTCTGTCCAGATGGCTAGATAATAAGTTTAGGTTAATTCTGTTCCTGTATACACTTTCATCTGCATATGATACTGTAATCAGCCAGAAGGGAGGGATTGTGTACACTGTGTAGGAATGACTGAGTGTAAAACCCTGTTTCTATTAGATTGTGAATGTCATGTCCTGTCCCCAACAAGGTCCACCTGGGCAGAAACCTTGTGGGGGAAAACTGTATAAAAGAACAGCTGTACCATTAAAGCTTGAGTCATACTTCATCCTCAATCTAGAGTCCTGTCTCTCATTAGGGGAATCGGCTACAAGTGATTGCTATGCTCTTCATACTCCCTTGAATAATCGCTAAGCTCTTGTAAGAGCTTATTCCTGTGCCTGCTGCACTGTCTAGGGAAAGAGAGGTTCACCCACTGGAACCTGGAGCCTTGTTGTTGGTCCAGGGCGGGTAGGAGACGGCGAGACCCCAACTAAGCTGCAGCAGTTTGTGGGGTCTGAGTTGGTTATGGTGTCTGGTGGAGTGCTTGGACCCCTCAGGAAGCACTAGGAGCATCTGTCAACGGAGGTACCAAGTCGGGTGTCGGTCGATCCGTTACACTGTGTATATGCATTGATTAAACATGTACAACCTTATAGTCCTATCTAGGGGCTTGACGTTGTACCTAATTATTATGAGTTACTGCTATCTACTATGCATCTCAGTTGGTGTGCTCAGCCCTAAACTTCAGTTACCTGGAGCTCCATAAGATCCTCCCACTGGATACGTAATGTATTGGTAGCCATAGACTGTCCGAATCTGGTCGTTCAGCAGGAACCAGCTAAAATTCCAACCGTGTATGGGCAGGCTGAATGTACCAAGGTGATTGATCGATCAACTTGGGTACCTGGATTCTCTTGTGATTTATCGTTTGCATCTGCTATAGCCGCTAGCAATAATCTGTCTTCTCCCAGAGGGGACGGACTCCCCTGTCATCACTTCTTGTCTTGATTGGGGAATCATGCACATTTCCTTCCTGCAGGAAAGAAATATCCACTGTCTATGGCCTGCCTTAGTTTATATCTATAAAGTGAATATGCAATTTGTCTGCTTTGTTGACCTCTAATGCATATGCATTGCTGATTGTTTGTTTGGTATTTCTTAGATGACATGACACTGACACTATGACACTGACCTCATGTGTCTGCAGTATGCTTTGTATGTATTATTTAAATATACATTGGAGCTTGTGCTTCTATTATTTTGTCTAAATTCTTGTTGTTTTGTTTGATCATGAATATATACATGGGATATATAAATTCAAGAATGCTGTGCTAAAAATTAAAATCCTTTTATAAAATGTTGTGTCCAATGATATGGTAAACCTATTTTTTTTTTTTTCTTCAGTATTTCACTATATCATTGGACACAATATATATATATATATATATATATATATATATATATATATATATATATATATATATATATATAATATGATTTTTTTTATTTTTTATCACAGCTGAAATTGTACATCTTTGTGTGATTTATCACTTTCTATGTGTGCAACTTGTCTCGACTGTTGCGCGGAATATATATATATTCTATATATATATATAAATAAATAAATTAGGAACAGCATCTCTGGTTGCTGATGTTCAATTAGGTTTTCTCATGGCTGTGGATCATGCCTCATTTATGTAATTCCCTACCTATGACCCTGTATATGTGATATTTCTAAGGGTCTGCTCTGTGGCATATGCTTGTGCATTTTGCATGTGGTTCAGGCCAGGGGCGTAACTACAGGGGTTGCAAGTGCAACCGGGCCCCATGCTCCAGGGGGCCTGTGCGGCTCCCCTGTAAACCTGGATAGGAGGGGCAGCGGGGGCAGCATGTAGAGAAATCACTGTCCTTTTTCCTCCTGTAGCTGCAGGAGGAAAATGGAGGAGGTTGGTTCTTCTGTATGCTGCCCCTGCCACTCCTCCTATCCAGTTCACTTGTGTTCTGCTGTCTATGCAGAACTGTATTAGAAGGCCCCGCAACGAGAGTAAAGGGTCCCAGGATCAGTGGGAAGAGCCCCAGCCAGGGGTCCGGGGGGCCCTTTGTGGTTACTTGCACCGGGGCCCTGAAGGTTCTAGTTACGCCTCTGGTTCAGGCCCTATTCAGGCCTGCATGTTCTAGGGATGTGCGCATAATGCGCATTGCACTTGCAGTGCTTTAATTGGTAATTGCACCCCAAATGTTGCTAGCGGATGTGTGAGGCACACCACCCGAAAAAGGTGCAGGAGCTTTTTCAAGTGAATGGGTGGCCCTATGCTGTCGCACAACAAATGTGGGAAAAATGCAATCGGCATGACGCGCTGATGTAAATGGGGTGTTGGTGGTAAGACCTCTGGTTGCTGAGACCTGACCATTGTTTCACTCCTTGTATATGAATTTTGCATCCTCTTTCTTTTTATGTGTGTAATAATAATAATTGTTCTTTCTGTCTTCCTTGAGAAATAGTCCCTGTTGCAGATGCTTCTGCATGATTTGTATTTTGGATGGTTACACCTAAGCACTCTCCCTATGTATTATACAGGATACTTAAATTTGTGTATTTTACATACCTTCTATTGGAATCAGTACTTTCTACGTGTATCACTTTGATTATGGAAAAGAGGTGTATTGAGGCGTGGATGGACTTTTATGGTACCGTATATAAGAGCTTTACACATATGCTTTCTTTAACCGCTTAAGGACCGAGCCCATTTCTGACACATGTTGTTTACAAGTTAAAATCAGTATTTATTGCTAGAAAATTACTTAGAACCCCCAAACATTATATATGTTTTTTTTAGCAAAGACCCTGGAGAATAAAATGGCGGTCATTGCAATATTTTTTGTCATGCGGTATTTGTGCAGCGGTCTTTTAAATGCCATTTTTTTAAAAAAATTTAATTTCACTGCATTAAAGAGGTTGTAAACCCACATATATATTTTTTTTTTCTTCATCCTGAAAGAGAAACGCATAATGAGCTAGTATGCATCGCGAGCGTGACTTTCTTATAAGCTTCCTTTCGTGTGCAGGCTCACATCGATGGGGGCAGTTAAATTTTTTTTTTTTTTTTTCCTATTTATTATTTTTATTTTTTTAAATTTTGGCACAGGTTTAAAAAAAAAAAAAATCTGATCTTTTATTGCTGTCACAAGCAATGTAAACATCCCTTGTGACAGCAATATTCCCTCCCCTGCACTTCAATGTATTTAAATTTGTCTAAAACAGGGACCTGATCGAAGCCACATCCGGCTTTGATCGGGACTCTAACCAGCCGGCGGATGCGCCGGCTGGTTGCTCGGGTCTCCTGGAGGAACGGGAGATCCGGGCAGAGAAGGTAGAGATTAAGAAGAGGGGAATGGAGGAGGAGGAGAGGGACTCCATGGGGGGGGGATCATAGCCTGAGCCTAGCAGTGAGCTATGTGATGGGCCGGGACAAGGCGTGGGCAGGAGAGGGGGTTGTCCTGGGCGCAATGGTTTATTGCAGGGATGGGGGGGGGGGCTTGGCCCTAACCCTAAGGGAAGGGGGGGCGCAGTTTGACATCCTTGCTCTGGGCACTGGATGACCTTGTGCCGGCACTGGGCTGAGGGGTCTTAAGGCAGTAAAAGGGAATTATCAAAGTTAGATGGAAGGTAGTGTTCCACCCATGGAAGCCAAAGGCGTCCATATTTGCTACATTATTTTTTAAAAGATAACACTCCTGTTATACTTGCCTTCTCTGCAGCCCAATGTCTGATTACCACTTTCACAGGAATCCTGATCTGGGGACATCAGTATTACCAGTCCCCTTTTTCCGTGGGGCCTATCCCTTTATGTTTATTTATTCATTGGATTGGTAAAGATATATGACAACCAAGGTTTGATCAGAAGTCATATCCTAGATGTTTTATCCTAGGGTATTGATTCATTGATTTATGACTGTTGCACTACTCTTAATGTGGATCTTATCAACCTCCTGGATCGAGTTTATAAGCATTTGATGTCAATTTGTGCTCTTTCTATGTGTGCTATAAGCTCCTGAAGCGGTGAAATTGTTTCCCAGCGAAACATGTTGAGTGTCCAGCCTTCAAATGATGTCAACCATCGGATGTGACTCTAAGGTCATCCTATGTAACAATTTACACTGAGCAAATAAGACACAAAAATGTTCTTGCTGCTGTTTGCTGTTTTATATTTTGAATAAAAATCCTTTTTAAAGAAAGCATATGTGTAAAGCTCTTATATGGTACTATAAAAGTCCATCCACGCCTCAATACACCTCTTTTTGAATATATTTACTTTTTATGGCACCCAATCTCTCCAATATCACTTTGATTATGTTTAGATTGCACTGGTCCATCTATTTGTACATAGATGACTCGAGTTCTGGCTGCTGAGGCTTCATCCAGCAGAAAATCAAATCCCTCACATTCAGACATTACCAGATGCAGTCCCTGGCCCTGAAATGGGTAGAGGTATAGGACACAGTTCTGTTCTTCTACCATTGTCGGAATGTTAAAAAAAAAACCACCCTTTTATTACTTAACCCCTTTCTACCCACACTATAGCCGAAGGACCGCTACAGCATGGCTCTCCAGTTCTTCCAGTCCCTCTGGGGCATGCACTGTAACCAGCTGTGTCCTTTGGGCACAGCTGATCACAGATCGCATTGAAGGGCCAATCAGAGCAGCCCTTTACCATGTGATCAGCTGTGTCCAATCACACCTGGTCACATGTAAACAGACTTGCCTGTTGTTGGCATTCCTTTCCTCACACTTTGTCTCTGTGTGAGGAACGGAGAGCTGATAATCGTCAAGTCTGACAGGGCACAGTCAGTACATTGTTTACACTGATAATCGGGGCACCAATAATCAGTTTACATCAGTAAAGAAGAAAAATTACTTATTTGCAAAATTGTATAACAGAAACTAAGAACTACTTCTTCTTCTTTTTTTCACAATTTTTGTTCTTCTTTTTTTTTTTTTTTTGTTTAGCAAAAAATAAAAAACCAAGTGGTGATTAAATACCGACAAAAGAAAGCTCTATCTGTTTAAAAAAAATGATATAAATTGAATTTGGGTACAGTGTTGCATGACCATGCACTTGTCATTCAAAGTGCGACAGCACTGAGATCTTAAAATTGGCCTGGGCAGGAAGGGGGTGAAAGTGCCCGGTAGAAAGTGGTTAAATGCATATTAGACATTTAAAGGTTTTTGTTGTTTTATTCCGTGTGTTTGTTTGCCTTACCTTGTAATGATGAGCTCACATGTTGTGGTTGCAGTTTGTATCATGTCATGGCTGATTGATTCTCCTATGTCCATGGTTTGCTACAGCTAACCTGTCCCTAATCGCCAAAGGGACAAGACAACTTCATGTTCTGGTCACAGCATATAGTGCATGCATTGCCATCTGCTCTGTGACACATCACAAATGTGGGAGTGCTAATTTAATGATAAAAAAAATCTTCCTTCTACATGTTAGCATGGTCTGTGTGTCTGAAAGCTGAAGACTGACATAACAAGGAATAGTGCGATCTGTAGTTTCTTAACAGGAAATGTCAGTTCCTTACAGAGATCTTGTATTAAGAGAGAAGTATGCTTAAAAAAACAAAACCTTATACTTACCTAGGTGGATGCAGCATTGATCTGATGCAGCTTCTGTCCCCTGCTGACTCTGCAATGAGAACTGAGCGATCAAACACCGCTGATTGTTCAGTTCTCTCCCATCACTCTGAGCAACTGTGACTGTCAGTCAGCGGCTCTCTGCTCTGTCCCTCCAGAGCTTTCTGGAGCGCTGGGCTGGGGAGGGGGCAGGAGCGACTGGCTCAAGCTCCCAGGGGCACAGCTGAGAGGCTGAGCCAGCTGCCGATCCAGTACAGTCAGGATCTTTCCCCAGCCTGGACCAACTAAGAGACGTCACCCAACAGCGGGCTTACAGGAATGCAGAACCAACTGCACATAGGGTGAAGTATAGGCCAAAAAGGTTTAGCCATACTTCTCCTTTAACCTGTGCAGTGCCATGCTGCATGACTCATGTTTCTACACAAACGGAACTTGCTGACACAGGAATGTGAAGATTTATTCTACTATATTCCCTTGTATTGTGACTGTACTGTCTCCCTTTACAATGTAAAGTGCTACACAAACTGTTGGTGCCAAATAAATCCTATATAAAAATAGTTCTATTGGCTGTGCATACAGAGCAACAAATGGCACCATGAAACTACGTGATCAGTGCACATCTCATGCAGGTGAAAAATAAAAGGTGCAGGTAGGAAGATTTATAATGCCTTTAAACATATGACTTATGAAGTAACTTAGAGGTTCCTCGTCATATGGTATTGTTTTTATGTAGTTCTTGTTAGAGTACAATACATAAAGCCATATCCATTACAACACCAGGCTCTTTACATGAGGTTGTGTGGTCACTATATGCTTTCATAATGTATATTTTGTATACAATAGTATAAACCTGCATGGCTGGTTGTGTAACGGGGGTAACAGGCCAGTTTGCTGCAGACGCAGACAGGTAATGTGCGTGATACTTACCCTTCAGCACATGTTATGGGCAGTATTGTGGCCTGTAGATGATACTTACTCTGCAGCAAGTGTTGTGGCATGTAGATGTGGTATCTTACACATGATACTTGGCAGCACATGTTGTGGGCAGTATTGTGGCCTGTAGATGTGGTATCTTACACATGATACTTACTCTGCAGCACATGTTGTGGGCAGTATTGTGGCCTGTAGATGTGGTATCTTACACATGATACTTACTCTGCAGTACATGTTGGGTGCAGGATTATGGGCAGTATTGGGGCCTCTTGAAACGCTATCTCTCTGACCCTTATACCTGACTGGGTACTTTCTGGTACTACATTTAAAAAAAGTAGATACATCTTTTACACAACCGTCCTAACAGAGCAGGTATAGGTAGTCAATATGTATGTTGTGTTACAGCTAGAGGCTCAGTCTCTGGAAGTAGTGATCTGCATTACTCACACCAGTATCCAAACCCCCTCATGGTGCTAGAGTGGAGTCCAACTACAAACTTCAGGCAGGGCACTTGTCATTTGTAAAATAGTCATGTTCATCATTTACCCAGCTCCTTTCTTTAGATATAAAAGTCATAAGTATGGGTGTGTGCTTTTTGGGTATGTATGGCATTGGGCTTTCAAGTAAATACCCTATTGTCTAGGTGTTTATAAGTATCGCCCTTGTGCAGATTTCTATGTAGGGTGTGAGTTATGATTGTATCTTTTTAGGGACAGAGATAGTGTGTGTGTGTGTGTGTGTGTGTGTCTATATATATATATATATATATATATATATAATATGTAATGTGTTTATGTATATATAGATAGAGATATATAAAAGGCTATACTATCTGATTGCCCTTCAGTTTTGGTCATATGTAGTTTAGCATTATTAAAAAAGTTTGGGGTTGTAAACACTGAAAAAACATTCAGTACATACCATATCAATTCTTAGATTAATTTAGAGCCATACTATTTATTTATTAGACATCAAAACAATGGAAAAAAATAAAGTAGCCTGTTGGTATTTGCAGGACGTGTGTTGTTGGGGGTCTTAGCATTATATACAGGTTGATCTAATTCACCTTTTCATTGCATAATTGTAAAAGAAGAACCTTCTCCCAGTGGATTTAGAGGTCATTGCCGAAGTTTTTAGCCTCAACATGGGCAGAAAATGAGTAGTTTGCCTTGTAGAATAGGACCTGCCAGCAGCAGTCCCACCCTTGGGTATATCTAGCTTGTCCTCACATAAGATGTTCTGGAATAGCTACGTATATTATTCAGTAGGACCATATGGAGCCAGCATAGAGACTCCAAGAGGGCAGTGTTGCCAACTGCCAGTGATTTTACTGGCAGCCAGTAAAAAACGGACATATTTTTCTCCTGCTGGTAAATTCCAGCGACGGGAAAGGATGGCCAGTAAAAAATATATGGCTGTTACGCTCTGCTCGGAACTGCGAATACACAGTTCCAGCCTGGAGCAAGCAGAGCCCATCCAAGTGCCTGCTACAGTGTGTTCAGGGGGCATAGGTGATGCCTAAGCGGGTTGTGTCCTGTCATGGTGAAAGAGAGCGAAGCCGGGAGTGGGACAGTGCTGCTTGGACTGGAGTGGATTGAAGGGACTACCTGGCATGGGGAGAGACTGTCACTATGAAGCCCCGTACACACGTACCGATGGTCGGCATACAAATGTTCCTCTTTTCTCCCCGGGATGTCGGTGTCTGCTGAAAAGTGCAAAGACAGCACAAGGACAGCACAAGAATTTTGTCCGCCGACTGCAGAAGTGATGTCATGTAATGGTTAACTTTCCCTGTGTTTTCTATTTTCTGAGCATGCCCAGTCTTGCAAATCTGCGGTCTGTCGGCCGAATTGTGTACTGACAGGCGAACAATCGTCCGTTCTGGTGTCGGCATACAAAAATTTTCATGTTTGCAAGAAAGACTTTTGTCCGCGGATTGTGCGCAGACATCTGTCGGAGGCACCATACTAACACGCGTACAATCGGCAGATCCTTCGTCCACCGACGTTTGTATGCCGACGATCGGTACGTGTGTACGGGCCTTGAGTCAGGAGGGGATGTGTCATGTCAGTGAGGTATCATCATCTGTGCTGCTGGACACTGTTGTTAGTGTCACTGTGGGATTCCATTTCCGGTGTGAATTCTACACATTCTAATTTCTTGCCCTCCTGTCCTGTCACTGTCCTGTCACTGAGCTACTTACTATGGCGAACATAAAATAAGAAATATGTTTTTTGCCCTAATATCTACTTTAAATCACATTGCTAATTGCATATTGTACTTGTTTGTAGCTTAAATACTGAAATTTGCACTTCAAACCGTTGTTTTGGAAATGCCAGAAAAAC